>NC_051181.1:157225393-157825393 GCF_013339695.2 Rhipicephalus sanguineus | reverse complement strand
CTTCTCTTCCTTTTCTTTTTTTGTGCGCGATTCACCGCGAAGTGTTCGGTGATGAGAGGCGGCAGGGAGGAGACGTTGGACGACGCTGTTTTCGCTGCATGGCGCCCTCTGCGGCAACGTACCGCCAGTAACCCGCCCGTCCCGCAGTGGATTCGCTCCCGCCGCTCTTCAGCGCCAACGTGGCTCTTCGGAGGACTTTGGCCGTACGTCAAGGTCCTCATCACGCTGCAGTCAGCGCTCTTTCGCTTGGGAGCGGGGCAGTGCCTGAAGAACGCGAGTTTCTTCTTCTCAGCGCCGCGCCTAGCTTCCGTATGCAGGGCGCATATAACTGCATTCACGAAGATGGTGTATGCCCTGCCTTCCTAAGGTTGTGGTAAAGAGCGTCGCATTAGAGCATGGCGTGCATGCGGGCAGCGCAGACACTTCGGAAGGACTTCTAGCTAACATATTTCACCGGGTCCCACACAGTCAGCTGCGTCTCTTTTGGGTCAAACATGATTCTATAGGCCGTGGGCAGTCATTGCAACGCTTTGGCAGCGGTGCAACGCGATTGCTTCGTGGCTTTAGTAGTTGCAGAGACGCATAGATTCTTAAGAAAAAAAAATGCGCAGGGGCACGAACGTTATGCGTGCGTGTAGCAAGCATTTCCTGCCATTCAGTGGTTCATCTCAGAGCGATATGCGGGCACCCCGGTGCGTCGAGAAAGCCAAGCGTGAAAGACTGCCTTTAGCATGCGTAAACACAACCTATCGAAACCGCACTAGCTTTAATCCCCCCCCCCCTCTTCCCCTCGACAGTTCCCATCGAATGGAAGCGAGGCTGTGGCCGGACCCGGATATACGGGAGGCACGAGAAGGTAAAGTAGAAATTTTGGTACCCGCGTCTAACGAACCGACGTGCCAGGGACGTTGTGTTCGATGTGTCGTGCAGCTCTGTGCACTACTGATACACGCGTGGTTTCTTACACCGGGGAAGGAGAAGAGACCAGTGACCCAGGCCAACAGGTGGTGTTGGCCCAGGCCGTCGTATCTTTGGAGGGCACCCCGAAGTGCACTCTCACCACCTGCGGGCCAACTAGGAAGAGCGTATGGTAGCCCTTCGCAATGGCGTCTGGTCTGGCAATGCATCCTCGCGACTTGGCTAGACAGGACGACGAGACGCTCGGAAGAAGAACGACGGGGAGGTGGCGGCTGCCAAGGGAAGAGGCGAGACTGTCCAATTATGGCTTCTCTAATCACACGCCTGCGCCCACCACCGCAGCTTCCTCCTCCTCCTCCCCACCCATTCCACCCATTCCTCCCCGTCGGCGGCACGTCCGCCGCGTTCCTACCTGCTGAGTTGCTCCTCCAGTTTTGCACGCCGAGAGCGAGCTTTTGATGCTTCCGAAACGTCGTGAGCTTTTGATCATTCGTGCGCGAATTTGTTTGTCCGTTTACCTGTTTGTTTGCTCGAGCAAGTGTGTGCGTGTGAGCACGCGACCCTTCCTGTCCTCCCTCTCTCTCGCCACTACGCAACAAGTATTCGCATCGAGCGATCGCTGTCGCTTCGACTGGGGCGTCGAGCTGTCCCCGAGAAACGTGTCCGACGCGACTGCGATCCAGCCTGAAGCGATTTGCTTATTTCTTTCCTACTTTGTGCAGCATTGCCGCTCGGCCGTCCCAAGCGGCCGAGGTTGGCACGCTTTGAATGAATGGCACCGTCGCGTCCAGTCGTAGCAACCCATTTCTAAGTCCACCGGGGTAAGCTAATTTGGCGGCAGTTCTCGAAGCTTCGTTCGGAAGGTATTGCCAACGTCCCTTTCGTCTTCCGAGCTTTTCAATCTACCTCGTGTCGTTCAGCGTTTTGTATGTCTTTGTGGAGCGCCGCGATGCCTTGCAAGGTATGACCACAGATGCCGGCTGAAACACGGTAGGGAAGGAGGTGGGCGATAGTTGACCGCGCAGAGGTCAGACCGAGAAGCACTGTGCGGACGATGGACGTTCTCAAGGCGGCCATTGACATTTGTTAGCCATTGCCAAGACTGTTGTAGATAGCAAATCGTCTGTGTCACTTCTGACGGCATAAATACATCGGGAAAAAAAGAAACCAAGCATCTGTAGCAGACTGTCTCGTAAGTTTGCTTAAGGGAAATGAAAGCGAAATAACCATTCAATGCTGAAGTATTTGTGGGGAGGTAACGCGATGGCGGGTAACCTATGGAAGAGTCCAATGGTGTTGCAGAATGAGGGGGGGGGGGGCAAGGAAAAACAAGAATCAACGAAGCATGACCGAGCATTAAGTGACGCAAATTTGTAAGTCAGCGCCGTATGGTCAAGGATGACACATACCGGGGGTAGTGGACCTCTTTCGGAGGACTTCTCCCTTCTGTAGTCTTAATTTCATTTATGATGCCAATCGTAATAATGCCGAAGCTTAGATATAAGTGTTACAAAGTTGCAGAGCAAGTTCGTACCATTTTGGAAGAATACCATGTTCAACCTGGTTTTGAAATAGGCCCCCATTTATCATACAACGATGAGCGATCTCCTTTAGATTAGTGCTAGTAAAGGCGCTAGCTCATGTAGTGCGAAGAAATTTCAAACGGGGCAGCCGACCTCGTGTGCAGGACTGAGTGTCGGCTCGGTACCAGCAACTGTTTTTGCTTCCGACTCCATCAGGTCGAAAACTCAATGATAAATGTAGCTGAAGTGCAGCGGAAGCCAGAGATGCAAACTGTGTGGACAGATTTTTTCAAGCATGTACACGAATTCCAACAAACAAACAAACAAACAAACAAACAAACAAACAAACAAACAAACAAACAAACAAACAAACAAACAAACAAACAAACAAACAAACAAACAAACAAACAAACAAACAAACAAGCAAGCAAACAAACAAACAAACGCGAATATGTGAGTATGCACGCAAACAAGCAAACAGATCAAGCTTCGACGATAACCGAACTGTCATAGGGGCGGCGCGAAAAAGCTTGCAGTGCAGTTGCACGCAAGAAGTGGCTGGTGGTTAGCGAGTCAACCCGCTCCGTAGGATGTTTGTTTAGCTGATGGATGGGCCCGGCCCGACGCGCACTCAAGTGGACGGCGGGTGAAATGACAGGTTGTCGCTGTTAGCGGTGTGCCTCCGCTCCTCCACCCTATAACATCTCGTTGCCTCTGGCGCACGTGTGAGTCCCAGCCCTCGCCGCTCAAGTTTGCGCCGATGACGCGTTGACAGGCGTTTCGCCCCAACCGCCGAGCGAAGACTATTCTTTGCGCGATGGTGGTCTTCGAGGCCCCCATCGTGGTCGGTCGTTCCCTCTGCCACGAAGTGACTCCACGATTCTTTTTTTTCGTGTGCGCCAGTGTATACGCGTGCACCTGAGCTGTTTCTTGGCTGACGCGAAGGAGGTAATTTGCACGTGGAGGAAGACAGCGGGTTAGGCTGCTACTTCTGCTAGTTAGCGCCGTTGTTGGTGGCGTTAGTTACACCGCTGGCGCGGTCGAGGCGTGCTCATTCATTGTGCTGCGTAGCAACGTGCGCTGTTACATTGTACCAACGCCTTCCATCCGTTAAAGGGACACTGACACGAAAAATTTCTATTTTTTTTTTTTGCGTCAAACGAAAGGCCAAGCCCTCAAGATCCTAGAAAATGCACTGGTGAGCGTGAGTGCACCCTGAAAAAGTAATTACAGTGTGTTTTTAAAAGCCAGTTTCGGCTCCTACTGTACCCTGACGTCACGACACGGTACGAGCTTCTCGTCACATGCTCGCGCAAGATATCGTGACGTTTCCACGGCGGCTCCGTGGCGGCGTTGATGACGCACAAGCGGCCATTTCAAATGTTTTGGCACCTGACGTCATCACATCTAGCCATACTGGAGCGTGAACACTGACGTCACGATAGTGTTGATGTCAGCTTGTGCGCCGTGCGAAGATCTACTTTAATGCCAAAATAAAATATCTTAACAGCATTTAATGAGCTTTACACTTGATCAGAGCCGTCTTTGTATACAGAAGATTCGCATGTCAGAGTAAACTCACCTTAGAAAATTGGTGTCAGTACCCCTCGGTTCATCGATGTGAATGGCGGAAGAGTAACTGCGGTAGCCCGTTTTCGGCTCGACTAACAGTTGGGTTGGCCTTGCTTTAATGTAGGAAGGCTCTTAACTACAGTTCCTCCTCGCGGTCTTTTATTTTTCAATGGTCACGTGCTGGCACCTCGTATTCCGGAGCGTCGAGGGCTTCCAGTAACGCAAGTAAATTCATTCAACTGGCGAACTGGTTTCGCCGTCGAGATCCTCAACGCCAGCAAGAAAACTCTGTAGCAACCTTATAAAAAAGGTGACTCAGGTCCTCCTCGGAACCCGGCAATAAACGTCTTTGTTTTCTTATATTATGGAAGCACATGCGACGAGGCGGGCGTTGCTTTTTCGGATCCTACCCTCCTGCTACGCGTTTAATTTTAGTAGTCTCTGCTTTTTAAAAATCTTATTTCACTGTTGCCTCGCGGGCTTGGTCGCTGGTTATGCGTGGTGTACGTGCGTACAGACAGCGGGACCAGTTCAGCCGTGGCAAGTTGGAGAAGTAACGCAAGCAGCAGAGGCAAGCCGAAGCCGGAAGCGAAGCCACGAGTCGTATACGTGGCGTACGGGGCGACCCCGGTGGTTTTGTCACGCGGTAACGACGACGACGACGCCAAGGAGGCGACGGCGCACTGCGTTGTGGAGCGTTTCGCGCGACTTGCGGCGAACGAGGCACGACGCCGCCCGCGCGGAGGCATGCGTGTTACCGGAGGAGCTGTCGCCTCTGTCGCGATGACTTTTCGTACCGCTTTTCGCGGTACGAAAAGGCGAAGATGGATGACGTAGCCTGGAGGCGAGTTGAACGCCTCGAGGCTGCGGCTACGGAGAAACCAATACCTCTTATACAGTTGGAACTATGGGATATAGGTGGTACTGGCGGGCTAGTTGGTCATATGTGATCTTGAGAGCACCAGCGCAGAATTTAAGAAAACACGGACAGACAAACAAAAATACACACAACAGTGCATGTGCTGTGTGTGTTTGCCTGTCCATGTTTTCTTAAGTATTGCGCTGGTGTTCTCAAGATCGTGTGGGATAGATAGGGAGGGAGAGAGGTTAACCGTGTTGCGCCTTTCCGGGAAGATACCATACGCACTGGTAGAAGGGACAAGAGGTAGGGAAAGGATAAGGAAAGTTACCGATGAAATGGGATGCGCGGGCGTGCCCTATTTACAGCGATAAACAAACAATAAAAAGTAAATAAACGAAAAAGTGCCATCAAATCCCAGCTGTGCGCACAGAAGACACAGGCAAAAATCATCCGTGCAATTTACAATGCAAGTACACAAATGTTGTCGCAGTACTTTACATATAGTGTTAAAGCATGTACGTTGGCGCAACGAGCATGATTGGTATGGCGCTGCATTCAAAAAGCGTGCACAGAAGCTGTCGCTCGCCAGGGCATAAATCACAACACGAAGCGTACTTTTTGAACACAAGCCGGCAATTATATACGGTGGTTGCACATTTTAACTATGGCAGTACATTCAACGGCGCATGACACGTACGCAGCAAATTGGTGCAATGATGACTGTGATGTATACTACTAATACTAGTAATACTATCACAAATACCAGTGATATTTATTCTAATTATTCCGGCAGAATCCATTGCACGGTTAATCTCGACTTCAAGGAGGCTAACACTGAGGCACTGCAGCGAAACACTTTTGTGCCACTTCCAAAACGCACTGCGCAGCAGCCGTGTGTATGCAGCCAAGGTATGGTGCCAGGGATATGGCTTCACGTGTGTGGATACACTGCGCCACCTAGCACCACCACCGTGATGTCTAGGCGTGTTGCATGTGTGAATGCATACTAAAAGAATGTTTATGGTGTGCGTACATAAGATTTTTGGTTATAATGATAATTTGCTAAGTGGGTCATCACGAAAAAAAAATGCAGAATAAATGTAGAGCACAGGAGCATACTATATGGGATACCGACACAAGCTTTAAACGTGTTTTTGGCATGTACTTCCAGCCGTACGATAGATTTTTATTCTTGTTCACGGCATCCATCATATCCGAGAGACTGCATCGTCTCTCTTGCTTCAATTTCGGACGTTGACGCGCGTCAGGTAGCTGGCTAGAGTGCGCTATTTCAAGTTGACCTCTTGCCTTATCCCTTATACTAAATCAATGTATCTCGGTCTACGAACGTTTTGTCTTTATACACGAACTACAGCGAAAAATTGTATTTATGCTGATACGAAACACGGTACACATTTAACGGAGATAGATATGCGGCCAACGGGAAGGTCTTCAACCCCTATTCATGAACCTTTATCCCTGAAGGTCAAGGGCCTCCAGCATCAAGAAAAGGATATTTCATGAACGGGAAAAAATAGAAACGAAAAAAAAATACGCATACACATGGCCTGCAAATATAAACCCGGAACAGATGCATCACGGGCGTCGACGACAATCAATCATCTTTTACGACGCTCTGCGTATAAGCGAGCTCCTCACTCACGACCGCTTAGCAAAGTTGTCGTACAATAGGCGGGCATTTTTGAAAATTCGCTTTCAAGGCACCCTGGGATGCACAGCGTAATGGCACAGGATCGTCTTGCACTGCGCACACTGTGACTTCCGTGCACTGCTCATTCAAGCATGTGCGTCGAAGCACGGAACTTTCACACGCTCTGCCTCGCGTCAATGCAGTCATTCGCGTGCGTACGCGTGAACGCTCTCTCTCGCACTTGCATCTCGAGTTGTTGCGGTTGTAGCGAGGCATGCTAACACTGTAGGCAACACTTAAGGCAGCCAATGTATGTAGGGTTACGACAGGTCGCGCTGTATGACGCGAATAGGCGGAGTTTAATGGTCAGAGGACAATGGGGTGTTTTAGCAGCGCCGGTTTACCGTATACGGTAAATACAGAAATACCGTATTGCTTGGTCTGTGCGCTGCAGCTGCTTCTTTTTTTTTGTTTTACCATTTTGGCCGCGCGAGTTGCTCATTGCATGCGGTAGCGGAGTGAGATGATCAAAATGGCTAAAAGAAGTGTCGCAGACTAAAAAAAAAAAGCTACATGCCGACCACGACGATACGGTACTTCCGTGCTTGCGAGCGGCAAGTACGGAAATACGAACGGTTAATACGAATAATTTCATAAATCGTTTGTGTACATTTCTTGTCAAGAAGCCCTGCGCGCATTCGTTTAACTCTGTTATGCCGTAAAACAGCCAGCGCATCCAAAATAAGTGTAAAAAAGCGGCGCTTACCACTGAACCAATTACCACACGGCAGTTAACAAAAGTAAAGCTTTTACCCTATGTAGCCTCTAAATATTTACCCAATAATGAACATTGTTTCAATGCTGGTAAGTGTCGCTTAAGTTTCAAGCAGATTGCGTTAAGTGGCTTTGGATGCACGATATATCGATGAAGCCTTAAACATACAGAAGTGTGCACCGATATCATTTCAATTTGCATATATTACTGACTATTCTCCACTGGACAAGATCACCTGCGTGCCTTGGCCTGATACAGCGCAAGATGGTTTGGTACTGATCCGTGTGCTCTCTTTCTTTCTTTTTTTTAACGTGTGGTAAGCGAACACCCAAACTCTGATCTTTCGTTAAAAGTAGGGGTGTGCGAATATTCGAAAGTTTCGAATATTCGTCGAATATTACATTAGAACAATTCGTATTCGATTCGAAAATCGTGTATTCGAAAAGTTTCGAATATTCGATAACCTCGAATATTCGAAAAATTCGAATATGCGATTCGATTATCATGCATAAAATAACTCTTCTTCCACATTTCTGCTGCGTTCGTATCGCTAAAAACGTTACCGAGAGGAGCGATAAACATCCTAAGTACACGGAGGCACGATATCTGCCTGCGACGAGCGCCCCAATACGTATGATTTATTGCTGGTGCATCTCCGACGTGCAGCGCTGTTGGCGATCATGTAACCGTACATTTTCAATATTATGCGGCCGTAACGTGCCGCACTACCACTCGTTCACTATGCGGGACCACTTCTGAAGAAAGACAGTGACCCACGTGACTGGTGGAGGACTGTTCAGATACCCAGTCTGGCAAAGCTTTGCCCCATGTAACTCCCTATACCAGCCACGTCTGTTCCAAGCGAGCGTGCCTTTTCAGTGGCAAGGGGGGGGGGGAATTGTCTCTGTTACAAGGGAGCGCCTGCTTCCTGATCATGTGGAGCAACTCATATTTCTTCATGATAACATGTATTCATTACTTTCATTGTGCCGTGATATTTGCTTGTGTTGTGATGTGCATTGTGCTAGCCTGGACATTGTGTTCTGGAGATAGCAGTGTATGTTGTGTTGCCAGTCAGGCTGTTAATGTTTTTTTTTTTTTTTGAAATAGCTACATGTTAAATAAAATATTGTTACTGTGGAGGCATTTTTCCTTTGATATTCTATATTCGATTCGATATTCGAAGGTGGATATTCGCCAGGGGCGCAGCCAGAAATTTTTTTCGGGGGGGGGGGGGGTTCAACCATACTTTATGTATGTTCGTGCGTGCGTTTTTATTGCGATAGCAATTATATGGACAGTCTCGGCTGGATTTTGCCGTCGCCGTCGCCGTCGCCGCCGTCATGCACCGTATATGTATAAGTATGTATATATATATAAAGGCCCCAAAGAAAAATAACTCAGAAAAATACTTCCGAAGAGCGGAATCGAACCAGGGACTTCTTGCTCCGCAGCGAGCGGCGCTATCCACTACGCCACGAAACGCAGATCCTCCACGCAGTTAACGGCGAGCGTTATATACACACCATTTAGCGCTGGACGGACTCAGAGACAGAAGGCGATAATAAGCGTTTCTTCATTACCAGCGAGGTGGCGCTAGGAGCCCGACGGGTGCATTTAAAAGTCGTCGGCGAGCTCGCTCGCTTCTTATATTTGCGCATGGGAGAAGCTTGCCCTTCCGCTGTCTGCTCGCGCGGTTTTCTCGTGGCGCGGGGTAGAGGAATGTTTCACGCTTTCACCGTGATGTCCGCGCTCATGTTACGGCGCGTACGAATGTCACTCGAGCTCAGGGACGCCGCTAAACGAACAAACAGAAGATGAGCGCGAACTATCAAGTGTCACAGCTCGACACTTGAAGCACGCTAGTTTCCTTCGCTGCTTCGGCCGCCTTTGCAACAGAAGCGCTGTTCAAACTGAGAGTATCCATTGGCGAGCCTCACTTCGTATAGCATTAGTTCCTTGCTATCGCATTCATTGCTTCGCCCTTGCGGCGAAACTGTGACTTTTTTATGTGTACGTGTATATTACGCAAGCAAAACTGAAAAATTTCGGGGGAGGGGGGTTTGAACCCCCCCGACCCCCCCCCCCCCTTGGCTACGCCCCTGATATTCGTATTCGATTCGTATTCGAAAAATTTGATATTCGCACACCCCTAGTTAAAAGGTTTATTTTTCTTTTTTCGCATGCGTACTGTGCGTATAGCCTTTAATGCTGCGTCTTATTAAGCTACTAAACTAGTTCGCTGGTATCGCCTAGTAGTACACAAATCGGCCAATCCCTTACGCAGGCTACCAAAAACCATTTATAGACAGCAAAAACAAGAAAGTGGGGGGCCTCGTGAGGTATGTATTACACAATCTTAGTTGTTGCAGTAACTTGCGACCGGACGTGCGCATAATCTTCTTCGGTATCCCGCACGGAGAAAGCATCTCGGCACATCCACCAAAAAGGAAAGTACATCCTATCCAGTGGGCCGTGTATATCGACACCTCGTCTGGGCCGGGGCATCTTTGGAAGTAGCACTGCTCCTAATGATAACTCCGCCGAACGGTTGGACCGGTTTTGCTCGTTTCGAGGATTACTCTTCCTGCAGTGCCAGCGATGCAGTAAAGAGGCACAGAAACAAGAGCACCGGCCAGTCTTTTCCTCGGCGTTCAGTTTGCGGAGCATTCTGTACCGACTCCGCAACGGTGCGAGGTTGCTGCCGAAGGCGCGATGCTCCCTTTTTATTGTTCTTTTTTCCCGCACCTTTCTTTTTCTTCTTGAGAACGACGCGTCCCGACAACCGATACCGGAGCTCATTACTGGTCACGCCTTGCGGCTTCATTAACACCGCTACCCGTCTGGGAAATGAGCTCTTTCATAAGAAACCATGGACGTTCGCTCTAGTTCTTTGCTGGTTCTCTCGTCCGCGCTCTAGCGTCTGACTTAAAACCGTGCACCGTGGTTGAAGCTAGGTTGGGTGTCAGCTAAGCGAAACACGAAATTAAGAAAAAAAGAAAGAAAAAGAAAACGATTGTGATTGGCAGTTGACCGAGTCGTGGAAATAGTTTCGTTGACCATAGCGGTTTGATCGATCACCGACCAGTCCCGCTGTCCAGCGATGCGATTTCCACGAAGTCGTCGGTATACGAACACTCCTCAAGGCGAGCTACACTCTCCGTAGCGTCGACGGTGCTGCACATTTTTTGGAAAATTTCGAGATGGGCGTAGTAGGGAGATATAGTAGATAGGTATTTCTTTTCCAAAGGATGAAAACACTACTTCCGCGTTCTTGGATAATCTTATTTGCGCTTATCGTTTCCCGTCAAAGCCAACAGGGAGGATACTGAGCCAGAGCGCATACTCCCGAGTTCGAGAAGATTTATGTTTGTTTTCTGAGACGTCGTGTTCGCAGCGTTCTCGATCATGCCGTTCTTATACAAACCGCTCTACCCTCCGGCATCTTCGCCGTGCCTATAGGCGCTACAATGCAACCAGAATGAAAGTCACCGCCGGTCTAAGAGAACCGGCTCGTTCTCTCTATGCAGCTTAATGTCCGGACCAACGATGTCTTGATGCTGTTGATAGCGCGAGCTGGAAAGGGACCGAAGTGGCCGGCGTCCCCTAATTCCCTTTTCTCATTAACAGCTGCATCTTGAATCACTTCGTTGTTGTACAGGAAAATGCCTTTTCAATCATCGTCTGTAATAATCTGTCAGCATTATAATGGCTGCTCTGCGTCTGAAAAGTGCTATTGCGGCGCGGAGTTAGCGAAAAAATAAAGTAATAATAAATTATAAACCACCACTCAAGAGATCATTCACTAGGAGAATTTCAAGTATAATATCCTTTCGAGCGCCGCCACTCGCCCCCTTCTTATGTTCATTTGTACCACGATGTTAATGATGTATGAACGACGTGCACGTTTATTGTCGATGATTTACTTAAATTTGCTTTATTTTTGTTTCATGTGAACTAAATCACTGGTCGCCTCAGTGCCTGCGTATCCGCGCGCCATTCGTGCACCAGGCAAACGTCTGGTCACTTGACTCACGAGTACATTGTGCGGATGCCGGACTATGCAGCGCTACGTGACTGCGACGTTCATTGCATCGGAAACCACAGACGGGCATTGTTGCGTTGGAGAGGTCCTCCAATAAGGTGTCCTTCTCGGGAAGGCGGTCCTGTCTCCGAGCGGGGGAAGACCTAAAACACAACAAGGAATGCGAGAAAGCGGAGCGAGAGCGTGGCATGCAGATAGGTAATCGTGTCGACGGGCACTCAAGTTCACTCGAGCGATCATCTTATCTGGAGCTTATCGGTTGCTTTCTCGTTTACCCGCAGTGCCACAGTGTTGCGAGGTTAGCCTAGACGCAGCTGTTGACGGACTACCGGGCCGCCTTTATTTGAGTATGCGGATGAGCGACCGATAAGCTCCTCTGCATGCCGTCTGGGCGATCCCCCCTTTCTCGGACGCCCTTTGCGTGTGCCATTGAGCGTGACGTAATCGAGTTAAACGAAGGTATGTACGAATAGAGAAAGCGAAAACGACCCGGACATACGGTGGTGGATGACCCGATTGTTAAGCACCTGCTGACGAGAAAAAGCCGAACGTCTCTCGTGCATCTGGACGAAATTGCAGGAGTTTGGTTTGATAAGTTTGCACGGGAAGCGTCATGGACAGCAAGCGGCGCCGTGAAAGGTAGATTTTAAGCCGGCCAGTCTGTAGCCAAATTCGTAAACACTTCCGCCTGGTGGGAATAGACGGTGATTGAACGATTATTTGTCCATCACGTGATTTGCTATTGTTATTGGCCATAATATTACCGCTAGCCGGTCACGCTGTTATCGGAGAACCACTGCGTAAATTAGTATATGAACTAGTTTAGGCCCTCTTTCGCCCATACAGCAAAGCTTTCCCGGTATTATCAACTGCCTTTTCACTGCCATCTATTCTTGCTTTATTTTAGAGCACAGCTCTTAGGCGCCCGTCCCTGCGTTGAGCGTCGTCGCCGCCGCCGTCGGTGGCGTAGCCGCGCGAACGGGTACGTGCCACAGGAATTGGGCAAGGCCCACTACCGTGTCCAATGAAAACGAAGTATGTGCCGCAGGAATTGGGCAACCAAAGAAGAAGACGTGCGTTAGTCGATGGCCAATCCCTCAGTGTGGGTGTGGGCCATGTGTAGGGGCACAACAACAACAACAACATCAAGAAAGCGCTCTTTCGTCGTCGCTGCACAGAAGAAACACATCGAGAGCCTCCGAAACAAGTACCAAGCCATGCACCAAGCCCTGTAAACGACCACATATGATTCAGTGGAGACGTTCTGGGAACATCACGGCGTCATGGACGACAACGCAGAGTACATTTCGGTTCTCTGAGCGGATACTCCTCGTCCCACCCTCATGCTACCCCGCACCGTGAATTACTTTAACCCATGGCTGGCGTCCATCCTAGATTCAAACATGGATCTTCAGACAGTGCTTGACAAGTACGCATGTGCCGCTTACGTAGAGGAATACGTAAATAAGGCCAACCGAGGTATGTCCAATCGGAACCGGGCAGTGCAAGAAATTGTCAAAGAGGAGGGCGACATGGATTACACGCAGGCACTGAGACATCCGAGTTTAAAGATGCTCAATGCGATTAAATAGTGCTATGCAACTGTACATGAACATATATTGATTTTACTGTGCTGGGGAAGAGCGAAATAATAATAATAATAATAATAATAATAATAATAATAATAATAATAATAATAATAATAATAATAATAATAATAATAATAATAATAATAATAATAATAATAATAATAATAATCAATCAATGATTTATTTAACGTGCCCAGGAACAACCGTAAGGTCTTTGTGCTGGCGCACGCAAAAAAAAAACAATAAAAATAAACAATACAATACAGACAGTTTTCAGAAATAAAAAGAGCAAAAACACGTAGACAAAGAGAAATGAACACAAAAGGGGAGGAGTAAAATAAGACAACACGAGAAATATTGACGGGGCATAAAAAATTAGATTGCATATATACAACTATGTGGAAAGACTGAGAAGGGAAGACTTTGTACATTGTGCCACACTATGTCAAAACAGTGCAAAGCTCGGATAAAAACAATGATTGTGGGCTATGAAAAACGTCAAGATCAAGAAAATTACCATTATAGAGACTTTGTATTCTGTGAACGGTAGAGTGTTGGAAGAAGCAGGCGGGTACATGAAACGGTCTGTTCTCTCTGGTTAACTTACGCGAAATTCGAAAATTTACACAATTGAGAAGTACAGGGCAGGATATGATACCGTGGACTAGCTTGTAAAGAAATAGGAGATCAGAGCTATTTCGTCGGCAGTGAAGTGATGGCAGTGATAATAATTCAGCAGTACTTGAACGAGATCCAGAGTCATTTTTAGCAAAGCGATGGTTATATATGCTGAGGAATTTTTTCTGGACTCGTTCAATGGTGTTACCGCTGGATTGAGCAATGTCATTCCATATCACGGACGCATACTCAAGTTGCGGAAGACATATTGCCGTGTACAATTTGTGTAGGGCCATGGGAGACCTGAATTCTCGAGATATTCTACAAACACATCCGAGAGAACGAAGGCCCCGCATAGCAGCACGCTTAACGTGAGAAGAAAAGTTTAACGCGCTGTCAACAACAACACCAAGATCACTGATTTCATAAACCTTGCATAACGGCACAGAATTGACAGAGTATTGAAATGACACGCTAGATGTTTTGCGAGTGATAGACATGAATTTTGTCTTCGAGGTATTCAGAGAAAGGTTATTACCGTCGCACCATTCGGAAAAAGAGCGCAAGTCTGACTGCAGCAAGCGACAGTCGTTAACTGAATGAATTTCCTTAAAAATCTTGATGTCAAGCTCGGCTTGGCGGTCCCTACGTGGGACTAGCCGGGTGGCGCGGGGTCCCCCAATAAAGTTTGCATCATCATCATCATCATCATCATCATCATCATCGGCATACAAGAGGAAAGAAGAATTACGAATGGCAAAAGAAACATCATTAACGTAAATTAAAAATAGGAGTGGGCCTAATACCGACTCTTGAGGGCTTGAGGGACCCCACTAGTCACTTTATACAAAGAAGACGTTTGGCCATTTACGGCAACATAACAATATCTATTGAGCAGATAGCTCTGCAGGAGATTCACAGCTGACAAGTCAACATCAAAGTGCGCAAGTTTAACCATAATCAGCGTGTGGCTGACTACGTCAAAAGCCTTGCTCAGGTCACAGTAAATTACGTCAACCTGTCCTCTCTGAGAAATAGGTGTGGAGATCTGCGTCATAAAACTAGCAAGATTTGTGGTAGTTGAGCGGCCAGCGAGAAAACCATGTTGATTAGGAATCAATGAGTTTTTCACACTAAAAGACAATATGTCGTGAAGAGCCAGCTCGAAGATCTTTGATGCGGCACATAGTAGAGAAATCGGGCGATAATTAGAAGCATCTGCTTTAGAGCCCGACTTAAATACTGGAAAAACACGAGCAGTTTTCCACATGCTAGGAAATGTGGAAGTGTCCAGGCAGTTATTAAATATCGTAGTTAGTACTGGGACAAATATACTACCATAAGCTTTTAGTATGGCGGAGGGGATGCCATCTGGCCCACATGATAAGGATGGTTTTAAGCGCTTAATGCATTCGCAGATAAGATTTTCATCCAGCGACAAAGCACTGGATGAGCTAACCGCCTTGGGCGGTTAGCTCATACAATCATGCAATCATCATACAATCCGCAATACATCATCAATCATGCAATACATCATACAATCCGCAATACAAGATTTTTTTGTTTGTTTGTTTAGGGCAAGGAATGAAGAAAAAGAGTATGCGGAAGCAGCCCCAGAGGCGCTGAGTGTCGTCATGTCAAGACAGAACAACAAGATAAGGTTGTTTACGCGAGATTACACGTAAAGCTTCAGGGGCGAGTGCTAACGAAGCCTCCGGTGCGTGTGCCTTGCGGAGTGCTCTGGTGTTGTGCAGAGAGGCCCCTCGCAGTGCAATACACCCGGAGGTCAGGTAGGCCCGAAAGTAATCAAGAGACAGCGGTCGTTGCTGTCTCCACAAAATGTATCAATAATTGTCGGGGTTTAGCATCCCAAAACCACGATATGATTATGAGAGACGCCGTAGTGGAGGGCTCCGGAAGTTTCGACCACCTGGGGTTCTTTAACGTGCACCTAAATCTAAGCACACGGGTCCCCAGTATTTCGCCTCTATCGAAATACGGCTGCCACAGCCGGGATTCGATCCCGTGACCTGCGGGTCAGCGGTCAAGCATCATAACCAACTGATGACACTTGAAATAGGTTTTTTTTTTTTGTAAGGTGCGATCTTCCTTGCAAGAGCAGCTATAAGAACAAACCATTGGACCATCGCTGTTTGTGCTAACAATAAAACAAGAACTTTCTTATAAGCAGTAAAACACCGAGGAAAGCTGTTGTTGTTTCGTCAGACGAAAGTTGGGAAAACAAGAAGATGGGCTAAAAATATAAGCGTCTCGGACCAATGCGAAGCACTTGTACTATGGACCGAGACTAGCGAGCAAGTAGGCTTGCAGGGCGTTAAACCCACATCTCATTTCTTAAAAAACACGGCCGAAGCGACCGCACACACAAGGTTATGTCGAAAGGGCGTTTCATCTCACGAGTGCCGCGAAGACAAACATGGCTGCCACAACTCGAGGACAGGAACAAGCAGGTGGCAGAGATGGGTGTGAGGATACAGAGAGATGCGGGCCGGACGCGAGTTATGGAACCGTTCCCCGCTGAATTTCGCAACGACGTGTCTCCGATGCTCCGCAGATGAGAGGCTCGCGCCTTCAAAAATACCGGTCGGCTCTTGACCGGGTGAACGACATCCCCATGGCCAGCGTCCATGCGTCTTCGCTGCACCCCCCACCCCACACACACCGCCTCGTGGTATGCGACAAACGGTGGAACGTGAACGGCGGTGCGGAGAGGAGGGGTTCGGAAGAAACACAAACAAAGGCCTCGCGTCTGTGTAGGTGGCAACGGTCATTTAATCGCGCACGTATCGTTTCAGCAGCCCTTAACAAATCGCCCCCCCCCCCCCCCTCCCCATCTTTGTGGCGTTACACGTACACGCATCCTTCTCGAAAGAGAAACGAACATGGCCAGCGTCGATGACGCGAAGGTCATTATTTTTTTTCTCCCGCACCCATGACTTATGGATTTTCCGTCGATGCTTACGACCCCCGGGTCGTTTACATCCCTGACATGCAAGCACGGTCAGTCGCTATTTTCTGACCCTTATTGTTATTCTTTTGAGCAGCACTGGGCGGTCTGGCAAGAGAAAGAAGTGAGGGTGCGTGTCGGTTGAAAATTGTGAATTATCGTCCAAGTTTCTGGCCTCGGTAGGGCTTACACCTCCTCCCCACCCTTCAAATTTCTCTTCCTCTTCGTGCTCTCTCTCTTCCGTTAACCGCGTCACTGAAAATGCGCAGTGTTGTGGGTGCTAGGAAGGCATAGGGTCAACAGAGTGCTGAAAGAAGGAATGTTGAGTAGATGCTGTATTGATAAGCTTTACTTATTTGTCGAGAGCACGCCTCGTACACAAAATATTTATTCGCCAAACAACGTTGACGTCAGGGCGCGAGGTTTGTCGCAAAATACCGCCAACTGTTCAAATATACCGCCACCGTGGTTCTGTCCATTGGTCAAGTTCATGGTTCATTGTAGGCCACGCAGACTGGTCAAGTCTGGTCAGAACGTTCTCGTGAAGAACGAAAATAGGAGGACCTCAATTGAATTTCGGTAGAATTACCACGAAAGTACGATTGAATTTTCAGTTATACTCCTGTCCTGTTTCAAATTTTCTGCCTTATTCGTTGGCGCAAGCGGAATATCGTTACCAATAAGTCGGCAGAGCATGCAAGAGGTACGCGCCGGCACGCACTCGCTCACTTGGCTCAAGCTCCGCTATACTGCATGGCTTTAAATGTTAGCGTATGCAGGAAGCTGCAGCCGTGGGCTTGGCGAAGCCGGGTTGGTTTCGCAACGTGGTCCGTTGGCGTAGCGAGCGTATTCTTCACGGATACGAGCGAGGCAGGGCGCCGCAGTTTATTGCTTTTTTGGAACAATCTGACAGCACGCCATCGACGCGAATGTTTGGCGAGCGCGCGGAGAAACCCGGCAGCTCGCTCACTTTTCATCGCGCTTTGCGAGAAAGCCCCGACCGCAGCGTTTTCACGGTCTGGAGGCCCTTCTGTACTCTCCTATACTTTCCTTTGTGTGTGGGATTCGAAGAAGAAGAAGTTGCGCGGCGGCTGTGCTGCTTTGCTTGTCTCTCTTCAATCTTTCGATATATCTGCCTCAAGTCACTTCACCATCTACACGCTGAACTCCGGGGCATCAGGTATGCTTCCGGCAGCGGGTGCGGTGCCTTCGGGGCCGCACCCTGTCAAAGCTCCTGAGATCCAGCCAGATCAACTTCTGAAGGTGCATGCGCCGGCAACGAGCCTTGGGACATGCTCTGCCTCTGGAATGCAGCCTGGCGCAACTTCGGGCCACAGCTCGAAGTCATCTGCCGAGAACTTCTCACTTCCACTGGCCCAAGGTGCTCCGAGCAAGAACATCTCCTGCCTTGACGCCGGGCTACCTGAAGGTCAGGACGATTTTTCGGACATGTCCGATTCCTCTGCCACTATTACCTACATGGACGCTTCCGTAAACTCCTCTGATGACTCAGATAAAGGCAGCGTAGTACTGCCACCTAAGCGATGTCGTGGATCGAAGAGATCTCGCATGCCACTAAGTTCAACGCCTGTTGAAAATATGCCGAGACCAAACCTTACTGTTATATTCAAGCCACAAAATCCTGAGCAAATCATAACGCGCTTCAACCCACTCACATTGAAAGCAGCCTTTGAAGCGGTAGTACCAGATGGCGTGCTACAAGTGCGACCTAATGAACGTCTAAATCTTCTCGCTGTGGACACACGCAGTGCAGAAGTCTCCGAACGTCTTCTGAAAATAAAAAATATTGGGGAAATCGCGCTTCAGGCTTACGAGCCGCGGCCCAACAACTGTGGAGTCGGCGTCATCAAGGGAGTACCTACGGACCTTGATCAACAGGATATTTTCTCGGCACTCCTTCAAAGGGCTCCTGTCAAGTCAGTACGGCGACTTGGAGCGTCGGAAAATGTTCGCATTGTGTTTGCCACAGAAAGTGCTCCTGAGCATGTTATATTGGGATACACACGTTATCGCGTGTACAAGTACATTGAGTCACCGAGACAATGCTCCAAGTGCCAACGTTTTGGACACGTGGCTGGTACCTGTCGGCTGCAAGCGCGGTGCTCGCGCTGCGGAGGTAACCACGAGCGATCCTCCTGCGGAACTGAAGAACCACAGTGTCCAAACTGCAAGAAAAAGCATGAGTCTACGTCACCTCGTTGTCGTGTATTGCGCAAAGAGAAGGAAATACACAACTACAAGAAGAATAACAATGTGGATACTCTTCTGCAAAGGCGGTCGTGTGCAAGCAGCGGAACGCTTCCAGCAGGCATAGTGGTGAAAAGACGCCTGTGAACAACACAAGTGCATCGGAAAAAGCATTTGAAACGACACCACGAATTGACGACACGGATGAATTCCCATCTCTGCCGCCTCGCCCAACGGCACAAACATCGATTTTGACTACAACTGCAGCTGCAGCTCCAATTAATGTTCCGACTGTTGGAGTTCAGCAGAGCACAGCTGGTCCGTCGACAAGACCACGGTCCTCATATCCATGGAGTGGACCGCGAGAGCGCAGCACTCGGCAAGGCAACGAAACCACATTCTCATTGTTATCTGCTCTTGTCGACGCTGCTCGCAGCTTCCTCGCACCCATGTCTTCTCCGGTCGCAAAAGCCATCTTGACACTGCTGGACCTTATTTTGCCTATTCTGGAAAAAATGGCGCTAGCAACGCAACAACTCAGCTTGACCAACATCCGAAACAACGCCACCATATTTCAATGGAACGCCTGCAGCCTCCGCTGTCGTCTCTCGGACTTCAGGCAATTTGTACACAAGCACCGCTTCCCGGTAATCGCAATTTCGGAATCCCGAGTGCGCACCAGCATTCGCCTTTCTGGATACACTCTCATTTTTTCGTCGACTGGAGTGGATACCAATAGAGTCATGTTGGCGGTCCGCAATGATCTGACTTTTAAGGCTCATTACCTGCCAGTTGACACGTCAAACGAATATGTGGCAGCGACAGTAAAGTGGAACAATTTGACATTTACGGTGATTGCGGCATATATACCTCCTCGAGCAAGATTTGACGTGGACAGACTGCAAGAAGTACTAGATGCGGACACCTGGACCGCACATTTTAACAGGGGATTTCAACGCACATCACCCAGCCTGGGGTGGCAGAAGATCGTCTGCACGAGGTCGGCGTCTTCTCGAAGTAGCTCACAAAAATGACCTGGTAGTTCTCAACGACGGTCGGCAACCTTCTACCAGGGAGATCGATCCAGTGCGCTAGACGTCACCATGATGTCCTCTTGCCTCACGCGGGCGGCAACCTGGTTCCCAGATATTGAAAGTCACGGCAGCGACCACGTGCCAACGTACATCTCTTTGGGCTGCCCTCTGCAGCATATAAAAGGCAAGATTGTTCGCTGCACTGACTGGGAAGTGTACAGCGCGACTCTCGAAGATTCATACTCATCTGAGAT
The DNA here is from genome assembly GCF_013339695.2 of Rhipicephalus sanguineus. Taxonomy (NCBI): domain Eukaryota; kingdom Metazoa; phylum Arthropoda; class Arachnida; order Ixodida; family Ixodidae; genus Rhipicephalus; species Rhipicephalus sanguineus. The sequence continues at coordinate 157,805,376 of NC_051181.1, read as the reverse complement.
GACCTACGACGAATTTGTGGATGCTATATGTCAAACAAAGCACAGTAGCACTAAGCATCTCAAGCCGCCTGGGAATCGCAAAACGGCTGACATTGAGTACGGAGACTTCGAGCAATACGCCGCAGATCTGAGAGGCGTGCTCGTAGAACGCTATCTATAGACGACATTCGCGAAGCCAGGCGAACGCAGAAACGCATTCAAACGTCATCTAGACAAGCTGGACAGGCGACAGTGGCGCACTTTCTGCTCCAAGCTTGATCCCAGAAAACCTCTGTCTAGAATATGGAATATAGCGCGAAGCTTGAGGATCCCGCCGACACAACTGCATCCTTTTAGTTCTGTTGCACTATCCCGCAACGTCAGTGAGTTGGACATGGCGGAGGCTTTTTGCTACAAGATAACTACAGCAACGGCGATCGCAACCATACCACGATTGGCACAGAATGTCTCTGCTGCTGTGACAGTAGACACTAGTGTGACGGACGAGCCGTTCTCGTTCCAGGAACTGCTCGGCGCCCTGGCTTCAGTAAACAAAACATCATCTCCTGGACCTGACTCCATCAGCTATGCTGAGCTGTCGCATCTGGGTGACAAGGCGAAGATGCACCTTCTTGCTATCTTCAATGCCAGCTGGAAGAGGGGTCGACTCGAACCTAGTTGGAAACGGGCTCGAATCATCCCTGTCCTCAAACCTGGCAAGACTCCAACAGATATAAACTCCTATCGTCCGATAGCTCTTCTCAGCTGTGTGGGGAAGATTATGGAGAAGATGGTGCTGATGCGTCTGGATTGGGTTCTGGTGAGCGCTAACGCCTATCCCCCACAGATGTCGGGTTTCAGAAAGGGCCGCAATAGCATAGATAACGTCATCAGTCTTGCCAACTGCATTAGGCTTAACAAACTTGCACATAACATTACCATTGCTGTGTTCCTTGACATCAGGGGCGCATTTGATAACGTGACACACGAGGCGATCTTACACACTCTGAGGTCTGCAGGAGTCAGTGGCTGTATGTACAGCTGGATTTCTGACTATCTCACTGACGGTTGGTGTACATGACTACGAAAGACGGCGACACCACTTTCATACAGTGCCTCGTGGGGTCCCTCAGGGTGGTGTATTAAGCCCGACTTTATTTAATGTTTCGCTCATTGGTCTGGAAAATGTGTCCCTGCATCGGTTGAGTTATCCTTATATGCAGATGACATCTGCATATGGAGCAGTGGCCGCAACCGTCGAGTACTACGCGGAAGACTGCAGAAGGCCATTAAATCCATTGAGACTTTTTTACGAACACGTGGGCTATCCATATCACCCGACAAGTGTGCCGCCATTGCCTTTACCAAACGGGATATGTCGCACTACAAGTTAAAGATTGCGGGCTCTCACATCCCATACGTGTCAAGTCACAAATTTTTGGGAGTGATCTTCGACAGATCCATGACGTGGTCTCCTCACATTCGATCACTAAAAGAGAAGCTCGCATCATACGCGAACATCTTCCGCATGATGTCAAGTAAAGCTGAAGGCTGCTCCGTGAGTGCACTGCTGCGAATGTATACAGCATTATGTGAAGGTCTCCTGCGGTACAGTCTTCCTGCACTACAGGGCCTCACCAAATCAAATATTCAGGTGCTCACGAGCATGCAAGTCAAAGCCTTGAGGGTGTGCCTAGGTTTACCGAAAAATACATCGACAGTCGGGACCTTGACAGAAAGCAAACGTCTTTCGGCTGCCCTGCTAATGAAGCAAGAGTTCCTCCGAGTCTGTCTGCGTTTTGCGGCAAGGGTACAAGATCATCCACTTGCTTCAGTCAGCATTTCTGAGGTGCGAATGTTACTCCCCCCGACGTATGAACAGCCGTCGATATTGTCGGGGCCTCCATGGCAGCTTCCTTCCTGGACGATAGTCACGACAGTGCCGGGGTTCAAGAGCAAGAGAAACACACCTGGGCCAGCGTTGACGTACTTCGCTCTTGAACACATCAACACCAACTATAGAACCCGCCGTCACGTTTATACAGATGGGTCTGTCACAGATGGATCATCTGCTATAGGTGTGTGGATACCGTCGGCGAATGTCACCATCACAGCCACTCTCAGCCACCGTACATCCGCCGCTGCCACTGAGCTGGCTGCATTGCGGAGGGCGCTTGCATATATTAAAGATCAGAGACCCGACTCTTGGGTGATATTCTCCGACTCACGAGCCGCACTGCAGTCCCTGAAATCTCCACGTACGCAAGACCAACTAGTCCTAGACATCAGGCGCCTAGGCAATAATGCTCATGAACTACACCACGATGTAGTACTGCAGTGGCTGCCCGCTCACTGCGGCATCGAAGGGAATGTTCGAGCTGACTCCGCTGCCAGAGCTGCGCATGACACAGCATCTGAGGAAATTGAAATTCCTTTTTCAAGAAAGACGCAGCGATTCTGGTGTCTGCGTTCGCGCGTAATCTGCAGAGAACAATATGGAGCGATGCGAACAACCAGTATGGACCGCTGCACAGAATAGACCCGACGTGTAGCTTTCATGTGCCGCAGGATTAACCAGACAAGATGAAACTTGCATTCACCGGCTGAGACTCGACGTTGCCTACACGAAATACTTCAAGCACAAGATCAGGCAGTCGGACTCACCCATGTGCACCACATGTAACACTCGGGAAGACCTAAAGCACGTACTCTGCGACTGTTCCCAATACGACGCAGAACGACAGATTCTGAAGGAGGCACTTCATTTGCAACGCGGCACGAGCTTGGAGCTGCGGCACCTTCTCGGCCCGTGGCAAGACAACAGTTGTGCGATGCGCAGCACAAAAGCGCTGTTGGCGTTTTGAGGAACACTCAGCTTAACCAAAGCCTGTGAAGGACTCTTCTTATGTATATATGTGTGTTTGTGACTGTATGTACTATTTGTGTGTATATGGTGTATATGTGATCATTGTATATACCATAATCACCCGACACCTGGAGTAGCAAGCCAGGCGACAAACCAGGCTAACCTCTCCGGGCATTTCATTAAAGAATCTTATCTCTCTCTCTCTCTCCTTTGTGTGTGAATGCTTTGCTTCGCTCTCGTTCGCCGCAAAGGCTCGGGCTGGCCCTTTCCTGCCGGTGTTACTATTTCGAGCCTCCTGATTTCAACGCGAACGCATTTGTTTCGGCGGCCTTGACGTGTTTATAAATTTGAATCGGCGATGTAATAAGAATGTGAAACATGTGTCACATTGTTCGCGCTGGCGCTAATCAGAGCTCTTTCGTGGAATGAGATGGGAAAGCCGCGTGCCGCTATAGATATAGTGAAGAAACACTTGACATGGCAATGTAAACTCGGCAATTACGGAGGCTTGCTCGATTAACAAAGCCCTTTCAAAGTATAAGTTCGGCGACGGTGGGACACTGTAAGCATGGTTGCGTAATAAGCTGTCTAGCGTCCCAAAGCGTCAGGCCAGTCATTACGTCATTCTTTCATAACGTCATCCGTACAGATGTGTTTACGTATGAGATTTTTTTCCAGTATCACCATGCTCCTTTCACCTGTACATTGCTGAATGTTTTTGAGCGCTGGCTTGTTTTCCTACTGCTGGGCCATCCCACTATTATGCATACTGGGGCACGCTAAGTGTAGTTGCCTAATACGCTTCTCAGCCTTTTAAAGTTTCAGGCCAATCGTTGCGTCACGCTTTGATAACGTTTTCCTTACATATGTGTTTATATATGAGTTTCTTAATGCGTCACTTTGCTCCTTCATTTGTATACAGTAGTTGAGGGTTTGTGAAGGATAGTTTGTTTTCCTATTGCTAGGCCATCCCACGATTCTTTCTACCTGGGGAGTATTCTTAATCAGACGCTCTTACCGGGTCATGAAACGCAGCTCGTCTGTTGTAGAGCAAGTGCTCTGAAACTCGACATATGTTAAATACCAAAGGCATGTGAGGATGGGACATAAAAAGAGAAGCATTTATAAGCAACAGCGGATATCTAATGATGTCTTGCGTGAAAAGAGTAGAACACTAAAAAAGTGTCTCATTGTAGCGCTGGAGAACGTATGTACGCATTGGAGAAAGGACGGCGCACCGTTGAATCATGCAGTATTGTTGTAGTAAAGCATATAACGTGGCGAAAGCGATGTATAAAAGATAAATAGTGAAATTCCACCGATGTGTCCGTTGCAATAAATATGACAGAAAAGTAATATTTTCTGCGTGCGCAAAACATTGAGGTGTTAGTTCTGGTGACCCAGGTTTTATAAACGCAAGCGTGGTGGAGTTCACGTGAAACTTATTTTGTCTCCCTTTACTAAAATTCATTTACAACAGCATTATATATTCCAGAAGTTCCCTGTATGAAAACCAACAGATAATGAAGCCAATGAAGGTATAGAGGACGTTAATTGTACTGCTTTAACTGTATTGTAGTAATTACGATATAAACGTATATCGTAATTACTACAATACAATTAAAATAGTACAAGTGACGTCCTCTATACTTTCCTTGGCTTCATTATCTGTTGCTTTTCATTACGGTTGTATCAACAAAGAAACGAGCCCTTAAAAATTCTCTTCAGAAATTCCCTGTACAGTTTCAGTCAGTATCGGCCAGCTGTACGCATTCCTCTGAGCAAGTGAAGCTTCCCTTCCATCTATGCGAAAGAAAAAGAAACATCTCTTTATCACGCCGTTTCAATAAGGATTTCAGTATATATACGTAGTATGCTCTCAGAAGTCGCGGAGAATGAGCCATTAACGCGGCATTTATCAAAGCGCCGCCCCAGGAATCGCCAATAAAAACGCATTCGAGCTTCTTGTAACGCAGATGCAACAAAGTATGAGATTGACGCGTGCCCCCTTATTTGCAAGAAAATACGACAAACGCGCCGCGGCCGTCCAGTCGGGAGATTCGGAAGATAGCTGATTTTTTTTTTTTTTTCGGCGGGGCCTTCCCGATTCCGACATAGCGTGCTCGGCTACTTTTCTCTTCTCGGGCGCGGATCATTTGCTGCACCGTACCCATGCACGGCGGCGCCGATAAGCCTCGGAAAATATGTTCTTAGAGGCGCTCGACGTCGGCTTCGTTTCCACTAGCCTTATAGCAACTCCGCGTAAAGCCTTTCTCTCGACTCCAGAAAGGCGAGAGAATAGCACTTTGATAGCGGCGAAGTAAAATGCGAATTAAAGAACAAAACAGAGTCAGCCGGCAGATATTCATAGCACTCTCTGGCATCTACCGCGATCCTTCGCCTGTCCTTTTCCGAGTCTGGAAATCAAATCCAACCACGGCGCTGTCGAGCTGTCTCTCACAGCTCGGACTGAACTGGTTTCTCCTTGGGGCACACCTCTTGTGTAGAGAGAGGCTTTTATTGGGGGGCCTTCTTTTAATGCAGCTTTCAGCTTTAGCCGGCAACGTCACGCCGCAGGCGCAACACCACGCGGTGGTGAGAAAGGAAAAGGGTTAACGACCCATCCGGGAGGGTCTGCCCGAGTGTAGTGTGGTACACGCGCTTCGTCTCACGAGGATTGTACAGCGCCCTTATAGAGGCGTGCGTGAACTAATCATTGGCTTGGGATCACGTACAAGCGATAACAACTTGAGATTTGGGGTCGGCGTCTTTCCCTGAAAGATCATTAGATCGAATGTATATATTAGACTGTCACGCATTGATTGTCTTACATCTATATAGTTGAGAAAGTGGTGTAATGTCTGTCCATAGGTGTGACAGTATGAATACGAAGTGGTTGGAAACGAGCAGCCGAGGGCAGCAGTGGATCAGCAGTTTAAGAGACTCGGGCCAATCCAGAAACTATATACGTGCACATATCAGAAGTTTTATGAACAAAAATATAACCTTTGGAAAAGTTGACTTTCGTGTCACTCGGCTGGGGACCTCTCCAGCACACTAGCACAACTCAAACATTATAAACGCAAAGTAAAGGTGGAAGCCGACGGATGCAAACACAATGTGCGGATAGGTTGGAAAACAGGAATAGATGCCTTCTAAGGCACATATTCCCGTTCTTCCAACCTATCCGCACATCTCTATAAACGCTGTGTTTTGTGAAATAATTCACGGTTTTAATCCACTGATGCCAAATGACGTAATTAGAAAAAATACAGCTATTCCACGATCTTCTAAGTCAAGATATTGGAACGTACCCAAGTGGCTGAAGTGCAACGCACTGAGAGCGCAGACGCATCGTTCCAATGAACGCAGTTGTTTTTCGGTAGCTCTTTTGTATTACATTCTTATATTAAGCGGTCATTACACGCTCGACGCGTCTTAACGGCCTCGGGAGAATGCGAGCGAACCGCTTTAAGTTTCATCGCTCGTGCTTGTACAATTGTGATCCATCGTCTACATTCTCCACTGGCGTCAGTTTTTCCCCAGCTTGAAATATTATCCCCATGTTCTCCCCAGTTATTATCCCAGCCCGAATGGAACTATTACCTCCTGTTCCTCCGGTGGATCTATTACCGATTCGCCTTGCTTCGCATTCTTGCGAGAATTATGTGTGGGCGTGGCGAATCTATAGATTTCCAGTTGCGTTCCACCGCAAGCACTTTCCTACGAAGCTGTCCGTGATTATTATTGTCAGTGTGTCACGTCCGCTCATTACATCTCGATTCCTTCGCGAAACACGCATGCGCAAAGCGGCCGTGAAAACCCGCACCGGTGAGCTAGGTGACCTGGAAGAAGTTTAAATGCCCGAACCCCTTTAACGACCGAAATACGGATGTGTATACGTGCGAGAGATGCTAAAATGGACATAACAAAAAACGAAGCGATTCTCCGCAAATCCACACAATTATCTCAGCGGGCGATCTGATACAAGCGCGGATTAGGAGCGAAAGAAGTTGTCTCTCACGCGTTTTGTGCCGTGAAACTGTCGAATGGACGGAAGCCGCTGCACCCTCCCACCTCGAGGCGCGCAAATCAATGTTGCGTGCGTGTCTGGCAACGAGATTATAAAGTCAAATGACGGATAAGGAGCGCAGCCGCGGCGAAGGCAGCGCGTTATAAGTGGGCATTTCGCGGCGCGTTTATACAAGTCGAAGTGGGACTCTCCGCCGCGTAATCCTTCCTTTTTTTCTTCGCGCCGTCCGGTTGCCGGTCTCCCCTCTGCATCAATGGCGCTTCTGGCTCCCATCTGAGCAATGCACGCGTGCGCAGCTTTACACGGCGAGATGCAGAGGCAAGAGAGAAGGAGGGAGGGCGCCTCTCACTAAAAGTATAGCCACAAATTTCTGTAGACACGAAGCTATAGCATCCAGTTCTATTAGTTCACTGGAAAATACTGCCGCGTTTCAGCTGCATGTGAATCGAACCCTGCGGATGTGGTATGGTGGCTATGGCGTTATGCTCGTGAACGTCGGGTATCGAGTTCGACTCCCGGCACTGTTGGCAGGCTAACGAGGTACGCCTCGTTATCTAGTATCCTCCCTTCTTATCATAGTATCCTCCCTATTTCTGCGGGGCCTTAAAATCAATCACTCAATCAATAACATAATTCAATAAAAGACGCTTAAATTTGTATTCTTGTGAAGCAGGAATAAGGGAGTGGAAACAGTTACCAACTATAGATTATCGAAAGTGTGATCTTGAGCACTATAATTAAGTGTGTACTACCTAGTTGCTTGATAGTTCCACCGCCAGTTTTCAGAAACAGCTCGATGATCGACGTAATGTTACTTCACCACCCCAAAAACAGATCAAGTATTTCGTCTCATATGTCACAGCTATGTACAAACCCTTCTGACAAGTTATTATTAACTCACGGAGGGGGCAGAGAAAATACATCTACAAACATTTCCTTTGCATCATCTTGTATAGACAAAGCGAATAAAACAGGTTGTAGGTGTTATATGGACGGCCATATACTGTTCCGTTGTCCTAAACTCAACATTTTACCATGTCTTCATATCATAATCCTGGCGAAAACAAGTGCCTTCGTTGAAACGTTGGCCCCAGGGACGTTTTTTTCTTAGGCAAGTGTGCATCATTTGTCACTTCACGCGGTATCGTCATTACCGACATTAGTCAATGTCCCGAAATAAATATTTCAGTCTTTTATCTCTCTTTGTATGTTGTGTTTACCGCTGAATTTGTTTCCGTTTAATTGCACGTTTGACGTTATCAAGAGCGTACGAGGCCGGTGTGGGCGCCGACTCCACGGAGCCGTGATGCGCGTCGATTCGCTTCTCTCCGTTTGCCTGCTGCGCTCACCTGCACTGTAGGCTCCACGGCACTGCACGTTTTTAGCGGCGCAGCGTACAGGAGGCGCGTTCGAAACCTTGCGCGGCACCCCGCTGCCAAAGTCGACATTAATAAGGCGCGTGATCAATCGAAACGCCGATTGGTCCGGCCTTTGACCGTCCGTTCGAGAGCAGCCTTAAGCAGGCGGCCTTCTGAAGGCCCCACATCTTTTGGCAGCGTAGCCATGAATACCTGCACCGCAAATCTTCAACAACGGAGGCACGAATCTGGGAGAGAAGAAAACGATGCACGATAAGGAACCAGCGGGAAGCCAGAATGCTTCCTAATGAGCAACCACGCCGAACGTCATCGACAGCTCGCTGCGCACGTAGCAAGTGAAGGCTTGCGCATCGTGAGGTGGCGGCGCGAGCGAAAGAGAAAAATTGCTCGCGATTGAACGCTGTCGTGCGCCGAAATGAATTTCATCGTGCGGCGAAGTGTGTGTGTCTTCCTCCGACACGGGGAGCATTTAGATTAGATTAGATAGTTACATGGTGGCGACAGAGTGAGCAATGCGACTTAGCCTTATTGGCATCGTAATTTGTTCTAGCGCAATTTATTTAGAGATCGGCATTCCAGAGTGGTTCGCCGAGTTGTAGTAACACGAATACAGAACGGAAAGACACCGCGATTAAATGTCCTCGCTTTCACACCTAAATGTAGAGCACTACAGAGCATTACACAGAATATTACACAGCGCATTACAGAGCGACGTTTAAAATCTATTGTTGATCATGCTGTCGCGTTGCGATGGAGCAGAAGAGAACACTGCTCATGCTCGAAAGTGCACGATCAAGAAAAAAAATGCTTCGTGGTACGCTGACGTATTACGTATTTGCGGAAAAAGAAAACCTCAGACGAGGCTAAATATGTATAACACGGTGAAGTAATGAGCAAATTGACATGGCGAATACGTTCGAGATCGGCTAGGCAGCGCTATTGTGGTACAGCTGTTTATCTTTGCGAACCATGCACTGTGCTCGAACGTATCGTACAAGACCAGCTCTCGGTAATGAGCACGGTATAGCAGAACATAGCAACTAAGCTGAGAGAGAGAGAGAGAGCACATTTAAAGCGATAAAGAAATGCAAAGGAGAGACAGGGCGGTTGACCAAACTAAACATAGGCGACACGAAAAGGCGAGCGTCCCCCTGTGGATGGACACGGTGAGTCTACGTCGTGGAGTACGTGTCACCGTAATGAGAACATTCACCGCGAAGAAGCAAATATAACTGCTAGTCCTCTTGTGTCGCGGCCAAACATTATTTTATGTCATCCATTAAGTAACGCAAGGCGATCAAAATAAGCGTGCGTGCCAGTCTTGTAGCCAGGCCAAAGGGGAGTGGTGCCTTTGGAGTCGCCCGAGCGTCGCGAGAACGTCGCCCTCCTTCTGGCACGCAACATGTTCGCACCGCTGACACCCTGAGCAAGCGGATCTGACGCTGCGAGCTCTCGCCCGTTCCTGACACCTCCAAGTTAGCGATGGAAAGAATGAAGAAGGAGAGTTTATACGGCAACGAAGCGATGTATAGAGGGCGCCTCGGTGCTCGCGAGAGGGAGAGAGAGAGAAAGAGGCAGTGCAGGCATCCGCGGCATAAACAAAGCGAAAAGATGCCACTGCGCTCCCTGTCTACTGTAGCCTCGCGCCCTGAGCTTGACATTGGCAGGAGCTCTAAATCTGTACTGATGGCGGTTGGGAGAAGTCCACCGAGGGGCGAGGGGAATGCGTGGCGGGGAAACTCAGGCGCTCGAGACACTGTATTTGAGAATGAGCGTAGTAGTGGTAGTTCTACTGAAAATTTGCGACGTCCGTGATGGTAGTAACGATCGTGAAAGTGAAGAAAGGCGAACAAATATTAAAAGGCGAGAAAAGAATGTGCTTGTTCAGAAAGAGAGCAAGTGGCATCTCCAATTGAGGACGCTGTGACGTGACAGGAACTGACGTATTCAGCATGGCATGGCAGATGGCCAGACGAACCAGCAGAGAAACGAATCATCGAGGGGAGCCCTGTAGAGAACGAAACTGAGAGAGAAAGAGAGAGCATCGACAAAGAAGTGTGCACAGCGAAGAAACGCGAAAGCGTAAAAAAAGAAGAGCGTGCGTCTGGCAAGGTCGGGCTGATGAGGCATGGATAATTTCCCGAACGGAGAGAGGCTGGTCACAGGAAGGTGATTTATGGGGGCCGCGCCGGTTGATCGCCGCGATGAGGACTGCTGCAGTCGGGGAGAGGGGACAGTGACGCGGAGCATCTCTCCGGATGCGAGAGAGTGTTTGCGCGAGATTGATTTAGGGCAACAGAGAGACAGGGGCCGAGTGTATACGTAAAACGCCGACAGAATTGCGGGCTCTCATTCAGAGGCGCGTTCCGTGTCTCTCGACTCGCTGGAATCTGCCCGCCATGTTTATTGAAGCGTTTAGTCCCGCTTATTTTGAGGGAAGGCGTGCGACTCGATCGAGGAAAGTGGACGGATGACCTCTAGCTAAAGCCCCCCCTCCCCCCCAAACAAAAATAAATAAAAAAGAAAAGCGTTGACATCTTTATTTTCTCTGTATATGGAGAGAAAAGAGCGATATCAGCTGACCTGTCTTCACGCGACAGTAAAGCCACTTTGATAAAGGTAGTATAGTAAAATCCTGCCTCAGGAAAACGCGAGAAGCGTATAAAAAACGAAAGAAAAGAAAGATTATACATTGTATCTCCACTTTCTATTTCTCCTAGCTTTACCTCATTCGCCATCTCAAATTCTATGCTATACTGACGCTCCCCGTTGCTATCTGTTCAGTTGATTTTATGACAGCGCTGCACGCTCATCACTGGTTAAGTCCGTCTTATGTACAAAGCTCATTATGGGCGTGTGCTATCGAGAAAAAAAATACCGGTCAGTACTGACATCCTTTTTATATTTTCAATGATATTAGGCAGTTTTATAATATGATACGCAGGCTTTGCGTTCCTTGGATTCTTACGCTACCGTTTTTTGTTTTTTTTTTCATAACGTGCGTACCTGGTGAGTGGTGAGGTGCAGTGGTTACAAACGCGAACGCAGATCTCTGGACAACCTGTTCTGAAGCTGCATATTATATAACAAGAATACGCAGCTAATTGTTTGAAGCATATTGAACATCAATTTACGTTTAAAATCAATTTTACATGAACAGAAGCAGCGGTAATTTATACAAGATGTCACGAGAAAGCAAGACTTTCATGAATGCCAGCATGGTTGGCGTGCTGGCATAGTTCTTTGCTTATAGTATTTGTTGCTTCTCTCAAATTTGGACTCGATTCCAAGAGATGCCAAACGCCTGGGGGGGAGACAGAAAATTAGGTGGGTAGATGAGATTAAGAAGTTTGTAGGTATAACGTGGCAGCAGAAAGCACAGGACCGGGTTGATTGGCGGAACATGGGAGAGGCATTTGCCCTGCAGTGGGCGTAGACAGGCTGATGATGATGATGATGATGATGACTTCTCTCAGGATGTAACAACAGCAGTCATCGAGCAACGTCTCCCCGAGCAATAAAGTTATGCACTTGACGGATTTCGGTGCCCTGCGATGTTGGAGGCCACTCTAATCGCTTTCACTAAACGCCGCACACGCGAAAAGGAAAAAGAATGCTACCGTAAAGCTTCTTTGCCTGCACCTGTTGTACAAAAGTGTTTTCTTTATTTCCCACGCCACATTTACGTTCTCTCCGGTGCCATCACGTCGCAGTAGGTGGCACAGAGCAGTCTCCTCACTCCGTCACTATACATATACGCTCAGCGTTAGGTACCGAGCGACACATTCCCTGTCAGTGCACGGCGAGCCGCATCAGTTTTATTGCGGGCATATTCAACAGCAAGCAGGGCCGCTGCAGCGTATGGTCTTGTGTCCACACGTGCGCATGCGCATTCCCGGAATCTATCGCAGTCACCGTCCCGTCCCTCAGCGTCGTTCCTTCTCGCACGCGGTTTCGCACCGCCGCGCGCGCGTGTGTATACGCGTACCGCGGGAATACAAAGTAGCTCGCAGGCGTCCAATGGCATCATTTTTCTTTCGCCGTCCGCCGTGTGGCCCGCGCAGTGACCACCTCCACCGCGGTGCCATGTATGTGCGCACTGCCGCGTGCAGGACCGGTGCCTTATCGATGGCGGCCGCCCTCGGCTGCCGTCCTGGTGTGATACCCCTTCACCGGACGTTACGGAATCTTGATTGATCCGCCGATCACAAGGTACAAAAAATAAAGAAAAGTAGATTTGGAGGGGCGTTGGGGGGTGCCAGGCAGCGAGAATCAACAGCGCGGCTTCCTTTGCACAGCTCTGCGCGGTGCAACTTTCGAAGCACATGACGGTTAGGAGCACTAATGGATGGGTCTTTCGACTTTTCTTTCGGACTACTGACTGACGCACACTTACACAGTACCCTACATGTCCCAGTCTGAGACCTTGAATACAAAAAAAAAAAACAGTGCGATGCGCCTGTTTTCGCAAAAAGAGAGTGTGCGAAATTGAAGTGTGACTGTGACAGAAAAAAAAATAATAATTCACTAGCGTGAGAAACCCTCGATGCTTTTGTTTGTTTTTCTCGCTCGCAATCTTGATGCGCGATCACGAGTAAAATAGCGAGCTTTGCTGTTCATAATTAGGCTTACTCGTGATGGCCGCACGAAATGCAAAGCGAGTGACGCCACTTACAGGTCCACAGAGCCCGAAAAATTACAGCAAACTTTGGAAGCCCTGGAAAGCACTAGTATGAAGTTGTATATGCTCATGGTTAGATGTCTCAACCAAGCGTCTTCGCTCAGCTGCTGAGCCGAGCTTTCCGACATGAGCGGGCGATCTTGGTGAAGCACCATATATCTTGGTGTTTGGCATCTTGCGGCTGGGTTCGTCCTGATGAACTCGAACCCTTACCTGTACGTAATGCATTCGCTGATCTTCCCTCGGACTAACCAAACAGTCTGTTGGGCTAGTTGGCTATCCGGTATTACTGAAAGAGTATAGCGCAAAAATGACAAACACAGAAAAAGAGGGTGAACAACGAATTTGCGCTACTCCGTTGTCCACCCTTCGTCATTTCTGAGCTTTACTCATTCAGTGTTTCCCGAAACTAATTGCGTTGAACGTCAACGCACAGCTAAGAGGAATCGCTGTCGGCAAGGCGTCCCGCGGAACGTACTTCTTCGGTGCGTGAGTGCCGAGCGGTGTGAAACAAGGCCAAACAAAAAACGAGGTGGCGAATACGACTCGCAAACCAGCCATTACAACAGAAGACACGTGTACGCTGTTTGCTTACAAACCGACTGCAACCGTGATTCCCGACGCGGCAATAAACCGAGCGAGGACAGCATCCGTCACCGCCGGCACAGGTTGACATCTGTAAGTGCGTCCCTTCGAGTTACGCCTGTGCACGCTCACGCACCACACCGTCATGATAGCAGCTGCGAGAGAAGGCGCTTGCCGCGCACGCGTTGGCAGTGAACGCATTTTGCCCCCGCTCCGTTTATTTACCATAAATCATTGCTTTCTCTCTCTCTCTCTCCTCCCACCGTAATGCCCTCTCCGCTCTCGCCTAGGCCTCGTGTTTCGAGTTCGACCTCCGCTTCCTCAGACTCGGCCGAGCGCTCTTCCACTTTCGCCCTTGCAAACCAAGTCTGCCATACGCAGTGCGCAGTATATTAAGCACTGTTATATTCATTACCGCTAAATCTGTGCAGCACTGTAAAAGGCAGCGTAGGCATCGCAGTACCGTGTATGTTGACACGAGGAAAAGATTGTGGTCGCGATGAAACTTGTATCCGGACATTCACAATAAAGACGCTGCGACGCCGTGCTGAATATGTGCCTAAAATACGTTATATATTTGGAAGCCGCTTAAAAGCAACCTTTGAAAATAAGAAAAACGAGGGCGTTATTCTCTCCTTGAGTTTCCCGCCTTTTCGGAACAATTTGTGACGCCAGCAATCTGTCCACGTGACGTCAAAGGGAAATAAGCTCTCGATTGGTCCAAATACAAAGGATATCAGATTATCAGTTGTGAATTGGCTCCTACCCTGCTTTGCCATGCAGGCAGTCGCACGCCCGTTCTGCCTTGTCTTGCATGACTATCGTGCGCGATAAACTGTTTTCACTTCGTTTTGTGCGCTCTCGATTGCTCAAGCGGATATAACAGCGTAGCCGAAAAGCGCGAAATATTGATAGGCTCAGCGCTTAGTGCTCACATTGTCCACGTGTTTTATGAAGAAGTAAGTGGCGAGGAGGCGATATCGCCTGTAGGAAGGGCAATGAAGGCGAGAAAGGAACCACACTCTCGTCATTGAACTCGGAGTGGTTTAGGGGCCCTTGAAGTGTTGCGGAGAGCCTTACTCCACTGCACAGCTTCTGGTTTTCACGTGCTGCACCGTATTCTCGGAACTGGAAATAGAAGCATGCTTTTCTCTTCTTTCCAACACGCACTGCGCCGTCACTCATACGTACAGCCCATAACCGTGTTTGCAGTGTTGGGCTAAAGACGGCAGTATGGGGAAATTATGGCTCATACGATAACAAGCTACTGGGCTCCCTAGTGGGAAGCAGGGTGCATCGGCGGGGCGCGGACGAGGCACGGCTTAAGGGCCGGGTGCGAGCATTTCTACACGCTGGCCGCTTCCGCTTGGTGTGTATGGACATAAACACCGAAGCGAAAAAGCGTGAACGAGCGAAAGAGTTCCGCATACCCGCCGTGGCTTCTCTTATCATGCGAGAAATGGTGAAACGGCAAGTAAGAGAGACAAAACGCTCTCTCTCTCTCTCGTCCTCTAAGAGGGTGTTATGTGTTTTACTGACTGGCGTCTGGGCACTGCGTACTTACGAAAAAAAAAAAAAGAGAGCAGGCAGTCAGTTAAGACATCTGTTCTGTTCTGTTGTAACTGACTTGCTGTGGAGAGGTTGAGGTCGATATCACCTCGGCTACTACATTTCTATAAGTTGCGCAGCGAGAAAAAAAAAAACGTTATCCACAACAAAAATTCACAAGTGAAGAAAAAAAGTGTAGCAAACTGAAACAACAAATAACATGACAGTGGACAGTTCGCTTGTAGCAGTTCACTTTGCAATAGAACCTTCACATTCACACATTTCTGTCCACATTTCTACCCACAGAATACGGACTAACACACAACTTCGTACAGAACTACATATAGCTGCTCATCACAAGCGCTTGTCCAGTGTCCACTAAGAAGTCTTTCAAAATATCGGTAACTTAAAAAGTGTCAAACTACAACAAGCACTGTGACCTACAGAATTACATTTTGCCGAAATTATTATAATAAATTAAATTAAATTAATTTTAACGTTCGGAAACATTCACGTCCAATCAAGAGGGAAGTCGTAGCAAATGAGTTCAGTCAGGGCTACGAAGCCGAAAAAGGCACAAGATAGCCAGAAAATTGGAAAAACTAGTCCAAAAAGTAGCCAACTTGAGCCAAGGGGAATAAAAGTAGCCAAAGTAACCACGGATGTATGAAAATAACTTTGACGTTTTCATTTAAATGACTGAATGCAACAGCCTTTCAGCGAAAATTTAACGCGTACGGCATAAACACTTCAATAATCAGAATTGCTGAGATTCAAGCATAAATTGTTAAGTTTAATAATCATTTCATGCAGGATGAGGAAGTTCTTGCGCTGTTGCAAAAAAAAAAAAAAGGACACTCTCTTTGAGCGTCTTCCATGACTTTTCTTAAAGGAACTATAAGTAACGACAGCAAAAATGAGCACACGGTCTAGGATAGAACCAAAAATCACAGTCTAGGATAGAACCATAAATTGTAGTCACCTTCGCAATTATCTCTCGCGTGATGACGAAGTCCGAACAGTCAATTGTCCAGAGTCAAAGTTCGTACCTAATCATAAGAAATGACGCAAACATTTCGTCGGATGTTGGATTTCTAATGTAGATGAGTGCAGAGCACCCTGGTTGCGGAGCCCCTTGGATTTATTTTGATTTCCAATTGGGGTTTAAAGTCGCGTTGAGCGATGAGTGGTTTGCACAACGGGGCCCCGTGCGACAGTTTTTCCTGTGTACCAGCCACGTATACAAAAGACTTTTGTTCTTGCGCGCGAGGCCTACTTGACTGGCAGAACGTGCAGTTGTTGTAATACTTATATTATGATTCCCACCATTGACCTTTACCCCTGCTTAAGCCACTGTCATCCTTTTCCATTAAAGTCGATTTTCTGTGTAACAGAACTGCCAAATTAAATTATGGGAGCTGGAAACACGATTTGGTAGCCATGTTTTTACACCACATACTCGAACGCCAGCGACAGCGACATCACCAGATATTGATAATCTGGCTCAAATCAAGGAAACAACGATGTAGCCAAAAACTAGCTAAGTAGCCAACACGTTTATTTATTTATTTTTTTTTGCCGCCACCGGCCTAGAAAAAGTAGCCAAACTGGCGCAATGTCGCAAAACCTGGCAACCCTGAGTTCGGTTACATAGCGTGGTATACGAGCGTTATTGCATTCCGCTCTTTTTAGAATGCTACCATCGCACTCAGGAATCAAACCCACGGCCTAGTACTGAGCAGCATAACGTCATACATCTTAATTTATGGATTTAGCAGCAGTTATAGACCGATGGCCTATTTATTATGACATTCATGCTTCGTTGACAATGTCGTTCTTTTGCGGAGGTGACAGAATGCTCCACACAGCCTAGTCGGTTTGATACCATTACTCGAAAGAAAAGAAAGAAAATATATGGAAAAGATACCCACGAAGTACAGAAATGCACTGGTGTTTCATGGGAACGAGGCAGGAATTGGAGCAAACACAAAGGCAACGCTAAGTCTAAATTTATTTTGTATCTGGTCCGCGCTCGACAGGGACCAAAAAGAAAAAGAAAGAAGTAGAAGAAATGAATAAACCACGAGATTTGACTGCATATTTCCAGCTGCATGGTTTCATCTTTCCAGACACGCATGAACATGTCTACGTGTGCACAGGTGAATACTACGCGAACACGGCGGTCGCTGAACCACGTTTACGACGTAAAAAAAAAGGAAAGAAAACGGTAAAAACAATCAATACTAGCGAATGATGGTCGCGCTGCGAAGGTAATGCTCTATAGAGGACGGGTTCCTGGAACTGGCCGTCCGCCTAATGAGAATGGAAAAGATGACAGAAACAACAGTGCGCCGCTTTGCGCAGCTGTGATCGTAGTATACTCGCTTCAGTGCACGCATAATCGCATATACAGTGCGTGCATCTCTTCATTCGCTTCGATCAGGAGGAGTGGCCGTTTCAGGTAGCGGCGCGGAAATAACCTCATATAGTCCGAGCGGACCAGACACATTCCATTCTGCCGGAACCCCCGAAAGAAACGAGAAAGATAGAGTGAAAAAAAGAAAGAAGCAACACCGGCACGTGAAGCACTACGCGTATTTTCGATGCGTCCGCAAGAATCATGCGGCCAGCCTGTGGAGTACATGCAGCCAGTAGCGGCACACGCAGAAGCGGCAATCCGTGGTTCTCAAAGGAAGGGGATTACGTACACCGCGCGTTCTATCCTCGCCGCACGGCCTGCAACAACCACGCACGAGGGCCAAACGACTTCGAGTACACAAATGCGTGTGCGGCGGCGATCAGTGTTGAGGCGAGGCGAGGGGGGGTGGGTGGGGGGACGTTAAAAACCAGCGTATCGATCACGTGCTCGCCGGCCAACACCGAAAAACCCCGTAGGCCTGAGGCCGCGTTCCTTTCGCGAGCCCGCAGAACAAACTGAGAGCTCCACTGCAACGCACAGTGGTTGGTACGAAGCGACGCGGTCTGCCAAAGGGAGCATCCGTGTGTCGAAGGGGATTGCACTGCGGGACAGGTCAACGCACTGACATGTCGAAGAAAGTGAAGCGAAACGTCCGTATACGCCTAGCCTGGAAAGCACCTATGTGTCCGCACGCTAGGCTCTCGCGTCCCTATAACCTTCCCAACGTGCTAAATGTATTAATAATAACTGCTGGGATTTTACGTGCCAAAATCACGATATGATTTTGAGGCACGCCGTAGTGGAACACTTCGACTTCTCAGCTTTCCTTGCTTACCTGTTTCAAACTCGCTGATGCAGTCGACAAAGCTTTGAAGTAAGACAGGCGTTAAATCACAATGAGTATCAGCTAGAATCTGCTAAAACTTTATTCAGTATCCTCTTTATCACATATTCCTTTGAGTCACACTCGAAAAGTTCACATAGTTTCCGCTGAACAAGCTCAAATGTTTCTTGTTTCTTTTTTCTTTACCCGAAAGAATAATGCGCTGAAATGTAAACACTGGTTCGAGTTTCTCTGCACCACAAACGCATGCATGCATCCTCTGTGCGCATTAATTAGGGCAGGTGGCGACGTGCCATGCGGTGAAGAGCACATCTCAAGTGTCGGAGGTGCGTGATGTGGCACTCAAGGTTTAGTTTCGGAGGTTTAACGTCCTAAAGCAATTCAAGCTATGAGAGACGCCGTATAGTGGAGGGCTGCGAATACCTTAGACCACCTGGGGTTACTTAAAGTGCAGTAATATGGCACAGTACATGGGCCTATAGCATTTTGCCTTTACCGAGATGCGACCGCGCCGCGGCTAGCTGGTATCGAGCCCGCGTCTTTCGGATGAGCATTCGTGCACCGAAACCACTGCCCCGCCGTGGCTGTGGCACCGAAGGATTCACATCTAATCACTCCAGTAAAAAGAAATGTATTACACGATGAGTTTCTTTTTCACATCATCCATGTATACTAACAAAGGCAGAAAACTACGAGAAAGTATGTAACAGCGCTTCTGACTCGGAAAGGAATAGATTTGCCGAGCACTGTTCGATCCCCTTCGTCACTTGAGCATCTCGTGAAGTAGGAAATCGTCGCGAGGGTGTGGTATGGTTTCGCATAACGAGTTGCGCTAGTCGAAACACATTGAGCATGTAGGTTCTTCCAAACTGCTTTTAAATGTTATAGGACCGCGATAGCGATTCTTTGGGTGTCGGGCGCAGGCTTAACGTCCGCACCCTACAACAGAAACTACTAGAGGAATAAACAGCACTATAAGGCGGGACAAGAGTACAGCACAGTGGTATGTGTCCTTTCGTTTCGTCCCGTCTTATAATATTAATTGTTCAGTTTTTACGTTCCAAAACAACGACATGATTATTAGTGACGCCGTAGTGGAGGCCTCCGGAAATTTCAACCACCTGGGGTTCTTTAATGTGCACCTTAATCTAAGCACACGGACCTCTAACATATTTCGCCTCCATCGAAATGCGGCCGCCGTGGTCGGGATTCGATCCCGTGAACTTCGGGTCAGCGATCGAGCACCATAACCACTAGACCAACGCGGTAGGTTTTGTGCCGTCTTATGGCACTGTTTCCTGCTTATAATCAGGAACCAACCAGCCAAAATGCTCACCCTTCTACTGGAGGATGACCGATATGTTGGCGTATTGGGAACGTCATCTACGAGTCGACCTTGCAAAACTGCACATCCATATATCAGCGACACGACAGACGAGGGCACTAAGACAGAAACAAGTCAAACGAAGGTGGGGTCACCTCTAAACATTTATCACTAAAACGCTCAAAGCAGCGCTTGCTCTGGATGCATAAATTAGTGACGTAGAAGTAGACCAGGCAAGAATTGTTGAGATAATGAGGGAAAAAAAACGCATTCATTGAGGGCAAAGTCATCACTCTTTTTCACGACCGAAATAAGTGGCGTCGAAACGATAAACGAAGCAAAAGTGAGACATCGATGCGCATAAATACTGGAAAAAAAAAAACAAAACAGGACAACCGCTGTTATCACAAATTTTAGAAAGTGTGCGCGTATCAACACAAACCCCATGCCCCTTTAATACAGTAAAACCGGGGAGATTTCTCATTGTCATTTAAATATAATAGGCGAAATTATCCACAGTGTGAGCCGAATCATGCATACACGGGAAACCCTTGGCGTGAGTGCTGACAGTAAGCAATGTGTAGTATTCGAAACTTGAGCTGTAGACCGCTGCCCTGTTAGAGTGCATTAAGAGCTTCCGTCGGACACAAGATTAACCTCCGGTTGATGAATCAAAATAATGAAATCACAAGGGCTCAAGTAATGTGGGAATGGATCATCCCGCAGCGCAAGCACAAATTGTTATCAGCTTTCAAACACGTGTTGCGATAACATACGTCGGTAAATTGTATCCGCGCCATTCATCATAGATAAGCCTCCCGACACTCGAGCGCACGAACCCGCTTTTCCTCTTCTCCTCCACCGTTTAACTTCGTATGCACTTTCTGCTTCAACAGGTTGCTTACATAACGAGAGAGGAAGTCGTGGAGGTAACTAATAGACTCGGCATGAAGTGACCGAAGGGTTTAAAAGCACTCTTCCTGACGTCACAGCCTCCCAGTACAATCAAGGAGAAATTGGACCTTCTTGGATTCCTAGACCTTTTCTTATGGGTTATCGGCGTTTGTAATGCGATAAATTGCAACAATGGCTTTATTTCGAGTATGTGTGACATATTGCATCACTGTTGTGCACGCAGTTTGAAACTTGGAAAGACAGGAGTAGAGATGCACACACAGCGAAGCCAGTCAGGCGTGTGCTAAAGCTTGCGTAACACGCTTACGTAAAGGCGCTACATTGAGAAACTTTACTTCGTTCGCGGTTGACTGGGCACCGAAGGACGTCACAGGGAAGGTTGACAGCCCGAATTAGCCGTAAATCGCGTCAGGTCGCGTTAAGCATTAAGGTTAGGTCACGCACATGTGACGTGCGCCGTCGTCAGGTTAGCATGTATTGAGGTCACCTCGTCTCCGTTTACCGCCTCTGGGGTATGCAGAGAGTAATAAAATGCGGCGAACTAGTTTTAGCCGAACTCCGCTTCTAGGGGTGACACGCAGCGTTGAAAGCGAGCGTGCAGGCCTTGCTCGGCTCGTCGGGCAGGGTCACTGAGTTACTACTCGCTACTATATATCTACCGCGATGGGTGTGAGTGCATTACCGTGCGCAGGTACACAAACTTTCACTTTGAATAGAAGCCAAATCCTTTCGCAATAGCATCAACGCGTAACTATTTCCCCTCTTCTCACTGCCTCTCTCTCACACGCACATACGCCCACAAGTAGGATAAGCACAAAACGCTAGCGCGAGTTCTCGAGACAGTTCCTTACCACGTGCAAACCAGTCATTCCGGATCTCTCGCACATGGTGAGAATGTTGATTTGTTCCCGATCCCAAGAGGTAAAGTGTTATTACCAAAATAAAGAAAATCACGATTTCGGAGTCTTTGTGCCGTGGTTGGTTGCCGAACGCGTTCGTGCCGCGCCTCACCAATAAGAAAACGAAAATTTTATATAACGCCGGTGTGCCGCACCGCACGACGTGGGAGCTGCGCGGTGCAGCAATAAAGAAGCCGCGGGAGAAGAAAAAATTGAGGAACTGGTCTAACTCCGCGAGCGTTCGCATTTGGAGACATGCTACGTGCTGCAGGAGAGCGTCCGAGGTACGGTCGCAGCGAGGGCGATAAAAACAGTCGGGGATACGCGAGGGGTCACTGGCGAACGAACGATCGAGACCCGTCGACGACGCTGCCGTCGTGGTGAACTTCCCATGAGGACCCACGAGGGCACGCAAACGGCAAGTTATCGTTACTTGCCGTTTACCGATGCCGACTAGCCGCTGTCGGAGAAAAAAGAAAACTTCTTTCCGGCTTCGAATTCTTGGAGTGCCTGTGTTACATTGTGATTCTGCGAACGTGAAGCTGTAGCTACTGCTGCTATCTTTGGTTCCCTGTGATGTGCATCGCAATCAGTCAAGGCACAACTGCCACGATGCACTATCGTCGTTTAACGAGCGCCGAAATATATGGAAGCAGAGAGGAGACGTAACTGATAAATCAGGAGAAAATATTTCGACGAGGAGCTATGAAGCAGTGTGAAGGCACCGTAAATGTCTGCGCCAGAACTGAATGAAGAAGAGAAAGCAAAAAAATAATAAAAATAAACAAAAGTGATGAAGAACGCCAAGGAACTATGTCAAGCATTAACACACGTCACATCCACCGCCTCCGCGCTATCACATCCCGGCTGTCGCGGCAAATGACAGTCCGAGCCGAGGCTTCTTCGGCGGGGGCCGGTCGGCGGTCAATCAACGCGACATAACTCACGCGCACGTCCTCGGAGCAAGTAGAAGAGGAGCACATCCGTGCACTGACCGTATCGGTTCCGGTCCTCCCTGGTCCCGTTGACCTTCCCGTTGGCGTGGATGACCAGGTTGTATCCGGTGCGACAGTAGAGCTGCAGGTAGCGGCTCGTGCCGCGCGGGTGCTTGACGGCCTCGTTGGCGGCGTCGTTCGGGTCGTCGGCCACCATGCCTCCACCACCACTGTCCTGCTCCTCGGACGAAGAGGAGCCTTCGCCCAGTTCATCGGCGTCCGCACTAGCAGCCATCGCTGCGGCAGCACGCGCCCGTCCGTGTCGCAGCCGGCGCACCGTCGTCTCCTGAGAGCTGTCGCTGCTCGTGTTGTCGTCGGCATCTTCGGCGCTGGCGTCGACGCCGCGCGACGACGCCGCCACCGAAGCGGCGCGCGCCCTCGGCGACGCGGCGACCAGAAGCAGCAGGAGCATCGCGAGGAGCACCACGACCAGGTTCCGGCATCCCGGCAGCGGCATGCATGATCATCGCGGCACCGCGGAGCACTGCACAGCCTGACGGCCCCTGAGCCGGCGCCGCTTTTGAAAGCTCCCCTTTGCCGCGCGGACGCGCTACCCCCTTCCCCGCGCGCAGCGTCGCGATTGGGCCACCCCTTCAGACCCCTTCGCCCTCCCCCGCGCGGCTCTTTCCCCGACGGCACTGCTGCGAGAGCGAGAGGAGACGTCGACGCGCGCGCGTCAAAGCCGCGTGTTTTGCGCGTCCGTTTCAACGTACAGCGCCAGCCAAGGGGAACAACGCGGACGACTTCTCCCGCGGAGGTCACCTCTCCCCACGTCTTCCGCGATCCTTCTGCTTCTTCTTCCTCAGTGATGCGGCAACATCCAATGAGTCACGTGTCCGGCCATCGGTGGTCGCGCTCAATCCACGCGCTTCTTCGTTTCTCCCTCTCCGAGGAAATTGCGTGTCCCTCCCTCGCCTCCAGTGTGTTTCTGTTTTCGTTTTCCGCAAAAGCGAGCGCGAGAAAGCGAAATCGCGGCCACTAAGGTGAGACCGCTTCCTAATTTGGTTCACAGATTCTCTGGCGTGGAACGCCGCGATTCGAAGAACGTCGGCAGCGATTTGTTATTTCTTCGGAGTCGCGAAGAGGCGTTGCAAGGTACCGCCTCGCAGAATAAAATGTGGGTCGCTTCTCGTAACGCACGTGAAGAAGTGCACGCGCCGCGTTAGCCAACTTTATACGGCGTCGCGCTGCTGGGCGCGAGATCGGGAATTCGATCCCGGACGCATTTCAACAAAAAACCAAATACAAAGAACGTTGGTGTACTCAGATTTAGGTGCACGTAGACGAAATCCAGGCAGCCAAAATAAACCCAGAACTATTTACAACAGCACGACGCCTATAGAAGCTTGCTCCGCATTCCTCATATTCACCTCATGGTTTTGATGCGTAAAAACCCAGAGATAAGTCCATTTATAATAAAAGTACGCTTAACGTGGCCACGCAATTCGTTTAGGCAGTGCTGATTACCCACTTTTTATACGTGGCAACATATTTAGAGCGGCATAGCTAAAACTAGTCTGACAGTTTTGTAATTGTCATTCAAAGAATGTTGCAGGATTACGTAAACCGCACAGATACGTTCAAGTTTTCATTTTTTTCCCGAGAACTACCCTTGAGTGGAATAGCCTAACAGCCGATGTTGTGGAATGTACAACACTTGATTTATTTGTAAATGCACTAAACAACCATTAACAAAATGCGCTATTATTGATTGTATAACCACGCATTTTTCAGAAATTTGCAACGTTTCGCTTTGCGTTCAATATGTTTCAGTCGGTAAAATCATGCTATTCGTTGCACTGTTCTTGTTTTGTTTTTCTTAAATCGTTACAACAATGTTCTAATATATGCCTTTGACATTGTATATCGTGTTTTCTGTATAGTTTTTTTTTTGTAATTATTACCCACGTCACTGTGCCTGTGTGATGTTATTTCTGTTGCTTTTGCAGCAAAGAGTTCTGTATGCCCATTCCTGCTTAAGGCCTGGTAAACAGGTCAGCAGTATGTAATAAATAAATAAAAAATTAAAAATTCATAAAATATATCAATAATAAAAGGCAGGACAAAGAAACTAAAAACGCGGCACTCCTCCTTCACTGTCCTCGTCTTTCATCGGAGCTTAATATGTCACGCAGTAAATACCAACTACGTCAACTTTCAAGATACGATTAAATAAAATTAGTATCAATCCAGGTTTTACTGCAGTTTCAGCTGGTGAATTTGACACCACCTACTTTCATATTGTCTTATACCATCATATTGTCTTATACCGGGAACACTTTTCATTTCTTTTGTGGTAGTTCGCAATTTTTGTCTGCTCCGGCAAAGCTGTCTACTTTGTTCATTCATTCTTACTTTCCTTTAGTCTATATAATCATGCGCTTAATCCTACTACTCTACAAGCGTACGTTTACGAACAGCTACCTTTATCTGGACGTACTCACGCAGAAAATTGTTCAGCCGGTTTTATCGTTCGTTCCTTCACACTTTCTCTTACGTTCACTGATAGTTAGGCAAACAACCCGGCACTTAACTCCCACCGGTGTCAAGGTCGGGAGGCTGCGTGCCGCGACACTGGACGATTATTGATCATTAAAGAGCGAGGGCTAGTCGCGGGCAAGAGGTGTTTCTCGCCCGCGCAGGGCAAGAACAGCAGTGCTGCCGTACACTGCCTGATAAAACCGGGCCCTGCACCTGCGTCGTCGCCGATATAAGAGGAGGCTGCCGTCGCGAGAAACCGGCAGCTGCTCCGCAGCACGACGGCAGAGACCGACCAGCGCGCCGAGTTACGCGCCTAGTTGGGACTCCTGCGAGGCGCGCTGCGCCTGGTCGCTCCCGTGCGCGCGCGCTGGGCGTCACGCGCTTCCAGGCGAAGGTCTCGTACAGCGGTGTTTGCGGCAGCTCCGGGAAAAACGTACGTAGAGCTACCTTCGTCGTCGGGATGACGTGACTCGGGCGCCAGCCATACACAACCAGCTTAACTACAGGAGAGAAGCTTTTTCCCACGAACTCGTCCACCTCCAATAGTCTTCTGGGCAAGTCTGTACTAAACGTGCGCAGACGCGGATCCAGGTCTCCTTTTCTCTTTCTTTTAAAGGGGAGGGGAGGAATGTGCCTTTGCAATGGTGGTTTATTAATAATGATTGTTGGGGATTTGCGTCCCAAATTCACGATACGATCATGAGAGACGCCGCAGTGGAGGGCTGCGGAAATTTCGATCACCTGGGTCTCTTTAACATGCACCTAAATCTAAGCACACGGGCCTCTAGCATTTTGCCTCGATCGAAATGCGGCCAGTTGAGAAATGGTGATTTGTGATGACAAATATTGCACAGATGCTTGCGATTAATAATAATAACCTTATTCGCGTCTCAGTGATCGTTTTAACGACGCCGTAACATCTGGGTTTGTCACAAGTTTGTTACGAGCCATGCACTAGCGCTGCGCACACAAGTTTTAAAGGGGCGGGAGAGGAGGGATCAGAACATACAAGCATGCCACCTGTGTCTGCGCATGAACCTGCATACGTTTTTTTTTTGTCTCATCGGTACGTCTTTTACCCACTGACCTCCAATTCCGTTTTGCTTCCCTTTTGCAGTCACTCTTGAGTTAACAAAATTAGCTGTCAAAACATAAGAGAACATTGGTTACACTTTGTGCGCTTCGTATGGTGTGCCACACTGCCCATTTTTCTATTAATTTCAGTATGATTATGATCTATTTGCCGTTGCTCACTACATGTACGCGAGTGCGTACGCCTACGATATCTGTACTCGATTTCTTTCAAATGAGCGCACTGTAGCCTCCAAGACAAGCGATTATGGTTGCAAGCTTAAAGGCGGCTGCTGCAGAATCGGTGATTTATCGAAGCGTTCTATCCGCGGACCGTAAACTGATCCGTAGTCTTCCTCTAAACATCGCTTGCGCGGAATTAAAGAAGGTGAATTGGTTGAGAACTCGTCATAGAATTTGCAACCAGTAACCCTGGTTCTAGTTCCACGATTCGGAATTCGAATGAACGTTTAACGTTGAGTCTTACATTTACTCTTTTCAGTTTGCGCTGCATGTCGTTCCTGTCCAGACGGGATATGCTTTTTCACTCCGCCCAGACTATTGATTATTTGTTTGTTTTAGGACATACTTTGATCGTTTGAGTACTGTCTGTGTCTTAAGTTATTGCCTATTATTAAGCTTTATTCATGTTGGTGGAGGTCATTACTCAGCTTATGCTTTTCTTGCTCTCCAAGCAAAGGACTTCTATAAAATTGGCATGACAGATTTGTCGCTCGTGGTGTGTATGTAAGTCTTAAAGCACAAGTTTCAACTTCGAAACGCAAAGCGATGTTTTCACATAAAGCCAGAATTTGTTTTGTTTTGTTTTTTAATCTCTCCGCTTTTTTACCTGCCTATGTGTTCATGACCTAAGTCCATTCAAATGTTCCATTTGTAGGATCCTATCTTTAATGAGATTAGCGTTCTTCGGGTACCTCTTGTATTTTGCAGTATGGTCGTATCTAACCTCTTTCATGCCACCATGGGCTACTGCGTATGACACACTCGGCATGTGTTCAAATGTACCCAAATAGCCAACTTGGTAATGAACAACTTTAGGCATTGCGCGCATGCAATTGCATATGGCATATGAACATTCTTGTCATGGAAACGTAAGTATACAAGCCCGGTTAAGTAGTTAGCCAGTGGCAAATGTTTTACTATGGGTATGAGCCAGTGGGTAAACAAAAAGAAGCAAGAATATAAGTAGACAACTGTAAGTAGAAAAAGTAAGCCACAAAGAAGTAAGAAAAGTTGGTGTCGAATGCAGCCAAGAGAGAATAAAGAAGCGAAATTGACAGAATGGGACCAGGAGAGGGTGCACTGCCCTCTCTCATAATTTTTTTTCTTTCTTTTCCTTTTAAGTGTTATCAGATTTGTCGAATAAGAATAACACAAATAATATTGGTAAAGAAATAATTCATTCTAATCAAATTCAAAAGCTCTAGAATAAAGTGAAGTTTACGAAGACATAATTATATTCGCCCGATTCTTGGCCGATCCCCTAAAGGTGCCAGTATTCTTAGGATCATCACCATTATCATCAGGGTGCACTGAGCGAGAAGCGTTCAGCCGCAGTGACGTGAAGCAGATGTCGGTATCAAATATTGAATAAATCAGCTACGCAGAAGTGAACAATGTGGCAACAGGGTGCGCCGCTACAGTCCTTCAATGCTAACCGCATTCGCACATTTATGGTGAGATCGCTTTGGTCGAAATTTTTCTTGCTGGCACTTTCAAGTTTACAATGATGTCTTAAATTCTTCGCAATAATGTTAAGAGACCGCTGAACAGGTAATGTAACTGGATAAAACGCTTCGACAAGAGGACTTTTCTCGTCACGACTTGCATCACATGAATGTTGACGTTGATAGTGAGGTGGGTCCTGCCGCTATCTTGTTTGCGATCACTGTCAAGCTTACGCTAATGTTCTACCTTCTGCATTAACATTTTATTTCCTACTGTCGACTCTCCTACGGTGTGAATTGCCAGGTCTACCGGCCGACAGCCTTTGCTCCTTAGTGATCAATCTCGCTGCTTGTACCACTATCCTGTAGTGCGCAGATCTTAGTCCAAAACAAAATTTAGGAGCCCTTCCCGTATCGGGAAAGTGGGGACAAGCGAAGCTTGGCTTGTGCGTGCCAGACCTACTACTTTTCTTTCTTTCGCATTTAACAATGCTCCCTCCTAACTGTTTCTTTCTTCCATGCCGGGAATTGGACTATCATCCACGTGCTTAGCAGCGCAACACTTCAGTTGCTACGGGCAACAACGACGGCCATGCGTTCGTGTCCAGGCAACAATGAAATGTGGCAACGTCAAATGACGAGTGACCTCGATAAAAAAGTCAGATTGCCATATCAGAAACGGCTGTTCGCTGCCAAGCCCACGATCGAGAGAGCGTCAGTTATTGGAAAACGGCCCATACAGATACGCGTGTGACCGGAGCATCTTTGAGGGCCGCATTTCGATACGCTCGCCGGCGCCGGGTTTTTCGCGTACGACGCCGCCGAAATCTGTGAGTTATAGAAGCTTCGATTAAATATCGCTAGGTTGTGCACGCTCTCTTGACCGCGAGTGAAATGTTCGAGCAATGCTTTCGGGTAAGCCCCGCTACGGAAATCCGCCAGGTGCTGAGCATTCAGCGCAAGAAAATTTGTCCTTTTGCCCCAATCTAGCCCACCGGTCACGTAGGTTACTGGCGCTCAACAACAACAGAGTTGTTCGCGATAATAAAAAAAAGCCCTTTTACTAGCCTCGAGGCTAATAATTATTGTGGTTTTACATGCCAAAACCACGATATGATTACGAGGGACGCGTGATCCATGGAGGGCTCCGGAAATCTCGACCACCTGGGGTTCTCTAACGTACACTTAAATCTAAGCATACGTGCCTCTAGTATCACGCCTCCATCGAAATGCGACCGCCGCGCCTGGGATTCGATCCCATGAATTTCGGGTCGGCAGACGAGCACCATAACCACAAGGCCACGGCGGGTATAGCCTCGACGCTAAGACGAACAGCAATGTAGGGAGCTCGCTCTACCAAATCCGAAACGCAGCTCGCCGCATTGACCGAATGACATTTTGTCGGGTGTTTATGAAACGACGGCGTACGCGCAGTCGCACGTAGTCACCGCGATAGTTTTGTTCTTTCCGCGTGCGTAAAAGCCACGTCCTGTTGAGCCCGACAGAGGCGTACGTCACTAGCAGGAAATGATAGGCAGAAGGATGGCACGCTGACATTCATCAGGCTTTCGGACGCGACAGGTTGTTCGTAGAGGTCAGACTCTCCAAATGAAAAAAAAAAAATGAATGCACTTTTTTTTATTGTTCTAACTTGGGAAAACTACTCGTAGACATTGGTACAGAATTTTCGTTCACAGTAACCACTCATTGGTTTTGCCTCAGTGTTTATTAATTGCACATGTGTTTGAACACTTAGTTGAAACGGCTTTATACAAATATAGCTAATCAGAGTTGTTAGTTTTGAGAGTGATTAAGCCATGAAACTTTAATCAAAACACAGTACATTACCTTCATATGCGCGTACGCTATTCTTTTTGTCTTTTTTGTATACGTAACACTTCCTGTCAACTTATTTTTCTACAGGTTCGCCGCGATAGACAGCTACTGAGCACTAGGTTTCAGGTTCAATTGCAGGCGGTGGTGGTCGCATTCTGATTGGAGCAAAATAAAAGAACGTTTGCGCATTTAGATTAAGGAGTGCGCTAATTAAAGGATTTGCCAATTAATCTCGTGCTCCGCACTACGGCGTCCTTCGTATCGCGCTGTGCGTTTGCACAACAACGGAATTTATTTATTCAACACACAGCCATACAAACTACCACCAATATTCTGTATAGTTAACGTGTTTACTGTATAATTTCGAAGACCGAGGGTGAGTACAAAAAGCACAATTCTAACTGAACTAGTAAAATTACTCCAGGACGATAGGTCGCTGTCAGAACTAACAGTGTTGTCTTCGCATAATAATGAAACACACACACTGCATATGTTAGAGCTGGCATGATTACACTATAGGGCGGGCGCATTGGTGACATTCCTGTGATGCGTGTGTTAGAGCACTGCACGGGCCCGGGCCGGCCCGGCCCGCGGGCCGGGCCGGGCCGTCCGAAGCGTTTTCCGGCGGGCCCGGGCTTGAGGCTGCGGGCCGGGCCGGACTCGGACCCGCTCATTAAAAGGCGTAAGTTCACGGTTGTTCCGATGGGAGGAATAAAGATTTCGGTCTGTTATTCGTGGTTGACACATACGGTTCATTTCATTTATATTCCTTGGTATTACGTGCCAAAACCACGATATGATTACGAGGCACGCCGTAGTGGCACCGGATCAATTTCGACCACCTCGAGTTCTCTAAAGTGCATCTAAAGATAAGCATATACACGGGTGTTCTTGCATTTCGCCCCCATCAAATTGCGGCCGCCGTGGCCGCGGGAATCGCACCCGCGTCCTAGGACTTAACAGCGAAACAGCTTAACCGCTGAGCTACCACAGCGGGCAAAGCAACATTTCGATGCATGTACACACCGGATTTTCCGTCCGATCGCCCGCTACAAAGCGCACGGCATCATTAATAATCATCATCAACAACTAATATCCTCTAGCGGGCCCGGGTCGGGCCTGGTCATGAACAAGCGCGCCCTGGATTAGTTTAGCAATGAACGCCCCGGCCCGGGCCGGGCTCGAGCTGGTTACGGTCAAGTACGCCCGGGCCCGGGCCGGGCTCGGGCTGGGTTCGGTCACGTACGCCCGGGCCCGGGCCGGGCCCGCGCTCGGAACCACGGGCCCGGGCTGGGCTCGGGTTTCATAAAGCGGGCCCGGGCCGGGCCCGCGCCGTAAAATCCGGCCCGTGCAGTGCTCTAGCGTGTGTTGCATTTCTTCTAAAGACTGCGTATACAGTCGCATTTTCGAGCTAACTTCACAATTTGGCTTCAAAGCCAGATGGCAGGTCAACTTTAATATTCGCACACAACTGTCGACAGGCAGCCCGGAAAATCCTAGTCGTTTGACACACGAAAGCAGGAGAGGTAAATACCAACTTCAGAGGAAAAGTACAACCACACGCAGCAAAAACTGAGCAATGCAGTTTTCCTGCGTAAAAGGAAATAGGACAGACACGTGATCTCAGAATTATCACAGCACATTGATCACGAGCAGCATAATAAGCAGCAATCGCGGCTAAAACCGTAGTCCTAAAAAAAAAAAAGGATATCGCAGCGCCTTCGCCAATTTCACGCTGCGATAGGACTATGAGATGTGAGTTTTTGACTGAAGTGACCTAGCGCAGTAGTGAGCGATCGTTCCGGTACACGGTAGCGAGGAGGGTCGCATAAAAAGTGTTAAACTCTGCTCGCGACAAAATTCATTTGGCCATGTAGCCTTGTCGGCCGTTCCAATGCGAAAATCTGAAGGCTTCGTAAAGGCCAGTCTTAGCCACAGCCGACAAAGCAGGACGGCCTCGAGCCTGTCGAGTCCAGTCGTAATCAGATTATTTTCAACGAACTGAAAGGGCGCGGCAATTCAAGTTTTCCTCACTTTCGTGTCGCGTTTACTTGGGTTTTTTTTTGCTCGCTGTACACGGGCACGTCCAGAATAGCACGCGCACGCACACGCGTTGTAAGGAGAAGCTAAAAACTTGTCTGGCTCAGAAGGCAGCGAGGAGGAGAGAGACTCGCTCATCCGGAAATCTAGCGAAGAAGCAGCTCAGAAAAACAAACAATACAGAGCTAAACGTGGCTGACATCCTTAGGTGATTCGCTACGCAAATCAGTTGACTGGGCATATTTTTTTTTGTTTTTCCCTAAGTCATTCACCAAGTTGACTCGGGTGTAATTTTATTTATTTTTGCTAATTTCATTCAAACGTAAGCGAACCGCACTTCAGTGCTCCTTTGCGCTCCGTGATGTCATGCTGTATGTACATGGCCTCTAATGAGGGTGTGGCGTACTTTTTCACCGCATCCTTCATTTTAGTTATTTTTGCTCTCCGCTGTAACTCAGTGGTCACGACTTTCTGTTACGTATATATTATATACGGCTTCGATTTCCAGTAGTGGTTCTTGTATTCCGATGAGGGTAGAGTGTAGAAACGATCGTGTGCTTCGGTTTACGTGAGCGCGTAGCCGCCGCGGTAGTCTAACGATTCTGTTTGTTTTCCTTAGCGCTCTCTTGTCGACGTGGCGTCGCGTCGCACAGACGTCGTCTAGACGTGTTCCATTACTCGGGCAACTCGGACTTCGACGCTGTCTTTTAACCTGTCAGCGTAGACTGTGTACGATGATGACCTGTATTGGAACACACCCAGCGTAGCGCCATGTCTGTGTGTTCATGTGCCTCACTTGTGTCCCCATCTATGTGTGCTACAATAATATCCCGAGACGATGAGCGAACGAAGGCGGTTGCATGTGTGTGAGCGTCCGTTCGCACGGTTGGTCAATCCGCTCTTGACATTTCATACCAAGGGCACTTGCAAAACCTCAATGTTATAGCGAGGCCATAGTAATATAATTTTGTTATTCTCTTAGGGCTTTTGTTTTGCATACTGACGCAATAGGACGGGTACGTGCTGCAGCTTCGAGATTCAACACAGACGGGGAGAATGTCGCAAGAGGACATTGCACGATGTCTCTAATTTGCCTCTACGCATGTTTTTGTTATTTTTACTCAAGGATGCTTTTGCGTACGAGCGAGCACCCACGTGGTGACGATGGCCGATGAGTTATGTCTTCCCCGTAAAAAACGCTCGCGTTTACTCTTGCGGAAAAAAAAGCGAAAAAAAAAACGCGTACGTGACATTACTGAGTGAAGATAGTAGCGTGCTATTCGCTCATTGAGCGCATCGTCGGCAATCTTTATCAGATTTATTCGCCTCGCGCTTCTTATTTTCCGTTTTTAAAAAAGGCAGCGCTGGCTTCACGCGAAGCTGTTTGTTTCCCTTTCGCCGCTATGCGGCGCGCGAACGTGCAACACGCCCGTGGTGTAAACGGCGCCGCTGAATATTCATGGACTTGTTTTCTCTCGCGTTATACACTGCGTGCTGCCGCTGCTGCCTACGTGAGCGGCGGCTCGTACTAGTCAAGCCGCTGTTAAGAACAAAAAACGGCACGCCGCGACCGCTAACAGCCGCGGCAGCTGTGGCGGCCTCTAATCCGCGCAGAGGTCGAACGCGTCAGCTGCAGCCCGGCGATCCTTGGTCGCGATCACGTACGCACCTCGCTGACTCGTTTTCACTGTGCGACCCACCAACGGGAGGCGAGAGGCAGTGCACAATGGTTTTTCCTTCCGCGCAGCTTGGCACGGAAACGAGGATAAATTGCGGGCTACACTGATCTCACTGTTGCCCACTGCGAAGGAAGCACTCCACTCACTCTCCGTCTGAGCGACTAAACCACCATGGCCACAACCATCAGAAACCTCACGCACATCGTACAGACCGCCCCTTTCTCTTTTACCGTTGTTCATTGTCCTACTGAGTCCTTCCGTCCCGACAGACCCTCTCACCCCCCTCCCTCTCGAGTCAGTTATATTACCATTGCCCTGGGGCTGTCTGGGTCTGGTCTGGCTTCGCTCGATAGCCACTGCACCACCAACAAGGACTACGGCGAGAGAGCGGCGCTTCGCGTGCGAGCATGCGCTGGTTCTTTTTCGAAGAACAGCAAACAAATATCCCGCCGGCGGAAGCACGCTCGATTGGATTGCGCGCCTCTTTTATATAGGCGCCACTTGTTCGTTCCAATTCTGGGACAAGAAGTAACAACCTGCCCTCCTTTCTCTTCATTTCTGTATTTTTTTTTTCTCTCTCCTCCCCATAGTCACTGGCGAGATCGAAGAACAGCAACAGTCGGTGCCTACGTGCTCGCAGCGCGGTTGCGTAATGGTTGCACAATTGACAGGCAAAACCCTGTGTCTACTCGAGTGCTTGTGCCTGTTTGTTTGGATGCGTTTGTTACGCGAGTCGGCCGCTGTGATTGCTGTGGAGCCGCGCCTGACTGGCTTATAGCGAAACGCGAGGTCGCTGGACGTGCATGACGTGTGCGTACATTGCGTTCTCGGCTGCTCAAAGCTGTGCCTGAAAAAGAAAAACAAGAAGTGGACGTGTAAGGCTCTTCCTCGTGCAAGGCTTCATTCGTTTTGGAGTCGACCGATGCGAAGACCCGCGTAGTAAGGAAACGAGTGAGTGCAAGGAAAGTTGGTACATGCAGGAAGGGAACACGAACAATGCTGGAAGGTCTCCCGATGATTAGCGCGTTTTTGACAGGGAGGTCGTCCTCGCGGGCATCTGACGACAGCGCCTAAGGGATCTTCACAAATAACTGCTCTGAAGCAAGCATTATTTTAGCAACGTTAGCGCTTTACTGTTATACATCAGATAGATTATTAAATATTTAATCTTATTTGCAGCGGATTGTCCCGGCTCACAAAGCGTACGTCCGCGCGCGCCAAGCGAAATATAAATAAATAAATAAATAAATAAATAAATAAATAAATAAATAAATAAATAAATAAATAAATAAATAAATAAATAAATAAACTGTCATCATTGTTGTGTCGCCATCGCCGTGGTTGTCTAGTGGTTATGGTGCTGGACTGCTGACCCGAAGGTCG
Source organism: Rhipicephalus sanguineus (assembly GCF_013339695.2). Taxonomy (NCBI): domain Eukaryota; kingdom Metazoa; phylum Arthropoda; class Arachnida; order Ixodida; family Ixodidae; genus Rhipicephalus; species Rhipicephalus sanguineus. Next base: position 157,770,731 of record NC_051181.1, on the reverse strand, counting down.
CGGGATTGAATCCCAGCCGCGGCGGCAGCATTTCGATTGAGGCGACATGCTAGAGGTCCCGTTCACCAAGATTTAGGTGCACGTTAAAGAACACCAGAAGGTCAAAATTTCCGGAGCCCTCCACTACGGCGTCCCTCAAGATCATACCATTGTTTTGAGACATAAAACCCCAACGATTACTATTATTGCTGTGTCTTCATGTTAAATATGAAGAAAACTTTACTTAAAAGCTGTGGAAAAGAACACTCCATGCAGATTCTCCACGGACGTCGTCGTCATTGTCATAAGGCTACTTAACGCTGCTTTGGGTCACATGTAATGTCGCACGGTCGGCGCGAGCGAGCATCGTCTATGGTGTCAAGAACAATCTCCATGAAAAAATGAGACAGCAATGATCATTTCGAGTACGATATTATTCACCTATAAAGCGGAAAATTTGCAGGATCTCCAGCAGACGAAAACCGAATGAGCGAAAGGTCACAGTGTGCCCCCTTTTATAGTTATTAATCGTTTGCTGCGGAGGCAAATCGTAAGCGTGTGCTGACCGAATAGACTAATGCGATCACTTCATTGGCTGTGCGTCGCTGTCTACTAGATAACCTGCACAAAAGTTTGGAGGCGATTATATGTATGTCTTTATTTTCAGGCTTATCATTGGCGTGAAAGGTAAAGCAAAAAAGACCCGTTAAAACTGAAGCACGACCTCGGCGATATCTTAATTAAAATCTCACACCGGTACCCCTTTTTATTACTTCGGGGCCGTAATCAAAGGCCATCAAATGGTATCTGGTCATTATTTTTTCTTTGTCGCATCTGTTCGCGCACCAAGACTGAATGCGTAAATAGCTTGCTACTTTCTGCTGCGCAGCTCGACTGCAGGTCCACTACGTGGGATCTTTGAAGTTGTGAAAGCTGCTTCCCCTTTGGGAATGATGCGGTTTCCCAATCGGAATCGACGTATACGTGGCGTCGGTGGCGGCGAGCTAGCTCACGAAGCGCGCAACTCGCGAAGCGCTCGCGGGCGGCGGACTTTTAAGTGGACAGAGACAACACATACACTGCCATTGATGGCAGTGTCTTCCTAGCGTTCTTCCAACAACATTCTGTAAAATGCTGCGATGTGCGATAACTTCTGACGGAAATAAACTGTAATAAAAGCTAAAGAACTAAAAAATAATAAATAAGATATTAGAAGAATTTGGAAAGCGAAATAAGAATAAAATAAATAAAAATAACAAAAAACCTGTGCGGCCGCCAATATTTCAGAGTTTGCAAAGAGAATTTAGGCACTCGTGATGAATCACGAGGCAGAAACTATATTGTAGAGCACATATAGTAGACACAATGGGCGCAAACATATGTGCGCAAACACACATGAATGTAGGTGTGGGCAATAAATATGAGCTGTTAAATCAGCGCTTGTTGTGTCTGCTATGTGGCTCTGTCCTTGTGTTTGTTACGCTGGTTTCAAAAATGTTCAAAGGAAGGACATTTACAGTTGCCATCATGTGAAGAGCTCTAAACCAGCTAGACAGAAAACTTGCACTCACATTTGCAGTGAAAGTTGAATAAGACAACGAAAATAGAGGCTGGTGACTGCAGAGAAGACAGAGAAGCGCCTGCGACGTGCGCGGTTCTCTGTCTTCTCTGTGGCTGTGCCTTTGCGTGACGACGTGCCTTTAATACGGGACCAGCGCTAACACAAAGCAAGCAACGAAATCGTCCGGTCCACTTCGTTTCTTTGTGCACGTGCCTTTATCGAACTCCGTGCTGTAAATATCAATGTAGCCTCTATAGCAACCACCAGCTCGCCTTACTGACTGGGTAGACAGAACTTACTCGTTGGGCGAGATCCTGAGGCCACGGTTTTGCGCAGAACAGTCGCAAAAGTCTAGAAGAGCGCTGATGCGATTCCTACATAACCGGACTGAGCGACCGTCAGTGGCGCGTCGCTGTAGAAATTGCAGCATGTCGGCGAATCCAGTGTTCGCCTCTCTTAACTTTCCCTTGTTTTCTTCATCTTTTTTGCTCTTTGTCCTCCTTTCCCCTGTCCAGGTTTGCCAACCTGGCTCAGTTCTGGCTAACCTTCCTTCTTTTTATTATTACCTACTTTTTATCACTGCACGATATAGTTTAGCGGCGGCACTGTATATATAAGTTTAAGATGCATATTAATGCGCATGTAGCTGTGCACAGGTGGAGAAGCACGACGCTGACTCCCAGTTAACCTAACAGGAACATGTAAGTGCTCCAGAGCGCATCGTCAACATAGCCAAAACGTAAAGAACGGGAAGTTATTGTTGGACATTCTTACATGAACAAGTGCAACAGGTCTCTTCACATTTTAGCCGATAAATACGCAATTGCTTTGTCAAATAATAAAACAGATGGCGCGCCTACACATTTATCTTCCAAGACAGCAAGTCTATGGGTTTGCACAATATAGCGCGTCATTTGATTTTTTTTTTTCGCTAACGCACAACACTTATTCATTCTCTTTGACCTTTTTATGAATACTGACAGATGCTAACAACCCTATTGAAGTGATTCCATTCGCGCTCGGTAATGCAATGTCTTTTCTTCGTTTAATTGAAGAGCTAATCAGGTAGCTAGCTTTCATATCAATGCTGCATAATATAAGAGAAATGCCGCAAAAATGGCAACATTAGGGTGCACGGGAGAATAAGAAGAGGACAATGAGAAAATTTAAGCTTGACTGCGTCTTGTCAACCTATGCTGATACTGAAACTCGCTGGCGCAATGTAGGCCGGCAGAGAAGTCAACCAAATTTAACCACACAAGTCGGCTTCCTTTGTTATGGGTTGATGCGCGATTTATGGGAGACACCAGATATGTTTAACAAATGCCCGCGTCTCGTGGCGTGATACAGCGGACAAGCCCTCGAATATACGCACATGAGCATTTCCTTCGTTTTTCTGTTATATCGCCATCCCTTATCTCTCATTGCTCGCTACCCCCTAAGAATACGGGCCTCATATTACAAACGCTATTTCGTTTTAGTTTCTACTTTGTGATCATATGGCGTGGATAAAGAACCACGATAAGGAGAGGGAGATGACAGATAAAGTATACTTGCACAGACTACATGCAAAAGTCGAGATTGCGGTGTCGACCATATGACATTTAGAGAACGCACTGGCGATCACTGACGTGACATCGGCACAACAATTACGTCACCACACCGAAATGTGGACTCATTCAGGTGGCTGGCAACCGGTGTCCCGGTGCATGCGTTGGCCCGACCGACCCGTTGCGGTTGTGCAGACGTGGACTTGGCCTGGCTGCGCGAAGGGAGTGTCAGCAGGTTTTGGGAATGCTGTCGCTCTCGGATCAGCCGCCGGGCTTGCGGGCCTGCAGCTTCACTCGTTCTTCGGCACCATAAGCGGCTTCTTGAGAAGCTTCTCCGCTATGTTCACGCGAGCCACTTCGCTATAGTTTTATATTCTACTGTTCCGTTAGTGAGTGACTAGAAACATTATTTGGCAAAAAAGATTGCAGAGTATCCGGGGAGGCCTTGTTAAAGGGGCCCTCACCAGCCTCTGAAGATACAAAAAACGAGCGCAATATTCTCTCCTGGTGTTTCTCGTCTATCTGGCGCACTTCGTGACGCAGAACAGTGGTTCCTGTGACGTATATATAGTACATACTCTCTAATGGTCCATATACGCGAAATATGAGATGTGAATTGTCTTCTGCAGTGCTTTGCCATGAAGCCGCCCATTCGTTCTTCCTTGCGTTGCATGACTATCGTGCACGATCAACTGATATCACTTCATTTTCTGTGTTTGCGACTGCGCTAACGGAGATAACCGCGTGTAGCCGACAAGCGCGAATTCTTGATAGGGTCAACAACGCTTAGTGCTGACATGGTAAACGTGCTTTTAAGAAATAAGCGGCGACGGGGAGTTATGGCATGTAGGAAGGGTAGCGAAGGCGAGGAGGAACCCACTTTCTCGTCTTTGAACGCGGGGATGGTGAGGGGCCCTTCAAGCGGCCGAGAGTTTTTGGACCTTGACGGCTTTCTCAGTTCGTGCATTGCTTCTTACTTACTAATAGCAAAATCTCAGCTAAGCGAGGTGTCCTCCCTCTACGCAGTAGTTATTTCTCTTCTGACCTCCTTAGCGCATGCTCGGAGCATGTGGAAGAGGTTCACTGGTTTTTGGCATTTAATCAAAAAGCTAAATTATTCATCCGGATACATTGAGAGTAATAGTGGCGGATTAGGAAAACCTTGTTTGCAGCCTTTGCCAGGCTGCTACCTGTCTCCGTCATTTTAGCAGTGCAAATTAAAAACTCACACAATAGAAGACACGTACACAGGGCGAGCGCTAGACATAATCTGAGTTTAGTACAAGATACAGAGATACATATGCCTGTCTACGTGTCTTCTCTTGTGTATGTGTTTTTAATTTGCGCTGCTAAAATAAATGAGAGTTTCGGCAACCGATTAGCCCGCCTTACCGCTTTGACTGTCGTTTGTTTAAGAGAGATAGGTAGAGAGAGAAATAGATGAAAAGGAAAAGCAGGGAGGTTAACTTTGTACTAGTAACCGGCCTGCTACCCTGCACAGGAGTGGGGCTTAGGAGTTTGTGCGCTGCCACACATCGTGATAGCCTGTACAGTTGTAAACTATTGTGGCAGCTACTGAGGCATTCTGTTCTTCCCCTCTCCGACAGCTTGTCCTGCCACTCAGTTAGTGAACCCTCGGGCTATGTTATTACTACTAGTGGAGCAGAGTTTCTTACTTCCAATCCTCACTCGCATAATGTTAATTTAGTTTCTGCAGTCAACCGGCCTCGCTGAACGACTATGTGTATTTTCATCATGTGTTTTTTTCTTCATATTTATTAACGTTTTCTTTCATTCTTTTCTTTCTTACCTTTCTGTTCCCCTTAGCCCTTCCTCCGTGCAGGGTAGCAAACCGGATAATTTTCTTCTGGTTAACCCCCCTGCCTTTCGCTTAACTTCTCTCTCTCTCTCTCTCTCTCTCTATCCTTTAACGCTCACGACTCTGATCAAGGAGCGATGCATGCGTGCCCGAGTAAACGTATTGTGGTCATGGCAATCATCAGCATCAAAATGCTTTGTTTCCAAATTCAGCTTTTACCGACTCGCTAAATCGTTTTCTACCGTCACGTCAGTGAACTGACATGGTCTCAAAATATTTTCAAAACTAAAAAAAATCTTGCCTTTTGATAAGATATAGACATATATACAAAAGGCAAAAAAACATATTATGACATTTGCAACGCTTACTTTATATAAGACACCAGAAACGTTCTTTCCACATTGCGGCACAAAATACGCAGGGACGCGTGGTTCAATAAACACGCAAAGTCTTCATTCCTGTACAGAGTTAAGCTGTTTCTGCGGTTTCTGCCTGATAAAAGAAATGACCGCACGTGTGAGGCACTCCTCCATCGGCTACGCTTAGACGCAGACTACACGTATCACTTCTTGTTTTGAATTAAACGAAGAACTTATCCACGTTGCACTTTGCTCCGAGAATTCCGACGCCTCTGTGTGTAGCCCATTCAGCGAAGCGGCCATCGCAACAATATTATTATAGAGTGCCCTCAGTGTGAACAACAGCGGATTCAACTGCGTGATGGTTTGAATATGTTGCACAAACGTCATCTGAGAAAGCAAAGTACCTACTTGCCGGGGCCAAGCTGCGATAAGCAGAGCCATGCAGTGAACACTCTTCGAGATTCCTTAGTGGACGTTAACCTTATTGACTGGAGGACGACCGCCCCCTCACAGGAAGCAAAATTCTTGGGCACTGGCCTACGTGGACTTCAGCTCGAGTGTATATAAAGGCGCTGCTAGACGTATCGGATTGAGGGACGCATCGTGTGTATGTATTAGTCGGACATTGACATTGCCATAACGACTTTGCGGCGCCTTCACGTACTCTTCTCTCTCGTTCTTTTATACTCCCTTTCCCTTCACAAATGGGGGGGCGTACAACCGATCTCATCTGATTAACTCCCCTGTCATTCCTTTGCCTCTCTCTCTCTCTCTCTCGGTTACTGTTGGTCCTATTTGCATTGTACCAGTAGTTTAACAGGCAACCTCATCGTCGTCTTTGTATTTCCACAAGTTTTATCGTGCTCCTATTGAAGTTCCAGCTATCCTGCCAGTTCATCGTTTATCAAGCCGCACAAGCCATCCAAGAGCGGTGTACCCTACGCGAGCACGAACTACCACCCATCTTCTCTCCTTTTTTGTAACAACCGCACGGGTCTGGAACCATCTGCCTGCAAATGCCATGCACCACTCCGACCCGCGTCAATTCAAGGCTGCTCTTGAATCACTCTTTCAGGATAATTAAAACCCATTCCTCATCTAATACGCTTTGAGGTACTGAAAATAAATAAATCAATCAATGAATAAATTAAATAAACAAATACCCCCCCCCCCCCCGCACACACACACACTGTCTGTGCCTATACTCCCGCAGCACTGGGGACTAGCTCCTGCTGGTGTACATAGCCCGGGAGCTGGCTATACAAACCATCCGTGGCCACACGCAATACGGAGGTCACTCACCTCTGGGCTGGAAGAAAGCTTGTGCCTGGTTATAAAATAAAGTTTATTTTGTATACTGGATTTAGCCTGTAGCATGTAGGTCCTATTTATGCAAGAACTAAAGTGGTGTTTATAGAGATTATTGTCCATTATCCAAAGCGTGTAACTTTCACTGACCACTTCGTAGCTTGGCAGCCCTGCGAATTGTCTTTCCTGTAGGTCGTTTCGTAACAGAACAAGAACACGTCTAAATAGGTGATGGAGAAGGACTGACATCACCTCAGATATTAGGTGTCGGACTCCACGCGCAGGTAATGGTAGGTAGGTTGCCGTCCGGAATAACTCGAAATTTGAAAGGAAGCTAGGTACCATGAAACTAACTCTGGCGTGTAAAATGATAGACGTAACGTTATGAGATAAGAAAGCGGCGGTGTGGCTTGGAACAAAAGTGGCCATGTGATATGATAGTCTAGATATGAGCGAAAAGGAAAGTGGGGAGTAGTGTTGCGCCGACAAAAGATAGCACGTGGTCTACAAGAATAGCAGATTGGTCGCAAAAGGATGCAGACGCTGTCGATGGTGACCGAATATTATGCGGAGGGATAATATTAGATGTCACGTAGGCACTACAGGAAGCCGGCTATTGCAAAACGAGGGTGCCCGGATGTCCCTCGATCGGATACGTGTTTGTCCTTTAGCGGTGTGCTAAAGGTATGATCAGAAACGCTTAAACTGTGAATATAAAAGAAAATCGCTCAGTGTGTCCTATTCATGCACATCTCTTAGTAAAAGACAGCGTAAACGAGAGCACTCGCGGTCCCGCGGCAGCTTTAGAAGCGACCCGGCACGCCGGCGTTCTTCCGTAGGCGCCGCGTCTCCCAAATTCCGCCGCAAAGCGCGGGACATCGGCGGCGAAGCTGCCCCTCTCATTGGAGTCGCACGGCGGCCGTCGACGGCGCATACACAACAAGGTCGCGCGGTCGACTCTCCTTCGCACCGGAGCACGTGCTAATAATAAGCATACCTTCCCGCTCCGGCCGGCAAACGTGCCGCAGTGCACGTAGTGCCGCAGCTGGCCGAAGTACAGAACGCTCGCCGACGTCGAACTGCTCTCCGCCCCCCCTTTCCCCCGTTTTGTCTCTTTTACTCTCCGTGCAATGGGAATGCAGAGTAGCGCGGACGCGTCGCCCAAGGCGTGACGTCACGAGAGCGCGAGCAACGCGTCATGCATACGTGTATCGCTCATAACGGCGGCTGCGCCGGCCGACGCGAGAAAGTCGCGCCGGATAAAGATAGCAGGCGACGGGCGAGCGCTGTCCGCGCGACCTAGTGACGTTAGGGTGCGAGGAGGAAGGGAGAGTGCCGGCAACCGATGATGGTATTGCGAGCCGGAGCTGAGGGAGAAAGGGGTTTACGGTGCAGCTAAGCTCGCGCAAGAAGCGAGGGGTTCGTTGACGGACGAGTTGCGCGAGCAGTGCGGTAGTAATCCGAAGGGCGCCGGTTCGCGCCGGTGACACCGCCTCCTCGGATTGCGGCGGGATTCTCAAAAGCGCGCTTCTTGGACATTTCTTGGGGCACGCGCGCGAGCAGTTGCGAATGGAGGGCGTAAAAGGGAAATGAGCTGGTTAATCGCGTCTACGTGCCTCCAGCGGCAACCCCCGGGTCTGACGAATCGTGAAATCCCAATGTCTCCTGGGACGCGAAAGTAAACGATTCAGAAAATGTTCTCGGAAGAGACGCCACCTCCTTCACGTATGCATGGGAGCGTGTGCCTCGGGGGTAATCCCATCTAACTTGATTCATCTCTCATTTTGTAAGGCCTGATCATGTATACGACAGCGCGGAAAGAAAAAGAAAGCGAAAGAACTCTCATTCGATCTACGCCGTTAGTTAATCATTTTGGTTATCACTAATGCATACTACGATTAGAAAGTGCTAATAGTCGCTCTTTTTTCCCCTCTATGGATACCTACCTTTTACTGAATGCCACGTGTTTTACGAAGTACGTGTTTAGCGAAAAGTGAAGAAATGCCGCCCTGACAAACAACACTAGCTATATCGTCTCCGTATGCCAAATTTAAATGCATTACTCAAGCGCTTCTGCAAGAAAATGTCCCAAAGTACGTACGAAATAATATTCCCGCACGTTCACCCAGGATATTCGCGCCATTTTGCCCACGAGGGAGTGTCAAACCAAATTCAGTTGACGAGCCATTTCTGTAACCAGACAACAAAGCTGAAAACATTATCTCAAATAAATTGTACCAGATACACGCTTAACTGGGATCAGCACGGTTAGGATCGGGAGCCTGAAGAGTTGTATGGGTGCCGTGTGGGAAAGCTACTTTCACAAGGGCATTTCACACATCTTCATCCCTAGATAAAGAAAGAAATGAAATAGCATTTACGAGTTGCACAAAAGCCGAGACCCAGCCCGGGCCTATTTGGTTGCATACTCATCCTTAGTGCTACACAATGCTTGCTCAGAACGCATTTCATGTGCTGCACCAGAAACGGCCATCACATCATTCCGAATGTTTAAGGAGCAGTCAACTGTCATTACCGGGTCGCTTGTTCGGTGGTAAATTAAAAAAAGTATTGCGTTTTTGAAAGTGAAGGTAGATAGCCTACGATGTATTGGTAGTACCTATGGGCTTGCTCGCACAAGAATCAGCGCCTTCCCGGAGTTGTTCGCCTGGTTTATCGCCTGGATTGCTACTCCAGGTGTCGGTTGATGATTATGAGTATAATATACTTCGTTAGGACCTATATCTCTGCCTACTCAGTTTCTTTGTATTTTTATACAAGTCCCTTTCCCTGTCCCCAGTGTCTGATAGCCAGCCGGGCTCGGCCTGGCTCACTTTCTTTCCCTTCCCTTATGACTCTCTCTCTCACGCGTATCCTGCACGGCACGCTGTTAACGGAGCCGTGCCGCGCTTTCTCCTTGTCTGCGCTCGTGTGCGCCGCGACACGCTAGTATGTGATAGCCGTGCTTCGCTTTCTACGGCGACGCTTTTCACAGAGCAGCGATGAACATTTCTTGGGTTTATCTTAGCGCCTCGCTGATTTACGTATAAATGAGTTAATAAACGCGCGTACTGTCTTCGACACTCTGCAATCCATCGCGATGTGTCACGTCTGCAGGTCGAATATGGTACAGCGCATTTTTTCCCTTTGTAGTTCAGTTTCTATACTGCTAAGATTTGCAGTTTACGTATGCACGGTTTGCGCGCATGTGTTTGTCAACAGCGCTGCCAACCGCGCCGGACGCCTTTCGCGCGTGTTTTCTCGGTGTGGCGCCTTCGTGCCCGTGCGGCCTGGAACACGGCCACGAACACCGCTCCTGAGTAATTTTGGCTAGGAATTCCATGTGACTAAGCCTTCGAAAGGATTCCTGCGTGCAGATACTGAGTAGTGGTTTACGCGCTGTAATTCTCTGTCGCGACACGGTATAACCTGCACATGCGGCGAACGTGAGTGAGCATGCAGACGCCGGTCTACCACTATGGTTCCCGAGCCACACACTCGAATCTTTCACAGTATACATATTATCACGGACATCAGTTTCCTCCCGCAAATGAATTGAAACTCGTATAAAAAATTTTATCGTGAAACAAAATGCGTGTCCTGCACTTTATCGGACTGTGACCGGAGTTATAAACTCTGTTGTCCTACGAACCAAAACCACGATCTGATTATGAAGCACGCCTTTGGGGGGAGTCCGGATGTACTCTGACCACGTGGGATTCTTTAACGTGTACTTAATCCTAGGTAAACGGCTGTTTTCGCAATTCTCCCCCATCGAAATGCTGCCACAATGGCCGGAAATGAACGCGCGCACTATAGCAGCTCAACACGTTCAAGAGTGGTGCTTCTTGGACGGGTTGGAGTTGCAAACTAGTTCGGCCGCGCCTTCGAAGACACGGACAAAGTAATAATTAAATTGCTGGGGTTTAACATTTCAAAACCACGATACAATTATGAGGGACGCCGTAGTGGAGGGCTCCGGAAATTTCGACCTATTGGGGTTCTTTAACGTGCACCTACATCTAAGTACAGGGGCCTCAAACATTTTCGCCTCCATCGAAAACGCAGCCGCCGCGGCCGAGATTCGGTCCTGCAACCTTCGGGTCAGAAGTCGAGCCCCATAACCACTGGGACCACCGTAACGGGGTACGGACAAAGTAAGGCACGCAGAACAACAAACGGGTGCAACCCTCACAGTATGCAACACCTTCGCCTTTAAGCTACCACGGCGGGCTGGTCTAAATGCACTACTATAATGGTGGACTCTATTTTAACATGTGAAAACAAGGAAGATAGGATATTGGAATATGGTGAGTGCTGGATAGGACACTGTATCTGATATGAAAACAACTGGAGAGTATTACATGTCTTCACATCAAGTAGTGTACTCATTTATTAAGGCGAAAGCCTTTATTCTATTTTATTTATTTCGCCTTTATTAAGGCAAAAGCCTTTATTCTATTTTATTTATTTCGCCTTTATTAAGGCAAAAGCCTTAATAAACGCCTCATCAAACACGAAAATTGACCGTCGGCGGCGTCGGCGTCAACAGGAGCGATGCAAAAAGGCATCACGTGATGACGTCGCCGTATGGCGCCATCATGACGTCACAGATCAGCAAAAAATTTGTAACGTAGTCATAACGTAACATGATGAAGTCATCGCATGGCATCGTCGCTTGGTCAAAGGTGGGCTGATCACAGAGGCCGTGCAAAACCAGGTTAGGTGCAGAAAGCTTGCGGAGGAGGGCGGTGGAGGATCAGTACACCAACAGAGAAGAAGATGGCATTCGCCTTCGAGTCGTGTTAGGCGAATGCGTAAGAGACCCTGTGAGTTTTTCTTCTTCTTTTTTTTTTTTTGTAAGCTCATTTTTGCTGCTACAGCAGTGCTTAGTAAATGGATCAAAGTATTGAAACAGGTAGCCACTGAAACCAAATTCCACTCGTCTTATTTGTAGTTAGCTCTCACCTTCGTCCTTTCTTTTTTTCTTCCTTTTCGCCGCTTAGCCTGTCGGCCAGTGCCCTTGGCAGCGAGGCTGACGCGACAAGGGCGGCTGTCAGCGCAAGATTCACTTACACGAGCTGCGGGCTATTCGTTTGGCCGCATCACCTATTGCTGCTGCCGCTGCTGCTTAGGCAGGAAGCAGCCCAACAACAGCTCCACTCGCCAAGCTGTCCTGTTATCGGACATCGCAGACCGCTTGTCTTCGAGCCGTGTGCGGGAGTCTACCGCGGAAAACCACGGCTAAGTAACACTCGAGGAAAAAAAAAAAGAACGTCGTTTGCCGCTCCGCCTCGGCGTACAGTTTACGGTGCGATTTTGGCTCTCATGCAAAAGCGCGTCACGCGTTACGCCGCATAATGCTATCGCTCTCACTCTTTCTTCTCGGTGCGGTCGTGACTGGCGCGGATTCCGTAATGGAGGGCGTCTTGTTCAGGTGCGTGCGACCTGGCTTCCAGATCAATTGAATGAATTATTACGGGACCATTATCGTACACCGCCCATTATAGTTCTTCGCAGCGTGGCTTCGAATTAAGTTGCATACGAGACGAATTTATTTATTTATTTATTTATTTATTTATTTATTTATTTATTTATTTATTTATTTATTTATTTATTTATTATTTATTTATTTATTAGTGTGGTGAGATACCTTGATTTTTTTTTCTGCGCTAGCGGTATGCATGAAGACGTCGAATGTCGGTAATGAACTTGAATTATTTTACGCTGTCGTCGCTCCGATTTGTGTAATAACACCTTTTGTGCAATCTTCGTGGATTTTGCCTTGAACGTGCCCCTTCTGTCACCCACGATGCACCAGGCTGATTTCTCTACTCGATCTCAACGAGCAAGAGTTAGCTTTTCTAGTATTTGACGTCTTACTTTCCTTCGTAGCGAATGTGTGTCTGCGTGAATGTGTGTGCTTGTTTGCTTGCTGGTGAGGTTACCTTCAGTTCTGAATCGCAAGTGCTCACACTATAGGCTCCACACATTTAGTTATTGAGTGCCTGCTTCGTCATATTGGTCTTATGCAACAGGAAAGTGAGTGTACCGTTCATAAAAACAAACATACATAATTACTTTTCATATAAAGAAGGTTGTCTTTTACTACACCGTTCACCTCTAATATGTAATAATACATCGGGTGTTACCCTTCCACTCTGGCAATGCATAAAAACGTGCAAAGCGCGTGCGTGGGAATTGCCTCATGCTTTGATGATACTGAAATAAATTGGCGCCAAATATCACCCTTGTCGGTCATGTGTATAGATGGATGGATGCTATGAGCGCCCCCTTATAACGGGGCGGTGACCTGCGCGCCTCCAAGCACAAGTTTAAGTTTTTTTTAAATTATTTTTAATTCAGCCTAAATCCTTGCATACCTGAATTAGCACTTTCTTCGTATAGCAAAAATAAAAAACTCATAAATTCACAACGGAATTTTCTGAGCCTTACGGCAGATTGACTTGAGCTTTTATGCTATTTTTGTCCTTTCACTATACTTTTTCCGCCACCGACCTGCCGACCGCTTTTTTTTTTTTCTCCATTCACATTCCACGCCTTCGGTGGGCGCTGGCGATGCTCTCTTTTTTATTATCAGAAGCAGAGCTGTGCACGGGCCGTATTTCCGAGCCCGAGCCCGGCCCGGGCCCGCTGACTTTGTCGAAGGCCCGCCCGAGCCCGACAGCAAAGGGCTGTGAGCCCGCCCGGCCGGCCCGACGTACGAAAACACAATCCCGGGCCTGCCCGGCCCGGCCCGGCTTTTGAAGGTTCGGTGCGAAAACAGAACATCCTTTTCCGGCAATTTGGCATTTTATTGAGCATATCCAATATGATCAAACTACACACGACGAACAGCCTCTAGTAGAGAGTGTTCGCGGCACTTTTGCTCTACAAGTAGACGGCCTCATGCCAGCAACAATGGAGTTCGCTCGCCAAAGCCGTCACGTGTATGGGCTATGCCCATGCAAGGCGTCAGCTTGCACGAAGGCGATCTACGTCGGGTCGCTCGTCGCTGTCGCGTGCATTTTCACTCATATGGATTTGGCCTTAAATCTAACGCGGAACTGTCGCGTGGCGCCATCACTAGCTCAGGTGGTGAAGCTGATGAAGTGCTGGCAACTCTAAAATGGCACTCCTCTTGCCTAGATATCCCACATCCGCTATTTCACTGCGCTAATTAAGCATGTAACGTTTCTTGCTCGACGCAAAAATTAAAAGGCAGACTGAAAGATATCTACAGAGGTCGCTCTGCCGACCTTCGGAGACACGTAAGAGTGGCGGAGTAGAATGCAACCCGAAGAGAGACAAAAGGAAGGAGGGAGGGCAAAGTCAGCTAGAAGGGGAAGTCTGCTCGTTTGCGTGCGCTCGCCCTCGTGCATACTGAGAAGAAGAAAAAAAAACGTGCCGTTCTTGGCAAGGTCCCTCGGCTTCGCAGCGGATCCCTTGGCTGCGCTACGACACGTCAGCCGATATCTCGAAGAGGAGGGGCTGGAAACGTGATAAAGCAGGGCTCCCCTCCTCGCCTCTTCAATGCTTCCTCTCGTCCGCAATGCCTTCTCAATGTCGGCCGCATCGGCGCTTTATCGGGGCGTTCCCCGCACCAGCTTGCATCTGTGTGTCAGGGTTACGTACTTGCAGCCGTGAAGAGATTCCGGGAAGGACAAGTCCTGTGCACTGCGCAATCTGTCGGCCACTCGGAATGCGCGCACGAGGACACGCGCTTCACCTCCGCGTATGAACGAAACGGTTCTTTTGCCACAGGGGTCTCAAACACGCGGGCCGCATGCCGCCCGCGAACCTTTCGCATGCGGCCCGGCTCGCACATGACAGTCTTCGTCCCATATTACTTTTTTCGTAATAAGTATGTTTATGACCTACACAGACATGAATGGTCTCAAGCATTTTTTTTTTTTTTTGTGAGGCACCCCTTTCGGTCACTATGCGTTAAAACATAACCGTGCAACAAAAACTGTATATTCCAGAATCGGCGTCCAGATTTCAGTCATTCTGGAGGTCAGTACCGATATGTTTCTCGAAACCTGACGTCAAATCCCCCACAGAAGTGATCCGTATATGGCAACGTTAGCTGACATTTTGTTCAACCCCCCTTTTCCCCGATGCAACCTCCTTCACCATACTAGCACATCGGACGCCTTCACATTTACACGGGCGGTTTTCTCTCTTCTGCATGCTGAGCAGGGGGCAGTGTTTATTCCCGCAATGTCAGTCACCATAAAATTCAAAATATCGCATTTGACATCATCGACGGCCGCAGAACTCGCCGCCATCAGTGCAGCACTAGAGTTTGTATAGTTGAAGAACCTTCGCAAGCTTGCTCCATCTTCTCTGACTCCAAGGCAGCTTTTCAACGTCTATGTCGCCATTTCGTTATGAACCTAATGAGCAGTTAGTCGCTGCTATAAGGCTCCTTCACCACCATGCAATCGAGAAACAGCACAACATAGCGTATCAGTGGATACCGGATCATTGTGGCATATACGGTAACGACCGTGCGGATGAGGCCGCCCGATCTGCACATGACAGTGACCACTACGCAGATATACCGTTCTATAGAACCGACGCAGCTACAAGACTTAGTTCGCTGGCACGTGAACTCACACTTGCCCAGTGGAACTCGACTGAATTCACCAACGCTCGTCTACACAGCTTGGATCCCAATCTCCAGCTCCGTCTTCCGTCAGGAATATCGCGAGCTGAGCCTGCTGAGGAGACGCTTCTGTGCCGCCTGTGGCTTGGCGTGGCCTTCACGAATGCCTACTCCTGTCTGATTGGAATGGCCAACAACACTACATGCAATAACTGCAGCTGCGAAGAAAGATCTCCCATCTTCTGTGTGAGTGTGCCCGTTACAGTGTGCCAAACAAGAACTTTCGTAGCGCTATTTAAAGTTGATAATCTCCCTTTGTCGGAACAAAGGGTTTTAGGACCTTGGCCGAGTCCGTCGTCAGAACAGAAGGCTTTGAAAGCATTATTGCGCTTCTTGCGGACAACTGGTCTTAGAGACAGACTCTAAGTAGTGACATATTCTCCTTTCTTTTTTTCCTCTCTTCTTCCTTTTCTTGCTCTCCCTTTCTTTTTGTAACATCTCTCTTCTATCACCTTTTATCCCCCTTACCCCTTCCCCCAGCACAGGGTAGCCAGCCGGTCTAAGAACTGGCTAACCTCCCTGTATTTCCGCTTGTTCCTTCCTTCCTTCCTTCCTTCCTTCCTTCCTAAATTTCGTGGCTGCGGCCCGCTAGCTGAGGCAAATATGAGGGTTGAGGGCCCAGTTTTATCGCAACAACGCAACACAGTCATGAACGTCCATTATCCCTTTGCGACACACATTATGATCGACTGTCTATAAATGCGTGAAACTTGCACAATTTGATTCCAAGGTACTGGTGACTAAATCAAAGCAAGTGGATCTGTTATAATAAATTATAGTGTATTTTACAGCAACTAATTCTAATTACAACGTAAATAATTATCTAATTATGTACAGCCAGTCATGCTATCTTTCTTCATAAACCGAATTCAATGACCCATTGAAATTACCTGCGATAATTACCTGCTGCTGGCTGCGTGCATTCGCAAAAAGGTGCAAACAAATCTTTTAGAATCCTTGCCGAAACGCCCCACGCCCAACACACACACACACACACACACACACACACACACACACACACACACACACACACACACACACACACACACACACACACACACACACACACACACACACACACACACACACACACACATATATGTGCGTACAGATGCTTTATGTTCTTATTTAAAGGCTATTATGTATATGCTCCCTCACACGCCACATATAGGGTACACTCTTAATCAGACCCTGGTTAAATGCTGGCTATATCCAGGAAACCAGACGAAAAATGTCCGGTTTCCTGGCTTTATCTAGCACTTTAAGCGGGACCTGATCAAGACTGTAGTGCGGGAGCACTTCAAAACAAGCTTCGGATACCTTGAAAATCTATTTCTGTGAGCGCGCGTACTTGGGGAAAACTATTCTTCGTTTAGCGCATATAATCTATAACATCCGACATGTTTCACGGTTTCAAACGAGATACAATTTTAACAGCGTGCTGTCAGAACAGAACAATTTCGACGCAGTGAACGAGCTGTCGCGTCACACTCTACATTGCTCGCATGATGTCTCCTCCCATCTCGAATTGTGGCTATCTAAAATAGCACCGACTGCAAATATTGCTTTTCATTACTCGGCGCGTGCGAGATAGCGTGAACAGTGGTAGTATTTGGAAGAACAGCACTGATTTATGGGCGAGATATCTTATCGGCGGCTTGAAACACGCCCGATATAACTTAGCGCGACGCTATGCTTTTTTTGTCGCACGATGTGAAGTACAAGCTTTCAAAGAACGTCGGAGGAGGTACCCTTTCCTTCGTGATACGGCTCGAAAGCCTCGTTGACCATTGTTTCCAAGTTTGGCCTGATAAGCGAATGCTTTAAATCTCGCGATAGAGTTGCAGGGGCTGGTCAATGAGGTTGTAGGTGAGGTATGCTGCTCGACGTATACGAGCAAAACTGTCAGCGAAGATATTTCAGTACAACCTGCGTTATTTGAAAGTGTTTGAAAGTGGTTGAAAGTGGTTGACTGCACTGCTCACATTGTTGTGCAAAATGTATTCGGCGTAACAGAGTTGCCGCGCACTCGTCAGCATAATGTTAATGGTAAGGGCCATCGCGGTGGTAAAGTGGTTACCTAGTTCGATCCCGGCCGTGGCGGCCGCATTCTCGATGAAGGCGCAAATGCTCGAGGCCCGCGTACTTAAATTTAGGTGCACGTTAAGGAACCCCAGGTGATTGAAGTTAATCCTCAGTCCCCCATACGGCGTGCCTCATAATCGCATCGTGGTTTTGGAACATGAAACCCCAGAAATTATTTGGCGTTGATGGCAAGGATGCACTTACTGGCGCAAAATGGTGGAATGAAGGGTGATTATTGACCGAAATGATGGTCTGACGTTACTCTTCAATTTAACCTTTTATTTCGGACTCAGAACACTATTTATGACATTTCTTTCAATGAATCGCTTTTCTGTTTCAGTTTGCTCTTTCATAAGTGATAAAGGTATGCGGAGGGAACACATACATAGGGTTCCGCGGCATAAAAGTCTAGAGTTGATTCTCGTTATTTTTTGCATAAAATATGTAAGCATATATGCATACGCTGAAATAATAAATGTAAAAAAAAAACAAGACACAAGGGATGTGCCTTCTTAAATTGTCCGAGAAACGTTGGGCTGTTTTTTTTTTTTTCTTTAAAACAAATCTGCGCTGGAGAGTCGTCTTCTACTATACAGTTTACCCGGCCAGACAGATTTCTGCCAAAGATTCCTCTCTTTCGACTTCTTAAATGCAACAAAAATTTCAACTATGTTAACGTAAATTTCCAACGTTAATATAGTTGGCAAGGTTTATTGCGCAAATCAACCTCCTTAACACTATGTAATACGTATACATGAGTAATTCGGCACAACATGAAAGATTAATAAATATGTTATGTCGGATGTTTCGATTTTCATGTCCTCACGAATGTGTGAAACGGTGTCTAACATAACATTCATATCGCGAAACGCGGACTAACGTAGGTAGAGAGTGGAGTAGAAATATTCTACTTACGAATATTTTATTTACTCATTAGACCTCATAGTAGTTTATGCAATCCCTTTTCAAACTGGGTCTTGGCTCCAACTGGCATGCTAAAGATGCGAAAGACATTTTTTTAGTTTAAACACTACGATTAGATGCCCAAGACAGCACCTTCATGTATACGCAGAGAAAGTAGCCATCTTCTCGTACTTTTTGTCATATAAACGTCCTTGCCCAAATACGGAGGTGAAGACGTAACAATATGTAGTACTATATATGTTCAAGTCAAATTACATCACATGACGTTTATGTCAACTCGAGGTATTCAAAAACACTTTAATTTAAATTCTGCAGTTTTTTTTTTCATCAAAACCACGATGTGATTATGAGGCACGCCGTAGCGGGGAAATGTGGATTAATTTTGACCACGTGGTGTTCGCTAACAGGCACCTAAATCTAAGCACACGTGTGTTTTCGGCGCTTCACCCCGTCGAAATGCGGCATTCGTCGCCGATAATCGAAGCCGAGTGTTATATCTTAGCAGCGCTGCACCTCAGCCGCTAAGATACCATGGTGCGTACAAAACGCACTTCAAGGGTGATTTTTGTCGTCCGTTTCAATGAAATAAGTGTCAATGTCTGCGAAAATTATTGGTTGGTTTATGGGGTCTAACGTCGCAAAAGTGGCTCATTTTATAAGGAACATCGTAGTGGAGGGCTCCAGATAACTTCGAACACCTGAGGTTCATTAACGTGCACTGAAATCACACTGTACTATCGGCGTCAAATGAAACACGAACAGCGGCAAGCCCAGTCATCACCATGGACAGGCGCGTGCATCCGGTTTGGCAGCACTGCGCATATGCGCGCCTGTCCATGGTGATGACTGGGCTTGCCGCTGTTCGTGTTTCATTTGACGCCGATAGTATACGCGGGCCTCTAGTATTATGCCTCAGTCGAAAGTGCGACTCCCGTGGCCGGGATCGAAACCTTCACTTTCGGGTCAACAGCCGAGTACCGTAACAATTACGCCAGACGCGGCGGCTTGCGAAAATGATTAAACAAGATGCATGCAGTGCCGCGTGCATTCTGTTTTGTATACCGGGATAGAAATACCGTACGTAATCGCGTCTAAGATAATCTATAGAAAAAAAAGAGAATTAGATGCAATGAGCACTGTATCATGCAAGGAACTTGAAAGCATATAGCTACCATCTAAGTAGTGCAAAAACGCCCCTGAACTGGTACAAGGGCAGGAGCTGACCGACAAGCGAGTTCTTTATTGCAACGGTGCAATAAAGAAGCGGAGTGCACTCCATCATGTTGGCATCGCTTTACTGCAGCTGTTATCCATCTGCTCCATAGATTAAATATACGACCTTGTCCTTGCACGGGACATCGGGCAAATACATTTTCAGTCGTAAATTGGAGCCTCTGCATGGCCATTTACCTTCGTTCTACATTACACAATAACCTGTCAAACCACTGTGCATGATGCATACTGCTACCTTATTTTCAAACTCATTTATTTATTTATTCATTACAATAAAGTGGTAAAGTAAAATGCTATGCGTGGCAGGCTTGGCGATACCATGTTCAACGATTTCAAGCTCACGCAAACTTTTCAGCAATAAGCAACAAACGGGCGTGTAGGCTCTCACTGTCAAGTGCACGTCAGCGCGACGTTTCATGCGTTCAATTATGGTAACAGAATAGAAAGTTGGGCGAGTTGGTGTATATTCATTTCAATTATGGTCCTGTAATAAATCATGGCTGCATATCAATCAAAACCGCGAGTATGTAAATATATGCGCTTTCAGTGAACATGTAACATCGCGATAGCGCGTTTAAGAGCTCTTTTTCAGAAATTCCGGTGTCGGCGTCGGCGGCGGCGTCGTTGGTAGTGAGCGAAAAACCGGCGTTGTCCGTGAGCGAAAATTCGAGATAGATGCCGGTTCGAGTGAGAATCGAATCCATGCCTTCGGCGTGGCAAGCATGTGTTCTACCACGGAGCCAGGCCAGTACTTGAAACTGCTGCGTAAAAAAACGCTATATGAATGTCATGTAGTGGGAGAAGTCGCCTTAACGCATGTAATATTACATGGTAGAGTCGTAGAGCTGCCCTCCCATTACAAAGTGTGCATCTGCGCAGTGCGTGTGGCACATTACGAACGCGTATTGCGTAGGGGGAACTTAGCAACTGTACTTACAGTAGACATTCTAGGATAGTTTGAAACGGCCAATGTTACGCGCACAAACGTGCCTTTGCTTGCGGCACGGTTGCAGGCGATGTGAACGGGGCCCGATTATGTTATCGCGTTCTACCCTTGAAGGCGAAGCTCAAGCGTCCTCCAAGTTTTTTAGCTCTGCTAACCTTAATCCATACAGGCTCGTTCTCTTTAAGATCAAATACAGCAATAATGAAAGGTACATCAGCATAATGGCTACCACTTTCACAACCTCTGAGATGAACGAAACAAAAAAGTTACGAAAATAAAAGGTTCTCCACCTCTACAAGTCTGCCCGTATCAACCGCTATTGAGCATTATTGCTGAAAGTGTAAATACGACATTTGAAAGGCAGACTTCCCATACATACCCTTGTGAACGGCAGCAGCTTTCGTAGGCCCTCCTACAACTCTCAAGAACCTTCGAGGGGCTAACTTAGAGAACTTCAACGGGTAAAAACTAATCGGAAAGCTCTCATTATAGGTCACTTGTTATAAACCACGCGCATCTCGTCAATTTAAGCACAAATAAGAAGCCAGATAATGAATGAGTCACTTTATTTAGCAACGGGTAACATGGACAACATGAAGGCGGTGGGCCACTTTTTCATTCAAGTATTCATTAATGAACTACATCGTATGTTGTTTTATTGATGAGCATTATATACACTACCATGTTCATTTCACATTTTCGCCAACCACGCGCAGGAATGCTTTACAAAGGCACGAGATCCTTATCAGTTTGTCTGTATACATGTCTGTCACGGATGTTTTCGACATCACAGGTTCTCGGTATACCAGTACCACGAGAGTCGTCCACCCCTCCCCTCTCCACAAAACGAAACAGAAACGAAGGAAATAAAAATAATTCGTTTTTTTTCTGTTTGTACGAAATTGCAGCATAGGTTCACGACAGCCGGATACAACCGCCCGTAACAGCACCGCGCTCTTCCACCGCGAGTGACAACCTCAACTTATTACGTCGCTCGTGTTCTTTGTCTTGGTCAAACAGACTTGCGCTACGAAACTTCGTCCTGGAAAAGCTTTATCTCCCATACCAATCACAATCTGCCGACATCGGCCGGGGAGACTATATGCGGTTCGTTCATGGCGCCGAAAAGTTGCGCAGTCTCCTCTGTCTGTGGCCATTCTTTTTTTTTTTTGCGCGTTTCTGTTACGTAATTTACGAACCTTTCCCCGTGTAAAAGAAGATGGAGGAGGCTAGGCCTCCCGTTACCTCTAGTCCACTGACACGTTGACAAGCGGCCGCAGGGGGGCGCGATAAGCGGAAGCGTCACTCTTCGGGCAAGACAACACGGCGACTGAGTCTCTGCCGATGGAGAGAAGAACGAGGGCCGGTGACGTAGAGCAGAAGCTAGGCGATCTCGGCTTCAAGTTGCCACGGTGTTCCGCACCGTTAAGCCTCCGATTCGCCCGCTCCGCAAGCATTGCAGTTCAAAAGAAGTAGCGGAGGCGTGTATCCTTCCTGAGAACAACGGTAGCGAACTTCTTCACGTGCGCTGCCTCACGCAGATGTTCTTCACGAGGTCCCACAAAACAGTTAATAAGGAGGACTCGGTGTCCTAGAGCCAAATGCATGCCAACTCGCACACAAACCTCAACACGTATCACAATGTACATCCTCACCTTGTACAGATCCACATGTCCGTGGTGCGGAGCCAAAGCTGCACTCTATCATATCTATACGTAGCTGTCAACGAAACGCGGCAGCTCCAGTTATATCAATCCATACACCGGAGCAGTGAGAGGATGCACTTTCCACCTGGGATGCGGATAACGCCTGATCGACGGAGCCCAGTGGACGGCAAAGACTGCGTTTGTCCTGGACTGTAGACCCAGCCACACCGGAACCACAGCCCTTCCAAAATAAAGCCTAATAAAGTTCTTTCTTTTTCGATCAATCAGTTCACAAGGTCCAAGCAGGGACTGAAAAGTATTATGTATATCAATGCAAGCTAAGGCTTCGAAGCGTTAAAATGAGCCAAGGAAAAGGAGCGGATGCAGAAGTGGGTAAATGGGATAACAATAGCAACGAAAGCCGCGGCTAAGGTCGTTCACTTTCGGCAGGTTCGGCGAGGAAAAAGAACCAACGAACCGATATTGGTGGGAGCACAACACTGGCCACAAGGTCATAAAAACGCGCCATGCGATGAGTACAGCGATAACAATGGTGACGGAATCGAAGCAGGCGGTGCGAAAAAAAAAAAAAGAGTGAGACAAACGAACGCTGCTTTCGTGCTGGCGGACAACGGGCCATCAACAAAAGTCCAGCAGAAAAAGTAGCGGAAAGGTTCGTACGGCCGAGGGAATAACCGGAGCAACGCAGGGAACGACGCTATAGAAGCGGGAGCAGCGCAATCCCAGGTGCGCTCGGCGGGATACCAGGAGGAGCCGACGATACGGGCGGCGTACGCGCCGGGGTCTCAGGATCTCGATAGCAGCGCGATCGCCCGCGGTGCGTAGCTCTACGGGATCTCTCGCTGTCGGCAAGTCGCGGTTTCGATCACACCGCATCACCGCTACGTGGGCTTGGCGCGAAACGAGACTTGGACGACGAGAATGGGCGCGGGCGCCTCTCTTTGATCAGGGAGGCCGCGCGTGGAAGGTTCCTTTGTTTAGACTGCCTCCTTCACTTGCCCGGATCATGTAAAGGAACAACGAGAGGCGCGGACTTAGTGGTCTGCGCAGCATTCACTGAGGGTGAGCTCACCGAGAAGACTTCCTGTTGCGGAAAGACCGCCGTCGCGCGGTTCGTTGGTATTCCTCGCTGGTAGATAATCGAACCACCAGCAAAATAAAGTAGAAAAATGGGAGCAGTGAAATGGGTTTCTCGCTGATAAACTGAGGCAAGTAACGAACAGCGGCGACATTCACACGCGCTCGAAGGTGTTTGAATTTGAGACTATAAACAAATCAATAAGTATGGAAGTGCTTGGCTTCCCTTCGGGGAGAAATGCACCACAGTGGGAGGCTGTGAATGAAATGCGGCAGCGCACGTATCCTTCGATGGGCACGAGTCTTGGACGTCGTGAAAAACATTTTCTCTGACCCCTATGTTCCTCCTTCCCCATGTTTTTTCGAGGGAAGTACTACAACGTATGTGATCAAGAGTTGAATGACAGAATATGTGTATAAAGCGTATCAAACGACAATAAAATTGGATTATACGCGTATTGTGCGACTATCCATATTTCGTAGACAGTTGCGGTCAATGACCTCGGCAATATATCTGCACCCAACGAAACTACTGTGCTCTCTAGAACTATCGGCATTACAAGGAGGTAAAGTTAAACGCGACCCACATTAGTACTATATACCTTTAAAGATGACGTTGCTATACATATCATTTGTTAACGTGTATGCTAACGCTGCACACTCGGTAAGTTAATTGTTGTTGGTAGTGTTGTTCTCTAAGAAAACTGGCTCCTAATCCCGAGGAGGATTGGCCACACTGTAGTTAACAAAAGAATAAATGAAATGGATATTAAACACTATCTAATATCAAAAACAAAAATGAAGGATGAAACCAGATGTAAAAATCGTGTAGAGTGAATACTAATCCAGACAGAAACTAACAAAGGATTCAGAAAAAGAAATTATCTATGCGCTCATCTTTCTCTTCATTTCTTCTCAGCATCTGCCTTTAAGTCCATGTCGTTATACCAAATGTTACTAACAACTGAAGCTAAAAGAAGAGAACTGAGAAGAATGTCTTTACCGTCATACAAAAGTGTAAGATGTAACATTGGTTTTTGTTGAATGAGTCAACTTAGTCATACAAGTAAGCTTTCATTAGAAAAAGTAATGACGCAGAATCTAAATCGATCAAGAATGGGGACTTTTATACGGGTCAAAATTTTTTTTGGGGTTACTTGGTCGCAAAGCACTGCAGCACCGGAGCGCCAGCCTCGTCCGCTCACGAATTAGAAGCACTGTATCTTGCTGGACTGGCACACTACAAAAACATCATTTCGTGCTCATTTCACGCTAACCTTCATGTCATAAAGTATTCGTCGTTTTCGTTAAAAATGTCCTTGAAATATTTTAATTACTTAATATGGGCTGCGAAATCTTGTTTTCCTTGGCGCAGCTCACTTTTTCGCGCTTGTTTTTGTCGCGCTTTCTAGTTTCATGTCCTCTGACTTTCCACATCCTGCAATTTTCTCGGCGTGCTTTGAGACAACTGTAGCAACCACACGCAGAACAGAATGAGCAAGCTGCCCAGCAGAGCCTGTCGAGCAAAAATTGCCCCTAATTTGGAAAGCGCGGTCTGCTGTACTTGTCACCATTTGTAGCATATCGCGTGATTGCATGAACACAGGCCGGATAGTCAGCGAAGTGCGAAACACCGGATGACCGGTCGAGCTGTGTGCGCATATTGTTCACTGTTCATAGAGTTAAGGTTGCGTTACGAACTTTAAAGATACAGCACGCGATTCAAATGTTTGCATAAACATGTCTCAAATAGTGAGTCACACCCACAGTGACACCAGTTCTGTACATCTGCTGTGATGGCTCGTAGGCCAAGGACACCGTATATATACACTCTTTATATACGGTATATGACGTCCTGGGCATGAACACGCGAGCTCTCGGTCGAATAATATAACCAGCGACCTTCGTTATGCCTGTGGCGCAGTGATGAAGTGTCCATGTACTGAAATTTCGCTATACACGATGGGTCATATCTGTATAGTGCCTATAGTTTCTTGTATATATTGCCACGTGCGTTCTTTATCACTTTTGCTGTATTCGGTTTTCGGCCACAAAGACTGTCGGCAACGCTCAGCGCGAACCGCGCCTCATTGTTCGAGAACCTTCGCGATCATTGTAGATCGTTTTGTTAAGATTGCGCGCAAGACGCGCACACTCGAGCTTATTCTAGAATTTGCAGAACAGCCAGCGACAACGCTGGAATATTCGACGGCACATGTTTAAATGCCGACGCGCTTCACCGCTTGTCAGTTGATCGACGGACGACGCCCTGTTCGCCGCTATCTTTGTACAGCGTGTATTGCTGTAGTTCGAGTTCTCATTTTCCGGCCACAAGTTCGGCCAAATAAACAGTTTCATCCTGCAAACGCTGACTGCTGTCTTCGTCGACGTCACGACCACGTGACATCTGGTGGAGGTGCTGCTTCTTCCATGATCCGGACGCCCCCGCGAAGCGCTGACCCAAGCCCAAGCCGCGAGGAGGACGACAGCAAAGAAAACCCGGATCGTCGAACAAGCCGCAGGCAGAAGGGACTGCAGCCAGAGCACGGGCTCCTTCCCGAACAAACCAGGCAGCCCAAGGTCCCAACACCCACCGCAGCGACGATGACCGACCCCGTGCAGCCTGCGCCGATCCTACTCCAGCAGCCCAAGGAGCCGCCAACCTTCCGCGGGTCGTCATTCGAAGACCCGGACACCTGGCTCGAGACTTTCGAAAGGGTCTCAAAATTTAACAACTGGGGCTCCGAGGACAAGCTGCGGCACGTTTACTTTTACCTTGAAGACGCAGCAAGGACCTGGTTCGAGAACCGGGAGTCCACTCTTCGAACTTGGGATGCCTTTCGGAGCGCTTTCCAGCAGACGTTTGCAAGCGTCGTCAGAAAAGAAAGGGCCGCAGCCTTGCTGGAGACACGGGTGCAACTACCAAACGAAAGCGTGGCCATCTTCGCAGAGGAAATGACCCGACTGTTTCGCCACGCTGACGCTGCCATGCCCGAGGACAAGAAAGTCCGCTTCCTCATGCGAGGGGTAAGGCAAGAGCTCTTCGCTGGGCTGATACGGAACCCACCCTCGACCGTCCAAGAATTCGTCTCAGAGGCAACCACGATCGAGAAGACGCTGGAAATGCGTAACCGCCAATATAATCGCCGATTGATTCAAGACAGCCCAGCTGTTCATGCCCTCGGCTCCGACGACCTGCGTGAAACGATCAGAGCGATCGTGCGGGAGGAGCTTCGCAAGCTCTTACCTTCGGCGCAGCCTCAAGTGGACTTGATCGCAGATGTCGTTCGATCAGAAATCCAGCAGTCCCTGGGCAACCTTGATGCGCCACTGCCTCAGCCGCAAGCCATGAGCTATGCTGCTGCAGCCCGACGCAACGCCGCCCCTCCTCGCCCGCGTCAAGACGCCGCGCCGCCGCAGCAGTTCCGACGTCAGGCACCGCCGCCACCACCACCGACGCCATACCGCCCGCCGACAGGACAACCATGCGCCCCTCGAAAGACCGAGGTTTGGCGTGCCCCTGACAACCGATCGCTCGGCTATCATTGCGGGGAAGCCGGCCACACATACCGCCGTTGCCAGTACCGACAGATGGGGCTTCGAGGATTCGCCGTCAACGCGCCGCGCCCGCAGCCAGGCGAACGGCCTCGGGACATCGACGACTACCTCACCGGAACACACTGGCAAGAACGACGACCTTCCCGCTCGCCGTCGCCCGGCCGCTACATGTCTCCGCACCGCCGGCAGTACACTGGCCCAAACCGGGGCCGGTCACCTAGCCCGTATCCGGAAAACTAAGGGCAGCAACCGATGGAGGTGCGGTTGCTGTACGACGAACTACCGAAGATCCTCCGCCGCCGACGACGACGCCGCAACGAAATCTAAAGAACACGCCGCAAGACGAACGAAGCCCTGACGTCGAAACTTCACGGCCTGAGGAAGAACTGACGACGCCACGTCGAAGCAGCGGAACAAACCGACGCAGCCGTGACCCGACGCCGCGACCCAATTGCAACGCAAGACGACGAACTAGCGACCTCGACGTTCTCATTGACGGCCACAACGTCACCGCTCTCGTCGACACTGGAGCCGACTATTGCGTCATCAGTGGGCCTTTCGCCACGAAGTTGAAGAAAGTTAAGACTGCTTGGGAAGGCCCCGAAATCCGTACCGCTGGAGGCCATCTAATAACGCCGTCTGGAGTCTGCACAGCAAGAGTTACAATCAATAATCGCACGTATTCTGCGAGTTTCGTAATCTTGCAACACTGCTCCAGGGACGTCATACTTGGCATGGATTTCTTAAACCATCATGGCGCCGTCATTGACTTAAGAACCAAGTCGATAACCCTATCGTCGGACAAAACGACACCGCCGGATACGAATCCATGTCACCATGCCCTGACCGTGCTGGAGGATCAAGTCACCATCCCGCCTCGCTCCAGCATCATAATTCCCGTCAGCACCGAAAAAGCTGAAGACATCGAAGGTGTCATCGAGAGCGATCAGCGTTTGCTACTATACCGCGACATTTGCGTTGCAAGGGGCATTGCTCGGTTGCATGAAGGAAAAGGAAGCGTGATGCTAACGAATTTCAGCCAAGAATACAGACACCTGAGCAGGGGCACGACGATTGCATACATCGAAGAAATCTTGGCCGTCAGCGATGCGTTTGCCTTTTCAGATCATGACGAAGCTACGACGACTGCCCCAACACCTGAGCCACCCTTCGACGTAAACCCAAGTCTTCCCGCTCGCCAACAGCAACAGCTTCGATGCCTTCTGCAGAAAAACAAGGACTGTTTCTCGTCGTCATCGCGGGTCCGACAAACGCCCCTTACTAAGCACCGCATTATAACAGAAGAAAATGCTCGACCACTCCGTCAGAGTCCCTACCGGGTTTCGACACGGGAACGGGAGGCCGTGAAGAAACAGGTGAACGAAATGCTACGCGACGACATCATCCAGCCGTCGAAGAGTCCGTGGGCATCCCCCGTGGTGCTAGTGAAGAAGAAGGATGGGACTCTCCGTTTTTGCGTCGATTATCGTCGCCTGAACAAAGTCACGAAGAAGGACGTGTATCCCCTTCCCCGGATAGACGACATCCTGGATCGATTACACAACGCAAAGTACTTTTCGTCGATGGACCTCAAGACCGGTTACTGGCAAATAGAAGTCGACGAGAGAGACCGAGAAAAGACTGCCTTTATAACGCCAGACGGCCTGTTTGAGTTCAAGGTCATGCCTTTTGGTCTTTGCTCGGCACCTGCGACTTTTCAACGGGTTATGGATACAGTACTGGCCGGCTTGAAGTGGCAGACATGTCTCGTGTACTTGGACAACGTCGTTGTGCTTTCCTCAAACTTCGACGAACACCTTCGGCGCCTTGAAGCTGTACTTCAAGCAATCAAGACCTCCGGACTCACTTTGAAGCCTGAAAAGTGCCGCTTCGCGTACGAGGAGCTCTTGTTCTTGGGTCATGTGATCAGCAAGGATGGTGTTCGCCCGGACCCGCGGAAAACAGCTGCCATCGCTGACTTCCCGACGCCCACCGACAAGAAGGCCGTACGCCGTTTTCTCGGCTTGTGCGCCTATTACAGACGTTTCGTCAAGGAATTTTCACGGATCGCCGAGCCACTGACGCAACTCACGAAGGCCGACGTCGAATTTAGGTGGGAAACGTCGCAAGTTCAGGCATTTCAAGAATTGAAACGACGCCTGCAGACGCCTCCGATACTTGCGCATTTCGACGAGCACGCCGATACGGAAATCCACACCGACGCAAGCAGCGTAGGACTCGGCGCCGTCCTTGTGCAGAAGACCGACGGATTGGAAAGGGTCATCAGTTATGCTAGCCGGTCGCTATCAAAGGCAGAAATCAACTATTCCACAACAGAAAAGGAGTGCCTGGCCATCATCTGGGCTACATCGAAGTTTCGCCCCTACATCTACGGCCGACCCTTCAAAGTTGTGAGCGACCACCACGCCTTGTGTTGGCTAGCCAACTTGAAGGACCCTTCAGGTCGCCTCGCGCGGTGGAGCCTAAGACTTCAAGAATTCGACATTACCGTCGTTTACAAGTCCGGAAGAAAACACTCCGACGCCGACTGCTTGTCTCGTGCCCCCGTCGACGCACCGCCGCAGGACGACCACGATGATGACTGCTTCTTGGGAACCATAAGTGCCGACGACTTCGCTGAACGACAGCAAGCCGACCCGGAACTCAGGGGCCTTGTGGAATACCTCAAGGGCAGGACCGCCGTTGTTCCAAAAGTATTCAGGCGGGGATTGGCGTCATTTCTCTTGAAAAACGACGTCCTCGTAAAAAAGAACTTCTCTCCGGCCCGGGCCGACTACCTCATCGTTGTTCCTTCGGCACTGCGACCAGAGGTTCTGCAGGCCCTGCACGACGACCCGACGGCTGGCCACCTCGGCTTTTCCCGCACGCTCGCGAGGATACAGGAAAAATACTACTGGCCACGCCTTCCTGCCGACGTCGCCCACTACGTTAAGACTTGCCGAGATTGCCAGCGACGGAAGACACCGCCGACTAGGCCAGCGGGACTTCTGCAGCCATTCGAACCACCTCACCGGCCGTTCTAGCAAATCGGGATGGACCTACTGGGGCCGTTCCCGACGTCGACTTCCGGCAACAAGTGGATCGTCGTAGCAACTGACTACCTCACCCGTTACGCCGAGACAAAGGCCTTGCCCAAAGGCAGTGCCGCCGAGGTAGCCAAGTTCTTCGTGGAGCACATCGTCTTGCGTCATGGCGCCCCAGAGGTCCTCATAACAGACAGAGGTACCGCCTTTACTGCGGACCTAACTCAGGCGATCTTCAAATACAGCGAGACGAGCCACCGCCGCACCACCGCCTACCACCCACAGACCAATGGCCTCACAGAGCGTCTAAATAAGACCATCGCTGACATGCTGGCCATGTACGTCGACGTTGAGCACAAGACGTGGGACGCCGTCCTTCCGTACGTGACCTTCGCTTACAACACGGCCGTCCAAGAAACGACGCAGATGACGCCGTACAAGTTGGTCTACGGAAGAAGCCCGGCGACGACGCTCGACGCCATGCTACCCAACGTCACCGACGAAGACAATCTCGACGTCGCCGCTTACTTACAGCGCGCCGAAGAAGCACGACAGCTCGCCCGCCTACGGATCAAGAACCAGCAGACGACTGACAGCCGCCGCTACAACCTTCGACGACGCCACATGGAATACCAACCCGGTGACCGTGTATGGGTATGGACGCCAATACGCCGACGGGGACTCAGTGAGAAGCTTCTTCGACGATACTTCGGACCGTACAGGGTACTTCGACGCCTCGGCGCACTCGACTACGAGGTTGTCCCTGACGGCATTACGAACTCTCAGCGGCGCCGTGCACGACCTGAAGTCGTCCATGTCGTGCGCCTCAAACCATATTACGCACGTTAGCGAATCTGAGGACTGTCATTTTGCTTTATTATTGTGCTTTCTTTCTTGTGCTTATTGTTTATATTACTTTGTTGCTTTATTCTTGTTATTTATTGTTGCATGCATTGGCCTGTTCTGTTTAAAGCATCGGGACGATGCTTTTTCAGAGGGGGGCATTGCCACGTGCGTTTCTTTATCACTTTTGCTGTATTCGGTTTTCGGCCACAAAGACTGTCGGCAACGCTCAGCGCGAACCGCGCCTCATTGTTCGAGAACCTTCGCGATCATTGTAGATCGTTTTGTTAAGATTGCGCGCAAGACGCGCACACTCGAGCTTATTCTAGAATTTGCAGAACAGCCAGCGATAACGCTGGAATATTCGACGGCACATGTTTAAATGCCGACGCCCTTCACCGCTTGTCAGTTGATCGACGGACGACGCCCTGTTCGCCGCTATCTTTGTACAGCGTGTATTGCTGTAGTTCGAGTTCTCATTTTCCGGCCACAAGTTCGGCCAAATAAACAGTTTCATCCTGCAAACGCTGACTGCTGTCTTCGTCGACGTCACGACCACGTGACAATATTGTATATTCTAGGCACTACACTAAGTGTGCTAAGTTAATCGAGACCCTTACACAGCGACGCCTTTCATAGCTGCCGCTCCTTGTTGAGCGTCAGGATCGTGACACGCACATTTCTTCTCGGTTCTTTCCAGAGTGCGCGTAATACTTACTTCGCCTCAGACATAGGAAAATTGGCAAAGGAAACCAGGGATCTTGGCTTACAGAGGGGAAGTGAGCTAGTGACTGAACTCCTCTGCGAAACGTCACAGCTGGGGATGTCAACGTTGACGCTGTCATGCCGTGTTCTTTACAGTTTATGACGTCATACCAAAAGAACAGTTCGAAGAAAAAATATTGAAAACTACGGTGTCGGTGTTGACGAGCTCCGGGAGATCCGTGCTTCGACGTTCGACGAAAAGCAATGAAATCGACGAGGCGAGCTGGCGCCACCGCGGTGGGAACATCGCAAACATACGTGACACGGGAATATTTATCTCCTTCTGTGTGACGCAGCTGCTATTCATGAAGCCACCGTAAATGTCCGTGCAGTCAGTGCGTAAACAACACTGGCTTTTTGCGTCAGAATAATCCGGTGACCTGTCGTCCATTCTATCGCCAGCAAGTATAGAGCACCACGTGAAAAAAAAAATCATACGATACTCCCTAATGCAAATTCTGAGCACAGCTTGGTGTTGGGGCAACGCCAACTGTGTTTGAAGTTCTGGCCATCCGCAGTTGTAGCAATGTAACATTCGTTACATATTGCCGCAGAAACTGCCAGCAGTGCTGCGCACACCTCTCTGTGCATTGCAGTCGTCGCGAACCAAGCGAAACGCAAACAGCGCTCAAATGCTACGCACACCAATCTGTGCAGGAAGAAAGCGACGGAGGAAGAAAGCGGGGTTAAAGGCCAGTGGCTGGTGACACCGACAGACTGACGCCAAGTGAGATGAGACGACAACACTGGCCCCTAAGGTGATCCGCACTTAAAGAATTACGATGACGACTCGGACAGGAATTAGACATAGCTGTAGTCATACTTAAATAGCTATTTTGTTTCGTCGTTGTCGTCCTCGTTGTCGTTGTTTCCACGAGCATTTATTGCGTAATAATAGACTTGAGGAATCCCAAGTTAGAAGAATCGAAGCCCTATCGAAGACACTTGATACTATTGGCGAAAGCTAGTTGGTTTGTCGTGTAACAAAGAAGCTCCAGTCAAGCCCGCATGCACCAATCATCATCATGCATGAATAAAAAAGTTTTTCTTCTTCTGCCAGTGAAAACCAAGCGCAAACAGGAATAAAAGCACGCAATAACGGGCCAAGTGTTGACTTACGAGGAGCTTTCACTCATAAAAATTTTGTTCTGTGCAAGCGCAGACACAGCCTCTGTACAAATTTCATTGTCATCATTTTGTGGAGATTTTTTTTTTCGCTTAAGAACCCATAAGCCTGACACTGGCAATTATAAGTATTAAACAGCCAATATATTTCGGTAAATTCATTTGGTAGTATAGTTGAAAGAAACTCACAGTTGATTCTTCTGCGAGAGCAGTGACTCATCGCACAGAAGCACGTGAGACGATTCTTGTGAGGTATCGACATATTCGAAGCGTTGAGTGACACAACCATCAAATGAATGCGCAGATAACATACGAATGTACTCCTCACCCGAATAAAAAGTTAGTCATATGAAATAAACGGGTAGTCAATAAGACACGCCAGTGCGCGACGGTTTCGTCACAATAACCCCATATACTAACATGCGGCCGTGCCAAAAACTCTGAAGATGAGATCGCTAGCAACATCAATCTCCGCTTGAAGATGATTAATATGCGAAAATGGGCAACGACATGTTGTGTTTCAATTTCGTTTAATTGCTTAATAGCATCGTGTATGTGAGAAAAATAGTTATTGAAAAAAAATATTCGCGGACATGGGGTGGTCGAAGTTTAACTGTACTTTGTTGAAAGCACGAAACTGTTACTTGTCGTCCCTCGAGTGGGTATTTTCCACCGTCTAGCGTTGCTGTAAATCAGCGACTGGAGAAGATATCGGAGCAGAACGCCTTTTACTAGACCATAAAGAAAAAAGAAGAAGAGGAAGGAAAAGTGTCTTTGTACGGTGGGCCGACGCGGCGAAGGAAACGGGTAGTTTTGCCAGGCCGACGGATGAATCGGGGTGAGGTGAAAGGTCTCTAGATGAACCCATCACGCTCGCGAGTCGTCATAGTGTCCTGGTGCCCGGATGGATGGCTCGCAGGTTTCTTAGAAGCGGTGGCGAAAGCAGCGACGGCGCCGCGGAAATGCACAAATAAAGAAAAAGAAAAGCGGCAAAGCATTAGTGATTGATCCTTTCTGGAAGACTGCCTCTCTCACCCTCACGCGGACATACGGCTGCTTGCTCGTGCATTTGTGGGAACACAACAAGGAGGAAGCATGACGCGACAATTCGCGTTGAAGTCTATGTAAGGGAAGGCTGACGAGAAATAGGCCCTTACAGACACCATAAGCAAGCGGTAATTTCTATATTTACCAAGAGCTCGTAGAACGTGGGCGAAAGGAGAGGATAGAGCAGTCAACAACGGTCGATTATGACGGGGGAATCGCTGGGAGCTACCAAGACCGAACCTCGAAAGAAGGTGCAGTAATCATGCGGGGCCTATTTCCCAAGAGTCAGTGTGCAGATAGGTCCCGAAGGAATGGACGGGCGGAGTTAGAGAAGGTTGCCATGCCGACAGTGTCTGCCTGATGTCATGGTTTATCCTGTTTCTTTTCGCATTTTATCACATATAATACATGCTCGCGGTTCTCAACACATACACGCACCGTTACCCCCGTCGTATCCGCGGTGGCTGCGCTTCAGGTTCGGTAGAGCGTCGATTAGTTGCCCAACTGGAGCCTGTCAACCATACAGTTACAAAAGCCACGAGACAAATCTGAGTGCCACTTAAGGCTGACTTCACATTTGGCCTCACCACAAACGAAGCTCCGTCCGTGCCTTTCATCTATGTACCGCGCACGCAGAGACCTACCGATTTTCTCAAGAACGCGACCCAAAAACCGACAGTTCCGATAACATCGAAAGACTAAGCAGCAAAACGGCCTTCTATACTTCCGTTTCTGGGGCGTTTATGGGCTCGTATTTCCTGTGTAAGCCCATTTAAGAAGCCATTATTGGTGTTTGGGCGTGGATGAGGCTATTTCGAAATCGGATTCGGGTGTTTCCCTGATGGATTGACTCCCGTTTCCTGGGGTCAGGCGGTCACGTCGCACCAGCATGTCGTCACGTGAAAGGTTGCAAGAGGCGTTTATATTTATCAAGAGAACGGCATATGAGTAACGAAAACGAGATGTATTAAGAATATTGTAGCCCTAGACGTATATTTGAAATATTGCAAATCAGTGATTGCTTCAACACGTTGCCTAAGATTTGCCCTGTGTAGCCTTTATGCTATTTTTATACTTAACTGAAAAATAAGCTTGGAGCTAGGTATAATGCAAACTACGTTGGCCTTATCTGGAACGTTATCGACCGTGGAATAAAATCACAGTATAAAAGGCAGCACAGTAAGGAACAGACACATGAGAGAGAGAGAGAGAAATGCTTTAATGAGATGCTGGAGATGTTAGCTTGGCTATTCGGCTGACGTGTAGGCGCTGGGTGATGATTATGATATATACACTGATAAACACATAACATTACATACAGCCACATCACACACGAACGCACACACAGGCATGTAAACGAAAAAGAAAGTAAACTTGATAAGGTAGCGGTGCGTTTGCTTCCATAAATCTCAGAAAATACCAAGATAATATCAAGATTTAAGCTTGGGAAATCAAATGTTTGGAGGAGGAAGGTAAGGAGAGGCAGTAGCCTTAGAAAACACCTCCCCATTCCATCCGATTTTTGGCGAATTTTCCAAATGGGCATGAGCCAGCCGAGCTGGGAAAACAAACAAACAAACGAACATTTCATGTTCGCGAAAGAGGATTCTACTGCCAATCATAAAAAGAAGGCCGGTAAATTATGAACAGAGTAGACGATACAACGGCGCTTCGAAATGACGCGCATGCGTTAACGATGAACCCACATATCACGTTGGTTTGATCGCTTAGCAGTGACGCAAACAGAAAATAAATAGGCAGCCACAACAGGATCTGGCTGCGCTTATTTTAGGTTCAGCATGATAACCAGCCTATAAGAGCAAAAGATGAGGAAGGACCTAGATATTTTATGCGCTAGCGCTAGGTAAGCGTGGTTATGACTGCCGTTGATAAGATTGCAGGGAACCTGGGAAGGTTGTACGGTTTGTTTATGTGTCTGCCGTTGGCACTGACGGCGTGCTTATCCGCTACTTCAAGAGACGCTCGATAAAAGGAAGTATTCCAGCATCGGCGTCTCGTTGTAGTCGCAATCAGATCCGTGAAATCTAACGTTGTTTCTCTTCGACGAACCTAGCAGGACAGACTGACGGCACCTATTTATTGTTTAGAATGACAGAAAGCCAATCTAGTTGGTAGAGATTCGTGATAAAAGACAGTAGGCGTGCAAACACGAACATAAGAGATAAGTCAGGACAACACAAAGGCCGACTAACTACTGAAAAGGAGCGCAGAGGCCTTTATTTATTGCGCCTTTAAAGCACCTTTCATAGCGGAGCTATGGCTCACTGCACGTCACTGTTCTCAATACAGGATGCCTGTTTCGCGAAGCTATCCGGGCCTTGTCCTCCGTATATACACCTTCTGGCGCGCTTACCTCAGTGAGATGAAGACGCGTGATACTATACCGTCTAAGTCAGCATATTCACCGAAGGCGCGAGGTATATTCAATTCTTCACTGTGCATACCACGTCTGCACGGACGAAAGGCCGAGAATATTGAATAGCGAGATGACCATTTTGATTCGAGACCTTTAACGGCGTAAACTGGAATTTTTAAACTTTCGCAACCGTTTTCAGAACAAGCGTGTGTAATCTTGACCTCATCTATCACCTGTCGGTGCGGTCAGTACAGAGAGTGCTGGACTGATGACGTGCAGCTGACAGTGAGCGAATGCTGGTGCCAAGCATGCGAGCAGAACAGGCTGAAAGCTATCGTGGTCATTCGTTCTAGCTGACGCACATGCCATAGGCAAAATATGGCGGCCCCCGTAACAAGCGACGAATATTCTGGTCTATAGACGCCCAAAGGCGCGGCAGGAAGCAGCAAGATTCACTTTTGGTGTCTCGTATGCGCGTAAATCTTAAAACTGAACGTTCTTTTCTGTGTCAGAGCATGGAAGTTTTTTATTTTTCTGGATCAACACCAGGGTCGTCGCCAGAAGTTTTGTTCGGAGCAAGGTGGTTCAACTACCCTTTATATATGTTTCTGCGCGCGTTTGCATGTGTGCTTATACACATGCAAAATTGAAAATTTTCAGGGCCTGGCGGTGGGCAACGATGTGAGACCTTTGCGGGACGCTGGATGGAACAACTTATTCACACAGTGCTCAGCTCTTGCAGCAACTGCAGCGCTTTTACATCTTCTGTGTTTGCGCTATAGCCTCAGACGTGTTCGGCGTCGCTATATAGCTGAACACATCAGCCCTCTATCACGCAATGTCTTCCCGAACTACGACTCCTGGCTTCATGGTTCACAAAACTGACTGTAGTTATACCAATACCTCGCCCAGTGTATGTCGCAGGAATGCGCATTACACAGTTGAACCCCTCAATAACGAAAGCCCTCAAGAACGAAATTCTTGCGGCAACGAAGAAATCTGGCGTCCCCGGCGAACGTCCATAGAGTTCAATGCATTTGTCCCCTCTCGACAGCGAAGAGGTGGTGGAGGTGTGGGGTTTCTGTGGCGAGAGGGCAGCACCTGGACACCGATCGACAGCTCCTGTGCGGAACACACCTGGATGGTTGGCCACGTGCACGCAACACCAGTATTAGCGTGCGTAGTCTACCTAAGTGTTGCTCCAAACCAACACTCGGAGAACACCAACATCGTACACTGCATCAGACAAGACATTGAGCGCTGGGGGCACGGTCATGAAGTGCTGATCCTAGGCGACTTTAATGGCCACATCCAGGAGCTCGACGGTTACACTGACCACAATGGGAGGCTCTTGTTAGAGATGACCCAGGAGCTTTCCCTTGAAATTGCAAACCTCAGAGCAGACTGCGAGGGCACGTATACGTGGTGCGCACGGGGCCTGAGCTCATGCATCGACTACGCCCTTGTGTCACCAGGTCTTGGCAGGAGCCTCCGGAATGTGCATATTGATGAGGAAGGCCGGCACAGTTTGGGTAGTGACCATAATCGCCTCAGGCTGCAGTTTGAAGCATCTCCTTGGCGACAAAAGGTGAAGAAACACGAGCCTGCTACGCGGTTTCTACCCGACGCGGCCTACGAGGAAGTGGCCAACGAATTTGAACTATGCCCCGGTCGCGAACAAGCGGATACCTATGAGCAGTACATTGCCCAGCTCCGCCAGATCATGCGGAAACACGAGAAGATTGTCAAGGCGCGTCGAGGGTTTAGCAGAAAGAGTTGGTGGGATGGGGAGGTCCAAGCAGCAATAAAAGCCCGCCGAACCGCCAACCGATGTCACCGCCAGTGTGTAAAGAGGCCCCACAGCGAGGATGTCCAGGCGACATGGCAGGAATATCTACGGCGAAAACGGGAGATGCAGGCTATCACACAACGGAAGATAGCAGAAGCCAACCACAAGACGCTCCACGCAATCAAGTCTGCAGGCAGAGGAGCAGCGGCCAAATTCTGGACATATGTCTCTCGGCTCGATGGCAAAGCAACACAACCGGAAATTCGCACAGAATCAACGGGGGACAAGACCACAGATCTCCACCGAGCCTTAACCGACCATCTTCACCAACTGTACGCGCAGCAACACCCCAGTACACATACTGAACTCTCCTGCCCAGATGTCTCAGAACCGACTGGCACAGGCCACCAGAAGTGGACAGTGGCAAGGAGAGCCATTGACAGGGCTATCTCCAAGATAGGTGCCCGCACTGCTCGGGGCTTCGACGGCATTCCTGCAGGGCTAGTGAAACGCCTCGGTGCTGGCGCACGGGCCCAGCTGGCCGATTTCTTCAGCGAAATCCTAGCTGGTGGTCCTATACCAAGTGACTGGCTACGTGGCAAAGTAATCCTGCTCCCGAAAAGGGGGGGAGACCCCGGCCTCCTACGAGACTACAGGCCACTCACAATCACAAGTGTAGTGTACCGTGTGTTCGCACAAGTTCTCAAGGTCTGGATGACTACGTGGGCCGAAGAGGGTGGTCACCTCACGGAGTTACAGAACGGTTTTCGGCGTGACCGACGGCTGGAGGACAACCTTTTTGTCCTGACCCAATGTATAGAGGTTGCACGAAAAGAGGAACGGGGGCTGGTTGGCTGCTTCCTAGATGTCTCAAAGGCCTATGACAGTGTACCACACGAGCTATTACTACAGCACCTAGAGGCACTTGGGATGCCGCCCACATGGACTGGATTGCTCGGACGCCTGTATAGAGATAGCTCTGTTGTGGCCACCCTAAACGGAGCCTACTCGAGTGAGGTGAGGGTGGGCAAGGGATTAAAACAAGGCTGCCCTCTTTCACCCTTACTCTATATGTTGTATACCGCCAGTGTAGAGCGCAAAATACTAGCCTCTGGGGTGGGCTTTGTGGTGGAGCGCATAAGCGATGGGCTCAAAGAACAGCAAAGCCTGCCGGGACTCGTATTCGCTGACGACATTGTGCTGCTGGCGGGAAACAGTGGTGACCTGCAGACCCTCGTTACCAGCTGTGCCGAGGCCATGGCGCCACTGGGACTGCAGTTCAACACGAAGAAATCGGCGGTGGTCAACTTCTCTGGCCCGGGGCTTCCTGGTTTGCTGACACTGCCAGGTGGAGGACTGCTGCCCGAAGCAACTGAGTACCGATACCTCGGGGTGAACTTCTGGGCACAAGTAGATTATACAGCAAACCACGAGAGGCACCTGAGACAAACATCCCAGAGGGCCGGCCAAGTACTCCGTAGGAGGTGCCTGTGGGGTTTCAACCGCCCCATTATGGTGCGCGAACTATGGAAGGCGGTACACGTGCCGGCGCTGACTTTCGCTAATGCAGTGATTTGTCTCGCTGCGCAAACCCGGGAGTGGCTTGAACGCAGTCAGCGCGCCGTGGGACGACTGGCTCTGGGGTGCCACGGCAACGTTGCCAACGAGGCAGTCCAGGGTGACCTGGGTTGGTCCTGTTTCGAAGCGCGGGAAGCTCGGAGCAAGCTGTCCTACGAAGGCAGGTTGCGCCTGATGCAGCCACATCGCTGGGCACGGCGAATATTTGATTATGTTCACCGCAACGGCATCCGCACCAGATGGTCGAAAAGACTGCAGCACCTCAGCAGGAAATACGGCTTCTATATGAGCCCTGTGCAGGAGGACACCGAGCGTAAGTGGTCCAAAGCAGTTAAGACCCAAGTGCGAATGACAGAGGCTGACATCTTGGCGGCGGGACATGGAGGAGAAGACTACACTGAGGATCTACAGGGAATCCAAACAGGAGATCCATGTCGAACCTCTATTCGACAATAGTGTAGCCAGCAGCCTCCTCTTCGAAGCACGAGCCGGCGCTCTCAGAACTCTGGCATATCGCCGGCGCTTTGATGACAGCGTGGGAGATGCAATGTGCCGTGTATGTGGAGCCAACGAGGAGACAATCGAACACTTGGTCATGAACTGCGAGGGCCTCACAACAGCACCTACAGATGGCACCACCTTACAGCAGGCGCTTGGCTTCTCGCCCACCGACGCTCCTGATGGTGGCGGAGTGGCTACGACCAAGAAGAGACTCAGTGAGTGGTGGACAAAGGTGCGCGCACATTGACATGTCGAAGCTCTCCTGCTCTCCGCGTTGAACATGTGCATGTACAGTGGTGGTTAGATGTGTGTGTAGCCACTTGTGTGTACGCGCTATCGTTTTATTTTTTTTCTTTCTTTTTTTTAAGTCCTTAGGCCAGGGCATCGGTTGATGCCCGCCCGTTACAAAGGGTGAGGCCATAAATCCAATCCAATCCAATCCAATCGTTGAAGATGTGTGCTCTAGTCCCCCCCACTCTCTCGCCTCGCGACGCCGACGCTTCGCGCTCGCTGCTTTGCAGATGCGTGCTCTTACCGTGCTCTAGTCCCCCCCCCCCCCCATCCCTCTCGCCTCGCGAGGCCGACGCAGGCAGCGTCTGCTAGCGAGTTTCTTGAGTGAAAAAACCGACTGCTCGCGCTGCACAACCGTTCACTGACCACCCCGTATATATAGGCACTAGATTTTGACGTCCAAGGCAGTGCCTGTGTGAGATTTCTTCTGTGCGTGATTAAACAATAAATTTTCACAGCGTGCATGTAAAATTAAAGTGAGCTGCAAGTCGCCATGACTCTCATCGACCCTTTAGTGTAAACGCGCCCGATCTCACGTCGTTGATGATGTTTCGAACTTCTGGGCTCCCAAATAACTCATAGGTTGAAAAAATCCACAGCATATCCACGGGGTGAATGATGATGAGTGGGGCGAAGGTCCGGAGGGAATCATCGGTAAACCGTGAATACTCTGAATAATTCGCCCAGTATATGATCAAGTAAACACGTGAGAAACACCGTGTATATATTAAACATAAAACTTTTATTGTACTGTTGGTTTACGTGGTCCCTTCATTACAACGGTCCCCCTAGCGTACGTCGCCGCACTAAATCGAACGATTGCCTTCCACCAATGACACGCGCCATATGTGATTCTTCCGTGAATTCTGCCCAGTACATCATCAACGACGTGAGATCGGGCGCGTTTATACTAAAGTGCAGCACCGCGCATTCGACAAGTCGGGCATATATGTTTCCGCCAACCAGCATCGGTGCGACCATTGCTGTTTACATTTGGTCGGATGATGATGATAGCAACAAGACTTCTTCTTTCGCTGAGAACAGCTCTTTGCTAACGCCTTCGTCGGTAACTACGTCGCCACATGACGTTTCAAGTTGCGTCACCCACGAAAGTGACGTCATGCCGACAGACATTCTGTACTCTGCCTAACTGCTCCTTGCCGCGCGTCTCTCCGTGTGCACGCCGACATCTGTTGCGCTTTTCTTACGTGCAGTGTTGTTTGGCCATTCGGGCGTAAGCCCAAAAGCGTAAGTTTTTGACGCTTCATAGAAGTCTAGGATCATCGCCAAAGTGGAGGAAGGCAGAAAAAAGGCGAATATGACAGAGGAGTTCGGCATCTCGTGCAGCTTGCATGCTCTGTTTCACGTGCAACGCGAAAAAGGGCAAGATCAGCGATTTTCTTAAATAAATTTTGGTTCTGCGAAGTAATTGGTGTGCGTATTTTTCTATTTTCGCGACAACGAAATTCTCACGAGAACAAACATGAATCACTTCCCCGGCGATTTCGTTATTGAGGGGTTCGACTGCAATTGCACTTGCTTGCATATGACATATCGCAAGCTATGACCAACTCATTCAAACAACAGTACTTGTCGTGACATCCGAGTTCAACAATATGCGTTGAATATCGGGCGAACCTTTCTCGATTATTAATTAACGAGCCAACATATCTAAGCACATATAGTAAGGAACACTTGTAGCCGTTATTAAGGGCGTTTCAAGAAATGTGTCCGAAAATTCTCAAAAATAAAGGAAATGGAATATTTGCTCGCTGCCTTCATAATTACTTTTTCTGTAGCGGCATGCATTTTAACATGGCTAGTGAGATTAATTACAGCGGTAATTGCCGCAAAAAAAAAAGTAATTATAGAGGTAGCAAGCAAATATTTAATTTCCCTTATTTTAGAGTATTTTCGGACACATTTCTTGAAACACCCTGTATACTGATGCCGCAGTGAATGGATGTGGATTAGCATTGACCATCACATGAAACGTGCTGCTGTTGACACAGCAAAACCACTGCTCTATTTTCATGTGTCGGGATATGATCTCTTCGGGTAACGTCTCCGCCTAAAAAAACTCACAGGGTCCCCTTATGCATTCGACTGAGACGACTCGAAGGCTAAAGCCATCTTCGTCTTTTTCTTCTCATTCGATGTACTGATCTTCCCCCACCCCCTTCCAAAAGCTTTCTGCAGCTAACGTGGTTTTGCACTGCCTCCAGGATCGGAGGCATTGAAAGCTTTAGAATGCACCTCACCTGTTTCTGCACTGCCTCCGTGATAGGCCCACTTTTGACCAAGCGACGATTTCATGTGGTGACGCGTGACGTCATGATGACGTCACAGATTTTGGCGATCTGTGACGTCATCACGCGATGATGGTTTTTTGCATCACTCGTGTTGACGTCGCCGAAGCCACCGACGGTCCATTTTCGCGTTTGATGAGGCATCTAAGGCTTTCGCCTTAAACAACGTTGCGTTGGTGAAAGCTGTGTATTCACAATTCTATATCAAGATTCCTATAGATTCCATCAGCATTCCTATAGAGTGAAAAAGAAGGTCAGAGTATGGGCGAACATATGCGGTGATCGACTTCAGTCGGTCAGCCAAATGTGAACCGCAACCTGTATCCGCGGCAGGTTGCCTGTATACAGATATGCCGCGTGCTGCGGATCCCATGCGTCAAGTCCAGTCTGATCGGTCCAGGGAATCTATGGCGGTCCACGCGGCACCCGCTGTTCGTGTGTGACTGTGCGCACATACACTGTTGGTGGAGCAATGCATGGCGGAGGGGGCGGGGGGGGGGGGGGGGTCGTTTGTCTTTGGCGAGAACACGAGAACGTCCTTCGACGACTGGGCTGCCGTCGGACTCTCCGTGTACACGAGCGGACAGGGTGCAGATTAAGCGACACCGATCAATCTTACGGAGGGGCACACCATCCCTGCTCACAGGGACCAGAGGCCCTCATTTAGGGGCAGCCCACCTTACAGGTTTGTGCGCCGCCGACTTCGACAATTCAACGACGAGAGAGAAAGAAAATTC
The DNA here is from genome assembly GCF_013339695.2 of Rhipicephalus sanguineus. Taxonomy (NCBI): domain Eukaryota; kingdom Metazoa; phylum Arthropoda; class Arachnida; order Ixodida; family Ixodidae; genus Rhipicephalus; species Rhipicephalus sanguineus. The sequence goes on along the minus strand of NC_051181.1, from coordinate 157,727,585 downwards.
AGAACAAAGAGTGGTAATGCACGCAGAAAGCCCATAGGCGCCACTTTGTTGCTTTGCGTTCAGGAATTGCTGCGGAAATGGATGGGTCTCGTGGTTCCGGGGAGATACACTTCCACATAGAAATGGCTTTGGCCGCGATCCTCGCGCTTTCTCGTTCGCACACCACGCTTTACTGTTAGGGAAAGTTCTTATAGCTCATACAAGCGGTATACGAAAAAGAATCACAAAAAATTGATAGCGCGATCGAGCTTCGTTCAGTCGGTTGTTGCTGTGGTTGTTTACATACCGCGTTGTGACAGGCTTGTATGGCTCCCTCCACAACTCAGTTCAGCGAAGTGCACCCCAGAGAGACGCAACCTAAAGTTCAGAATTGGTGTGTTTTCAGCGTTGCCAGCATGAATCATCGTTTTCGAGCAGGCTATTAACCCGGCCAAAACGAATTTTCTCGTGGGCTTCAGAGGTCAGAGGAATGTCGTTTGTGAGTTATACGCGTTACTTGCGTATTCGTCAAATTTTGGTAGCGCTTGGATGACCGCGCGCGTCCGTGTACGTGTCAGGCGTTTTGCTAAGACGCAAATTCGGGCGAAAATGTTTATTAAGCGATCACGCTTACTATACACGTCTAACAAGTGCGAAATGCCGAGACATTACTCAAGTTTGATGTCAAGCAAGATAGTGAGAAAGTGAGAAATCACTATTATATATGAAAAGATGCGTGCAGGTGGTTACAATATAGTCCAAAGCTATAGTCCAACGCGAGGCCCGAGAAGCTGCCGCTACATGGTCTGAACAAAACTATTTGATTTTCCATATACATAACGCACATGTACACGACATACCGTGCGCACCGTATTTTCCTGTGCGGATTTCTCCCTTCGCACTTCGAACTAAGTAGAATTGAGCGGTGGCATGCTGTAAGAGTCAATCAAAAGTGGATTGTCCATTTCGGAGTGCGCTGATTGCATAAGAGCTCAACAGCCAGCGAACTACCGCCAATTCGTATACCTCTGGCTGTTGAGCCATATCCAATCAGCGCGCTTTTATGGTATATATACCACGCTAGGTCCACTGAACTTTCAATGTTCCGGCATAAAGTGTGCGGTCGGGATCCCGTAAGGTTTCAAATAAAGTAATATTCTGGATAGCGCGATTTCACAGTCATTGTATTGGCGCTACATGTACTGAACTGAACGTGTAAAATGGTCAGTATAATTAGATGCTAATAAAACAAAAAGAGACACAGTATTGTTATGCGAAATACAAATTACCCTCAGTGGAGTTCACTTCAGACATAGATTGTGTTCCCGTCTCGTCGTATATATAGTGCGCGCTAATGATTTTTCTGTTATTGCGCTAGTACCAGCATAAAGCGGTTGTCTGTCGACCGCGCCCACACAAGACAAGTCAAAATTTATTGTACGATAAATACACCATTCAGATCTTCATTCCACAGCCTAGTCTTCCATAGTAATGGGCTACTATATACTGCTTAGTGCCAGTATTTCTGTCGACTAAAATTGTCTGCGGCGTGAACGGAGCATTCTTGGTCCATTAAGAGATCATCGAGGTTCTTATATTGTCAGAATTAAAACGGGAAGGTTCCCATATCCTCTGGCCATCGTTAAAGCCCGCGCGTTCAGAGAACGCAGCCTGTTTTGGCCTACGGCAACCAGCTCTATTGGAAAGCGCTAGGGGAGGAGACCGGCATTTGAGCGCATTCCGGGCAAACTTCACGCGAGTATATAGCCCAGCTCTTGCTGTAGCTGGGAAGTCAAGCGCAAAACCATAATTCTCCGAACGCCTTCGCTGGGCGGACGATCAAAACATTCGAGCTCGCAAAGCGATAAGAATCCCGTTTCAGACGAGCCGCAGCCCTCTTTCTGGTGTGCGCCCCGCAACGTGCGCTTACAAATAAAAGTACAAAAAAAAAGAAACAAAAAAAACGGCTGGAGGAGGCGTGTGCCAAGGCGTGGTACATTGTATAGGGGGTCGGGAAAAGGCAATCCTGATGAGGTAATTAGACGCCTCCCTCGGCTTTAATTAGTCGCCGCACTACGTAAGCCGCGCGCGTTCTCTATACCTCCGTGTATGACCTCCCACCTGCAGCCGCTCCGAAAACTTTCATTACCTGTACGCACCGAAAGGGAAACAGTTATGGGGAACCATAAGTCACGGACACCTCGGACGGTCAATATGCCTGAGACAAGATATTACGCAGCTCCGTTCAAGGGAAGATCAAGGTCAATGAGGTCTAATGACCGCGTATCGACTGCAGCCCATTGTGCCTTCGCGGCAGTCTGCGCGATGTCTGGTACACCGGCGCCCCCTGCGCGCCGCTGAATTAGCTGAGTTGCGTGTTACCTTTAGAATAAAATTTTACTCCGTGTCCTATGCAAGTATTATTTATAAAGCGATTGTAGACGGTTAAACTTTCATGGCTGCATTCTGCGGTCTGTCTACGACGCGTGCGCACGAGTTCAGTTATTCTGACGAGTCACGTGAAAACGGTATCGCTCACGCACAAACTGTGTTACTGAAAGTTACAGTGCGCACAGTTAAACAACATCTGCCTTTGGGTTTTACGTCCCAAAACCGCGATATGACTATGAAAGACGCTGTATATAGTGGAGTGTTCCGGTAATTTCGACCACCTGGGGTTCTTTACCGTGCGTCTAAATCTGAGGACACGGACCTCAAGGATTTTGCCACCGTCGAAATCCGGCCGTGGCGGCCGGGATTCGATCCTGCGACCTTCGGGTCAGCAGTCGAGCACCATAACCACTAGACCACCGTAGCGGGTACTGCCTTCCAAGAAGGCAAGTTCCAGAAGGTAAAGTTAGTGAGTACGTTGCGTTGTCACACATTCTCTCTTAATATGAAAGCGCACCTCGCGTCCCCTACCTTGCGTAAATAGTGCATGAGTCGTCCTTGTAGAGGGTACCTGTGTTTTCTGCTGGTAGCGAACAGTTTTACCTATATAGGTAAAACATCACTGACACTTCCGCAGTATAAGCAACCAACCGTAGTGAGAGCAACTGATCCACGACGAACCACTAATGCAGGCACCTCTCGCGGGAGAAAATAACTTAATAACTAAGGCAAAGGCACTACTTTCATCGAAGAGGTCCCAATTTGTTTCATGATTTAAAGCTATGAGGGGCGAATCATTATTACTTAAAGCCGTTGAAAAGCTCATCACGTGTAGCGAGTGAAGCTGTTACCCTTTCAGTCCCCAGTGAGATGCTATCGCCTCCTTCGGTCATCCGAAACGTGAGCCTTTGAGCGAGCCGCCATCGGTGCATGCGCTATCGCCGCCGCAGGCGTGCAAGCGATGAAGGCACTGTCGTGCTTAAAACTTCGTGCAACGCGCTAGTGAAAATAGCCAATAATCACAGGGCATGAACGTATACTTTCTTTATTTTTCTTAATGAAACACGGCTGCATTTTTAAAAATTTATTTCTTCCGTGTGCCAAGGAAAGAACGAAGACGGCTATGCGGCAGTCTTACAGAAGCTGTATATACAAAGAGCGCCGGCCGCCCATCTATATAAGAAAAGGCCGAATGAATCGAAGACGTTGTCTACGGCTTCCTTGTTAGCAGCGGTTCCGGTAGGAGGATGTGTGAGGAGGGGATATTTATATATATCAGGCTCGCTTCTTATTTTAGCGCTGTCCATTCTGGACGAAGCGAAGGCTCGAAATACGAGCGTGGCGGCAGCGGTGGCGAGCGGCGGCGTACTCTCGCGAGGAGCGTGGATTTATGCGGGCGTCGGGGTCGTTCCTTTACACCTGTACGGAGGCCTCCCACCGACAACACCTTATCTCTACCTCTGACCGCCGAGCCAACGAGGAGTATGGTACGTCTGTGGGACACCGTACCGCGCACTTCAGAGCCAAGGGTATCCGCCGCGAACATTAAAGCAAAGAAGAAATGCATAAAAAACACTCGCGAGTGATAAGACAGCAAAGTTATATCGTAACTTTGCAAGTGTCGATAACGTAGCACGCTGGTATGCTAGGCGTCGCAATATGGGAGAAAACGACCCAAAGCCTGTGCGCGTCTGCGGTGAATGCAAATGTTTCTCGGTTAAATGAGGATGGCGGCATTCAGGAATGTCACGGAAAAAGCAAAAGCAAATTAAGGACGACGAAGAAAGCGTTGCTTATTTGTTCGAGGTGTGTGGTGGCTGCCTCGCCGTTATTCGCATTCTTGTCCGGTGCTCGGACACATTCACACCGACTGCCGTGAATTAAAAAGGGAAAATAAAGGAAAAGAAATGTTGACGTGAAAGAGTGCTAGCTTCGAAACTGTGCCCCCACAGGGGATGTCACTGTCGTTGGCAGAAATTGTAGTGTATAGAAAATGTGAAAACCCTTGAGCGATATTGCACGGCAAAACGTATATAGCGTGTACAGGAATAATGTATTGCTCATCAAGCCGTATACGGTTCTATTCTCTTGCTCACACACATTATCATTCTGTAACCACACCTACATGAACAGCCACAGCAATTGATCAGCCTACCATAGTCTACCATGCTTGTTGTATACGGTGGCAGAAAACAGCGTGCAGCTAATCTTATCCGGGTTTCTTACATTATCTTATCCGTGTTCCAACCAAGCTACTATTCCTCCGCATTGATCCATTTTTCTGCTTACATATATACCATATGCTTGCTTGTTAGTTAGTTAGTTAGTTAGTTAGTTAGTTAGTTAGTTTGTTTGTTTGTTTGTTTGTTTGTTTGTTTGTTTGTTTGTTTGTTTGTTTGTTTAGTTTCATAACAGGGCTAGCGAGTTAATTACTCAGTCCTTAGAGTGGGCTGAACAACACACCCAATTGCTTTCTCAACCATACCAGCGGCCACGCAGGTGAACCCAAAGTACTGGTTTATTAAACACGGCCACCACAGGAATGAATCGAACGTGCACCACTTCATTTATCAACAGCGAAATTTTGTTATCGACAGATCACTTTATCATTCGGCGCACATATCAGTGGCCTGTCATTGCAGCACTGTTTGGATCATTTCAGACTTTTCTCGAACTACTTCAAGGACACGAGTGGGTCTGCGGACCACATAGTTTGACAGCCATGGCACTGACCTTAAACGCCAATGCGCAGGTTCTTAACAGATGTCAACTGCCGTTTTATTTTTTTTTTCTTTGGAGCCAGCTGTGAATTATGACATCGCGATGAAAAATTCGGCAGATCCCGCGCGTTGTGGGAATCGGTTTCATGCAAAGCTGTCAGCGAGTACTTCTATGCTGCATTTTATGGCTTTGAGCCAAGCTTTACGAGGTGGATCGACGTGTTTTTGTAAGTGCAGTAGCTGTGTGCACATCGTGGGCTTACCAGGCACATCGACAACACTGGCGATTAAAGGGCAACTTATGGTGCGACGTAACGTCAGCACTCCCGTTACAGCCCATACGTCAGTATTGTCGAAACTAGGTAAACTTTATGGTGCAAGCATGTAAATATCATTGTAACTTTCGTTAATGTATTCCTCCGGGGTCGATCAATGCTTCAATATAGCTTGCTGAATCATATGAATATAAATGGAATGTTTATTAGTCTGCTATAAAAGTGGAGCCAACGCTGGAACCACAGACGTTAAACTGACATGACACCCCTATCATAGGCGTACACATGTAGTGTTTATTGCTTTGTTAAAAAACTATATAGCCAGCGCCACAACCACAATCGACGTTGCACCGACATTACGCCTGCATATATAGGGTGTTTTTCCAAAGCAGTGTCTAGACTTCGCGTGGCTCTGTGGTAGAATACCTGATTGCCACATAGAATGCTTTGGTTCGATTCCTACTGGGATCCTGATTTTATTCTTTCCATTAGTCGGGTCAACGCTGCCGATGTCAGTGTTTCTTAACGCTCTCGCATTTAAATTACCAATGTCCGATCTCGCCGTTCCAGGGTAGATATAAACTGTCAATCACCTGTGGCGCATACCCTTACACCGCGGCTTGTGGTAAACGGGTATGTGCCACACGTGTCTGGAGGAAAGTGTTTGACGACGTACGCGACAGAATTTTCACGTTATTCATGTCATGACCCGACAGTCATATTCGTCAAATCATCTTACCTTCCCGTGCCAATATTGGTCTACACCAAGTTAAGGAGGCGATCATGAGAGCATCCAGATGTAGGCAGATAGATAGATAGATAGATAGATAGATAGATAGATAGATAGATAGATAGATAGATAGATAGATAGATAGATAGATAGATAGATAGATAGATAGATAGATAGATAGATAGATAGATAGATAGATAGATAGATAGATAGATAGATAGATAGATAGATAGATAGATAGATAGATAGATAGATAGAAACGCTCAAAGTACGAAAGGTTCACTAAGAAATGCTTCGCATTGAAAAAGAGGCTGCAACGGTTTCGAAGTAAAACGCGACGGTATGTGGGCATGCGGGTTGTGACCATGAAGAAAAGACGGTGCAGCTGTTGCGTGCAACGCTGAGTCTGCACTAGCTGACGCCATGTCTGAGTAGAACTGTTGCTTCAAACGTTGATATTGTTTAAATATTTGCGCACCGTGGCAGCTGATTCCGCCAGCGCCTTTGCGGGATAAACGGCTTCCCTGGTTTGATACGAGAAAGAATAAAAAGCTAGTTTTTTCTTCACGAAAGGATTTCATGAACCTGCACGGCCTAACCTAGTGTCGAACCCGAAGTATTAGGATGGATAATGTTCTTTACACAGCTAGGTGGGTGAGTTGGCGTTTGACAGACGCGCTTCATAATAGTGGGCGCAGCATACAGTGCATACAAGCCTAAAGACATAACGAAATACAGTAAATGTATGAAAATATCATGAAACAGACGGCACGTAATACGGACCTCGAACATGAAGACGCTGCCATTTTCGTGATGCCGGACGACGGCATGCACGCGGCAAATGGAAACGTCTTCCTTGTGATTATTCGTGAGAAGTATAGCGTCAGTGCGGCTCTGACTCCGCATTTAGGCATCCTCCTTCTCCTTAAAGAAGAATGATAAGAAGTCAATATTTGCATAAAGAAGGAACCCGGGAAGTAACCATCAAAAAGGTAAAGCAAAGCGACGTCATACCAATTATAGCCCTTGATGAAGCATCACTGAAAGGGAAACATTCGCCAACGCCGCCTGTTTAACCTTGAGTCCTCAGGAATGCGCTACCGGCATTGGCAGTATGCAGGAGTCCGGGCACGCGACTCGTTCACGTGTATGCGGCACGCCGATCGTCCACCTGTTGGCCCCTTGCTTGCGCAGGGTCGACGCACCCTGGCTCTCTGCCGCCGTCTGTCAACGGCCCGGCGCTGGCGTTACTCTTTCAATAAACTGGGATCCCTCTTCCTTTTCCAAAACTGAAAAACGCGTGCCCCTTTCTTGCGGCTCTCCCGGCTTCGTGACGGATGCAAACAAGAGAGAGCGAAGGAGACGCAGCGCGAGAGATACAAAGTGCACACTTCACGTACACATCCCTCGAGTCCCGCTTTCGCTAAACCGTTGGCAGCCCAAAAAGAGCAGAAAGGATACGTCAGCTCGGCGGCCGGACCGTAAAAAGAGTTCTGGCTCATGCGTTCCAGCTGTATGCCTCGCGTGTTTCTGACCAGGGGCCCGCACCGCCCACGAAGTCTCTCCAGTGTATAACCAGCCGGAATCTCTCTCTTTCTTTCTGTTTAGACTTCGCGAGGCTGTTTCTTACCGCACACTATCAGGCTTTTTAGCTTCGACTTTCGAACGCGTGCCCTCGCTTCCTGGAAGCCACTCAGGTTCCCCTTCCCTCTCGCACGACTCAGTGTTTAGACTGCTCGAATCTCGAGCCATGCACCAGTCCGGGAAGAGGCTACGACCTCAGCGAGAAGGCGCACGATCGTTCGTTTTATGAACACGCCTGTATTGAGTCAATGTTACGAACCATCGGTCCATCTATCTAACGCGGGAAGCAAAGGTTCCAGTCACACTCGTAAAAGTGCCGTCGCTTTGAGTAAGTGGCCTCGAAAGTTTTGTCTGCTTTGTAAACTAATAAATGAAGAACGGGCACTTAAAAGGAGACGTAAATTAGCCACCACGACAGCGAGTTGTAAAAGAGCGGGCAGTGAGTGAGTGAGTGAGTGAGTGAGTGAGTGAGTGAGTGAGTGAGTGAGTGAGTGAGTGAGTGAGTGAGTGAGTGAGTGAGTGAGTGAGTGAGTGAGTGAGTGAGTGAGTGAGTGAGTGAGTGAGTGAGTGAGTGAGTGAGTGAGTGAGTGAGTGAGTGAGTGAGTGAGTGAAACAACTTTATTGACGATCCGGCAGAAACGGGGAAGAGGTAGGGGAATTAAAGCGAGAGCAGGAAATGTGCACCGTGGGTTTCAGCAAGAAAGAGACGGGAAGAGTGATTTTAAGAAAAATCGGGGGCGATAGAGCGTAAACAGGAGGCGCTCACGCGCTTTCCGCTTAGGCTTTGGTCCTGAGTAAGCTTAAGGCTGAGGTTGAGAAAGAGAGTCTGAAAAATGCCTAATTTTATATATTTTTAAAGCGCCGTAGAGGTAAGTGATTCGAGTTCTAGCATTTCACACTTTATCTAATGCTTCTTCTATGGACGATGCGCTTTTTTTTTCTTATTTAAGGCAGTAGCATCTATCTATCTATCTATCTATCTATCTATCTATCTATCTATCTATCTATCTATCTATCTATCTATCTATCTATCTATCTATCTATCTATCTATCTATCTATCTATCTATCTATCTATCTATCTATCTATCTATCTATCTATCTATCTATCTATCTATCTATCTATCTATCTATCTATCTATCTATCTATCTATCTATCTATCTATCTATCTATCTATCTATCTATCTATCTATCTATCTATCTATCTATCTATCTATCTATCTATCTATCTATCTATCTATCTAATCTTTATTTAACCTGGCATCACCAATTATACGTTCGTTATCTGTATACACTGAAACAAAATTTGAGTAAGAGCAGTTAAGACTTCGTAAAAAAATGAACGGTGGCTACGGTTCTAACGTTATCGCTTAGTTAGCGGAGATTCTGACATTCACAGAGGACCTAACTGTTTTTGTTTTCTACGCAGTGACAGTATAAGAATTATCACCCTAAATTCCCGTTAGTGAAAAAATAATGCGTTGGGTACCACGTGCCGTGGAGGGAGACAAAAAGACAAATCGAGAGGAAGATTTCCTCGTGTGTACTTCCCGAAGGCATAAAGCCCTTAAAAAGGGCATAAATACATACAGACGTAAAGACACAACTGGTATTTCGTAGGAAGATCGACGTAGGTGTTGCAACATGGCAGGATTCGGTGAAAAGAAGAAAAAAAGGAAAGGAAGGAAGCGTTAGACGTCGGACAAAGGGTGAAAAAGGCGAGGAAGAGGAAAAAGTGCAAGAGCATACCTCTACGATTTCGTTGGATCCGCCAAGAGCAGGTTCTCCTTTGTTGCTGGTGTTGTTGCTGGTGCTGGTATCGCAGAGTATACTTGTCTGTACCGTCTTTATTTCTTTCCCGTGTGACATGGTGTCTAAACCAAGCGGTTCCTTCGACCTTACGGAACGAGAAGCAGCAAGTATACATGATCTACTTCCGTAGCTGGACCCCGCGAGGCGTTGGTTATGGACTTGCATGATGCACACACATTCATGTGGTGATTACCATTTTACCCAAGGAACATAATGTCTAAGCGCGACAACAAGGAATGAATCGATGGCCTCGACCTCGACAGATAGAACGTAGTGCACTTCTAACTACGCCACAATACACAAGAACTTTATGTGTCCAAGACATTATTACACTAGACATACACTAGACTACAGGGCCTTCAACTGGATCAATATGACTGAATACGCCTCACGAGCAAACAACTTTCTCTCGCAAGGCTTCCCCGCTGTTCCTGCTTCTAGTGGCCCGTATTCATTTCGTTCGCACGTCGCCTACTTTCATCACCTCATTATGCCACGTGATAAAGCTACGAATTAAACAAATAGATACCGGAAGGCTAATCCGCACGTGCGAAACCTTTTTAACTATATAGGGTCACGCCCAATAATGAACAAGAAAGGCAGAAAACAGAAGGCATGCGTGAACAGGGTTCTCACTAAGTGGGGTGGTAGTATTGGCTCCTTTATATCACCCCTCTTCCGTGTACTTCCCGCGTGTGCACCAAATTTGCGTTACACTTCAGCCACGCCTAGAAAACGTATGGTCAACTTGAACAGCGTTTGCGTAAGCCTTCACAAAGGAAAGAACAGACACAAGATTAAGTGACATGCCAACATCGTGGTCAAGCCTCAGAAATCTCCATGCGACCAACTCCCTCTGGGAGCAAGAATTCACGGGGGTCCTATCCCCATTCTAGGGCAAACATTTATGAACCTATGAATATTGTGTGGGATCCGTACACTAAAAAAGATATACAGAGCTTAGAAGCGCTACAAAAGAAAGCCATCAGATTTATATTCAATATATACAAAGACTAGTTTCACCAACTCAACTCATGAAAGCTCATAACATCCCCACCTTGGCTGTCCGCAGAAAAATCAGTCGACTGAAATTCTTGCGCAATATTTTGAACGGAAAACTTGGTATGTCCGCACCTTCATATTTAAAACCACTACAGCGAGAACTACGCGCAGCACTCACAAACACACCCTACAACACATTTTTGCCAAAACGGAGGCATTAAAATAGTTATTTTTTTCCCCGCACTGTTTCGGATTGGAACAGTCTACCTGAGGCAGACAATTTTGACGAAGTCCTTGAGCAACATTTGTCGTGTTGAATCATTGAAACTGTTATACTACTTGTCGTGCGAGTGATGTTGTAAACTGTTGGTGATTTTTTTTTTCATTCCTTTGTTAAAAATCGTCCTAGCGACAGTGACGTATTGCTTGTGCTGCCAGTGTTGTTATCAATTACTTGTGTATTGTTCTTTTTTTCTCTGTGATTACACTCCTGCCTGGGCCACGCTGGCCTGCAATATTGTGAAATAAATAAATAAAATAAATAACAATGTGCTATGCAAGTACGATGCTTATGGCTTAGAATGCTGACTACCAGCTATTTGGCGAAATAATTTTCGAATCAGCTCATTTCGGTCTCATACATACATACATACATACATACATACATACATACATACATACATACATACATACATACATACATACATACATACATACATACATACATACATACATACATACATACATACATACATACAATGAACAGCTGATGGAGCTCTTCCCCCTCTTAGTTTTTATAACTACACTTTCGCGTATATACTTATACCTAAACCTAGTAACCAGGACTCGCATAAGCACTCACAAGAGACGGCGTGCCAGGGCGAGCCAAGAGGTGACATAGGACGCAGAAAATTACGATCCGCAATACTTGATGGGCATGAGCGACGATCGCAAAGCAGTCTCGCAAATGACCCAACTTGCGGATGAAACAAATTAAAAATAACTTGTTTTACTGCCTGATTTTCTTGCGTATACGCTATTGTTTCCGCATTCTGACAAACTGTGCAGAAGGGACGATGCATTACACCTCGCCTCCTTTGTTTTTTTTTTTTTTGTTGTTTTTTTCGCACTGCTTAAAACAGGATTTGTAGTGTTCTGGCGCTGTTGCTTCGAGTGCTATTTTAGGGGTTGTTGTGCCGCCGAGACGTATTTCCGCCGCCGCGTTAATGTTTTGGGCAACTGACGAGGCATTTATGGGCGAACGCACGAAACGCAGAGCGATCGCGCGCCTGCATGCAAGGCCAGGCGTTGTGCGTGCGCGGAGAGGCGGCTGACGCAAAGAAGCCGGAAGAAGCTCCGCTACTACGCTGCGTCCCGCTAATACCGTGCATCGTTGGGCGATGCGCGGAGTACACCGATGCGGATATTAATGCGCCGCCAAAATCAGTGCGTAGTTTTACCAAGGTTTTACTAGACACGCGTGCCCACCTCGGTCGCTTCCGCGAAACGCAGCTCGCATACTGTAGTGTGGTTTTTTAGTGCAACGACCTATAGTGGTCTACATGATGGGTGAATATTTATTTATTTATTTATTTATTTATTTATTTATTTATTTATTTATTTATTTATTTAATCCAGCCTACGCGCAGTGTTTAATCTCGCCCTCCTTGCTTCTTTCTATTCCATACTTTCCCTTACTGCCAGAACATAGTATGTATGGTAGCAAAAAGGGCGCTAGTATCGCTGACCTAAACGTCTTTCCTATCCGCGTTTGCTTTTTATTTTTTTACAGATAAGCTGCATATAGCTAGGTTCTGGCGGGTCGCGTCCACGGACAAAAAACGCGTAGAACAACCATTTTCGGCAAACCGATTAACTCGACTAATCCAGCGTTTTTCGCGTAGAGAAAATGGGCATGGCGTAAAAGTAGACATAAAGGTGTATGATTTTGCCGACATGACAGAATGACGTGAACAGTATTGCCTCGAAGACAAGACCACTTGCATAAGGAACGAACGCAACGCCATTTTTGTACTTTCGAAGCAACGGGGTTTCTTATGTAGTACCACAGGATTTCACTTTGAGGCGGCCGTTGGTAAGATAAATGTGCGTCATGTGCAGAAAAAGCACCGGGATGTTTGAGTGTCTCTTTATTCGCTCAATATAGTCAATAATGATAACAGATAAGTTCACTGTAGCAATATTCACTTCACCAGGTCCACCATAGTAACAACTTCGCTGGCTTCCATCCTCACAGTAGTAGCGGAAGGGCTAGTATTGATAGTATCGCTTGTACTGCATGATCAAGGGAACATGTACATGAACATTACGAACGGTAACTCAAGTCGGTGCGCTTATACGGTAATGTGCTAAAGATGTTTTTCGCTGTCGACAGATGCAAAGTGCCACAAAACAGTCCGTATTATATACACTTTCTGCAATTCATTAATAACCTCCTCGAGTATCATCACTGCTTTAGAAGTGAGTGAGTGAGTGAGTGAGTGAGTGAGTGAGTGAGTGAGTGAGTGAGTGAGTGATGAGTGAGTGAGTGAGTGAGTGAGTGAGTGATGAGTGAGTGAGTGAGGAGTGAGTGAGGTGAGTGAGTGAGCGTGGAGTGAGTGAGTGAGTGAGTGAGTGATGTGAGTGAGTGAGTGAGTGAGTGGTGAGTGAGTGAAGAAAACTTTATTAAAAGTGCGGGCGAGGCGGGGGAAGAGGGGAGTAACCCCTGTCCCGTCCCACTCTCCGTCGCTGTTGATGGCGTCAGGTGACGGCTTGAAGCCCTTGGACCCGGGCGGCATCCTCGGCTTGCCGGACGGCCCAAAGTTGGTCGGTCAGCTTGTCGCTGGTGAGTGCCGCCTCCCAGCGGCAGCGACGCCGACGCAGCCGATCCGCAGCAGTGACCGCGCAGCAGAGTAACCAAGAAATGTAAAGTTTATTACGCAGTAACAACAGAGCTGAAAACAGACAAGGACAAAGAAAGACATGACACAGGTGCCGACTCTCAACTAAAAATTTATTTGAAGGCGCAATGCACCCACACACATAAAGCAGACGACATAGTCACATGACACACCATAGCGTCTGCGCAGCAGAGTAACCATGATCAACGAAAATAACTAATCAAGACAAAGTCATGCACGTGTATGATAAACCCGACCAAAAAGAGGAAAACCATATACAAGCAAAAACATACATGTCAGTCCGCAAGTTAAACGCTCTAAACGCTGGCAGCGTTAAATCCAAGTAGCAAACTTCCTATTCACCAAGGGCTACCGACGGTTTGCTCACGCAACCTTCCCCTTCTCTTTCAATGTAAAACGCTTCCATTACTACTTCTCTAGTGAATTTGTCCGGATTGCTAAGTGGTGGTTTTCTCTGCCCTCGGCTGACAGCACATTCCCTACAATGAGCTGGCAAGTGCAAACCGACAGAAGCCGTAAACGACGTTAAGTGTACCGCCCGGTTTGTCCTATATAAACGCCCACCAACTAGCCCAACTAGCCCAAGTTAGCCCAACTGCCCAAGCTACCACCCAACTAGCCCAAGTTTCTCTTCTAGCGAAATGTAATGTGTTAAGAGAAATATATATGACATCGTTTGAAAACGTTACTAAATAGTGCAATCCTACAGGAATCCTAGGGAATCCTACAGCCCACTTAGCACCTCATGTTTCTTTGCTTTGTGCAATTCTTATCCTACATAATAACAAGAGCTGAGCTAGTTGGTAAGTATTGATTCTGAAAGAATGGGCTTGCAAACGCGGACACAAGAACGAAGTCAAGACACCTTATCCCTCAATATACAGAGTGGATCATACAAACTGTTCCTAACCTCGCCAGAAAGTCTGTTTAGCAGCATAGTCACGACTTCCCGACCGTTCTAAATATCGAAATCTTGCCACTTCCACGTGGCCTTCCAAAGTAAATGATTTAGATTCACAAAGCGCTACACAAAGACGGAAGTCCTGTCTGTTATTTCTTCCGTATTTGCTTGTGTCGCACTACCTTCCACCACACCATAGATGAGCATGTGCAGGTCGAACACTGGTCATCTGTTATATGCTCGGTCTCCTGTTTCGCTGGTGAGCAGACACGTTGCACCGATTTAGCTCGTCGGAGAGCGTCTCTCTCTCGCAACCGCTACATAACGGCTCGCTGTGTGCGCAGCAATTTTATGGTTTCAGGGATCGCCCGTAAATTGGATTCCCGGACTGCCTTACTAAAACGGGCAGCATGAAATCATTCAACGTTATATCGGCGTCTATTATAAATATTTCGCTGCGTTAAACAGCTCTGTCTGTGGTATCGTATGATTATTTGCAATATGTGCTTTTTATATTTCTTTTTTTTTTTTTTGCCTGTACTGTTCGATCTCCGCGTATTTCATACGGTTCGCTTCCGCTAGGTCTGTGTTTTGCTTTATCTTGCTAGACAGCTTGGTCTGGCTTCGGATATACAATGTAAACGTATCTTTCATACTTCGAGACATACCCATATATGGAAGGTCTAGGACCTTCCGCGTTGGAGTTTGTTTATATCGCTCGATATTTCTGCCTGTATAATCTCAAGCGGGCGCGAACGTCTCGTATGGACGCGTCCTTACGACATTTAATGTCAACTGTACTATATTTGCTGCACTAAATATAATGCTTCAAAAAGAGACTAACAGCGAGTAAAGCTCCATGGAAATCCAATTGTTGCATATTTAATACGCCATAATGAAGTTCCAGTGATAGTTACACATTTCGTGCATAGAACGCAGCAGTATTGTTTAAGCTCACGCGAATTTTTCGTAAGCTCACTTCTTTCTATCTCCCTATATTTTCATCCCTCGATCCCCTTCCCCCAGCGTAGGATAGCAAACCGGACGCTCGCCTGGTTGACCTTCCGGCCTTTCCTTCCCCCTCCTTCTCGTGAAAGTAATGAGTAACCAAGCTATTTCTATACTAATTTTGTGATACTTCAAATTATATTTCATTGTTTCTTTTTTTTTTTTCAAATGTACTCTCCACGAACCGAAAAAAAGAACTGTTAATATTTCTTTTCGATCTTTCTTTCCTTTTTATTTTTTCAGGCAGAAGTGTTTGTGGGCATTACAGGGTTAAAACCAGCGGCTCTGCGAACACTACAACAATTATCGCCAGAAACAGCACAGCGACATGGCACTTCACTGCAGCAAGTGCGGAACGACCTCGGAATCGGCAAAGTGCTGAGTCATACGACGGTACACCAGTACGCGTACAGCCGGATTATAGCCGAGGCTTTTGCTATCTACCAAAGAGGTGAAGCATGCGTAAGAGACCTCCTGTCCTTGTCACTAAGCAAAGAAGAGGTAAACTACCTCGCATGGGCTTGACATTGATTTGTACACATTTTAGTATCTTAATAGCTCTGTTGCTTTGGATTTCATATCACGCGACTGAGGCTTGATAATTTCACGTGCCGGTTGTTTTCCCGCCTTATTTTTCTTTTTGATGTTGCTTCGCAGGTATGAAACCTTCAGCGCTTGTCGTGTGCGTTTATTTGCTTCGTAGGCCGTCATTGGGCTCTGTTTTCCCGTTTGCTAACAATGTGTAATCAACTAGCTTAATGTTCCGCACAAGAACTAAAGAAGGAACGTACTCAGTGTATGCACGTTCATCATTTTGCCGTTGTGCTTCTTGAGCTCAACCAGCTAAAAAGTATGAGTTAGCAACAAGCCCGCCTTCCTACCCTTGTCGTCTGCATTCACCAGCATGCCCGGTATAGCTACTCCGCACAACACACACGTTATGCGTACTGCCAGCTCACAGACACACACACGCACACATATATATATGTGCGTGTGTGCATTATATCTATTATATATATATATATATATATATATATATATATATATATATATATATATATATATATGCTACTCCGCACAACACACACGTATGCGTTTATATATATATATATGTGCGTGTGTGTGTGGTGCGCGTGTGTGTGGTTGTGTGTGGGTGTGTGTGTGGTGTGTGGTGTGTGTGTGGTGTGTGTGTGTGTGTGTGTGTGTGTGTGTGTGTTGTGATGTGTGTGTGTAGTGTGTGTGTAGTGTGGGTGTATGTGTAACTATTTTTCATTTAGCAGTTTTCGGAGTAGCCACTCACTTGTCCGCTTTCTTCTTTCTTCCTTCTTTTTTTCATCCGCGCAGTGCGAACTTGCCTTGCTGCGCGTGCTTTTACCAATAGCGCTGCGGTCGAGTGGGAAAGCCTGCTTGCAAAATGTCGCAACGTCTGTCCAAACAAACAAGCAGTGTTAATAAAAAATGCGTCATGTGGCACCGTTCTTTTTTTTTTTTAATCTGTGTTACCATGCCACATTGAGGATCATCACATTTCGAAAGCTCTCGCCATGAGTGGTTTGAACCAAGATCACTAGAAGATTATAGCGTTCCCTATAGAGAACCGCCGGATTCACCGCGGGCGACTCAGACTTTCACAACCAACGGGTCCCAGACTGCTGCGAAAGAAAGCTCTGCTCTGTGTCTCAATCTCCGTGACACGTCGCGGTGTGGCCTCCGTGGATCGAGGACCGCGTTCCTGGCACGGCGGTTACACGCCGACATCTGTCGGATATCGGCCGAAAGTAATGCGCGCTAATACTCTATTTACGATCACCTTGAAACACTCGCTCTTCGCTTCCGATCGCCGACAGCTATCGAAGCTGAGAATATCATTCTTGTTCTTATTTTTTCTCGTGTCACACGGACCTCCTGCGGCGCGAGAGCTACCATGCATGTCGCGTAGCTACACTTTGCCCGGTAATTGCGTGCTGTACTTCTGGAAGCTCGGATACTCTAGTATGCTCTTCCGTAGCTCCACTAGAGTGAGTGAGTGAGTGAGTGAGTGAGTGAGTGAGTGAGTGAGTGAGTGAGTGAGTGAGTGAGTGAGTGAGTGAGTGAGTGAGTGAGTGAGTGAGTGAGTGAGTGAGTGAGTGAGTGAGATCTATCTATCTATCTATCTATCTATCTATCTATCTATCTATCTATCTATCTATCTATCTATCTATCTATCTATCTATCTATCTATCTATCTATCTATCTATCTATCTATCTATCTATCTATCTATCTATCTATCTATCTATCTATCTATCTATCTATCTATCTATCTATCTATCTATCTATCTATCTATCTATCTATCTATCTATCTATCTATCTAATCTTAAAAGCACAAGCGGAAATTCGAGTAAAACTACCGCTCAATTATCTTGCCGGACTCGGGTGTTAAAAAATGAAAGGATATAAATCGTCCCTCAGTACACGTATGAACTATCGTCGGTCGATCACTTGCATCTGTGTGTAACGTAACGCCCATTGGCTGATCGCATTTTCACCCTGCGGCATCACTTGAAATTCCCATTTCTGGAGATCATGCGTCCCCGTATAGCATTGAAATACGTCGGTCTATTCCACAATGAAGGTTGTATCGCTCTGATGCCATGCATGGCGTTCCTGATGAGCCGAAAGCAGCTGACACTTTAAGATTCTTTTCACTAAGTCAGGTAAAACATCTGCCATGGGTGTTAAACGTCAGCCACCCATCAACACTGGCGAACATCATGAAGATCCTTCTACTAGTTGAAGGCTTACAGCTGAAGAAGAAAGTACGGCGGCATGGAAACTCGCAGTAACAGGATATTAATTTATGATATTACTGCGTCTTCTTATTCGGAAATAATCAAATTAGTTCTTGCGACGAGGATCGATATTCCTCGACACAAGCGCAGTGCTATTTATTACGCATTTCAACGTTCACCACGCTGCAGAGAACTGTTGTGAAGAAGAGGCGCATCTTGTCGCGGGGCTTCTTCTAATCCTCTTTCGAACAGCCATGACGTGTCACGAACACCGCTCGATATCTTCGTCTTCCCCTCCGACCTCTTCCTTCTTTTATTTTTCTGCGGTAAAACAAGGAGCCGCCTTTGATAGCCACCTTAGCACCTGCGGTCGGAAGATTACGGGAACATGCACTTGCAAGCGATAAGAAAACGATGCGTAGCCTTCGCGCGTTTGTTGTGTAGCGGATACAGCAACACTTGCAATCTCACCTTAATTCATGTGTACCAGTTGCTCGCGCGGACTTTGTCAGCTACGTGCCACACCACGAGGTTGCATTTAATCGTATAGCGCATCACACAGACCTTTCGAGACGTTCGCCGCAGGCTAGGTGTGTTTTATTCACGACAGATTGTGGTACCTGCGCACGCGTTCGCGGAAGCAGAAGTTGCGGGAAACCCGGCTTCGAAAGGAACATTTGCTGTGTGGCACACGTAGTACCTGTGCGTGTACAGCAAGCACGTACGTACGTGTCTTCAACGCCGTATGCGCGTAAGAGACCTTAATACCGGGGGCGTAGCCATACATTTTTTTCAAGGGGAGGAAGGGTTCAGCCGCTCCTTATGCATGTTCGTGCGTGCGTTTTGTACGTGTGCGTATTTATATATATATATATATATATATATATATATATATATATATATATATACATATATATATATATATATATACATATATATATATATATATATATATATATATATATATATATATATATATATATATATATATATATATATATATATATATATATATATAAAACAAGCAAAACTGAAAAATTTCGGGGGTGGGGGGAGGGATTTCAACCTACCCGTCCCCGGCTATGCCAGTGCTTGATACGAGTTTGGCGTGCGTCTGAGAATGCTATTCTCAGACGCACGCCATCTCTTCTTTTTTTTTTCTTCGCCGTTTCGAATTCTACTACTCGAGAAAATTTATGGAATCTTTAGTACAAATGCAAGCGTTGCTACAGATGAGTGTAATCCCACTCCGGAAATTTTTAGTGCCAAACAGAAGGAAATGGCCATGAACACGCGAAATGAAGCACTAGTAATCTGCAAAATACGATAAGCCATAATCTACCGATTCCTTTATTAAACATGAGTTTAGTCTTTTTCTTAACTATCCAATCAATCGAATAAAGGGTACATTATTTTCTTCCACGGGGTCATCCGCCACTCTGAGGGATCATGCTAACAGCTGTGTCCACTTTATTGAAGGTTGAGTCACCAAGTCGTATCTCGAAAACACACAGAGTGTATGAGTACGTGTCATGAAAATACACCTGAAAAAGTGAGCACATATTGAGATCTGCAAGGTTACTTTCCGTGCTTCTAACGTCGCTCTGGTGCGTGTAGCAACTTTCTGCGTGGTGCGCGAAGTGGCGGTCACTTCTTTTATATATATATAATAAGGCGCCCAATTTTCGGCGAAAGCACATTCGCATGAATGCACCGGATACCCGCTGGAGCGAGGAACGCGGGTGTTAACGAAGACTTGAAAACCCAAGGCCAAGCTGTTCGCACATTTTCAATTATCTAACCATTCCGTGTGGGTTGGATCGTTTCTTTCTTCTTTCTTTCTTTCTTTCTTTCTTTCTTTCTTTCTTTCTTTCTTTCTTTCTTTCTTTCTTTCTTTCTTTCTTTCTTTCTTTCTTTCTTTCTTTCTTTCTTTCTTTCTTTCTTTCTTTCTTTCTTTCTTTGAGGAAGCAGCTCGCTGTATTGTATGCCTGCGCTTGATTATAACATAACATCAATCGTTGCAACCTATTATAAATTAATCAGGTGGTAATTGAACATAAAAGGCCGATAACCCCTGGTGATCGAAATTTCTGGCGCCCTCCACTACGGCGTCTTTCATAAACATATCGTGGTTTTCGGACTTAAAACACCAACAATTATATGTTATATTAGTCTCATACAGACGTAAGAAAGAAGCAAGAATTTGTTGTTGAGGCTTGGAGTATCGGTAGCAGCTGAAGTACGTGCTCCGTGATCATGGGCGTCGGCAGGGGGTGCAAAAGAGGCACTTGACCCCCCCCCCCCCCAGTTCCGCCCCCTTCTTTCAAGCCACGACAGCACTTGTCCCCTACCCAAGCCACACAAACGCTCCCGCTTTCCACCACTGCGATGCAACACGAGTTTACACTCCTCAAGACAAAATCCTGCGGACGCCCATGTTCATGATGTTGAACCACGGTTAGCTGGGCCACGGCCGCTGGATAAAAAGCGCGTGCGCTTTTTCATCCAGCGGCCGTGGCTGGGCCATGGTTCAACATTCTAATTTGGCGCCATCTAGATGGGCGCCGCTGGCGCCGGTAGCGCCATCGCGCGCAGCTTTTTGCAATGAAAATAGTCTGTTGTGGACTCCGAGATCTCAGAGGAAACTCTATGCCATGATGCAAGGCTTCTTCCATAGAGTTTCTTATCATGAGCAACTTGAGGTCACAGTAGTAGAGTACAACTTTGCATAAAGCATGCATAAAGTTTCATAACTGTAGGAAACTATATGTCACTATATGGTCGTTCTTTATGCTTCTTTGCTGTGCAGCTTAATCTCGGAGGCTATGCGCAGCGTCGCGTCTAAGTTTTAGTGCTATTTTCACTTTCGCATCTTGCAATAATTCTATTTTTTTATATTTTAGTTGTGTACATCAAAAGAGAAAGTAAAGTAGCGTGAGTCAGGCGTAACGCAGCACGCCGCATTGTTTAGCCTCACAACCGTGTCTAAGTCTGGCCACTGAATAGAAACCGAGAAAAACCGAAACTAGCTGTCTGTAGATATGGCGACGCCCATTTTGCGCAGTTGTAATGCGGTGATTTTCATCGGTAAAACCATCGCACGACAGCCCTCACGATGCATCTCTCACAAGCGAATAGTAGAGAAAACGCTTCGTTATGGCGTTCCCATAAGCATAGTCGCGTCCGCGTCGATGGCCGCTTACCTGCTCGTGAGCAAACGGCCCCTAACTGTGCTGGCCAAGAGACCGACCAAGGAAATGCGGGATGCAGCGATTCGGGTGAGCAATCACGTCAATCATCCCATTTCTTGTGAGTGAATTCACTAATTACCTTTTGATATGCAGGAGGATCGCGAAGAAGCCGAACACACGATGCACTTGACTCAGCGCGAACGACGATTTATTCGGTTTGCTTCGGTTGAGTACGAGGGCCAACTTTACATGACCCCAGAAGACTTTCTTGAATCGCTGACAGAGTCGGAACCAAGGCGTGAGTAGCAGCATCGGTCGTTGCGGCTTCAATGCGTTAAGCTCCAGCTAGACGTGCTCGTTTCATGAATACTCGATCATTCATGTTTTTGTACGTAACGACGTGAACTCAGCTTGCTCCCGTTTCACTTTGCCAGCCCGACTGCACAGGCATCACCTGTCCAAGAAAGAGCTCGATCACATGCTTGAGCAAACACCAGCGAGAAAATACGGATCCACGAAACTTTTCAGAGATCTCAGGGAGCGCGGTAAGTTTCGGCCGTTTTTCAGGACGTATGTGCGTTATATATACTTAATTTTTATTTGCTGCAAGCAATCTAAGCTAGCATAATTCGACATTAACTTTACATTTCTATTTTACAGGAATCATATCATATACGGAATACCTCTTTCTTCTCTCTGTACTGACAAGTAGGTGTTGGAGAACGTACGACACTGAATAACTTTTTAAATAACGTACATTGTTATTATTATTTTTTTTTCAGAACCTCAGTCTGGATTTAGAATTGCGTTCAACATGTTCGACACTGATGGCAACCAGAGAGTTGATAAGCAGGAATTCCTTGTGGTGAGTGATTACTAGATTGTATACGTACAGCATCTTCGCGCTATAGCATGTGCTATAGCTATCATCAGTACAGCATGAGTATGGATTGATTATTAATTCCCTCTAAGGTATTCAGCACATCATACGTCTTTTCTTTTTGCATGAGGTGGTTGGAAGCAAGTCAGTACAATTTGTATAGTCACAGCACTATTATGTAACATGTGCAACTTTTGTACATGTATAAGCCTAGGGAGTCGCCTATCATTTTTCAGTTCCAGCTTTACATTTAATCTTCATCATATGAGAAATGTTTGCCCAAGTTTGACCCCCAAAACCAAAATATTTAATGTTGCTACAATAATTTGTCTATGCATTCTTTTTATATGTCCGATGCATTATGGTAGTATCACTATATGGCCCTAGTGTACGCACACAAAAAGAAGGTATGCATGTGAAAATATAAAACAAATGCCATTTTGTAAGTACTAATGTAATGTATAATGAAGGAATATACTCCACTGGTATGCTTTACATCTTGTAGTCAAAATGTGTTGGCTTCTAGTGATCTCAATTGTCAGTTGTTTTCAGATACTGCTCATCTTCTTAATTAAGAAATAGCTGAATGAAGCTAATTTGGTAGTGCTTTCTTTATCTGTATCTATGGTAACACTTCAAATTCACAGTTTCTATATTATGTATTATTAAGCAAGATTTAGGATTTTCCAGTGCTCAATATACAAGCTGCACCCTTTTCTCACTGTCACCACACAATTGACCTTTCAGTGCACGGATTTTAGTAGCAGTTTCTAGTGCATTCTTTTGTAGTGAACGTATGCATTTACTGTGGCAACTGAATCCTGTTGAATGAAAGTGCATTGACCTAAATCAGGGATGGGAATTAAGTTTCATGCAAGTAATCATGATATTGGTGCACTGTGTAAACTCTGAGGTACCTGAAACTGATTTTTTTTCGGGCTTCAATTTTATTAGCTTTGTTAACTTGTGCTCAATGCATTTTCACAGTTACCATATGTGTAGACAACATATACATGTACTTATCTTTTTTTGTCACAATGAGCAAGCATGTAAGCATGAAGTAATCATCTTTTTTTTTATGACAGGTTTGCACATGCTCAAAATGTCTTCATTTTTTTTTTGTCTCCATTTAAATCTACTTCTTTTTACCCTTTATGATGCTTTTCTTTCGCACATATGCATGTATGCAATATCAGGTCCTGCAAATCCTTGTAGCAGCACTTTTTTTCAAAAAGTCTGGAAAGCTTGGACTTTTTACAGATGTTCCTCCGGATGTTGTAAGTTTATTTTGTTGTGTTTGGGTGCATTGTTTTTCTCTGGCTTGCAGAAAATGTTTGCATGAAAGTTAGCTTTTGCTGGAATGACGTATTATGTGACTGTTGCTATGTCTAAGTCTTTTTTTTGTTTGTTTCATCATGAACTATGCAGCTGTGTGCTTCGACAAAGCAAATATTTTCACTTTAGGCAAAGTGGAAATAGCTGGAGCATGTGTATGAACTATATTGCTGTTAGCTGTGCTTGTAAAAGATGGCGAAAAATTATGGTTCATTATAAGTATACACTAAAAAGCCACACGGTCATTAGCTATTGAAACATTAACTAATTTTGCTCATGTAATGTTTGAGCAGTCGGAACACTAAATGCTGTACGCCTTTCATGTGAATGAAGATGGGCTCTGGCAGTTTTTTTTTTCAAATGGAACTTAGTTTTGAATATTAGTCTTAGCAGTTATTCATAATAAACCTTGCTTTAAGCATGCTGAAACACTGTTAACTGTCAGTATGCCTTTAAGATAATCAAGAGCTAAAGGATTTGTTATTTGAAGATTGGGCATGATTCATATAAACATATTTATGTGTAAACTTATAGAAACCATGTATTCTGTAAGCAAAAGATCAATTTCAGTCTTTTTTTTTTTTAGTTTTGTCACCTAGCCCCTGAAGATTGTCTTTAGTGCAAACAAATGTAAGTAAGTTATGTGTTATGATAACAGGAGAAACAAAATTTAAGACAGTCAAGTTTCTAGTATCGTACAGACCGTTTCACACACCGTAGTTTTTTGCCAGACTATTGCGAGCATGCATGCATACCCTGCTTGCAAGTGTTAGGAATATGGCAAGACCTGCATTCTGTAAATGTTTGCAACAGCCTAAGAATATCTAACACATGCTTTGGTTCCAGAGTGGGAACAGCAGAAGAGGTGTATGTAGCTTATAGCACTGTGTTACGTTGCTGGCACTTGCTACACTGGTTTAGCAGCTATGCATGAGACTGCGGTTTCAATTCCAGACCGCATATTCTGCATTCTGAGGGGGGCTCGAATGCCAGAACACTCACCAGGCCTCATTGCAAACACCTGTTATTCTCTGGAAGTTAAAAAGTGTTGCATAGGGAGCATTTTACCTTATAATGATGTCTCAGATTGGTTATTAGTATCATATTCACTATAACATTGTAATTGCTAGTATGTGTGTTATAATTATATTACAAACTAGTTTACTTAGATAGGACAAGTTGGAACAGCACATTGCCATGCTACCATTAGGTGCTGCCTTGACTATCGATTTGCAAGCTACTTTTCTTCCCTGCCTTACTGAGTAATTGTGTTGTGTTAACAGTGCGAGCCCTGTCTTCTCATTCTTTCATCTGACCCACTTTTTATACTGAAGCACAATCGTATTGCGTCTTATGCATTGGCCAGTTTATTGAGGTAATGTGCAATAATCGATTACATTGCAGGCAGTACATCTTATGCTGAGTGAAAGCAAGCTTCACTTACACCTTCAGGAGAACGGGCATGCACGCGTCTGTTCGAAATTTTGGCCGTCCTCGCACTGTAGAGCCGTGTGGTATTTTGCAGACGTGATTGCCACTGAGTGATCTGTAAGATTGCCTGCAATGCCCAAACCTGCTGAGGGGCCTGTTAAAGTATCTAAGGTCTAAATTACTTCAACGCCGCATGCTATGGCATCACTGGGCCCACAAACTGTGTGTCGCTTTGTTATGCTAAACTCCATATATTGATCAACTGAATTGATCATTCACTCAATCACATCAAGTAATCTGCAACTATAGAAATTAGAGCTCTGCATTATTTGTCTCAAAGGAAGGTTGTATATTTCTTTACTGAAAAGCATTCGGTTAAGTTAGTGGGTGTGGTGCATTCTTAGCCCCCCTCCTCGTGCTAATACTAGCTGCATTGGCACTCTGCAAGCTCTCTTTCATGTCTGAGTATTGTAAGCTGAGCCAAATGTGTTACCTGTCATCTAGTGTGTGCTGCTTTGTGCAGTGAACACACTGCTTTGGGCACCTGCACTTTGTTCTTGCTCTGGCACTCTGACCGTGTGCTTATTGCTGCAGGTGCCCACCTGTGTTTTCCACTGGTCACTTGCAGTACTTGTGACCAAGTGGTGGTGTGGACTCTGTGTTTATCTCTGTAAAGCTTATGCTCCTCACTGTTCCGCCCCTCTGTCACCTTCTTCCCTCTTTCACTCAGCTTGAAAAGATATTTAGCACTGTTGCACGACGTGGAAAGAGGCTCACAGGAAATGCAGATGTGCCTGAGCTGGTAAGCATGTCTCTAAGGTTGCAGCTAATGACTATTCATTAATGTGTCATATAAATGGTTCATCTTGAATCCCAGCCTAGATTACTGTTACACTTTTTTTTTCTCTGTTGCACCCATCTTAAGAGGCCATAGTACATCAGTGGGATCACTCTTTGTCACCAATGGACACTAATATCCCAGTGATATGATTTTTCTACCTTTGCTTTCACGGGAGACACTGCTTAGTTTTGACTTTTCAAGTAATCCGACCAATAGAGTTCGCATTTACCCCTGCACAGAAGTACAGAAAGAGAGGAAGATATTTGAAAACCTTAAGGGCACATAGCTTTTCAAGTGGAACTGTGGGCTTTCAGCTGCACATACACGAATCAGATAATTATGACAGTATTTACTGGCGACTGCATAAGTTTCTTTTGCACAAAAAACGAAAAAAAAAGGCATTGCGAGGCCATTTTTACTATTTTTCTTCAACTTCAATACTTCTCTGTATTTCTCTTTAATATAATTTCCTTTACTGTTCGATTCTGACTTCACCTTAGGTGTATCTGAGTCAGAATGTGCTCTGTGTCTGTGAAAAGCTGCGCTTTTTGTGGGCAGCTGCAAGGATGGCACAGACGTGTTGCTGCATTTCTGTTTATGTCGGCGGTGTTCTGTTGTGCTGCTGCATGTGTTACAGCGCTTACATTAATAATTCGAGTGTCAATTGCAGCAAGCGGTCTGTGCTACAGTGCATCCCTTCGAGCATTGTTGCTGAGCTGTCATCTTACAATTCTCTCTCAAACTTCTTGTGACTGTCCATATTGCTTTCACACTGTGCAGTTCAGCAGGAAACAATACTTAAGATGATTGACAATCGGCTTTCCTATCTCACCGTGTACACAGGTCATTGATCTTTAGACTGTAGCGTATCCTCTGTGGCATCTGCTATCAAGGGCGATAAACATTTACAGTACTAGCTATGAATGCAATGCGAGCCTGATAAATTACTTGGAGTTATATTTGAAACATTGTATCAAACATAATGCAAAATTCTCCCCCATTACTCAATTTCTTGCTTCAAAATGCAGTGGGCTTTACCAGTAAATACCTAAACTGTGTAGTAAAGCTGGCCTTTGAAACACAGAAAATGCAATTTTATCTAAGCCAGAGTCAGACACAGTGTAACTGAGGGGATTTCGTCATTATTAATATGAAGTTTAGATACAGAGTAAGGAAACGGAATGGAAACTGAATTGATTTAGCTTATGAATAGTAATATGGCATTGATGAAAATAAACCTTTTTTCTAAACCACATTTCTCTTTTTTCGGATCCATTTTTCTTCTTCTGAAGTGCAAAAAAACATTCAGCAGTTAGTTCAGTGTTTAAAGTCTCCGTTTTATAATACACATTTTTAATTCAGCTGGACAATTTCACTATTCAAACCCCCTCTGAGAAGTGTTCCATTGGCCAAGTTTCAGTTATTGTCCTTGTTACGGTCTCTTGCTATGCTGCACTATCCTATCTGGAAATATGAAGGGCAGCTTGATACATGTGTGCTGTGTGTGGAATTAACATGTGTGTTGTGTGTCCTACCTTTGCCCTTCACCAGAGGTTGTACACACTTCCATCAAGGCTTCCCGTAAGGCCTCGTCCAGTGGCAATCAGTGTTTGTAACTGTGCATGCG
Source organism: Rhipicephalus sanguineus (assembly GCF_013339695.2). NCBI lineage: Eukaryota > Metazoa > Arthropoda > Arachnida > Ixodida > Ixodidae > Rhipicephalus > Rhipicephalus sanguineus. The sequence goes on along the minus strand of NC_051181.1, from coordinate 157,700,188 downwards.
ACTGATAGCGTTTATATGCTGCCTTGAAAGCTTCAATACATATTTCTTTTTTAGTTGTGCTTTCTTTGCTGGAGGCTTTTAACATAAATTCCAGCTTAGGCGGTTGTGCACTTCCTTGTATGTGTTTTCTTCAGGTCCCTGTTAATTTAACTCAAACACTAAAACAATGCATCCTTCTTCATTTCTTGCATCTTCATAATTATGAAGAAATGTTCCAACATATTATACCATACCCAACAAAAAAGAAAATAAAAAAAACGTGCAGTATTGAACTAAACCTCTTGCTGTTACAGGCCTCAGGTTCAATTCCTGATCCCTGCAGTCATGTGCCGATGAAGATGGATTATAGGAACACTTGAGCAGCGAACTCTGTGTCCTTTTTAAAGAACACTACTTGGTTGCTCCCTTTCTACAGCATGCCACATGTGAAAATCAAAAATGCCCCACAACTTGAGAAACTTTCCCGACACAAATAGTTGACGAGCTATGTGAAGTCGCTACATGGCCACATATTTTAGATGAGAAAAAATGATCAGCTATCCCTGTTACAGCTCTATTATGCAGCACACATTGTACAGCTTAATCAGTTTTGCAGTACAAGTTCACTCAAAAGTGTCTTAAGATGAATACAACAAATCTGAAACACTTGATTTAATTAGTGATTCTCATCTGGGGGAAATGCCTCAATTGATATGAACAACTGGGCATGCAGTGCCTGAAGGGGGACTCACAGCTGTTACAGGCTCCCTACCAAAACTGCCCGTGTCAGATTTCTTATACATCTTGTGTTGTGTAAATATTTTGCAAAAATAGTACATTTAATCATACCTATCTGACATACTACTTTGACTAAATTGTTCAAATTCAAAAGCAGTTGCACATTAGATACGACCATGCAGAGTCCCACATGCATGTAACATCGTGCATTTAACATCATCGATTTACGAGATGTACATCAAGCAAAATCATGTACATCCATATTATCATGTTACGTGTCAGCGGTTTTTCAGAGCAGCGATGGTCCATTGGTGCAACTTGCTTAATCCACATTGGTTGCCCAGCTAGTTGCAGAGTTTCAATTGAAAACACATTGCCATGTTTTGCTTGCGGGATTTATATGAAAGCCTCAAGCAAGGAAGCATCTGACATTGCCTTTCCTGTCAGGCTGCCTTTATCTGCTTGTGCAAAATATGCATCTCATTGGCCTGATTGTGCGCTGCTGCATTATTACAGCTTGCTTCTGTCTATTGCTGGCTTATGCGCTTCACTGCATCTTGTCTACAAAGTGTTTGAGTAGGTACTTATCCAGATTGCTAGTAGTTGGGGCTTTAACAATGCCCATCTTGTTTTCTGCTATGTAGACATCAGCAGTGTTCAGCCTAATTATGGTGAGGTCATGTCCAACACGAAAATATCTTTTATACCCTAAATTAATTACTGTAATGTATTGATTAATTTTATGATCATGTATAAATCACAATTTCAAAATCAGAAGAAACAATTTTTCTCCCTTTATGCTCATTTAGCTATAGCCTAAATTATATTGAAGAAATTTACTAAATAATGCATAGTAAATTACTCATTTGTCCCAGGCATAGTATTACTCGTAGTGGGACCATGATGATTGGTTGCTTTTCTGCACTTAATGTCTTGTGATGACAATCAGCACTGGTTTAGTTAGTAGGTGCATTTCTTGCGAATTCCCGTTGCTTTTATGGCTGCATCATATGCGAGTTTTTGGCTTGCAACAGAGCGCTTTCTGTATTTGTGCCCTGTCATGCAATGTAGTGCCCTGTAGCAAATTCTTGCATTGAGATTTTTGTCATGCTTCACAGTGATACTGTGTCGTAATCTAACATTGTGAGTCTTGCGTGCTCCACTTACGTGCACACTGTGCATAATTTTGGCAAAGTATACTAACACCGATGTACTTGATTATTCTGTCTGAAAGATGCGTGAAATTAACTCTATAATTCCACGGCTTGAATTTAACTGCTTGACAATATTCAACTTTATAAGGCAGCTTAGATATTTAGGCACTATGTAGTAGTCGAGCTTAACATTTTGCTGACGTACACTTGGTCTTGGTATAGTAGGCTATAGGTTTGCCTTGTTGAATCTGATACCTAGACATTTAAATGGGTGAAACTTCTTATTTGCCACCTAATAAGATCAGGGCTTCTTGTGTTGTGGGAACTCCTTAATTCTTCAACTTGAAACAAGTATACAGCTTGGGTGGATTTATCAGCTTAAAAGATGTAACTTTTATAAAAGCAAGTAGGAAAGTCACAGCTACGTGTCAGGCACAGCATCAGTAAACCATTCAAAACCTCTTCATAATTTATTAGCCCAGAATCTGCTTTGCGTAGTGCTTTTTTACCAGCCAAGTTCCTTGGTTTTGATCTGGCAAACGAACATATCGATGGCTTCACATTGTACATGTGACAAAGTATAAATTTTCTTAGGAGGACGGCGAAAACAAGGATTACAACATTGTAGACACAACGTTGCTTGTGCATTTGTTCGGGAAGAAAGGCTCGGACACGCTTAGATACGACGACTTTCACAGGTGAGCACCTGCAGTGACAAGATATGTTTATGATCTCGTTGAATAGAGCTTACGTATACTTATTTATATTTTTAAATTGATCTCAGAAATGCAAAAGACATTGTTCTTGAGCATTTTAGTCATGTTCAGCCAACCACACGACATTTTTTTAATGTTGAGAAATTAAAAATCTAAATTGTTTTGCTAACTGGGCACACAAGTGAATCTCTGAGGCAATACACACTGCTTAGGTTGCACATGCAAGCATTGAGTGTGCATGGCTTGTTTGCGCTGCCAGGGAACTGGACGAATTGACACAGAAGAAGACACACACAGGATGAAGCGCGTGCTAACAACTGTTTATTTTTGTGCCACAGACTTCCTTATGTATGATCCAGGAAAGGAAAAGAAAGTAAGCCACATGAATAGTGAAAAACAAAGAAGCACATGTTGTGCATGAATGAAAACGTCACCATCCACGAAAACACTTGCAAGGCATCATATCTAAGTTATCATAGCTTCTTTTAAGAACTCAGTTTCTTTTTGAGATAGGAAGATAGTGTGTGCATTTCTCAGTTAGTTTCTAGACTTCTGTGACTGGCTATGCTATTTCAGTGAAGAAGCACTGTTGTGTTTGGATCTTTCCTTGTTCTGTTTACCATGTCTTCATAAATTATATATTTATTCGGGCCTGTGTTTGTGTCGTTTGCATTGTTACTTGTTATTTCACTGTGTCATTCTGTCTGCAGAAATCCTGGTGCCAAAGGTAGTGTGTAGTCTGTCCGAGGTATTTGGGCACAAATTTGTACTGATACTCTACATTAAGTTAGTATTCCCACTTTTGGTCACCCATACTTTTAGTCGCTTATGTTTTTTTTTTGTGGGCGTTACACCTAGAAATAAAACAGTTTTCTGAAAATATTGATGGTACTTACATAGTGATGTAGCTGACATGATACCACCATGCTTTTTAAATGGAAAGTTTCTGTATTTTTCAAATCTTTTCAAAAAGTTGGAGTCATTGTTAGGAATTTGGCTTAATTGATTTTTTGAAAATATTTTCAGAGTTAGAACAAACTGAAAGATTAAGTTATGTACACCACTGTTTGACACTCTGATGCACTGGCATGTCTTGATGCTGCTTTGTTTGTATGGGTGTGAGTATATAAATGAAACACATCGCTTTCTTTTTGTCGAACACAATCCTTCATCCTTCACTAATTGATCTGAAGAAAACAAGGCACATTGTGTTGGTAAATCATTGGGAACTATACAGTTTCGCTCAATATGAGTTGCAACATGGTGGCCATAGTAGAAGAAGCCCCAAGTCTACATTGTAACACCGGCACACGTGAACTTGGTTTTGAAAATACCAGTAGTTGAAACAGTATTTACATGACTGATCGTTTTCTATGTCGCCGCCACCATGCGGTGTTGGCGCCGCTTTGACCACGGGCAGCATGTTGCAACTCATATTCGGCGTGACTGTACATGTACCTGTCCTTCATTGGAATATACTTACTAAAGCATCCTCTGTGCTCAGGTTTATGGATAACCTGCAAACCGAAGTGCTGGAGCTCGAGTTCACAGAATTCTCGCGAGGGATGCCCACCATCTCAGAGGTGGACTTTGCTCGCATCCTGCTCCGCTACACGTACATCCACAGTGCCAACTATGAGGCCTACATTGACAGGGTTAAGGACCGTATCCCTGAGGAGAAGGTTAGTTTTCCTGAGAGCCCATTAGTTTTTGTCATAGATATTTTCATGGAAGGTCACTAGAGAGAACTATGCTGCTGCAATGTTTGGCTAGCATGGTAAAATTGAGTTGTGCACATATAAATTTGTCTAAGCATTGAGCTTGTGGAATTCAGATGTTCTTGTTGCATAATTTATTACGATCTTCCTGAGTTTTCAAGCATTCATACATTTCTAAATGAAGGCAATAAATATGGACATGCAATCATAATCTTTGTGAATAGTTCTATTTATAATGCAATATTTTGTTGAAAAGGATCGATTTTCATATTCATGACACTGTTTGAAGCTAGAAGGACAAAACTAAGGCATATCTGTCATCATTCACTCCTATTCTGACCTTACCTCCATACTTACTGCCCCCATAGACAGTAGTGCCAGAGTTTCCTCTGGTAATTTGTAGGGGAAGCTCTCGTGCTTTGTTAACTGAGAAATCTACAACATACAGTTGAAGAGGCAAAATATCTGGAGTGAGCAGTGGTTGCTTTTCACTCTACTATCCTTAGGTGATTAATTTTATGAGCAGTCTGTTCTCTGCTAAATTATAAGTGTCATGTATACTTATGTTACAATCACCAAATGCAAGTTAGTTCGGATGTGTTCAAAGAATGGCAACTTCAGCAAATATTAGCAGATGCATAATAGTAAGGCTTGTTGCAAGTTGCCATTGGTATTAGTAATAGCAGTTATGATGCAAGACAGCACATGCATATAGTAGCTAGAAAGCAATGTCAACTTCCTTGGGAATTGCTTTTGGAGTGAATTCCTCGAATAAGCCAACAAAGATTGGGCCCGTCATTTGAATAAGGCATTGTGCGAGATGCTATGTCATAGTATAGGAGTATAGCTGAAATTGATTGATTAGAAATGCAGCTTCTGTATACAAGAAACATCATAATGCATTTTTTGCTTATATAGAAGCTGTAAGAAATGAACAGCCTTCAAATTTTAATTCCGTTTTGCATACAGAGCTCAACCACTAAGCAACCCGTAAGTACATAATGTGCAATTATTCTTTCTTTATAAAGGAACAATGTCATGTGCTGCTATTTCTAGAGCTGTGGGAATAGCAAAATTTTAAGTGTGAAGCAAATTCGAATATTGAAGTGTGAGTGCGAATCGAATCGAATATTTTTTGAATATTTCTCAAATATTTCTAGAATATTTTTCGAATACTTCGAAGCGAAATTGCAGAAAAAAAAGTTAGAGAGGATTCCTAAGCATATTCTTATGAGATAGCAACATGAAAGCGTTTCTTTTCGCCAGGTTGAAGCACTGGCGGGGTGGTGTTTCATAGTTGTCTTATCAAGAATGAGGCAATGTAGAGGCCAAATTGTATTTATGTACATGATTTGGTGCAACCAAAGTGTTGCCAACAACACTTTAAGCGTGATAGGCAAAGATGACATCGCCTCAGCCTCTCCTCCTCTTTCAAGTTCTGTGGAAACCCAACTGATGTGGCAGACAAGAGTGTGCTCCCTTCAAGTCCGGAGTTCCAAATCTGCTTCGTAGACGTCGATATATAAGAACATCTGAAATTTTGGATGCTAAAAAGCTTCGGCGCCCGATTTTTCGGGCTTCCTGCCCAAATTTCAGGTCCAAAACAGCATTAATTGAGCCCCCACGTCTGCCGTATCTTTCATCTCCATGTTGGAACCAGCGTTTTCTTGAGTTAGTAAATTTGCGACCGTATCAGAGCTTGAAAGGCAGCTTTGCCGCAATACTGGGGTGTGATGAGGTGAAGCATATTGAAAATCTAGGGACCACTTCCAATCGGACGTTGACTGTGTCTTGGCAAAGTTCGACCGTAACGGAGCTTGAAAGGCAGCCTTGCCGCAATACCGGGGTGCGATAAGGTGAAGCATATTAAAAATCTAGGGACCACTACCAATTGGACGTTGTCTCTTGGCAAAGTTCGACCATAACGGAGCTTGAAAGGCAGCTTTGCCGCAATACGAGAGTGTAATGAGGTGAAGCATATTGAAAATTTGAAGGGATCACTTTCAATCGGGCGCTGACTATATTTGTTTTTGGGAAGTTTGAATAGTTCGAATAGTAAAATTCCAGTGTGAATTGAATCAAATAGCAAACACTATTCGAAAAACATTCGAAATTTCGAATATTTGCACACCCCTAACTATTTCTTTTTCACGTTTGTAATGTATTTTCAAGTCATGTAAAGCACTACTTATATAATCATCATGATAAGATTAGCCTTGCCACGTGAATTGTGCTTTGTTTTTTTCATCTTGTTCTATCTCTTTGTTGCTTTCAGGGCATCACCTTTGACCAATTCAAAGCCTTTTGCCAATTCTTGAACAACTTGGATGACTTTTCTATCGCCATGAGAATGTTTACATATGCAAACAAGCCAATATCGCAAGGTACTTGGTGTTGTGCTGTCTCAGTATTTTTAAAATTTTTTTTACATTCAAGAAGATACTGCATATTTCTCATTACAAACAGGGGATAGAGATCACATGCATGCAGTTTTCTTAAAGCCTTGTATTAAAAAAAGAGGACATAGTGCTGATCAAACCAACCATATATTATTAGCAGCTGTGCTAAAACTCCATCAGTGTTTCTAGTATGACAGTTCATTAATGCATTGATAACTCTCTCCTGCGCATGTAAAATTGTGCTGCTGCTTGTATGCTTCATATAAAGGCTGTCTCAGGTGAAAATGTGTAACTGGGAATCCAACTTGTTTCTACTGGTATTAACTGGGATCAGGGCTGGGCAAAGATACTTTGAAATTGTATCGCGATATGATACAAGATACTCAGGCAAGAAGTATTGGAAATACAGATACAAGATACTGCCGCAATAACTGTATCCGATACGATACTTGGCAATTGTATCTTAAGATACTTCGATACATTCTCTAATTTGTTATTATCGATCGATATAATGTAGCAGCGAACGCCTATGCACGAAAATGTCTTCTTGAAAATTTCCTAATTGTGACCTATTTTGTTTCACTTTAATGAAATGTCTGTTAGTATATGCGCAGGGAGCGCATGGTGTATACGGGGTTTGAGACGGGGTCTCCGTCCAATTTGTTTTTGTTTTCTAAATAAGTATGTTCGTGAGCTACACAGATATGACTGGTCTCAAGCATTTCTTTCGTGAAGAACATGTGGTCACCACGTGCTGAAACATAACCGTAGAACAAAAACTTTATATTTCAATCCGCGTACAGATTTCACTCGTTGTGTACATCGGTATCGATGTTTCTCAAATCCTGACTCCAAGTCCCCTTCAGAAATGACCTCTATATGAGACATGGGAAAGGCTTCCTTTCGAATGGCAACGTCATTTTGTTCAAACTCTCTCGCACCATCCTAACTGTGCCGGCGCTTGGAACTAAATTTCGCGACTGTGGCCCGCTGGCTATAAGCTGAGTTTGAGACCCCTGGTGTATACGTAGATGACGTAAAACAGCAATGAATTTTCATATTCTACTTATCTTCTGGCGTAAAGGATTCTTTGTTGATATACTCACTAACGTGCAATCTTTTAGCAACTTTTCTTCAACGAGAAAGCATGTGCAACACAGAAACATCTCAGACGTATTGTATAGTTGCACAAAGCGTCGGAGGGCACCGCCGTTATTCGCGCTATTGCCGCTTAAAGCTCCTATTAGGTGGCGATTAGTAATACGAAAAATGTTTAGGAAGGCCTAAAACAGGAAACCTAATATAAGTAAAATAGAGGGGTGGTTCTGTATCAAACATTCACATTGAATGAGTACAAACACAATACAGAGGGCGCCCTTAAAGGGACACAGAAGAGAAACAATGAATTGGTTTAGATTGATAAAGTGTGCTAGGAGAACTCTTGTGTAGTTTATTTCACCACCATAGGTTTATTATTAGGGGAGAAAACCAAGTTCAAAGTTTCATTTTTAAATTTCGCGCCGAACTTTGTAATTCGTGACGTAAAAGACTTCAAAGAGCATTTAACGTATTTGGCGCCACTGGCTCGACGAAATTTCCACAAACTCGTTATGTCATGTCTCTGGCCCTCTCACAGGACAATGTACTTCGATTTAACCGATTAGGAACTACGTAGGCCCGAGCAGGCGCCGTCAAAAATACTGCAGTGACCAGACCGGAAAAACAGTAGTACAGAGACCTGGGTAATGTAGGGGAGGCAAAGTGACAGCAAAAAAGCACTTGTGCTAATAATCAAGTTATGATTTCCTAGAGTCTTTGAATAAATGTAGCAGGAAGTGAAAAATACGGTACGCCAAGTTATTTTCTGTTAGGTAAGCGCTTGCTCTATTAGATCTAGCATCAGTACCAGTGGTGCTAAAGTTGTTAGAATCTTATTTGCATATAAGTTAATTCATTGCATGCAAGTCAAGCTTTACATCCACGAGATCCTTCAAATCGCTGATACGTAAAATCCACGAGACACAAAGCAACCCCATTCTTGCACGCATCACATTTCGTTACGGAGCAAGACGCAAGAGAATCTTCAATAACGACACTGTAGCAACATCAGAATTTGCGCGATAGACGCGGCACGCGGTTGAGTACGCGGCGCAGGACAGTGGCTAAGAGCAAGTGCCGCGGCTTTGGTGCAACTAAAAGGAAAAGAAATCGACAAAACAAAAGGTACGTGGGCTGGGCGTAGACGTCCGCGCGCTTGTCTTCCTCATCTTCTGCCTTCACTGGAGGACTCTGGCGGAAAAATAAAATTGCGTCACTGCCCTTAGACTTGTTCGGATAGCTTATTGGCACCAATATCAGCTTGAAAAGCGGAGCTTCGCCAGTGATTATTGTTTCGCACGGTTGTGTTGCGATAGAAGTATCTTGTATCTTAAGATACATGATACATTATCGAATGTACCGGAAATACAGATACAGATACTCGTCTTTCGAGACGTATCGCGATACAGATACAAGATACCCATAGAGTATCTAAGATAGTATCTAAGATACATGTATCTTCGATACTGCCCAGCACTGACTGGGATCAACTGGTTAGTTGGAAACCAACTGGGAAGCAGCTGTTTAGTTGCAAGCGAACTGGACACCAATTGTAAGCATGACCAGTTGAACTGGAAGCAGCTGTGTATATTCTGGATGCAAACATTATGCATTAACATTTTAGCTGTGGCATCAGTGCCTACTAAAGAAGCTAATTATTGGTAACTGATTGGTGAGAACACAAGTTTATAACGACGGCTTGTTCTTGTGACTGGTAAAGCCGGTCTCACTCATGTAGCGAGCTCATGAGGTCTGTATCGTTCTTAATTTTTGCAGCGCATGAGCTGAGACTTGCTGTGTATGTCTCCAGAATGCAACCCTCATGTAATGTCCCATGTGGGACCTTTGAGGTATTATGAATAAATTAACTTAATCTTTCATTGACTGTTCTTGCATTAGTGTATCGTGTGTCTTATTTGTACGCCTTGTTTACTGTCACTTTTAACGTAACATGGAATATGAAAAGAATGCACGACTAGCAACACACTAAACATTCTGTTGAAGGAGCCAAAAAAAGCATGTTATATAAAGGGCAGGAAGTCTAACAAGGAGCATTGCATTTTTTTTTTTCTACTGCACATTCTGCCTTTTGTCATTTTTCAGTACATTTGCTGTGTACATTTGCAGTACATTTTTCAGTTATTTTGCTGTGTTTGTTACAGAGGAGTTCCATAGGGCAGTCAAGATCTGCACTGGTCATAGTCTAGATCCGCACCTCGTGGACACGGTGTTCCAGATATTTGATGCAGATGGTGATGGATTTCTTTCCTACAAAGAGTTCATTGCCATTATGAGAGACCGCCTGCACCGTGGCTTGAGGGTAAGGGTATCAGTTTAAGGCAAAAAAAAAACGCCTGCTTGCACCGAAGGTCTCAACTACGGAACGCGTAATTAAGACAAATTTTGTGACATTGCAGCAAAAGTGACACTGTATTTGAGTTTGAAAGAAGATGAAGTATCGTGCCAATTATTGTTATCTAGTTGATCATTTTGTCTTTCATTGTGTTACTTGTTCTCCATAGTGTATTGTGTATATATTATTGGTCGACGCAATTACAGTTACTGCTTTAGCTTTGATTTTCCCATTGCTGTATTATCATCTTACCCCCGCCACGGTGGTCTAGTGGTTATGGCGCTCGACTGCTGACCCGAAGGTCGCGGGATCGAATCCCGGCCGCGGCGGCTGCATTTTCGATGGAGGCGAAAATGTTTGAGGCCCGTGTACTTAGATTTAGGTGCACGTTAAAGAACCCCAGGTGGTCGAAATTTCCGGAGCCCTCCACTACGGCGTCTCTCATAATCATATCTTGGTTTTGGGACGTTAAACCCCAGATATTATTATTATCATCTTATGTTTCTCGCATGAACATGACCTCTCTACCTTTCATTGCAAACATATTTTAATTGAAAATCTCATGTTACAGTACTACTAGAATTTGTTCTATGTTTTTGTGGGCCTTGTAACCTACTCTATTTGACAAGCTGAACGCCTATATGAGAATAGGTATAAAAGTCAACTGCGCTTATGTTGTCAGTCAGGCTCACTATATGCCTTCATCTAAAACTTCTTGTTCGTATTTTGTACCATTCAGGATATCAGTTATAAATCACATACAATGTTTACTTTCGTCAGCCATGTACCATCTCCTGTGAGCAAGGATATGTGCACTAGTGTTCACATTGTGCCACATGCTCGTGTTCAGTACATTATTTATTGATGACATAAATTTTTTACTCATGTTGCGTCTGGCTACTTGTAATTAGGTGCTATGTGTTTAGTGTTGTTGTTCTGTTTGACCACACATTAAGTATTTTGGCCTTGTATTGTCTTGGCACTTGTTATAAAAAAAGAAACGTAAAAGGAAAGCTTTCTTTTTTTTTGTGATCTTTACAATACTGCCTTTCCATTCCATTTTCCAACAGGAAAGCATTAGTTGTAGTGAATTATAATTACCGCGAGGCTTTCAAAGTTCCCATATTTATGATTTTAGAGGGCTATCTTTGGCTTTGTCTTACAATGTAATCACCATCACCTCTTGTCTGTTTTAAGCGAGTGTCCAAAAGTTTTGTTCTTTACTCAGCCATCTATGTGTACCAAATATTCGCTCGTGTATTGTGTTCAGAGACAGTGCTTCTGAAGAAAATTGTGTGCACCATTCTGCACATTTCAGCACAAGTTGTTTGGATTCGTAAGTACAAAAATGCAAGCCACCAGAAATTTTGGTATAGCTAGCTGGAGATGACTATGTATTATAATACTTTCAAAAATGAATTTGCAGTATCAGTACAAATAAATTAGTTCATATGGGGGATGGTGTCGCATATCTCTGACTTCTGATGCTTGTATGTAGCGCCTTTAAAGGGGTACTGACACGAATATTTTCAGTTGTTGTTTTTTTGCGTCAAATGAAAGGTCAAGCCCTCAAGAGCCTAGAAAAGCAGTGCTAAGCGCGTGTGCGCCCTGGAAAAGTCATTACAGTATGTTTTTAAAAGCTAGTTTCGGTTCCTACTGTACCCTGACGTCACAACACGGTATGAGCATCTCGTCACGTGCTCGCACAATATAAAGTGACGTTTCCACGGCCGTTCCGCACCGTCACTGTAGCACCGTGGCTCCGTTGGTGACGCACAAGCGGCCATCTTGGAAGTTTTGGTACCCAACGTCATCACAACTAGCTAGACTGCTGCGTGAAGTCACCAGAATTTGTACTGTAGCCTGACGTCAGGCTAGTGTCGATGTCAGTAGGTGCACCATGGAAAAAATGACTTTAATATCAAATTAAAATATCTTATCAGCATTTGCTGAGCTTCACACTTGCTCAGAGCCGTCTCTGCCTACAGGAGATTTGCATGGCAGAGTAAACTCGCCTTCGAAAAAAGGTGTCAGTACCCCTTTAAGAAAATGGAACCGAAAACTTGAACCAGTTGAAAGCATAATTTCTGCCTAAGTTGGTTTGAAATACAGGTGAACGCCTCTACTTGAGTACCTATATAACAAAACGACCTGTATAACAAATGATTCCTTATGTTGTGGCTATATTGTGAATGGGATGGTGTACACCTTTTACAAAAAAAAGTGACCTGTATAACAAAGTATTCTGAACGTTTGAAGCAGTTTATTATATACTGTACTCTTTCTTGGAAAGCGATGAGATTGGCGTACTGCATGTTCTTCACTATTTGCATTGTGCACCACATTAAAGGTGTGACCGATAGAACATAAATTATGGAGTGTTGTATATGTATGAATGTGAAACTAAATGAGCATTTTTTAAGATATTGTTTCATAAATTACCTGGATATGGCCTAGCTTTAAAACTTAACACTGTTGTATAGAAAACTAAGCTTTGCTATGTGTATAATCTGTAGGCTGCACTTAAGTGAATTGATCAGTCAATCTTTATTATTAGACTTAGCTTAATGACATTGCACCTTAGTAAATATAGAGATAAAGGTCGTGATGTATAAGACAACAATGGGAGCCCAATAAATTGAAATTAATTGATTTGATCTTACAATTTTACAGGAAATTAATTTAAGAGTTGTCAGAGGATCTTAGTGAAAAAGTAGTGCTACAGTTAATGGAGCACCTAATAATGTGATCTTTTAAAAAGCACAATGACTCAAGGCTCTGATGCTAAGCATGAAGCCGTGGGTTTTATTTCTGGTCGCAGTGCCCATATTCCAATGGAAAGAAGGTTAAAAATGCTACTTAGCTGCTGTTTGAGTAAGAAGGTATGCAACCAGGATAGTTGGTGTTGATCCATGATGTATGACAGCACACACATACACGAAGGACGGGGAAAGAGGCAACAGACAATTTTTGAAAATTAAAATTACTTGCAAGTCAGCAATTGTCCTTGTTTTTGCCTCTTTCTCCGTCCTTTGTGTACGTGTGCGCTATCATACATTCTGTGTCTTTCTTCCCCAGACATCATGAAGGCACTACTCGGACATTTGAAACTTTTAGGCTTGTCTGATGGCTAAGCCTTGCCTTTTTTTATTAGTGGACCCGGACTGGGGTTCGTTTATTTTTAATAAAGTTCTCTCTCCATCTCTAGGTGCCTTTTAATACTAGCTGGAGTGTATAGCATAGAACTGGATAGTTGCAGTTTCATACAGAATTTTGTATTTGTTATATAATTATTATACAAATGCAGAAAAAAAATTTTTTTCAGGCTATGTTGCACCCGCTGTGAGGTTTCTTGTGCTGCAATGTAAACCTACGGTGGTAACGTTGTTTCTGTTTTCTTTCAGTCTCACCTGATATCAACAGAAGGATGGGATGCATTCAAGCTCTGCATTAAAGAAGAAATTCGGAGTCCCTAGAGAGTTGTTCTGCCGTTACATTGTTAATTCATGTCTGGACATCATACTTGTGCATTGCATATTTATTAATTTCGGCTTACCTGCTACTCTAGCTGTTGCCTTGATCGTTATCAAATGGTGCTACCAATAAAAGTATTGCTGTGACTCAGCATATGTCATGTTATTGTCTATGAAAATTTTTTATCTGATATACTTATGGTTACCAACTATTATATGAAGGGAGTCAGGACGGGACGAGGAAAAAGGGTGGGGGGGGGGGGGCATACACTATCATAGGGACAAGCGAAATCAGTTTTCTTTACTGTAGTATCTTCCAGACAAATCCATTGTTTCTTTATTGTTTCGGCTTCTTGAAGTGGTACTTCAGCTGGCTATACGTGCTGCTTGCAACACTTCCGCTTGGTGGAGAATGTACTCGTGTTGCACTTCACGCGGAAGTTTGGCCAAAGTGGCTAAAGCCCCTCGCAGCCACCGACCGCTAGTCACCGTAACATTGCTTCGTGCGTGCGATTCGTGCGAACTTCGCGCTCCGTAGCGCGACGCGCGTTGTTTGGCGTGCATTGGACCACAAAAATTTCTTAATTGACGGTCCGGAACAAATCTGGGACATATAGCTGGCCCGATAAGGACGGCGCGGGACTCGGGACGCTGTATGAAAAGTCGGGACAGTCCCGCAAAATCTGGGACGGTTAACGAAACCTCATAGCATATGTAGATTATATAATGGCATCAGAGAACACTTCAGTCATATGTCACTTAGTTTGAACTGCCAGTTTTATCATCAACATCTGAGGCACGCACCTCATAAGCGTCAAAGCATCAGTTGCAGGTGGACAGGGATGTGCACCCCTCCCCGTCCTTGCGCAAACTTCCACAATCGGATCATTTTTTTTTTATATGATTCAAACCCTACCCCTCCCACCCCTCGAAAAATGATAACTTTGTGTGCGCCCCTTAATGCGGCTGACGGGCACTTTTGATCGCGACCCTGGCCGATCCGAATTCGATTTCTTGATCGCTATGAAGAATAATTTTTCAAATCTCGCGGCACACAAAAAACAGATACTGTATAATTTGCCACCTATCGGGTAAACACGGAACAACTCAAAGGTAACACGGGAGCCAAGTACCATAACTAAAAATGCTCCTTTGCTGTGGTAAGCAGTGAATTTGCGTGTGAAACTGGGGGAGCAGTGTTTACGAACAACATATCATCCTGAAAGGCGAACAACGGGGTTCTTTTTTTTTTTTGTGGTCCGCAGGGTCCGGTATCATCATTATTACCCTTTCTCGATTTTCACGCCATCTTGTAAATCTTGTTAGCCTGAGAAAATGGGCACGTTTCTGACTGCTGCAATTCGCTATTTTTGATCGCTACTGGAAGAAAGTGCCGTTTATGTGCACCAAGATGTGTTTCGCCATCTAGCCGGACCGTTTGTCAAAGTCAGATCGTGAAACATTGTTGCTTCGGCAGTGGCGGAGTACTGCAGTACTGCAACGCAACTCTCGTCGCTGCCAATCGCCCAAGGTAAATTTCGTTTCTTTCAACAGTAGAACCATGGCCCTAGCGCCTGATTATCGTTTACGGACAGTTAATCATCGTGACTATAGATTTTCTAGCCAATGGCTCCATCGACGCTTTCAAAGCACAGTCAGCTCTTTCCGTGCGCTACCGGCTTTCGCGTCTTGTTTGGAAGCGTTTCCCTTTGAAAACACGGGGTTCTATTTGTGCTTCTTTGCTCTCATCATATCACAGCGGCTGGGATACTTACTGACGATAAAATCTACGAGCGATAAAAGGGTCTGAACGAATTCTTATAACGCTGTATGTGCAGCGTTTGTGTGTGAATAAAAATAATCTTACTCTGTTCACAAGCCACCTTGAAACTGGGGTCGCCTGTCACAGAAGATGCCTTAGTTCATCTGCTTATCATCGATCATCGTCAGAGAGATCATAAATAAAATTGTGTTCTAGATGTTGTGCGCATGGTGTTAAAAACGCCGCGTTGATCGTTCGCACGGTGTTTTTTATGCATGCCTTGATTCGCTTCCTTTCGTAGCAGCCGTGAAAGAGACTGCAAGTTGTCTGTTTTTTCTTCAGTGTAAAAAATTGCTGTAAATAGAAATCATGTGGTCCGGACCCGCTGGACCGTGGAATCAATGGCCGATTCATGCCTCCATGTATCAAAACGTGCCTCATGAACAAGGTAAGAACCATTACATGTGTGCCATTTTTACTTAACATAATTCGTGAACGTACGGTATTAATGTGGCATGAATGTCTCACAGTCAGCATAATTTAACTTTACTGCATTGCTATCATACTAGGCACCAATATCAAATTATTTGTTTTTTGGCTGTTGCTAGGGTTACGTCCAGACGTAACTGTAGTCACCGCTATCGTTACGTCCAGACCAAAGTCCCTAGATTTTTCCCTGTTGAAGAGCAGGGAAAATCTAGGGACTCTAGTCATGTGGCTTTCCACAAACGTGAGTACATTATTTTCCTGTTGCTCAGTGAAGGCCCTCTGCGCCCTTCGGGCGCGGCAACCTAATCGTGGCTTCGCCCTCGCTTCGCGAGTGCGGCCATTTCGCTAACGCTCAATGGCCGGTTGGCAGGGTCACGGTCACGCGCTACTGGCCGCTGTCGCGGCCACGCGCTGTTTAGCCCGCGCAGCCTGCCCCTTCGGGGCAGGCGGAGGCGTACGTAACCAAGAGCCGCGTCGCGCTTCTCTGGCAACAGACTTCAGCAACACCTGAGACAAAAAAAAAGAAAAAAAAAAACATGGCTGATCCCTCCGTCATAGGAATCGGTATAACACGAAAGTGAAACGTGTCTTCACAGAAGTAGAGCTTATTGTGTAGTGATATATGAGAGCTTGTACAATGTCTATTCGTGTTTGGCAGCTATAGCACCGTTTGACGTGGATGCAGCCATGTTGACAGCATGTCTCTATCGCGACGACTAACGCCCATGATGATGATTAAACCGTTGCGGTAGCTGACGGTGTGAACATATATTTGGACACAGCGAATCGTGAATCCCGCGTAAGGTTGATATCAACAAGCTCATAATCAACACTGGTATCCGGTATGCACTTCTTCAAAGCGTCGTCAATTAAGGAGAGAAACGGCACGGTGTGCGCTTTCTAGTAATGGGTAGCCGACGCCTGTGCTCATGCATACATAACACACACTGCGCTTCAGCAACACGGGAGGTGGAGGTTCGTAGCCTGAGCCGCAAACGCGTGCGTCCCGCTGGCCTCTGTCTCGCAGGCGCTGCTCTCGCTCCACCAGGGCACGACATTCGCCCGTCGAAATCGCGTCCTTTCCGCAACGCATATTGCAGCAGTTTTGTCAGTCGGTGCTCTCGCAGTTGATGCAGTCGGCGGCGGAGAAATCCCGTTGGTGCACGTGGAAGCTGCACTACTCCGATGAGCCGACGCACGCTAACACGAAGCCAAAGGCAAAGAACGTAACTGCGTCAAGGGTGCCTCAGCGACGCCAGCGCGGCCACTCTACCTCTCTGGTATCGAGACGCTTTAACCATCACCTCAGATATCGCGTGCAATCTCGGAGTAAGCGTTAGTAAGTGTCGATCGTGAAGCATTACTTCTTTTCACCTCTCACAGACGGCGGCACCGCCCCGCTCCGCCCGCTGCGAAAGAGAATGTGTGAAAGACATAAGGCGCGTTCGCGCCGTGCCTAACATCTCCCGAGATGGCTTAGTGGGTAGGGCGTCGGGCGCTTGCCGTCGCGGCCGGAACGTCGTGGGTTCGATTCCCAGCGGGGTATATTTTTCTTAGTTTTTTCTTTCTCACCCGTTGGTGTCAATTTTATCAACGTCATATCCGTGACGGATGTACTTGGTGGACCCCGGCATAAAACACTTTCGTGTTAAAAAAAAAAAAAAAAGAAGCCACCAGCAGCGAGGTTCGAACCAACGTCCTCGCAGTTCCGAGCACGACACGCTAGCCGCTGCGCCACTGAGGCCAATCGGTTCGGTAGGTCTAACGGGCTGTATTTGTATTGCCACGCTGGACGTAACTTTTAAGAGACTTTATTCTTACGTCCAGACGTAACTGCAACGGCTCGTACCGTTACGTCTAGACGTAACGCTAGACACTCCCTTGTTTTTTAGTCAAGATGTGCCACCTACGCAGATTTAAATGTTGCATGTGAGTTTGGCTCATTAAAAGAGATAATAAAAACATTACCAAATAATAATGGGTGTGCATTTTCCTCGCATCCCTCTGTAATGTGTGAGAAACATAAACACATGTCCTATTTTGAGTAACGTAAGTTACCGGTGCATTAAATATGTGTTGCCGTTGCTCCCATATTTGCCTCTTGAGGCTAAGGGTCAGTAAAAGTAGAAGCAGGCTTTATCTGCAATGTCATGGCAACTGATATTAGTTTCATTGGCTTCAATTATGCATTTTAAGGGCAGTTGCTTGCTTTCAGCATCATAAAGTTGGTTCTCTGGAGTTCAGAAAGTTCAGTCTTGAGTATTGCAAAACTGTGAGAGTGCTGGAAACATTCACTAAGACACAGAATGCTTGTTAACAAAATGTTTGTCCTTTGCTCTACATTAAAAAATTTTTGTTGTTTTTTCGGTATCAAGACTACAGACATTGCACAGATAGAAAGATTCACAATACATAACTCTCCCAAATTATTTGCTTATCAAACTCTTCCTCTTTCTACATTTAATATCAATTTCCCATCTGGGCAAGGTATGAGACTAAGCCACTCGGTGTTTTAGATTGACACATAGCATAGAAAGGGACAAGGGATGCAATACATAGGACGCGTTAAGTTAGCACACTTTGAACTCTAAAGGAGCATACCCAAGCGCACTTGAGTACGATGCCTTCAGAGCTTAACCTAACAGCGATTTCCGCCAACTGCTTTCGAGGGCACAAACGAGTCACATGGCGAATGTTATGTTGCTTCCGCATCCGCTTTCACACTTTGCACGCATTTCGAAGTAGCGTCGCTGGTAAACAAACTCCTGCAGTTCTTGCTGAACAAAGGCGAGCTTGTATCACTTGATGCGCGACAACGAAGGCAGCAGCAGCTACAAATGCTATGCAAGCTGTTCTTGCTGCTCTCAGAGGTACCCTGTCGCAGAATAACATGAGAGCCTGCAGAAGTACGCACATATAGCAACAGAAAGTCGCCGCACTGCGACTATTCCGGAATAGGTTACATACCTGTGCGTCTGACAAGCAATAGTCGAGCTGTCATATTTGGTTCACACAACCTCAAACCACGCCAACGTGCAAAGTTTGTCATCGTGCTGGGAACACGATGAGACTGTAGAAACAAGATGAGAAGGAGAACGCACTTCTATCAGTGGAGAGAGTCGGAAATGCATCATTTTTCCGGAAGCCATAGCAGGCGCGAGCTCTCGTGCACTGTCTCGAGGTTGGAGCGCGTGCAGTAAGTTGCGTAATCACACACTGGAAATCACGTTTTAGCCGTTAAGAAGAGCGCACTCCACCAGCTAGAGTGTGCTCGAGCTCCTCAACTTGATGCGCCCATAGACAAGCGCAGTCTATGCCCCACTTTTTCCATCCTCTGTCTGTTTACACGCTATGTATAACAAGATCTCCTTCTGCAACTCTTCAGGTCATTTCTATCAGACCACTCCTATGTAGTTTCATCGTCTGTATAGCTCCTTGGAATTAACTTCAGGGGCTCTTGCAGAGCTCATATTCCTTGTACCTGAGCATTTGTCTGAAGAAGTCTGGTACCTTGCTTCCTCAGTGGACTGGGCCCAACTCGCCAAGCAATGGATCCAAATGCAGCAGACACCTTCTGGCCCCGAACCACCTATGCCAGCACCGCATATGGCCCCACATATGGCACCCAGAGTGCCTGCACCATCTCTGCCGCCACCACAGGCACATCATGGAGTGCCTCCTTCTGTACCTCACAAACCTATGCCACCGCATATTGGTATGCAACCTACATATGCCTTGCTCTAAAGCCAGGTGCTACTCTTTGTTACAACATGTGTGGTTGGGTTTGCTGTGCATTCTATTGAATGAAGTAAACAAGGCGTACGCAAGACAATACTACACACACAGGTGTCAGTGTGTGTCTTTCTCTCTTTCTCTTGTGTATGTCAACTTCAACTTAGTGCCTTCTGAAACAAACTTTGTCACTTTAAAAAATTCTGTTGATTATGATTGCATTGATGGAACTTACGTTCCAAATCAGTATGCATGCTATGAGTGGTGCACAAAAAATTTAAAATGCGCCCTCCGACATAAGTTTTCATCATTCTGAGGAATCTCTAACTCGGGCTGTGCAGTGTGAAGATTTATCTTCAATACTTGTGTTTTCTTAACCCGCTACAAAGCATGGTATGCTAAGGGATCACAGCTGATTTGACACTGTCGATCATAATGGAGCACTGAGATGAGAGATGTTAATTGATACTTGTAGCGCAAAGATGCCAGAGAAACTGAATGTAGTAAAGTTCATGGCATATTAAGGAAGGGGCTGAGATGAAAGCCGCAGTGTTTCAAGGGAGCACGCAAGGCCTGTCTTCATAATTCAAATGAATCTGTGCATGATTTGTGTGCCACTTTGATAAGTGGATTTAAATAAATTATTTTTCAGCACTCCACACACTGCCTAATGAGGCTTGCCGGGCTGGTCTTCGTATCCAAGCCAGTTGTGCTACACGGGTTATGGGAGACATTATGAATGAAGAACAGAACAAGGGACGAAATATTAGTTCACGGCTGTTAGTTAGGCCGCAGCTAGGGGGGGGGGAGTCATCCATGCTCGAGTAAGATGCACAATACAAATACTGGAAACAAGGTGAATAGAGTATTGTATAAGACTTGAAGTGTGTGGTCCAGAACTTTTTGGTCAGGCACTTTGTTGTGTCTTTTTTTGCCTTCTATAGGCATTTACAAGACCTCAAGAGAGCAGAGTGGTTCAGGGAACAAACTGGTGTTAAGGACATTTTAATCTAAATCAAGAAGAAGAGATAGGCATGGCCAGGGCATGTAGTGCGAAGGCAAAATAACCACTGGTCATTAAGAGTAACAGACTGGATTCCAAGAGAAGGCAAGCGCGCCAGGCGGAGACAAGAAGTTAGGTGGGCAGATGAGATGAAGAAGTTTGTGGGGATAACGTGGCCGCAGCAAGCACAGGACCAGGCTGACGGGCAAAACATGGGCGAGGCCTTTGCCCTGCACTGGGCATAGCTAGGCTGATGATGATAATGGTGATCAATGCAGCTTTTGTCCCTGTCACACGAGCACTTGAAAGTCTTAAGCAAGAAGACTTCTTCCAAAAAAGTTTCACGCGCAAACACGCGATAGACAGCGATCTCTTTTTCAGAAGCGGTCTTTTCTGGAAACCGAGTTCGTCGATCTCTTTCACGGCCGTAATACAGTAGCCTCGAAACCAGTGGGCACCAAGAATTATGAATAGGGGAAAAAAAAAATTGGCAAGTGTTTATTGTTCTGTCACCTACGCTCATCATAAAAATAAATTTCATATCTCGTTGAAGGCTGTAATAAACCCTTTAAAGCTTATTTCCTTGTGTACTCTCGTAAGGCCGAGCGGGTCGGAGATATTACATGGAGACGTTTAGCGTGTCGAATGCACGTACACAAAATGCGTGTCGTTGTGACATGTATGATCAATGCTGGTGACCGAACAGCCCTGGATGCACACAAAAAACAATGCCTACAATTTGAGAGGGACACTTGGACTTTATATATTTTATTTTCGCTGGTTCTGTTTTGAAAGCCAGTGCCATGCTTTCGGTTGCATGTTAATGCCTCTTCATTAAAAAGTCATTCAACTTTGTAAACGGCGGCTTATGTAAAAGAGTTTTTGCGTACTCGTGTGACAGGGGTATTAGTTGTATACTCATAGTATTTATGGTTCCCAACAATAAAAAATTGAGCTATCTCATGGATTTTTATCTGATGGTCTTTCCCTTGCTCTCTGCTTGTGTAACCAGGAGGCATGCCACCGTCCGGGCCGCCTCCACCACAAGGCGGCTACTGGGGAGGGCCGGCATCGTCGTCTTGGGGGGCTGGGGAAGGAAAGCCCTGGCAGTCGATGGGTCCACACCAGGCCATGCCTGGAGGGGGAATGGGCCCTCCCGCAGTTGCTCCTATGCCACCCATGGGAGTCTCCGAGAAGGAGACCTTTGACTACGGCCACGTCTCGTCAAGCCAGCCACTTGCCTCCCAGAGCTACGATTACAACCACGGCGGTGCTGAACAGTACGCCCAGTACGCACCTCCACCGCCACTCATGGACGTAGGTGCAGCTCAGACATTGCTCCAGCCAAATGAGGCAGACGTCCTGTGGTTATTTAGTAGCGCTGTGGAGGACCCTCAGGCATAATCCGCTGCTCTTGCATGTGAAGGATGCCTGGCAACAATGTATGAAAGTTGAAACTTGGTGAACTGCCAGCAACTACAAATGGACTAGCAGTGTTGTTGTGCACAGCTGCCATGGCTGGAATCATTAAATGTTAAATGTGTCCATGGAACCCATGTAACATAAGCCTAAAACAAGCCAGCGTAAACTTGAAATTGTCACTGGCGTAAATTTCTGTTAAACTGCTTGCCAACTGATTTTTTTTCTACTTTTCATAGTCCGTACTAATGTTAATGCAATTGGTGCAGTATAAAAAAAGAGTCTGTAGTGTTACAAATTAGCCCTCTATCTAATAATACCCATGAAGTAGGACCTTTCCAAAAATTTCCAATGGACATACGGTTTGTTAACTCTTTCCTTACCACGGGGAAATTGGCCTATTTTTGTATGTTGCAACTAGGAATTTTCTGTGCCGTTGCTACTAGGTTTACAGTGCCATGCAATACATCAAAATAAAGACAAATGAACGTACTTTTGAATGTTGTTTATCTTAAAACAATAGAAAAAACTTATTTGGCCAAGAAAATTCCTATACAAAAAAAAAATCAAAATTTTTCAAAAAATTTTTTAGGAAGGAAGCCACATCTCCAACAAAACATTTTTTTGAGAAATTCCGAAATATACAAAATGTTTATTAATCACAGGGCAACATTATTTAGAGAAATGGCTAAAATCGATAAAGCTGTCTTTGAGTTACAAAAAAATTACTTGATGCATAGCGAAATAGTGAAGTTCTGAGTTGGTCCTAGCCAAGATTTTTTTTTTTCAAGAAATAAACTTTTACAGCACAATATTACATACCAAAATGCAAGTACTAAATGTAGAGTTTGAAAGGTACATTCGACGAAAGAAATGGCAGATATAAATATATAACAAAAATTGACAAACACAAATAATTAAGTACGTTCACAACAAACGTCATAATAATAGACTTATATCTTCAGAGTAAAAAATTATGGAAAAATTATGAGAGATGCAAAATATTTAAAACAGCGTAGTGGAGTAGGAGTGAAAAAACGAATGTTTTAGCTCAAGAACTTCTCGAGCTATAAATTGTTCACTCAGGGAGATCAGTGTGCCAGGCACCAAAACAGTTCGTTCGCCGTTCGTTTCGGGATCCGAAACATGCAGCGTGGCCAGGAGCGCGGTAAAACGCTGCCTTGCCATGACTTTTGGTGGAAGAAGTCCCGAAAGCAATTTAGTCGTACTCCAGTACAAATTTAGACGCGGAAGTTCTAATATCCCCATGTACATCGGAGTCCAATAAACTTCACCATCTCCTCTGGCGTCACCTCCTTCCACGATCCGTCTTTCTCACTGTATGTCGGCTTTTCAAGTATGTGGGCCCACGCATACTTGAAAAGCATACCTCCGCCATGAAGAAGAGGCGGAAAAAATCCAGCGCTCTCGTCAGCCGATGTGAGTTACTGCGGAGTGTCATGTCGAGGTCTATGTCCAGATGCGCGCGTCCCTCCGGGGTCGGAAGTCCACGTGTCTTTGTGCTGGAGGCACCACGACATGCCCAAGTGAAGTAGACACGCTAAAGATAATAATAATAATATGTGGGACACATACAGAGCAAGTCAGCCGGCTCCAGAACACTACAAACAAAAGTGAAAGTGAAAACGAAACTTGCTCGCGACTAACAGCTGACGTTTCCGGCTGATCTGGTGAAATTTCTTCATCGGAGCTGAAATCCGACGTCACCACATCGTTGTCTGATTCATCACTGCTCGAGAAGTCCAAAAGATTGCTCGTCGAAGCGCCGGCATCGAGCGAAATTGCTTTTTTCCAAGCGCGCGTCGTTTCGGATGTCAACACCATCGCGCGGCTCACGTGCGCTTCAACCTTTGAACGCGCGCGCCCTTTAAAAATCGCCGCCTCGCGGTAAAAATGCAAACCGTGCAGAAACAGCAATTCTAGTGTGTGTACAATCGTCTAGATGGCGCTTCATGTCGAAGCGCACGGCGGTTGTTGAAAAATAGCGGCGTGAAATCATCGTTCACCGGTGAACGATGCCTAGTGGCGTGGTAAGGAAAGAGTTAATACACTCTTCATTAATGTGGTGCACTTTTCTGTAATAGCATCCGCTTAAAATTGTGTGATGGTTATGCACTTTACATGGACAGCACCCTGTAGACACCTTATGCTGCCTATCACAATGCAGTAGTTTGAAAAGGCTCTAGAGCCACACAGTGCCCTCCACAACAATATTTGCAGCTCTGCAGAGGTAATGTGTCTGTGAGATACCCATTACAACAGAATCTAGCACAAAATGTTTCTTGCAAGTATTGGCTTTGCAGTATTTGTGGCAACATGTGAAGAAGTCCAAGTAACTGAGTGCATGTGTTGTCCCCCCCCCCCTTTTCCCAAGCAATAAAGAAGAAAAGATATCTGAAAAATCAGTTGGCAATGATAGATATGTACACTTTACCACATTTGCATAACACAAAGAAAGATTATGTTTGGGCCATTGAAAGGTGTGTTTGTGTTAGCATATTGGTGAACTGTGGGGGTTTCAGCTGCCAAAACAGTTCTGTGAGAGTTATCGCATGCACATTTCAGCGATGCACTTTTGCTTCTCTCACAGAGCTACCCAAATTCCGGGGAGCCTTACCACCACCAGTACTGGGGCATGGGCCAGAACTCGTGCCCGCCACCATTCCTGAGGAAAGAGCGTTGCAACGACAGGGAGGACGCCCAGGTTCCCTTTTTTGAAGAAGAGGTGCCACAATTAGGTCAGTTCTCGTGTCTCTTCGTTATCAGACATTTACGAGCAGCTGAAAGGCCTGCTTGTACCTTGCCTGAGAACGCTTCGTGCCTGAGGGCGCTAGATGCACATTGCAAAGTGGTTTCCAGTGGTAACCAAGTACAGTGGAACCTCAATTATATGACCTTGAAGGGACCACGCAAAAATGACGCGAAAGGGTCATATAATCGAAATACTAAGAATATAGGCAGTGACGCTCAGCCTTGCCAAAAAAACGGGCGCAGACCGCCTGAATCAGCCCGCGGCACGACCCCACACTCATCCAAGGAAGGTAGATTAAATTATTTCTTCAAATGACGGCTAAGCATTTACTTGAAGGTGGTGTAAGTGAATCCTTATTCTCAACTTTAAAAAATATCAAATCCAACGCACATATTCTTTCCGATAAATTGAGTTCAAAAATTGCCTGCACGTAAAAACTAAACTGGAACCATGTTGGCAATAGCCTCCCGTCAGAAGAGTCAGATATAGTGTCATCACCTTCACATAATGTCAACAGAGCACTGTAGTTGCGAGTCGCGTAGGATACTTTAGTGCGCAACAAAGCTGTGCGCGTCGTGTTTGTTCTCTTGCGAAGTGCAGTTGGTGTTGTGCCGCTGTTATTATGAACGGTCTCGCCAAGGAAAAGCTATTTGGCGCGGTGAAGATAGCAGCGTCGCGTCCCTTTTGCATGCTCGAGGCCTGTGACAGAGTACAGCAAACAAAGGGAGAAGATCTTCAGCTGTATGACGATCAGGAAAAGCTTCCACAAGCCAAAAAAGTGAAAATATCCGGATCTCGAAGACGAGCTTGCTGACTAGCTGAAGCTACTCTGTGTAGATAGAGCTTCTTTAGGTAACGGCCCCGGATGCGCACATGATCGAGGCATATCCAATAGTGACCTTAAAGCCAGGAAAAAGAACTGCCAGGAGAATAAATTTTCCATTCTAAGATTGCGTACTGTACCTGTCTCACTCTATTTCTAATTGTAACCCATGGGCACGTAAGTGTATTTTGTACCCGCGAATGTTTGGTTGATGTTATATTTGAGTAAAAAAGGTGATTTTTTTTTCTTCGGACGTTATCAGACAGCCTTGTTACGATGCGAGTCGGCATAAAATTGCTTCATATAACCGAGGTTTTTAATACCTTATTTCTATGGGAGTTTTGCTGGGACCGAACAGATTCATCGTAAAATGTGGGTCGGCGCAAAACCGGGGGACGTATCATCGAGGTTCCACTGTACGCAAGAAACGATCGAGACGCCAAGAAACAAGGCATGAGATTCTGCTGTGGTCACACTACACACGGCACGGTCTTCTTTCCTGGTGTCTGTGTTCTTGTTAGCTGGAAGGCATTTTGCAATGTAACTCTGCCTGTTTCTAAAATCTCACCTTGTGTCGTTTCAGGATTTAAGCGCGAGCATGGGCAGATTAACATGGAAGTTCCCATGTCTATTGATGTCCTAGATGCCGCCAAGCGCAAAACCTTGCCTGGTTGGATTCGTGAGGGTTTGGAGAAAATGGAGAGGGAAAAAATGCGCAAGCTGGAACGAGAGAAGGCAGAAGCAGAGCGACGTGCAAGGATCAGCAGGCAGGCTGAAGATGACGACCCATCAAATACAAAGTCTAAGTTTGTAAGTGAATTATGCGCAGCATGTCCATCTTATATACAGAATGTCTGTGCGTACACGGCACAGCCATAGTACATATGTATTAAGATATCTGAAATTTTGACTGCGCGAACCCTTCGTCGTCCAATTTTCTAGACTTTCAAAAATGGAATTAGAATAATCAGAAGTTTGAAATGAAATACCAGCAGACATTTGATTGTGGTGGAGAGGAGTTAGCACCACTTGAAGCTTATCGATAATTTTGAGCTACAAGAGCTCATGGTAACAGTTTTTGAGGTGGCATGGCTAATAAAGATAACTTAGCTATTTCTTCATCAAATTAGATGAAACTGCTTCGATTTGTTGAGTTTATGAGATGATGATCAACACCCAGTTATATTCTAAATACGTCAACTACTAGTTACTGCAACAATTAGTGGTCATGTTCTATTGCTTGCCAGAACAATAAAAATGTACCTACTTAACACAGTGTTTAATGCAGGTAGACACTAGAATGCATAAGAAGTGCAACACAGCAAACAGATTCAATATTGAACAATTACTATTTCTTAATTCACAGCGCAATAATGTTCAGTGCTTGTACGTAACGAACTTTCGGTCTACTGAAACTTGTTTCATTGTAAATAAACATTAGTCTGACCACAAGTGAGAGTCTTAATCTAGGGATGGTCGAATAGTAAATTAGAGGTTCGAAGTGAATAGTGATTTGGTCTAATAATTTCAAATCAAATAGTTCGAATAGTATATCACATATTGTTAAGAAAAATGGGCATTTTTGTCATGTCCAACTAACTTGCACGTCAACTAGGCTTGTGTGAATGTCACTTTTTTGGTTTGAAGTGAACTGAAGCAACTGAATAGTAGTAGCAAGAGTTGAACAGCAGTAGGGTGCAAGTTACAAGTGGCACAGTATGTTACATTTTAAACATTACTATACTTAACGCATGTAAGCCTATAAAACATGGCTTTTAAACTTGAAAATAATTTATTGAGGTGAAGTTAACATGTACAGTCGTCAGCAAGCTTAACTCGAACACTCCACAGCGTGTCCAGAAAGGGTTTGATTGACACCAGTGCCGCGTAGCTTTGGGTTCTGTTGCCATGATGTTACCAATGCATGCCAACATACTATCCAAGCATACTGAGGTATTATCTTGGCAACAGCGCCCAGTGCTTCGCGGCTGGCATCAGTCAAACCAGTCCAGGCCACACTGCGGAGCGTTTGAGTTAAGGGGGGACACTGATTTTTCAAGATGTAAAATAGTGAAAAAAATCAGTTTTTTTTAAAAACAGCACTTTTGTAACATACAGGCATTGCCGCAAGTACTGACCAAGTTTCTTGCACCTTGGATTGATATTTCGGCCATAGAATCAATTTATACCACAAAAACAGGCTATATCCTAATGAAAAAAAAAAGCGCAATAATGGAGCTCTTGATGCTATGAGGCTGTTGAATGATGCATGCTGCAGCAGTACTCATGCAGGTTATATCTCTGGTGGCTACAAATAATCTAGCAAAAAAATTTTAACATCTTGTGTTGCATGAGGTTCAAAATCGACCTTATTTGCTTTTCTGCATTTTCTCAAAACCTGTTTTTGACTCTTTGCGACCTTTTGGGAACGGGCTTTCAGTAATCAAAGCACCTAGAATTGTAATTCTTGTTGCACTACTGAGCTATACATTAGTATTGCCCACAAGGGGTAGCAGCAGATTTTTGTATTTCAGTTTTAATGTTTTTTTAATTGTCCGTGCAACTAACTAGCCACATCTTGGAACAGAAAGCTTTGATATGCTGTATAAGTCTTAATAGTTTGCACGTCAAAAAAGTATTCCTACCCCTGTGAAGCTTGTGTTTCCTAGTATCCGGCTATGTGCCTAAAGCAAGATTTCGATGAGTAGTTCTTGCTCCATTGTTCCCAGAAACAATGCTAATTAATTTTAATTAACTTTGGAACTAATGGACATATTTGAAGTAGGGGTGTGCGAATATTCGAAATTTCGAATATTTTTTTAATAGTGTTTGCTATTCGATTCGATTTGCACAGGAATTTTACTATTTGAACTTCCCGAAGACAAATACAGTCAGCGCCCGATTGAAAGTGACCCCTTCAAATTTTCAATATGCTTCACCTCATTACACTCTCGTATTGTGGCAAAGCTGCCTTCCAGGCCCGTTACGGTCGAACTTAGCCAGGACACAACGTCCCATTGGAAGTGGTCCCTAGAGTTTCAGTATGCTTCACCGCATCACACCCCGTATTGCGGCAAAGCTGCCTTTCAAGCTTCGTTAAGGTCGAACTTAGCCAAGACAGTCAACGTCCGATTGCAAGTGGTCCCTAGATTTTCAATATGCTTCACCTCGTCACACCCCCGTATTGTGGCAAAGCTGCCTTTTAAGCTCTGCTATGGTCGCAAATGTATTAACTAAAAAAAAAAAAATGCTGGTTCCAACATGGAGATGAAAGATGTGGCAGAGTTGGGGGCTTTATTAATGCTGTTTTGGACCTGAAGTTTAGGCAGGAAGACCAAACAATCGGACGCCGAAGCTTTTTAGCATCCAAAATTTCAGATGTTCTTACATATGAGGCAGATTTGGAATTCCGGACTTGAAGGGAGCACACCCTTGTCTGTTACATCAGTTGGGCTTCCACAGAAGTTGAAAGAGGAGGAAAGGCTGAGGAAATGGCATCTTTGCCTACCACGTGTAAAGTGTTGTCGGCAACACTTTGGTTGCACCAAATCATGTACATAAATACAATTCGGCCTCCGCATTGCCTCATTCTTGATAAGACAACTATGAAACACCACCCCACCAGCGCTTCATCAACCTAGCAAAAAGAAACACTTTCATGTTGCTATCTCATAAAAATATGCTTAGGAATGCTCTTTAACCTTTTTTTTTCTGCAATTTCGCTTCGAAGTATTAGAGAAATATTCGAGAAATATTCTATTCGATTCGCACTCACACTTCAATATTCGAATTCGCTTTGCACCCGAAATTTTGCTATTCGCACAGCTTAAATTTGAAGAATAATTGCATATTTGGAATCAGCAAAGAAAACTAAACAAGACTGTGCAGTTCCATTAAATCTGGTAAAGGGAATCTTGATGATTTTAAAAAACCCACTCCCCCCCTTAAAGGGGTACTGACACAAGACTTCGCGGCCAAAATAGCCTGTGGGATCGATTCCCGTGAACATGTGTATATCGTCTGCAAAATATTAACAGCAAATATAGCTTGGAAGGTATTTTATGTGAATTTGAAGTACGCGTGCGCGATCTAGCGCTATACGCCGCACCTCGCGACATTAACACCCTTGAAAGTGCCTTGAAAGTGACCCCCCTACTTCCCCGACGTCGCCACGCTCCAGCCGGTACAACAATTTATGATGATGTCATAGTCGCCATTTCTCTTTTGCCGCGCTTGCTCCAGCAGACTATTTTTCGGCGGCTGCTCGCGAGTCCGTCGCCGCAGCACACGCATTGAAAGTTTTGTGTTTCGCAACACTGCTTTCCCATTTCCTGTTCAAAAGACTTCTTGATTTCCTTGCACCGTCTGTGCTGTGGGCCGTGCGAAAGTGCGTCACGGTTCTGTGTGCTGACGTGTTCGAGCGTTGCACATGCTAGGTGGTGGTAGTTGCACCCCGCGGCTTGTCGTTTTTGGAGCTCTCTCAAACCAAAACTGAGACTGGTCGGTAATGAGGAGCCTGTAATTAATTATCTGTCACGTGCTGCAGCAAACGATGTGCCGTGTTATGATTAACAGGCCCCCAGCAATACATTGCAGCAAAAAAAAAAACGCGAGGCCCAAATTTTTGTGTCAGTTTTCCTTTAAGTTTGCTACGACTGTACAAAGTGTGGCTTCGTGGCATTGCAGATTTTAGCTGGATGGTTGGTTTTGCAGCATACCACCCCTACTCTGCAGTGAAACTACCTTTACAGTGGAGTTATAGGCGCTCAAATATAGATATATTCGTTCATTTCGAAATATTTCGAAATTTCGAATAATCTAAATTTGTGTCGAAGCGAATTCGAATACTGTGATATTAGTTCCAATATTCGAAGAGCCCCAATATTCGCCCATCCCTACCTTATTGTTGCCGTGCTTTGATATCTGTCTTTTTATGATGGCTCTATATTTATTTGTTTTACTGCTCATGTATTATGGTGTATATGGCACATTTTTCAACAAAAAATGTAATTATGAATAAGTGTTCCTTCTTTGTTTCTGTAGTTGCTTGTATTCCAAGTTTTATTGCATTTTTTCTTTCACGGGGTGAGCTTTGATTGACCACTCTTTATAACTGCATTGTGTGTACTGTATTCTGTGGTTGGCTGATGTATTCTTGTAGTAGGGGCATACATTCATGATTGTGTGTACATTTATAGGACTCAGATTCTGAAGATGAAAAGGATGCGGTTGACATGTTCAGTGAAGGTGGTCGCGCAAAGCTGTCACCGAAACGCAATGGTGCTCCACCGCCGCGTGAATCCTCGCCAGAGCCAGAGCCCGTTCGGCCGAGAGAAGAGAATTTCAGGTTCCAGACGCCTGAGGAACAGCATCAGGAAATGGTAAGCTCATAGAGAGGTATCAACTCATATTCACAGAGAGTCTGCAAGTTGGAAATTGTTTCTGTGCTACGCCATAAGCAACATAGCACTGAATTTTACCTGGAGAAAGAAACTGTGGTTCAGTACTTGCTAACCTTCACGATTTTGTTATATAATGCCTTTTTATGGAACTCACTAATGTTTGTCATATTGTCGCTGATATATTTGTGACTTTTTTATTTAGGTCGTGTTTAGGGTAAAAATCTGTTTTAAAGGAATTTAGACACCAAAATCGGATTCTAAACTGACTACAGCATTAGCTTTGCGTGCTTGCAAAAAATGCATAAAATACAGTCGCTGACCGATAAATTGGACACTGATAATTCGGACATGCTTGGTAATTCGGACAGTCGCGCGGCACCGCCGTTGATCCTATAGAAGTAATGTGTAAAGACGACCGATATTTCGGACAGCTATGAGATCTACATTCGATAATCCGGACCCTGTCCGAGACTCGCGCACGTCGAATCGCCAGCCATTATCTCCTCCGGCACCCGTACCATACAAAGTATGGCCTTAGAGATCGAAACGAAAGCTAATTGGTGATCTATGAGGCTCTATTTCGATCGCTACTTTATGCCTCAGATTTGTGATTTGAAATGCCGATCTTGGAGGCACTGGTCAACTGTGGGAAATCCTATCGACATCGCGAACATCCTACATTCCGGTTCCTGTATCCCCGCGCTGCGCTGCTATCGCCGCCGTTCTGTCGAATGCGTCTGCGGTAAAGCGTTCTGCACGCGCGTTCATTTTTATCTTGAGACTTGCTTTATTTTACGCACTGCTGTCTCAAAAGATCTAAGTTAAATGGCGCCAACGGTGCCCTCACAGCCAGCGCCGAAGGCCGCGCCAACGACAACGAAACGCGGCAGATACAGTCAACTGCTGATTTTCCGGACATGCTCGAAAATTCGGACGCTTTCGTGGCACCGTCACCAGCCCCATAGACGTCAATGGTCAAAGAACGTCGGAAATTTCGGACGCTAAAACTCTTCGGCGTCCTATTTTTCGGACTTTCTGCCCAAATTGCAGGTCCGAAAGGCAATAATTGAAGCCTCCACCTCTGCCGCGTCTACCATCTCGTAGGTTCGAACCAGTGCTTTTGAGAGTCGACCTGTTTGCGACAGTAGCAGAGTCCGAAAGTCAGCTTTGTCGCGATGCCGACGTGTTATGGGGTGAAGCGTACCGGAAATTCAAAGAGGCCGCTATCATGGCGCCGTGCGGCTATGTCTTAGGGATAAGCAGTGGAAATGCACGGAGGCGTGATGGCGGCAGGTGGCAAACGTGCCAGTACGGCTCAATCGCTGACAAGCCTTCCGATAAGCGTCTTCAGTCAACTGCTCGATAGTGCATGTGGCCTGGTGAAGTTGCGTGCGTAGTTCACGCATTTAATAGGCGAGAACCCAAACGCGCCGCGCCGCCATTCATGCTGCCTCTTTGTGCGACCGCTAAGTATGCCGCACAGATGCGTTGCCTTTACGAACGAAACCAGCTCGCCATCGTACTGCGATCACATCACACTGGCGGAGATACAGGCGGACTTGGTTGCACGTAAGCGGAAGTGCGGGCAGCAACGCATTGACAACCTTTTTCGGCCACCGGGACCCTGAAGTGTCAATAAAAGTATTTTTTTTTCTGATGCATTCGTTTTTTTGGACATTCGATAATTCAGACTTATTTACACGTTCCCCGTGAAGTCCGAATTATCGGTCGTCGACTGTAATAAACATTTTATCATTTTTATGGATGATTGTGGTGTCTACACACTTGAGAAATTCAAGCAGCATCAAATCAGGTTGTCTATATATATGCAAGAGCACATTCGATTGAGATTGACTGAAGACACTGTAGCCTGCATTAGACGGTATTTGTCAACACTTGTTATCATGCAGCCGAAATATGGCAGCACTAGCTGACATTTGCCAGTTGTAAGCATACACTAGCAAACATTCGCCTGTGCCGACTAGTGCTTGTAGTGTGTGAGTAATTGTGGTAGGCGAGAATAATGCCGTTCAGAAGTTGCTGTTTGAAATACTAGATTTTTAACCAAATTCTAGTATTTCTTGCTTTTGACTCTTTCAAATTTTAATTAATGTAGGCAAGTCTGAGCATTCGTCGGCAATTTCTACGATGAGGGGTCTCTTCAAAAACTTCAGTGCATTTCAGAGTGCTTGCTTAGCAAATTTCTTAACCATAACTCTGTAGTGTCACAGAATTGCAGTGATAATTTCTGACAAGGGGCAATGCTGTGATTGCCTTGCAAAGTTAGTGAAGTGGCAAGCATAGCAACCTTTTAGGATGTGGGGAGAGTTGACTCCACGTTGGGAGGTGTGTTATCACCACCTGGTGTCACGATAATATGATAGTCTTGAAACAGTATAGTATTCTTTATTATGTGTTATGCTGAGCACATAATCCAAGTGGGAAAAAAATCCTGACAATATGAATGACTAATAAGAAAAGTGTTTTTAGATGTGTGCTGAACCTAAGCTGTAATTTTGTTTTGTCTTTCTCAGTGGTATTTGGGGCCATAAGCCTGAGCGACGTTAGCTTATTAATTACAATATTACGCTGTTTCTCTGACTTCGAAGCTGTAGGTTTTGAAGTGAAGCTGGAAATGTGAAGTCACTTTAATGTGTGTGCTGCTTCTACTATCCTAAGTGAATCACACAAGTAATTTTCTCTGCCTATTCTAAGCATTTGTGGAAAAAGCTGTGGATTTGCGTGGTATTACTCGGCATCTTAAATTAGTTGTGTGTTATTGTAGCGGACATTCGTAAGCACATGTTGTGCATTAAGGAATGTTCCTGTGGCTATTTTCAGATGCTGAAAGTGCGGAGGATGCTCACTGAGCTTTTGCTTGAAGTGACCAATGAAGAGATGCACTCCTTATGCCAGGAAGTTTTCCAGAAAGCAGTGCTCAAAGGTAGCTTTAGTGTAGTGGTGAAGTTGTGTGCAGTAGTCATCATCGTGGAGCAATGTTGTTGCGCATTTATGAAGAAACTATTTGACGCACAATCAACTAGACACGGCAATATTGCAGTAATCTTATAGTTGTATGCAGTGGTGGAACAGCTGTGCCAAGAGCAGCCCTTTGCACCATACTGCGAGGAGTTGTACCAAGCCAGCATCAGTTGACGCATAAGAACAAAAGCCGCCTTCCTCCAATTGTGCCTCAGTGGTAAATTTGAAAGCAAAAACCATGCTGCCGTAGTCATAATATTCTCGAAGTTGGTGGAGCGACCATAGCCACAGATATAGCTAATCGCCGTTAGTTGCAGTTCTCTTTAGCGAATGTTCCAATGTACTCCTGCTTCAAGATCTCTCTCCCTCTGCCCTTTTTGGTGCAGTTTGGCATATATCATGCCAACATGGTACAGCTCTCACTCAAGCAAAGTGTTGGATCAAAAAGAAGCCTTGAATAGTGTCTGGAAGTGTATAGATTAACATAGTTGCTGGCACGGCCACTTTAGAAATAATCTCGTATTGTGTGTACCAAACCGCCAACATACAGGTTCGGAAACCTGTGCCAAAAGTTAGTTTTGAGACCTACATCATAAGTGATTGCCTCTTATTGAAAACAAATTCTTGGTTGCCCCAGGACTTAGGCCAAAAAGTAATATGGCTGTTCCACCACTGGTATGGAGACTGTTCACCTTGGTTATGGGGCAGTGTTGAACAAAGACTTCCAAGTTCCTATATTTACGTTAAATGCATCAGTTCTTTTTATTTTATAGTAAATGTGCCTTAATTGCATCTGCAAGGTTTACATCATGGACCTTTTGCTTTGTGAGAAACAGAAGCTTACACCTAGTTGCTGTGGTGATGTCTGCTGAATATCATTAGTTGAAGATGTTTAATAAAATGCTTCAGCAAGCACTGACGTGAAATTTTCTCTCATTCTGTTAAATGATGCGGACGCAATAGGTGAGAGGAACTTAAAATGCGAGTTGCAAAACCTATGTGGCAGCTTTCCTGTGCTGTAAAATCTCGCGCATATCGACTGTGTGGCCCACCCTCACTGCAAATGTTTGGTGCAGCATATAGTGTCGGCCAGCACGTACGTATCTGGTTCCTGAAGACACCTGCATAACGTAGCTGGATCCCTGTGTAGCCCATCGATCGACCTTTGCTCACTTTAGGTTTTGTTATTTCCTATCGGAAGGTGGCTAAGCTGTTTCGAGAAGGCTGCATGGGCGTTCATGGAGGCCATACTGGCCGCCCTAGCCAAACACGGGAAGCGCTACACTACACACAACAATTGCAGCGAGGATGTTCCACGCCACTATTGTGCATGAAATTTTGCAACGCAGGAAAGCTGCCTTGGAGGGTTTTCAACTTCTCCATATTAGAACTTGTGCGGGGTTGTCACCTTTTTGACTTTGGCACATTGCGACAAGGCTCTGAGGTAGAGAAAATAAAAACAAATTGTGGAAGAATGTTCTTTTTTTTTGTTGTTGTTAATTGTAACATGAGCTAAAGTTAATGGCTACGGTAAAAAGTGAGCATAAATGTAAGCATCATGGCCGATTCTCAACAGTATGAGGCACACCACTGCATATGTTTAGGCTGTGTTTTTGGAAGCTGTGTGTGTGTGTGTTGACACGTTGTCTTGTGTCTGTGAACAGGAGACTTGGTGTTCCCCTGTGTCTAGGTTGTGTTCTCTGTGTAGTGCACTAAAATGGTTCCCTTCTGCTGTATTGCTGCAAAAGCTCCTGCCCGCCAGCTCAGATCCTCCTCCGCTTTGGCAAATATTACTGGTGGATTGGGTAAGTTCACACTGGGCTGTTGTCAACCCAGCATGTTACACTCTGCATGCTTAATGGTGCACTGGCAATAGGCCATTTGCTATCAGAGTCCGAATGTTCCTTGGTGCACTGGATTACCGCACATACTCGTGTAAGCTGCGCAGATTTTTTTTCTAAATTTTGGTAGGGTAGGACCCATGCAGACATTTCTTTGGCATCCTAATAGAAGCACTAATCCTCCTTTGCCGTCCAGCATATGTTCATAACCTTGCAGGCCTTGGTGACAATGTATGAAGATGCCACACACAACACTTTATAGAAGCAGGCATGCTGTTCCCTCATTTTTTCCCACCAAGCGTGGGGTTTGGCCCTTATACAAGTGCAGGTCTTACCTGAGCATGTGCGATATTCCGTGTGTTTATAGTGTGTTGGGTGAATGCTCCTTCAGCCCCTACAAAAAAAAAAATATTGCTATGTTGTACTGGGCTTTATAATTATTGAGACCTCGCAAGCGCCCGGTAATCAATCGAAAGTTTGAAAGGTGCAGTAGTTCACACACGGGAAATATCGCAGTTTTCCAACACGAAATCCCAGTATAAAGATGGTAACGAGTTTTGAACGCTCATTTCTGGGCAAGTTGTGTGTTTGTCTTGCCTTACACTACAATTGCATTGTTTAAACAGGAAACTCGTGCGCTAGCCTGTGAGCAGCTAAACTTGTAATGCCCAAACACGGCTGTGCCAAAAAAATTTGGACAAAATACTCATTTTTTCTGACCATGGAGAGTACAGTAAAACCTCGGTAATTTGTACTCGGTTAATTGGGAATCCCGGATAATTTGTATTATTTGCGCGGTCCCAAATTTTTACATGTAAATTTAACCGGATAATTGGTGCGGCCAGTCTGCGACTTCCCGGTTAATTGGCACACTTGGCCGCGACTTCCAAGATATGCAAAGGGTGTTGCGAATCTCGGTGGCTGTAACTAAAACATGCATTTTTTTTTTTTTGATGTACGGATCTCGAAGGCCATGTTTTTTTTTACCGGAAATACGTCGTAGACGCCATGTTTTAGCAATTGCCAGGCGGCGATGCGTGCGGTTGCGATCATGATCATCATCATCTCAACAGCGATGTTAGCCACTCTAGCGAAGTGAATGTTTTGTGGAGTCTTTGTGCCATTTGGATGTCGGCTGGCGAGCATTGTGCCATTTGGATGTCGGCTGGCGAGCATTGTGCGATTCGGTGCGACTGCTCCATTTGTCTCCTGTCTCCGCTTGAGTGTCTTCCCTGTGAATTAGTTGATTGAGGTGTGCTTGGAAGGAAGATGCCAAAGTACAATAGCTTGTCCCTGCACGAAAAGGTGTGCTTAATTGAAGAGGCCAGCAAGTCGACGGCGTTGAAAACGGCTCTCGCCGAAAAGCACCACGTGCCTCTGTCAACGCTGTGCAACATCATCAAGAATAAGGAGAAAATTCTCGATGCTTACAGCAAGACGCACTCGTCAAAGCGTACACGAGTACGCCCGCCTACGTACGCCGACGTTGAAGCAGCTCTGATCGACTGGCTGCAGAAAAGCCAACGCAGCACACCTTCCTGTGAATGGGACCATATTGCGTGAGAAGGCCAACCAGCTGGCGCTGCAACTTGGACATTCTGAGTTTAAATGCAGCAATGGATGGTTTTGCCGATTTAAGGAGCGCAACAACCTGACATTCGTGACTGTTTGTGGCGAGAGTGGCAGCGCGGATCAGTCTGTTGTTGAGGGCTGGAAGCAGCACACCTTGGCTCCACTACTCGCCAAGTACGAAGCAGCAGATGTTTACAACCTTGATGAAGCTGCTCTGTTCTACAAAATGTTGCCTACGAAGACGTTCGCTTTGAAGGAGGCAGACATTAAGGGGCGGAAACAGAACAAAGATAGAATCACTGTTTTGTTTGGTGCAAGCATGTGCGGTGAGCACAAGCTGCCACTGCTTGTTATTGGGAAGACAGAAAAGCCTCGTTGTTTCAAAAATGCACGACTGCCATCCAAGGATGACCTGATCTATAAAAACAACAAGAAAGCTTGGATGACGGCTGCACTCTTTGAAGAATACGTGCGGCACCTTGACCGCAAGTTTGCGGCCGCAGGGCACAGCGTTTTGTTCGTCGTCGATAATTGCCCAGCTCACGGCGACATTCAGAACCTGCAGGCAATCAGACTTTCAGTGCTGGGAACTACCGAACGCGTCAGTCACGCATGGAGGAATTTTTCTCCAAGTAGGCTGACTTGCCACAATAAAGGTGTTACTTCCGTACATCACGTTTTCTGGCTGATTTCTTTGATTTCGCGTTGTTTCGGATAATTGGGAATCCCGCTTAATTGGGATATTTTTCTCGGTCCCGAGGCCTTCGAATTAACGAGGTTTTACTGTATATTAAAAAAAAAAGGCAGCGCAATGTTATCTGAGTGCAAGTAGTAGCTACTTAACTAGAAATTGCTTCGGGAACTGTCCATGCCTGTACATCACTATTGCAATGAAAAATGTAACTATGGGCTTTGCAATAAGCTTGCTCGTGCTTAAATGAGCATTTTGAATTAGTATTAGACTTAGTGTAGCACATATAACATGAAAAATTACGTTGCAAAAGGTGACTGTGCAGCTGTACGGTCCCCTCCCCCATCTGTGCCTCTTTAGGCCATTAGTGAAGACCTCTGATAGGCAGGGCCCGTGGGGACAACCTTTCGCAGGCGGCCTCAGTGGTTATGGCAGTGACAGCGAGTCGAGCAGCGGTGCGGAGAGCGGAGATGATTCGGAGGAAGAGCTGCAGCGCTGCATCCGCGACAAGAGAGCCGCGTTTGCTCAGTGGGAGCACCAGGTGGCAGAGGAACTCGACGAAGAGGACCGTCAGCATGAGCGCCGGCTGCAGCAGCAGGCAGCTCAGAAGGTAACTGAAGACGGGGGCGTGCGTAACAGCAACAGGCCTGGTGAGTAGATCCCTTCAATGCAAGTTCGGGGCCGAGGGAGTGCGGGAAGTGCTTCTAAAGCAGTGTTGGCACGTCTTAAGAGGAGGAAACCTGCAACACCTCTGTTTCTCGCTCTTTTGTGCTTTGGTCTGTCATAATTTTTTATTGGCACTGTTGCACCATGATATGTGCTACTACTTGTAATTAAAACAGCACAAAAGCAGAGGACCAGTAAAAGGACACAGACAACAGTGCTGCAGCAATTAAAAGGGCCCAATATACTAGAAATAAATGCAGCCAAAGTGGATGCTTGGGCAAGTTGGTACTGCTTCACTACTGTACTACTGCATCACTGAAGATGAAAGGTAGTGTTGGCATGCAGTCTAAAGCAGGAAGACGAGGCATGCTGTCAGGTGCACTGAAAAATGTAATGCAGTCTACACTCATAATGAACCTGCATACAACATGTCACCACGTAGCCAAGAAAGATGCAGGGTTCTTTCAGTAAACAAGGTTTATTGGAGCAAACTTATGCTCCACAAGAGATTCAAGGAAAATACCAGCAGCAAAGAAGCAGTCAACAGAGCAACGTGCACAGGCGATCGTCAGCGGAAAATGAATGCTGTGGCATTTTTTGTACGAGCATTTATACCTCCACGTTAATCTGTATAGAACCATCGAATTAAATCAATAAGCCTGGTGATCAGAGAACATTCTGGTCTAGTGATGACAGGGTGAAACACTCTCTCTATCAAATCAAATAGTCTGTGTGGCATACAAAAGAAAGAGAGGGAAACGCACTTCACATCAAACGCAGATACGATAACTGGGCACGGCTAGACGCTAGCAACAAAACATAAGAAAACAAACTATTGGAGGCATGGTTCGCAGCAATGTTTCCTAATATAACGGGCCATTTTCCAACCTCAGTTTTGTCTTAACTTTTTAGTGAACCACACTACAAAGGAGGAGTATGGGCTACAGTGAACGAAATCAGCAGCAGTTTTTTTCTGAATTTTGAGTATTATTACAAACTTCGGATAAAACGGACCTTTTTTTGTCAGATTACCTTTTATTGGTGTGAGAGGGCAAATCAAGATGTCTGATGTGGCTTTTGATTTTCGAAGTTTTACTCGGTGGCACGGTGGCTTTTTTTATGGTGGTGATGTTTCTTTTTCTGTAACATAGAAATTTTAATTGGGTGTGTGATTGATACAAAATATTTTCATCATTCTGCATAAGTGACAGCCGTAAAGGTCTTGTAGTGTGCCACTGTGCAAATTTAAGGAAAGCTCGCTCATTGGTTTTGTCAAAGCAGAAACTTTTGCAAATTACAGTACCGTAAAAACCGGAACACAGGTCAAATTTTTCTTTAAAGAACAGCCATAAAAAGTCAACCCTCGTCTTATATATCGGTCATTGGCAGAAAAACTATGGGCAACTGAAGTCACCCGCCTCCATTGCCATCGCAGTCATCGGCGTCGCTTTGTTTACTACCAGCCTTATGCCATAGGCGGCCCCATTTTGCATTTTTGCTGTTGTCTTGTGAATATATTTGGGCTCTGAGCTGCTTTCTTTCTTGTTCTCGACCGGTGGCCGACGACAGTTCACTGCGGCGTTCAAGAAAACAGTGATCGAGTTCGCGAAGGCATGAAGATATCTGGTTTGAAGAGTGTGAACGATGTGTTAGGATGCTAACGCATGTGAATGCAAGCGGGAGCTGTGAGTCGCAAACAATAGCTGAAAGTTTATCTTTGCAAGGGTGTTTTCGCTGCTCCATTCTCAGTGGATACATTTTCTTTGTTGCTTCCTGCGATGTCGCAACTCAAGTTACAGCGTCACGTATGGTGGCTATGATCAGCGGGCAAATCGAGTGCACCACAGAAGCATTTGCTACTGGCGGACGCTGAAGGATCAAATAACGACACGCAGCGATCAGAAGAAAACTTTGTTTTGGTGCCAGACCGCAGCGTATCTAAAGCTGGAGATGAGGGTTGCAGTTTATCCAGTAGCCGCACTCGCGTCGTGATTGCTACCGGTGACCTCAAAGTGCATACAAATTAAAAATTAAAGCTGTCAAGATGTTTGTGACATTTTACGAACATAATACTTGAGCCCATCTTTTGGCTTTCTGCCACGTGGAACTTGCGTGTAAACACATGTGTGAATAAATGGCATTCTCACTGTGCGCCATTCGAAACTACGTTCGTTTCACGGTAAAGGCACCTTTTGATACTTTGGCCGTTCCACGTACTTTTTTTTTAGATTTTTAGTTGTCGAAGTTGGGGGGTCGACCTACATTCCGGATTTTACGGTAGTATGCAACTAATGATGTTGCAGCAGGTTCTTTGGTTTAACCGCACTGTGGTCTCACCCGATGTTTTTTTTCTTTTTTCACCTTTTATTTTCCTTCTTGCCAGTATAATACAACCTCCATGGAGCATTAAGGAGTTTTTATGGTTGTGTTTGTAGCCGAGAAGAATTCTATGGGCGCCTTAGACACCGACTCTCCTAGAGAGGCCAGCCACGAGGAAGCGGCAGAACCTGATGACAACGAGGAAGAACGAGAGGATCCTGGTGGTACTCCGCAAGCAGACTGGTCGAGCCCTCCACAAGCGGAACTTCCAGATGAAAAGGTCAATGACGAAAGCAGCAGCAGTTCTTCTCCCGAGCACAATTCTTCGGAGACGGACGACCGGCACGACGACGACGCATCATCGAAGAGAGACCGAGAGAAGAGCTCGAGGCGCGAATCGACAAAGTCGTCCTCGGAGAAAACAAGCGTCAGCAAGAAGCGACACGACAGAAGGAGCCGCAGCTCTTCCCATCGAAGAAAAAGCCGAAGTCGTTCGCGAGACAAGAAGGACAAGCGGCGCTCCCGACACCATCGTAGCAGCAGCAGCTCTAGCCACAGCCGAAGCAGTAGCCGGAGACGAACCAAGCGACGAAGTCGGTCGAGGGATAGAAAAGACAGGCGCAGGCGTCGCAGAAGTAGCAGCAGCAGCCACTCCAGAAGCCGAAGTCGAAGCCACGCCCGACGAAGGAGTCGCTCAAGGAGCGCAAAGCGCTCGAGCCGGAGGAAAGATAGGAGCCGGAGCCGAAGTCGGAGGCGGAGACACAGCTCTGAAAGCGCAGGGTCGGGTAAGAGGTCCAGTCGCAAAAACAGA
This sequence comes from Rhipicephalus sanguineus, assembly GCF_013339695.2. Classification (NCBI taxonomy): domain Eukaryota; kingdom Metazoa; phylum Arthropoda; class Arachnida; order Ixodida; family Ixodidae; genus Rhipicephalus; species Rhipicephalus sanguineus. Next base: position 157,658,275 of record NC_051181.1, on the reverse strand, counting down.
GACCGATGAGACGTGACGTCTGCTACAGGTGCAGTATGCCTTTTCCTTAGTTCTTATTTTAAGTGCCTTTTCACATTGTGCTTTTCTTTAGTTCAGGGGTTCTCAAAAACTTTCTGGCCTTGAGGAACCCCAACAGCTTTTCCAGAGTGCAGTGGAACCGCTCCCTCTTTTCCCCTCACTGTGCTTTTATCATATAGGGAAGGTGGGGAGGGGGAAGTCTGCAATGCTCGCTCACCTACAACGAAGGAAGGGAACATTCCCAGGTTTGCATGCACATAAATACCCAATAAAGTGTACAGGGCGGACGACCGCCGCTGTAGCTCAATTGGTAGAGCATAGGACGCGAAATACAGTGAAATCTCGGTATAACGAACTTCAGGGGACCGCGGAAAAATGTTTGTTATTCTGAAAGGTCGTTATAGTGAAAGCCCAAAAATTTACCATAACAATAGAATTTCAGTAACGCAAACGTCCTACCTTTGCAACGGTACGTCCTTGAACTCGTTTCTCACAACAATGCACACGTGAACGTCAGACAAGGCACGTTTATTTGAAATAGTCCGTGATCATTTTTTGATGGGTGCAGCACAAACTCTGCGTCACGAACGATTCTAGACCGTCCGCATTTTTATCCGCCGCTTCGGTCGCTGTTCCGCTTTTTTCTATGAATATGCGGAGTTTCCTCAAGCAGTCCAACGCATCTGTGGCCGACACGGACTCGTCGCGATCTTCGGGTGCTACCGTGACATCATCGTCCATGTCATCGCTGCAATCCTTTAAGGCCCAACTGCATGCACGCGAGTTTTGAGTGACGGCCGACAGGATTTACTGTCGCGGAGGGCCATCCATCGCCGTCGCTTGTCACAGGGGTGCAATCGCGAAACGATGCTATTTCCGATTCCACACGGCTGGCTGATCGCGCTGATAACGCGAGCGGACCGTCGTTCTGACCACTGGCCAAGCGCGAAAAGCACGAAAGGCATCCCAGGTTTCTGGAAAGCCAGAAAACATCGCTTGTCGCCCGGAAGTGAGCATGACGATATCCAACAACATGGCAGCATCTCTGACCCTTGCTTCGGTTGCAATTTGCTCGTGATGCTTCCAATCGGCGCGTACTTCAAGGAATGCAAGTTATAGACTACCTTCTTTACAGCCCCATCTCACGCGGAGAGCGAGGCAGCGGCCGTATTTTGTCGTTATTTATGATCGACGGTTCGTTTTGATGTTTCGGTGGTAGCTTGCTGCATTGGTGGTAGCTTGCTGCAATGTCAACATCGTCGTCGTGTGAGGTAGCCCTTCTCCCTGCGAAGCAACGATGTGAGGCGCTGCGGCTTTTCTTAAACGTTCTATGACAGCAAGAGGAAACGTTGTCGAGATGCGCCTCGTGGACTAACCCCAACATAACGCAGTTTGCAAAGTGCGACGTAGCGTAGGCAGCGTACGCTTCCAGGTGCCCCATGGGATCACAGCAGATACTACTGCCGCGGTTAAACATAAGATTGCGAAAAAAGGAAGTCCCGAAACGCTTTTATGGCATCTTTATCTCAAACAAGACATTAATAAATTTGGCATGTTGTCATTCATCTACTCTGTAATTCTTTTTCGTAATTTGCCTGCGTGCGCGCAATAGTTTTCAATCGAGCAGCGCGACGGAGCCCGTTTGTCGCAGCCGCCTTCGCTCGTAAGCCGCATGCTATGCATGCAGTTGGGGCTTTACAAAACCTGATGCGTTGTCGCCCTCCGCAACCATTCCGCAACGAAGGGAAAAAAAAAAAAAGTTCTCCGCCGCGTCTTTCTCCTCCCGTGCCATCTCAGGTTTTAGCGGGAGGGCATCCGCTCTTCGCGCTGCGTCGTCTGCTACCTTACAGCTCCGACTGCCATGACCGATACACTGAAATCGAAGAATCCTCACATTTCGGGATATAAGTTCGTAGTACTGAGGTGTTGTTAAGATTACACGGGAATTAAATAATGGTCGTTATTCTGAAATGTTCGTTATTCTGAAGTTCGTAGTAGTGAAATATTTTTACATTGAAACTATGAGCAGTCGGCACGGGATTTCTTAAAAGTTCGTTAATTTAAAATGTTCGTTAATGTGGTGTTCGTTGTAACGAGATTTGACTGTATGAAGGTTGCAGGTTCGGTCCCTGCCGGCGGCAAGTTGTCTTTTGGTCCACTTTACTTTCTTCACAACTATATCACAATTACTACAATGCAACTAACGTCCCCTATACTTTCCTTGGCTTCTTTATCTGCTGGTTTTCATTAAGGCTAACTGTATACATGACTTTACACCTAAGCAAGTACTACCACCGCTGGAATAACGTGTTATCTTAAATGTCAAAGGTCATCCCTTTCTGGTGAGGAACTTGTGATAATGCACGACACACAAACTATTTTCTTTTTTTCCTACGCTACTGCGCATTGCGCCGAACGTATGGCTGCCGCTTTCGACACCGCGTGCTGTAAGCGGTGTCTTCATGCAAATGAAATGTTGTATGAAGAAAGGTTAGTTTATTTCTTGCAAAAAAAAAAAACGCACAAACTTCACATGCCAGCCATTCTTTGGAATGGCTTTCAACATGCAGGCTGCAAGAAAAAGCCTAAATGCTCGTGTAGTTCGCAGCTGGCGCAATGCGGTACCTCTCATGCACATCGAAGCTCCTGTTGCACATTTTTATTGCTGTCAAATGTGACTATTTCGAACTCTGATAAATGGAATTATCCTTTATATCGAACTATTCTCGAGCACGGTGATGCTTTTACGTTCATGAATAAGAAAATCTTTGGCTACATCAATACATCAAACTAAAATAGCCGGAACACTTCGTATAGTATCAATGATCGGGCAACGTGAAACGTCCCAAGTAGGTGGCTTTCCCTCCCACAAAGCGGGCTTTTCCTCACACAAGGAGTCTTTCCTGCATGCATTTGGGAGAGGGAGTGGCGTGGTTTGGAGGGTGCTGCGCAGAGCAAGTAGAAACTAACGCTTGCCATCACATGCTTTCTCCCATGATTCCTCGTCGTCGCGCTTGTCGAACCGTCGTGTGCAGTAGCTGGGGTCGCCGTTCGCTTCTCCGCGTTTCTCCTTTCTTTTTCGTAACGTGATGGCTGCTGTGAAATGGAAGATTCTGCTGTTCTCTGCAAAGCTGGTGATAATGAACACAGTCGAACATGGACAATGGAAATCTGACGTTGCTGCTGAGTAGAGCACTCCCAGAAGCGCACTGAGTACGATATTGCAGAACAAAGCCAACTTTGGGGCCAAAGCGGATTAGGGGCCTCCTATGCCCGACGAGTGCACACAGCTGTGTATGAACATGTTGAGGCGCTGTTTATATCTATATTATATTTTCCCGCGTATGCCCCACCTCTGAATGTAACTCGCAACTCCAACTGCAAACCGTGCAAGTTCCTGTGTATTGCCTGAAGCCGGCTTCCTTGCATTATCGTGAAGCAGTGCAGTGAAACCAACCTGCACATCGAATCTACAGGACATTCTTTAAATCAAATTATGTACGATATATCGAACCAATTCCGCCCTCCATTTTTTTTCTTTGCAAGTTCGATGCATGCAGGTTGGACTGTACAAAGCCAACATAGTAGCATAGTGGCATACCAGCATGTACAGAAACTGCAGCATGTGATCAGCACGCCATGAGCCACAGATAACGTGTCAACATGGCCATTTGTCTGTTACGCAATGCTGTTTAAACCGCCAACATCGTCATGTGTCGGCAACAAGAATACTCGACCAGACAGGCATCGTGTGGCTCTCAGCTTGCATAATTTTCCAATTATATTCGAAAAAAGTTTAAAATAAGACCTTTTGAAGCCAAACAGTGGGCTCCCAGCTTACTGTGCATTGATAATTGGCTCAGATGCTCAGGACAGTGTCGCATAATCGCAATAAGCAAGATTATCGAACACAACCATGTTATTGCAAGGCTTCTGTGAAATGGGCACAACTGCAGAATAGGGAACATCATCTGGTACAGTGAAGTGAGGAACAATTTTGCAGAAAAAAATTTGAAATGGTTCAGAATTGGAGGAAAATTGTGTGGCCACTTCTGTGGTGATTTGTTCTTCAACTAACTTTTCTTTTTGAGTTCCTGTGTTCTTTTAAGCATGGTAGGCATTCAGCATAAGTTGGTGAATTTATCACTTCTCATGGCTTGCACAGCGTGAAGAACTGTCGTAATGTTTCAAAGTCCAGTGGCTTTCTTCATGCTGCTTCGTCATGCAGTAACTATATTGATAATGGAGTATGCTTCTTGTACTGCTACTCATGAGGTAGTTTTCAGAATAATTTGCTCGCCTCACTATACCCTACCTCATGTCTCGCTTCTTTACGTAGAACAGTGCCGACATCTAGAACGTTTACAGTGACAGCTTATGATAATGCCTGAAATGTGTATCTCTATTGCTTTTATTTGACCTGAGCTCGGTGATTGTTTTGTTACCTTGCTGGTGAGTGCAATGCCCAGTACTTGACACTCAGCCACCACCATTTTTAAGTTTAGCATATTTGCGCTAATGAGCACAGCGGCTGATTTGCCTCTGCTTTCTTACTGAAAAAATGCTTATCTGTGTATGGGATGATAAACAATGGAGGGTGGTCTTTTCATTGAATGTTTTACATGTATTTAAAACTGCATACGAGAACATCAACATGTAGCTAGCACAGTATCCAAATTTTTGCTTTTGGTTATGTTTTGCATTTCCAAAATGTGCTGAAGCGCCAGCAGTGCACAGTCATGAGCAATGTGAGAGGGAACATCGAATTGATGTTTAATCAACTATTACTCGTAATGCACCCATATGAATGTGACATTGAATTGCAGGAGATACTTTTCCACTTGAGCACTTCATGCTACAAACACTTTTGCGCTTGCCAACTGCGTTTAGCCGTCATGACCTTTAAAAAGTAATTTCAGTGTTCCCTTTCATATCGCTCACAACTGTTCATGTGAAGCAATTAGGACAACCAAATTTACCAGTGTAGTTCGGTAGCTGTGGTTATCTGCTTTTTTATCAACAGGTCACAGGCTCTATTTCTGGCTGTTGCAATGACCTCATTTCAGTGTGGGCAAGATTCGAAAGTGCTTCTGCACTTAGGTGTAAATACTACACATTGCAATTTCTGGACATTAAGCCCCACAATTTAATTAAACTTAATTATATTGCCACTATGCCAAAAGGTTACAGGTGGTTTCCAGCACTCTGGTAGCTCTCTTTCTCTCCAGCCCTGGAGCTTGAGGGGTGTGCTCTGTGTTCCATTTACAGGTGCAGATGGTTGATGTGCACCACTTCCAGTGGAATGTCATCACACACACTCAAGGGCTCATCATTGTGAGCATGTGGGTCAAGTATGATTTCTTCTTGTGAATAGTAGGGCATTGTGTACAGAAGCTGCAGTGTGCGGTACTGCTGCCTCATTAAAAAAAAATATCCTACTGGTGAATGCTCAGTGAGGAACTCTGTCCACAAACCAACCTCCCGTCCTTCCTTCCTGCACTGTATTTTGTCAAATGTGTAAATAGAATGGGGCTTTGAAAAAGTCTCGCCCATCAATCACTCAGCCAAGTTTACCTCGCACCAGCACCTTCCCTCATTCAATCAGTCCTGCTCTTTCGCGCCTAATAAAGTTGCATTTGTCATACTTGCTTTCTCATGGATTGTGTTCTGCTGCAAATAAAGTGTGCCAATGTTGTTTACTCTGCTTTAGCAGTTGTCTTTTTAAATTTGTGCCAAAAACATCACTTGTCCCGTGAAAAAAAAGGCTTTGTGGTGTGGACTGGTCAAAATCAGCACTTGCATACTCGGAACCTGCAACGACTTGGGCCATTCTTTTTGGGAGCCTCATTTGTGACACTTTAGTGGAAAGAGCAGCATTTTTTTTTGCGTGAGGAAATGCACTGTACGTATTTTAATGTCACATAGATCCTTTGAACACCAAAAGTCATCTTAAGCTCACAAATGTAGGCACTTCACAAGAGAAGCCTCACTTTTTAGGCAGGCCTGGTATTATTAGCAATGTTTCTGTAGTTCTTTTTATCCACATTCCACTAAACCTGATTGGGAGTTCGCTTCCTCTGCACACCTAGGATCAGTAAACAGTGCAGGTCAATGCAGTTCTGCTGCATTGTATTACTTCATGGTCACAGAGTTCTGGCATTGGTTAAAAAAGGGTTGCAAAACATGTGGTCATTGTTTCTTGCCTTCGAATGACATGAAATAGTGGAATTCTGTGAAAAGTTTCTCAACATACTTTCAAGGTTTCTTCCATTTGTGAACATTTTATAAACAATCTAATAGCATCTGATGCTAGAAATTTAAATGCTTTCATTGTATCCATTTGTAAAGATAACACAGAGGGGTTAAAACATTGAAGCTTTAAAATTTGGAATGGACAAGTAGCTATGCCTGCATCCCAATACTGATGTGCATTGGGCTAGCAGCATGTTGCTTGTGTTGGTATAGTGGTAAACGTTGAACAACATTGTTTGTACCACTGTTACAGCTGCACTTGATGTGATGGGTCAAAATTTAAGGAAATACATTCGCCAAAGTTGAAAATTAACACAAACAACAAACAAAAGCAACTGTTTGCAGGCACCACTGTCCACTTTCATTCAATGGAAACATACTGGGAAAGCACATTTTAAAATCGATCACAGATGCGACACCAATAATGTGGTCCTATCATTGGTGATGACCTGCATTTCTTGGTTGAGCACCTTTATCTTCTCCCAGCAAGAGATCCTGTGCTTCCACTTTTTTAACTATGTCTGCTACTGCCAAAATTATGTGTTGTGTGTTGTGTTCAGCAACAACCATGTAGCACACCACAGCAATTTGAACTTGGACACAGGTCATCGGAGATATGCTCGCAAGTCATATGTTGTGCAGTCCCGCTGTTTAGAACTAGTATTATCAAACCACCATTTTCAGAGATAGCCATTTTCCGCATTTCAGACTCTGTACTAAATTTATATGTGTTTGTGTGTGGAATAAGTTTCTGGGGCCGTGCCAAGATAGTGGTCTGGTGGTATGCTAACAGGAAAGCTGTTGGCCTTAAGCTTACCCCCCTTTATGAATGTTTGTGCATGTGTTTGTATGTGCATGTGTATATGTATATACAGAAAGTGTAAAAATTATTTTGGGGGGATGGGTTCAAACCACTCGAACCACCCCTCCTGGCTACACTACTGCATGCAAGTGTCCAGTCCCGATTGAGGAGTTGCAAAGGCATGGCGAAACAACCTACTAGAAAGGTTGAGAGGGGGCGGGGTAATGCCTCCCACAAGTGATTGCTGCAGCGTCATTCCGTGCCACATCCACCAGCGTTTTTCCTACCATCATAAATATGGCTGAAAAAATTTCCACCTTTTTTTTGAAGTCGAAAACTTGTTCCATTTGTTTATTTCTGGTGCCAAAAATTTTCCCGCCTATTTGTGAGTGTTTGTAGCTTTGCGCCGACTGAGCTAAAGGGTATCAACCAACAATTTTTTTCAAAGGACATTTATGTGATGAAGTAATGTTTGTGGCAAGCTAATGAAGTGATGTCACGGTAAATATAATGACATCTTTATGTATATCAATTCGAGTGGTTTAGCACGAGCAAGATTGAATAAAGTTGCAAAATCCGATATTTATTCTGGGAACATGGCGAATTCAAAGAGAACACACAAAAGATGTAACGGTGGCCTGTTCAATATGCAGCAAAAAAAAAAATGCTACTGAAGAAAAGTGCTGAGCGTATAACAGATCGTCGGAAAAAAAATTTCAAGGCTCACTTTTTTTTTTAAAAAGCTCTGTATTCAACATCAAAAACTCGCCTTGATGGTTGAACTAAAAATATGCATAATACCTCATTAGAAAGCTCTACGTTTTAGGTGAACATATGTGAAGTTACAAAAAGGTATCTTTTAAACATGAGAAGTATTTCTTTGAAATTACGTATGCACCAGCTTTTCACTGACACAACGCAAGCAGTGTTGAGCACTCGCAATGGGGGTCTTCAGCTCAAGCCCACTGACCTGGGATGCAGGCAGCAAGCTTGGCACAGTCTTCAAAGCAATCGAAAGGAAAATGGGGTTATTGTCTGCATTTCATTGCCAACAGAGGTACGTTGCAAGCAATGTGGCCAGAGTGTGATTAGTTGCAGTTGAGCAATCCAGCCGTTAGAGATGTATAATTACAGTCACAACATGCTACTTTTCTCAGGGAGTTCTGCAAGCTCGAACCTCTGAAACTATGGGCGTAAACAGATGAAAATTCTCACATGTGTTGATTATTGGCATTACAGTGATGCTACCGAGGACTTCTGATTTGGAGCAATTTTTGGAGCAGCAAAATTTCCGTTTTGGAGCACTTTGGAGCAGCAAAATTTTCATCTTGGAGCAGTTTGGAGCAGATAATTTTGCCTCTGGGAGCACTCCGGAGCAGCGAATTTTACATCCTGGAGTGCACTACAGAAGCATATTGCAATAACATTCAAGCACCGGAATATTACTATGGGGCTCTTATGAAGGCTAGAAATATTTCGATTCATTGCAAATCTCATGGAAAAAATCATCTCAGGAGAACTCCATACTTCACTCGCTAATGAAAAAATAAGGGCTCACGCAGTTGAGCGTTCTAAATTAACCTCTTCTGCGATTATTTTCGACACTAGCAAATAAACAGAATACCAGATGAATAAAATTTCACTTTATGAAATAACACTCTAAATACATCTATGTGGTTATCAGCAGACATTGTAGACAAACGCCGTGATGTACAGCAGTGCCTCAATGCCAAAGAGCCCCACTGTCCCTAATGCATTCCCCTAAGAAAACTCCAAGGCGAAAGCCAGGTTCTTTTTCTTCTTGATCGACGGGTTGATCCTCCCCTTCCTTCTCTGCAAGCTATCTGCACCTCACCTGGTTTTGCGCTAGCTCCATGATCGGCGCACCGATTACGGAAGCAGTGTAAGCGACGGTGTCGTGATGGCGTCATCACGTGACATCACGATATATGACGCCATGATGACGTCACAAGTTTGACGATCTATGACGTGATGATGACGCCATCACATGATTATTTTTTTGCATCAATCGATTGACGCCGCCGATGGTCAATTTTCGTGTTTTGATAAAGCATCTGATGCTTTCGCATTAATATTGCGTATTGACAGAGTGAAATGGGTGAGGTTGCTCGGAGGATTCACGAGGAGACGGACGTGCCGCCCGCGATGCCCCGCTCGCGCGTTCAGGGACGCGCTCGTGCCCCTCGCCGTCGGCGCACCGTGACGGCTGCCTCGACCGCCATGCCGTGCGCCTCTCATCGGCAGGGCCTTCGCCGCCTCGTCACCGACGTGCATCGTGCCTCTGACTGAATCGTGGTCCCGTCCGTGAACTCCTGGTGACCCGGCTCCTCAATCTTTCTTGTCCTCTCTCTCTTCGTCGCCTCTGTCGACCTCCGATCACAACCTTCCCTATTTCTTTCTACTTTTTCTATTATCCCCCCTTACCCCACCCCTATAAGGCACTGCGCCGTGTCGCCGAAAGGCAGACAGAAATTAGGTGCCTTTTTCCTTTTCCTCCCGAACCACCAAGAGTGAAATGGCTCCTCAACTTTTTTTGAATATTTATTGTGATAACAATTATATGGACGCTCTCCGCGGATTTTTGCCGTCGCCATTGCCGTAATTTTCTGTATAAAGACCAAATTAATAATATCACCACGCACATTCAAGCCGCGGGTAAAAGCTCGCGAGCGCTGGCGACGAACGCGGCTGAAGCGGAGATTAAGCTAGCCGGCCGTCTGTCTCCGTCGCACGGACAGCGCATGAGATATCTTCCCGCGTGCGGGCCTGCCGTCGATTGCTCATCAAACAGAGAGGAAACGCCCGCCCGTCTTTCGTAAGGAGCATGAAAGGACGCCAGGGGAGCGGGGGGGGGGGGAGGGTACCGCATCGTTCGAAGGGCGCAGTCGCTTGCGCGCGCGCCATCTCGAGGCATCAGGAGGACGGCTCGTAAACTTGCTGTGCTCTCAACGCTTACTTCGTGTTTAGAGAACTCAGAGCAAGAAACGCTTGGGTTCCTGGGAGCGGCCATATTCCCTTAAACCAGTGTTTTGTTGAGTTACGCGAGATCGAATCCAAAAGAGTTAGCTGCTAGCCTTACTTCGTTTAAACAATAGAATTTGTTGGTATCGCATTCATTGCTTCGCCCTTAAGCGAAACTGAGTTTTTTTACCCGTCAGCTATTGACCCCCGAAAGCGAGGGGCGGACGTGTAACATGGGGTAGCCGCTTCACTGTGGGCCGTCAGCGACGGGCCCGCTACTGATAGTCCGCGTATTTGCGGCTGCGCCGACCAGGATATATGCTTTTATTAATGAGATGACATTTTTAAAAAGCAAGCAAAAAATTCAATTGGAACCCTAGCCGTGAGCTCGAAAGGGCAGGGCCATTAGGGGGTATTTACCGCAGAGTGATTAAACTCGGACGTGCTGGTATAAGCAAGTACGAAAAAGCTCTCTGGATGAAGATCCATGGATAAAGTATATCCGAGGAAAAGTGTGAACGCGTTTCCACCGTTCGCGTGCTCTTCCATAAACGCGAAGCAAGGAAAATTCGATATTGTTCCATATATATACTGATAGCGATCCCACATTTCATTCCGCGATGTCCGGAAACAGAAATGACATACATTTTAGCCGCACGCATGTAGTAGTGATTACTGAAAATTACTTTCCTTACGTGCCGTGCGACGCTTGAAACGAGCTATCAGCAGCGTTTCTAGAACAGAAGACGTCCGCCGATGAATCGCCGTCGCACTTTCTCGCTACCGAGAAGCCTAGGCGTCACGAGCCGCTGCGGAGAGCGCGTTTTGCTGTCGAGCCGACTTGCAGAACAGAAGCTGCGTCGGCACCGTGCATGGCATCGTGGCTTATTCGGGACGCACGCGCGAGCGCTATTTATTCATCGGAATAATTCTTGGTCCCTGGTTGTGACTTTGGCAGCCCCAAGATCAAGCTGCACATGTTCTGACGCGCCGGCCGTGCGATTGCCGGTGATAGACGCCCCCAAACCCGAGACTTTGGCGCAGTTTGGCGCAATTTTCGTCGATATTATCAGGATGGCGCAGTAAATACAATTTGGCGCACTTTGGCGCAGTTGGCGCAGGAGTGGAATCACTGCATTTACATTACTGTAACTAGAATCGATCGACTAGGTAAATTTGTATTTTTTTCGTATACAAAAAGCCATTTATAAGTGGCAATTTTCATACATCGACAGATGTAAAAAACTTAACAAACCTAGTTTTTGTTGTATGCTCACAATCTTAGTTCCACTTCTGTAAAGCCTTAGTAGCTACATTTGTACAAAATTACAATGCTCTGTAGTTCGCAGATCTTAACAAAAAGATACCGTATGTAGAAAAACTAAAAAAAAAACACTAAATTTTTAAGCTATTTTTGTGCTCCAATGCAACCTGCGTATATCTGATTCCTTGCAAATTTTATAGCTGTAGCTTTTATTACCTCTGCTGTACAGCCATACAGCCAAATTTTAGAACTAAGTTTCGAAGTCTCACCCCACCATAAATTTTTTTTCTTTTATAGCCTGTTGAACAGGCCACCGTCACATATTTTAGTTGTGCTCTTTGAATTTGCCATGTTCCCGAAAAAAAATATAGAATTTCGCAACTTTATCCAATTTTGCTCATCTAAAGCACTCGAAGAATTGATATACGTAAGGATGTCAATATAGTGACTGTCACATCACTTCATTAGCTTGCCGCAAACACCATTTTATTGAGTGGATCACATAAACGTCCTTTGAAAAAAAATTGTTTGGTACACTCTCGCTCAGTCGGCACAAAGCTACAAACTCTCAAAAATAGGCAAGAAAATTTTTGGCAGAAAAAAAAAAAAAAAGCAGAAGGAGTCTTGAACTTCAAGAAGGTGAGAATTTTTTCAGCCATATTTATGATAATCGGCAAAACGCTAGCTGATTCGGCATGGAATGACCCTGCAGCGAAGTGAAAGTTTATTATACTATAAGTGAAAATCCTAATGTTTTATAAGAGGGAATAATATGTAAGCTTACCTGCTTTTGGTAATTTGCAGTAACAAATTACACTGTAATGTTAGCAGCAGCTAACTTAGGCACAAACACTACTGGCAACATGTGGAAAACATTTATTTACAGCACTTTTCAGTAACGCCATATAACAATGACCATTTTATAGGGCCCTCCCCCCCAAAAAATTTCAGCTTCCCATATTGGTCAAACCTTTGTTTCCTGCCCGTGTGAACCTGCATCTGGGAAGCTCATGTTATGTCAAAAGCAAGGCATTTTAGGCAATGAACAAAAAATGAACTTTCACTTCTGGGCAGTGAATGAAGCATCCAAATTATATTTATTTACAACATTTTCCAGCTGGGCCAAATAATGTGGCCATCTTGTACTTAACTAGCCCCTGCCCACTCGTATGGCAAAAAATTGTAGATATTCATTACCGGTAAAATCATTCTAACCGCCCATGGAATCTTGTACGCCTGAAAAGGCTCATCTCACATCATGGGCAAGTCTCTTTGGAGGCGAGAGATTGAAACAGAAAAACCTTTCAAGCAATACAGAAGCATCCAAATTAATAAAACTTAAGTAACATACACTAAAAGGAAGACTTGGTGTGTTGCTCGTCTACAACGGAGCATCTCATCACTGGGGAAATGGATTATTGACGATGAGAGAGAGGATAGCCAACTTGGGTGAAGAACAATTGCGCTCCTCTTGTATCACAGTTACTTCCCGAAGCGCTGTTCCCTCTTGTTGTACTTGGCAAGTGCTTCCAAGAACTCCGAAAGCCGGAGGTTGTGATGAGTTGGCAGAGTGCTGCAAGTAATGACACAAGGAGCGTATACTTTTTCTGGTGTCCTCAACATTACACATAGTATGTGCATACTGTGTGTTGCACATTTGTAAAGAAGCTGCTCTGCTTTTTCTATTCTGGGCAGCTGAAATTTAAAAAACTTGTGTTGTACGAACCTACAGTTTTGTTGTTACGTGTGGAATATACTATGGTGGCCTTGTGTACGTGCCATATTAGAAAACTGTTAGCTGTGCAGGCACTGACGCAACCTGCTCAAATTCTGACAAGTCAGGGTAGCTCATTTCCAACAGCCTTACCGAGTAAACAAAACGGCAACATGGTCAGGCACCACATTGTTTGTTACCATGACAACAGTGTCATCAATACATTGGAATGAACAGGCAACAATGGTGTACGAGCTTTCCCTACATAGGAGCTTTCAGCTCATTTCATTGGCCACGCACTATATCACCACAGACGAGTGAAAAGTGGTCATGTGAACCCGCGAAAATTGAGTTCGGGGTAGACATTTTTTTTCTTGCATTTTGTAATTTTCTAGACCAAATAACTTTGGACTGCGTGCCCCTATCACTGCCCTTCTTGCTGCACTAATCTGGCTATACTTTAGGCTACACAACCTGCGAGTGAAAAATGGAGGGTTGAATAGCATTGGAGGGCCCCTTTAAAGGAGTATGACACAAAAATTTTACATCTTGCTTTTTCTGTAGCAATAAGTAGCTAACAACCTACTTACCATGGCTGGAAACCTTGTTTGATTGAGCGTGTGGCGATTAATTATTAGGAGACTTTTTTAGAGCACCCAGTCACAGTGTCGGTTCGAGAGAGGCAGGATCCGGCATGGCTTTTATGTAAACAAAGCTGGCCACGTGAGTACACAAAACAGTGTGCAGACCCCATGTGCGAGGCATCGTGTGCACGTGAGCACCGCATCAACAGCAGGGGGAAAGAGTGTGCGCAAAGAATATGGCAGCCAACACAAACTAGTGACGTAGGTGGTCGTTGGTTATTTACATTCAAACCAAGTTGATGTCGACGTCTCTAGGTAATTTTCGTGTAGTTGCACAGCACACGCTTTAAAAATTATGTTAAATATGTTCTAGGCTAAATTAGTCATTGCTATTTTGTAGATGTAGCATGTGCATGTGTGCGTGTCCACACAAATCTATCTCGCAAGTTATCTAGCCTTCAAAATTTTGTTTCAGTACTCCTTCAATGGACTGATACCAATAAAATGTTTTGAACAATGTTGTCGCACTTACACAATCTCTGTGAGCCGAATCTGCCACGGTGGGTAACCCAGCAGGCTGTGTACACAACCACACCTCAGCAACAATTCAGGGTCAGGAACATCTGTCAATAAATGGGCAGGTATTTGAAGAAAATGCTGTGCTCTTAAAGCACTTGCCATTGTATTCAGTTACTAATCTTCTATAATTTGCGATGTCACCATAAAAAAAGCTTTATCCATGCACTGTTTCTGTGCTAAACAATACATTCTTTTGTCAAACTGCTTAAGTCCGCAACCAATACCCTTTCCCGAAGCTATGAATATATCCTCGAAGCATGCAATCGCACACTGAAGGACATTTAAGGTGAACTATGACTGAAAGCAGGAAATGAAGTACAGTACTTGCAGATCCAAACGCGAGATCAAAATAGTATTACAACTTGTATGTGCAAATGCTCGAGATAACTGCATCATGTAGCTATGAATCTGGCCACTAAAGGTGTGTTGACCCTGATGTAAGTATTCCGAGTTGAAATTATGCCGATATGACACGAACTGAAGACGTTGGAAAACAAAACGATGTACATTATGTGGCCCTAAATTGTCACGTTTGCATCCGTGAGCACCGTACTAGCGGCGTCAAATAAACCCCAACAGTGGCAAGCATTAGCAATGCTATAATGCACACCGTCCAATCATCACCGTGGACGTGCGCAGTGCTGTCAAACCAGAGCGCTGCGTGCCTGTCAATGGTGATGACTGGACGGCGCACACGACACCATTTCTAATGCTTGCCGCTGTTCGGGTTTCATTTGACGCCGGCAGTACATGACATTAATGTCATTAACAATGTGCTTACTGTTGCCATAAATTACCCAGACAACCACGCTTTCTTGCTTGTATGTTCCAGGTAGCTTCAAACCAGCTACTAATGTAAACCTAACTTTTAACCCCCCTTCAAAAGTAACTTGAGATGTTATCAATGTAAAAGGCACAACTATATTCGTGTGCATTGAAAACAGCCATTTTTGTGAGAAAGCCTAGCCATATTATGAGAAATAGAGAATTGTTTTTTTTTTCTTTAATCAAATGAATCTCTTGATTCTATCGCTCACTGTCGAACAAGTGCATTTCCCACCTCCCAATGTTATAAGTGCTCAAGAGGTTCTACTGAATAATTTCATTTTCTGAAGACTGGAGATCCTAAAGAAATCTACAAAACAGTCCTGTTCACACCATTTTTTGCCATGGAATTTATAGTTAAAATGATTACTAGAGGTATCTGTGTAACCAGTGCTGGGCAGTATCGAAGATACATGTATCTTAGATACTCTATGAGTATCTTGTATCTGTATCGCGATACTTCTCGAAAGACGAGTATCTGTATCTGTATTTCCGATACATTCGATAATGTATCGTGTATCTTAAGATACGAGATACTTCTATCGCAACACAACCGTGCGAACAATAACGCTGGCCAAGCTCCACTTCTCAAGCTGGTACTGGTGCCACTAAGCCATCTGAATAAGTCTTAGGGCGGTGACGCAATTTTATTTTCCCGCCAGAGTACCCCAGTGAGGGCAGAAGATGAGGAAGACAAGCGCGCGGACGTCTACGCCCAGCCCACGTACCTTTTGTTTGCTCGATTGCTTTTTAGTTGCGCCAATATGCCGGGACACTTGCTCTTAGCCACTGTCCTGCGCCGCGTCTGTTGCGCAAATTCTGATGTTGCTACAGTGTCGTTATTGAAGATTCTCTTGCGTCTTGCTCCGTAACGAAATGTGATGCGTGCAAGAATGGGGTTCCTTTGCGTCGCGTGGATTTTAGATATCAGCGATTTGAAGGATCTCGTGGATGTAAGTTCGACTTGCATGGCATGAATGAACTTATATGCAAATAAGAATCTAACAACGTTAGCACCACTGCTACTGATGCTAGATCTAAAAGTGCAAGCGCTTACCTAGCAGAAACTATCTTGGCGTGCCGCAGTTTTCACTTCTTCGCACATTTATTCAAAGAATTTATGAAATCATAATTTGATTTCAGACAAATTTGATGCAAAATGACAGCTAAGAAAGCACTTGTGCTTTGTTAGCTGTCATTTTGCATCCCTTACATTACCTAAGTCTGCACTGTTTTTCCGGTCTGGTACTGCAGTGACGTCACTGCAGTATGTCTTTTGCAACGCGCACCCAAAATAAGATCTCTGCTTTATTCTTCGGTCTACTTTATTTCCACTACTGTTTACACATTTACACGTTGCCAAGGCGATTTTGAAAACAAATATATAATTATGTGGGCGTACCTTGAGTAAACAGTACAAAACATTCTGTTTACCGCTTAGGAAAATAGCGATATTGAGTTTGCATTGTAATAATGGAAATCATTAGGAGCCATCTTAAAGATGTTAGGAAGGGGATTCGAGAAACTTTGTTTCGCTGAATGCTCTGTTTTGCTCATGAGGGTCCCAACGAGCCGTTTCAGGCAATTTTCCATAAGCACTGAATTTTCCCTTGTCTCAACAGGTAAGTTGACGATACTTGATGCTTAATTGTCATAACTATTAAGGGCGCCGTCTGTATTGTGTTTCTGTACTCATTCAATGTGAATGTTTGATAAACAACCACCTTTCTATTTTACTTATATTTGTTTTCCTGTATCAGGCTTTCTTAAATATTTTTCGCATTACTAATCGCCACGTAATGGGAGCTATAAGTGGAAATAGCGCGAATAGCGGCGGTGTCCTGCGACGCTTTATGGCACTATACAATACGTCTGAGACGTTTCTGTGTTGCACATGTTCTCTCGTTGAAGAATAATTGCTAAAAAGATTGCAAATTAGTGAGCATATCAACAAGGAATCCTTTACGCCAGCAGATAAGTAGAATATGACAATTCGTTGCAGTTTTACGTCATGTACGTATACACCAGGGGTCTCAAACTGAGCTTATAGCCAGCGGGCCGCAGTCGCGAAATTTAGTTGCAAGGGCCGGGACAGTGAAGATGGTGGGAGAGAGTTTGAACAAAATGACGTCTGAAAGGAAGCTTTTCCCATATCTCATATATAGGTCATTTCTGAAGGGGATTTGGAGTCAGCATTCGAGAAACATCGATAGCGATGTACAGAATGACTGATATCTGGACGCGGATTCTAAAATATAAAGTTTTTGTTCCACGGTTATGTTTTAGCACATGGTGACCACATGTTCCTCACGAAAGGAATGCTTGAGACCAGTCATGTCTGTGCAGCTCACGAACATACTTATTTAGAAAATAAAAACAAATGAGACGAAGACGGTCATGTGTGCGGGCCGGGCCGCTAGCGAAATGGCTCAAACCCCTAGTATACACCATGCGCCCCCCCCCCCCCCCCAACAAAAAAGAAAAAAAAATATGTCGCTACCAGCGTTGTTGCTGCTGTACACCTGTCCGGATACACGGTATTGTGCAAGTTGCCTTTTACGGACATGGTAAAATTCCACACCGGTATTTGCGCCGTCGTGAGAAGGCTTCTTATTGAAGTTATTGTGATTATATGGCAACTTGCTGGATGGTCGGCAAGCTGTGCAAAGCAGGTACCGCTGTCAGCGAAGTGTACAAAGAGTTGCCCTGGGAAGAAGCTAAACAAACCCCAATAAGTTATCCTGGAAGGAAACTAATGTACTTTGAGCAAGAAGGGCAAAACGTTTGAGATACTAACAGACATTTCATTCAAGTGAAACAAAATAGGTCACAGTTAAGAAATTTTGAAGTAGACATTTTCGTGCATAGGTGTTTGCTGCTACATTATATGGATCTATAATCACAAATTTGAGAATGTATCGAAGTATCTTAAGATACAATTGCCAAGTATCGTATCGGATACAACTTTTGCGGCAGTATCTTGTATCTGTATCTCCAATACTTCTTGCCTCAGTATCTTGTATCGTATCGCGATACAATTTCAAAGTATCTTTGCCCAGCCCTGTGTGTAACGTTCATGCAGGTCATCTTATATTTTATAAAGAAAGGTGGCACAGACGTGGAAGTTGATATTTTCACATGTAACACTAAAAAGCAAACCCACCTCCCAGCTCTCGCTGTATTAAATAAGGAGTAATATCACTGGGTGCCATCTCTTTTCTCTCCACAGCTTCGCAAAAAGTGCGAGCTACGCTCGCCAGGTGTGGTCGGCCATCATCGCTGCTTGCAAGGTGCACGTTTATGTGCTGCTTGTAGCCATTCCTTTGACCTGGAAGTGTAAGATAACAATGAGCTTTTGCAGCAGTGTAGCTACCACAAGCACAAAATTGCTTGGAACATCCTTTCATGAATTGTTGCACTGATCCAAACAAAATAGAGGTACACAGACACATAGACAATGTGATCAACAGAAATAAAAAAAATGTCTCAGGCTGGAGGCAGCACATCTACAAGGGGGCTTGTCTCTCAAAACTATCAAAGCTTAGGAAGACAATTCGCAACATGCACAAGATGATTATGCAAAACAGCTTTGCTGTGTTTAGATTCCAAAAGGGCACATAGGATCTGCTGCTATTTTCTGCAATATGCACTTGCATTTCGTAACATTCAACACAGGTGCAACTCCTTTTATGAAAACATGCTTCACTTTTGTGCAATGGCTGATTCCGATGAAAAAGGGATGAACTATTTTTGTATTTAATTGGAAACTACTTTTGTTCCCCTTTCCGGTTGCTATTTGCCTTCCCTCCAGAGAATGTTCCTCACGTTTCCAACTAGCACTGTACTTTTCACTTTATTAACATCAAATACATTTGATGTTGTGCGTCAGCTTGGTACCAGCCACAGGTCTATTATAGCGCCTCTACGCAATTTCACTAAATAGTCTGGAAGGTCACAATGCTAAGGGTGCCGTTTACGATGCAACTTTTTCTGCTGTCGTTAGCATAATCTGATGGTTCCTTTGCGAGTGTGTGTGTTTCATTCGTTTTTGTGGGTTGTTTTCATAATTTTCTGAGTGGTCAATAATACAGCAATGATTGATACTTAAGATTCTGCATGTGTATGTTTTCCAACCGAAAACAACATTATATATATATATATATATATATGAAGGAAAGAAGACGACTTTTAAGGGCTCGTTTTTCTTTTAGACACAATATTAATGAGAACTAACAGACAGTAATGCCAAGGGAAGTATAAGGGATGTTATTTGTAATAAATGGGATATAAATGTGAAGAAAGTAAAGTGGACGAAAAGATAACTTGCTGCCCATCCCAATTATTACAAATAACATCCCCTATACTTCCCTTGGCATTAGTGTCTGTTAGTTATCATTAATATATATGCAAAACATGGAAAGATCTCTTTCACAGAATGCTTCCCTTGCTCTAAGTCCATTCATAGCTCCACATTCCAGCGAAGGTCCCAGAGCACCACAAAGGCTTTTCAAAAATTACTGTCCCAACTTATAGTAAGCTCTCTGCTGTACAGAACGAAAGGGAGAAACGAGAGAAAGACAGGGGAGAGTGTTAAATGGAAAAAATAGCTTGTTCTTGTAGTTTGTAGTCGAGGCTGCTTGTTTGGAAAATATATTTGCTCACACACGCACAGTAACGTTTTTGCAAAGTGTCTATTTGAGATGTACGCAAACAAAAATGTGATGTGCTATAAATGGCAGTCCTTCACATTTCATGATATAACTGCAACTTCAAATAAAGGTGTAATTAACACGCACTTAGGTAAAGAGAGGCACGGGAAAGTCTAATCGCAAAAAGAATGATGGGTTGGCCTTGGGTACAGCATGTAGTTGGGGAAAGTGCAGGTCACTCAAGTGATGTAAACAAGGACCTTTTCTACTTTTTTTTAATAGGGTGTACATTCCTCTAGCCAGCTATGCATGCACTTTGGGGAATGGGAAACACATACACACTCAAGAAAATCACGACCTCACAGTTAAACCCAATCTAAAGAAACTACCGTGCTAAAACCACTGTAGTAGTGCTAATTATGTGCATATTCGTGCAAGGTAAACCGGACAACATTTCAAAGACTTTGTGACATCAATTTCATTGCATATATGCAAGACGCAACATATACCAGTGATGTACAATCTTTCCTCAGGTCAATGTAACGTTCCTACAAAAAGTTTTTAAAAAAGGAAAAAATTGCCTTGACAGAGCCTGTACTGCACCTTCATGAAAATAAAGCAAATGGCCTTGAATCTATGCAGGACCTGTTTTCTACTGCAAGCCAGACGATCCATATTTATTGCACCAAGATATGCATCGCACATTTTAATGGCAATGTAGGTGGGGGGGATAATATCGTTATTTTCATGTTTTCGACGTAAACGTTTTAGCATGCATTGAAAAAATATTTTACGCGGCACTCGATTGATTTTTTTTTTTTTTTCAGGATACAAATCGGTCCTCGCCGAGTACATATCGGAACAAAATTATTACATAAAGAAGGCGCGTAAGGAGACGTACCATTCTTTTCTGGAAATCCCTGGCCCTTCACGTGTAGCACGACTTTGCAGCGGCTGTCGCATCCAAAGTGTTCGACTTGGCTCCTTGAGATCTCCTTGTAGAGTCTGGCGAAGTTCTCTTTCAATGCCCCTTCACGAACAAAAAAGCCGGAATATAATTAAAAGCATCAAGTTCGTTAAATGTGTAGCCGCCTCAAGTACGTTAAATGCACTCGGAGTAGCACGATGCTAAACAAAATACACGTCGGGGTCGGAAACCTGAAGCGCTTCACTTCTGCCGATGCGGAAAGCACAAGTCGAAGATAAAACAAACAAAAATAAAAGGGTGACGCTAGCAAGGATAGAGAAACAACACGTGTACTCGCCAACGCGCCGACTGTAAAATGCCACATGCGCACGGGAAGTCGCCCGTTCGTCAAACATCGGCTTAAGGAAAACAATTGGGGGGAAAACGGCGAGCGATCACGCGTCTGACAGTATCGATGGCATCGTGACGCTACGTAAATACGTAAAAGTTCACGATTAAGACATGTAGCAAGGTGGTAAGTTCGCTCAACTGATGCTTTCGCCGAGAGTCACATGCACCCCCGATCATGAAGTTCCGCGTTAGAATACTACTGCAATCAGCGCTCGGCGCAAAACTGGAAGCCAATGAAACTGCAAATGAAAATAAACCTAATACTGATCAGATGCCGTCGGCGGCATAACCGGCATCATCATCCCCCATCACCTCCACAACTTGTTGGGAAATCGAACTACAACGTGGATGTGTAAATGCTAGGTGATCTCTTGTTTCCCAAAGAGGTTGCGAGTAAAATATGGTAAAAGGAGAACCGGAGGTAGCGGATAAGATAGTGAAAAGAAACGGACGAGAAATCAACTGAGGACGAGATGTGTGGAACTCACCTTCTACATCGTAGAGAGTTACGTGCGGTATTCCGGCAAACAAACACCACACTACGAGATTTGCGGCATCTCGATACGAGATGTCGTGTTCGCCGATTAAAACGGCTATGTGCTTGGGAACCTTCTGCAGCAAGTCCATGTCGGGGAGAGCACTCGAGGAGGAGCACACAAGTTTCGCGTCGGCGAACTTTGCATCATGCACACTCGAGTACTTTAACCGATGAAGTAGCTTGTGTTTCAACGTAAAAATTACGTCCAAGGCGTATAGACAGGCGTGTAAAAGACACAGTACAACTTTACACGCGAGGCTAGTAATGAACATCGTTGCAGCAAGCGAAATTTCACCGGCTCATATCAACATAGTTGCACGAAAGCGCGAGAGCGGCGAGCGAGGAGGCGTCTGGTGGCGTCGTGTTTGCAGGGCCGCAGAAAATGCGCTGGAACGCAGAGAATGCTGCGCTGACCGTGCAATTCAATAATCATGTTGCTAACTTTTTATCTAAAACATTTGTTTGATTTACTTGTTCATTTATAATTTGTTTGATCAAAGGCCACGACTAATTTATGTTCTTGGTGTGCACGCTTCCCTCGCTGCATGTATAATGGCGCGAATTGTCTGCTCCGCAAGTGGAGACTAGTGCTCATTTTGATATTGTTTTAGTGTAATATGTGTTAACTTAACCAGCTCAGTGAGCGCAAGTGAGCACACTTTGTAGGCTTATGTTTGTCCCTGCAGTGTTCTTTTTACTTATCTTGTTTGTATTCCTCCGGTCAATCCCTATGATGGTTTTCGGCATGAGCAAGTACCACTGATCCCATTGACAAAAAGTGTATTTAAATCCCCCCCCCCCTTTTTTTTTGTTCCTCTTGGTATTCGCTCCACTTTCTATGTGTTCATATCGCTGTGTCCTAGTGTGACTGTGATCGTGCGCGTTTGATCACATTCGGGGGCAAGGGGCTTCAACTGTGTCGTGTATGTTTCGTGTGTTGAATACCTGACGCCCACCTAATCGCGTTGGAAGAAAATCCACCTGCTGTTGACTCAATGGAAGATGATGGCGATGCGGACATTTATTCGGGCCTTGGCGAATACTGTTCGGAAAGCACATCCGACACCACCGAATCGCACTTGGCGTCTGCTGCCGAATTGGATCTTTTGGACTCCTCCGTGCTACCAAAACAACCCTCGCCTTTAAAGAGCGAACGCCGGTCACAAGGCAGTGCTAGGAGCGCAGTGGAACGCGACAGCGCCACTGGCACTTATTTCGACTTCGCCAGGTCATCTTTTGTGAGTGATGACTCTAAAGACACTCGATCGGCTGTCCCTGCCGAGTTTAAATCGTCGGACATTTCTGTGCCACCAGGACAGCCTAACCCTGCACAGAAAGATCACCTTACGAAGACTGTCGCTAGACCTCGTACACCAACAAGTTTGGTAAGCTCTGCCTTGCACATCTGATCGGTACAGACATAGGCGTGCGCAGGGTTCACCATCGGGGCGTGGGGAGGGGGGGGGTGCGTGCGAAGGTTCATCGCAGCGCCCCCCACTCTTAGGTGACTAAGGGGGTCAATGTATGGGGCAGATATCGCCCCCCCCCCCCTCCCCGTGCGCACGCCTCTGGGTAAAGAAACAATAAAAAAGTTCCTGTTTAAAACGCAGGCAAAGCACGTTTTAAACCAGGACGTCGGAAACATGAAACTTCCTTTATAAGTGTGCAAGAAATTGCAGTTCTTTTAAGCGGTCCAAGGTAGGCGAATGGCATATAGCCTCGAAACATGCAGATCTTTTAGCATTCATTAATGTAGCTTTGATTTGTTCCGATGTGTTTCAGTTGCACCACTCTACAATATAACACAAATTGGAAGAGGTGAAAAACCTTACATGATAAAAGGTCTGAGCCCCTTCAGCAAAGCGTAGCAATGGTTACAGGGTCCACATATATGGTTATGCCATGCACTCCATAGTTTGATGACGCTTTCCCGTGTCGTATCATTCATGAAGGAATCGGGAGCTTCTTATTGCTTTGCTGAAAAATGCACCAAGATGCATTCACCTAAACGCTATTCAACTGCATAGCTAAATTGAAGCAACTCTAAATATGCATTCAATGCTGACATTATACCTCCTAGTCTGTAATAGTGTAATTCGAGTTTGCGTCCAGTAATGCATATTAGATAGACACCATAAAAAAATTGGGACAGCTGTACACTAGTGTTGCAAAGACTGAAAACAGCAGAGCTGGTGGCCTTCCACTCTCCCTTCCCTCCTCCTCACCCTCGCTTCTCTCTCTTGCTATAGTATAGCGTACATAGTTTTCAATGACGTCACCGTTGTGTCACCGTTGTCGCCATCTTGGAGTACTAGCTGTTGAGATGCTGCGTGAACTCTTACTCAAACACGCCGAGAAAGAAACAGTGACATCAGATTAGTGCCGGTGCCCCCTCGCGTCCCTTTGTGTTCCCCCTTGGCACTGACAAAAGAACGTGGGGACCAACCCACTGTGTGTCCTCCCCTGAACTGACGCTCTAATCAGATAAAAAGTCACGGTGGCCGCCATGTTGAGGTACCCAGCGCAGAGAACCTGTCTGTGACGTCACGTGAAAACTGTGTATACATGGCTATGCTTTCTTTCTGTCTCTCTCTATTTCTTTCTCTTTCTTTCTGTCTTTAATTTCAAATGAAATTTCCTCCTCCTCACCCTCACTTTCCTACCTTCTTGCTACGCTATATACATGGCTATGCTATGCTTTCTTTTTCGCTCTTTCTGTTTCTTTTCATCTCTTTCTTTCGGTTCTTTCCTTCTCCTTCCATCTATCTTTTCCTCATTCTATCGCGCATAGCAATGCAATCATATGGTTTCCATAAATGCTTGTTCTGCTACCTTGGTGAATTATATTGTGCGCAGTTGACAATAATTACAGGTAATATTTCCATGCATTAAAGGGGCACTGACACAAAATTTCACGGCCGAGATAGCCCGCGGGATCAATTCCTGTGAATATGCATATATCATCTGCAAAATATCAACAGCGAATATAGCTTGGAAGGTATTTTAAATGAATTTTGAAGTTTGCATGAGCGATCGACATCATTGCTCTATTGATTCTCAAAGGGGACCCTGGGGGACCCACTGCTTCCGTCACGTGACCATGCTGCAACAAGTTATGATGACGTCATAGCTGCCATGTTTTTTTTTGCCACGTTTGCTCCAGCAGCCTACTATAAGCCTACCTCTCGGCGGCTGCTCGCGAACCATGCGGAAGTGCGTCACAGTTCTGTGTGCTGACGTGATCGAGCGCTGCACCCGCTAGGTGGTGATAGTTGCACCTGGAGGCTTGTCGTTTTTTTAAACCGAAACTGACGCTGGTCGGTAATGAGGAGCCTGTAATGAATTAACTGTTGCACGCTGCAGCAAACGATGTGCCGTGTTATGACTAACAGGCTCCCAGCAATACATTGCAGCAAAAAAACGCGAGGCCAAAATTTTTGTGTCAGTACCCCTTTAAGGAAAAAAAGTGCCTGGATAGCCGAGTGGTTACGACGCTCGCCTTCAGACCATGGGTACGTGGGTTCAAATCCCACCTTGCTTAGAAATTTTATTTTGTCTTATTTATTTCTTCTCCTCTCCACTTCTCTTCTCTTCTCCTACTTTCCTTCCTCTGTCACGTTGCTAGGTGACGCGAGATGCCAGGGCTGTTAAAGCTTTGAAGGTAGATGCTGTTCATGATGATAATAGTTTTCTGTTAACTCTGGGCAGGGTTATGCCAAGCTTAAACAGCCCCGGTGTTAAGGCATTTTTATTTCTAGTGTGCACCCCATCTCAAAGTTGTAATTGTATTTTGGCAGCAGTCCTCTCGTTAACTGTGACCTGATTGGTGCTGACGACTGTCGTTTCCCTTGTTTTAGTGTTTCAGACTGGTTTGCTTCCTGCCTTTCAATTCCAGGTTGCGCATGATGTCAAGGCCAACGCTTCTGCAGCATCAGCCGGTGCACTAAAGACCATGGCTGCATTGAAAAGAGAGAATGAGATGCTGAGGCACAATATTTCTATCCTATTCAAGACAGCAAAGCACCTTATGGACTCAAAGGACAAAGAGATTACAAACTTGAAACGAAGGTAGGTAAATGTCCTAGCAGAGGCTCTTCCCTACTGTATTGCAACAGATAAAGTTTAGCTTGCTAATGACTTTCTGTCATAAACATTTGTGTGGGTCTTGTTTGGCAGCACATTTTATGCTTATTGATGAGTTTATTCTGTACTGCTGGATAAATAGAGTATGTTGCATTTGAACAGCTTGTTCTTACATCTTTTTCTGCATCACATAAACTGACTTACCTTGCTTGGGGCAGCTTTTTCCAGAAACCTTGCTTTAAAAATAAAAAATACCATAAGCCATTTTTCAGCAATATTGCTTATGTTTTGGTGTGTATGTATTTATTACCCCTGTGCAATGCAGAGTGCATGCCTTTTATGTTGATGAAATTGTTATTAGCAGAGTTTATTGATGGTTTAGATTGTTTAAGTGCGTGAGATATGAAATCTAAAAAAGCTGTGCTATATACAGTGCAAATTACATTGCAGTTTACAGGCTAGTTTGAAGTGTCAAGTGTATTGCTCGCTCAAAAACAAAACAGAACACTGCGAACAGCAAGAATGAAGTCTCCTGTTATGCCTTTTTTTACCGACTTGTGATGGAACTTGGTTTAATCATGAACTCTCCCGGCTTTTGGAACATTTTTGCATTACTATGTCAGTCGATGTTCCTTTGACTCATTGTCAGTGTTACTAATGTGACATGTTTGTCAATGCAGGTTAGACAACCTCGTGTTTAAGAGAAACCAAAGGCCTCAAAACTCGCCACGTGCCACAGCAAACGAAGGTTCACGACAGCAGCACAATTCATTCGCAACAACGAATGCACGAAGCGCTCACGATTATCCTCCCCAACACTCCTGTGGGCAAAACCAGCCATTACGAAACTCGCTGCTTGACACTGCTACCATGAGAGATGCACGTGATCAATATCAGGCACAAAGTGAACCATTACGCAATTTGCCTAGAATATCTACCGCGCAAACCTCTCGTAACTCTCCCCTCCAAGAGCGCAGTCGTCATCCGCAGCCTGTTATGCCAACTAAAGCAAACGCTGACATGTCAGAGGACTTGCAGCGGCTTTATCAGTACAACAGTGTAAGGCCTGAGAACAGGACTGACTTCAGCCGGGTGCCTGCATTGGCAGTCACACCAAATAAAAAAGAAAGTGTTTCAAGAGGAGGAGTGGTCACTCCAACAAAGTCGGCAGCACAAAGGAATGCAAGAAGGCTAGTCAAAAATAGCATTAAGAATGTAATCGGGTCCCCCTCAAAGCAACCAAGGAGGCTGGAAGCATACATTAAGACTGGTTCCTCACCACTGAAAAAGAGAAGAGCTTCTGAACGAACTGCATTTGCTGAAAAGCTTGGCAGGGCAGCACAACACAACGAAAGAAGAGGTGCTTTCAGATTAGAAACGCCACCGGAGCACTGGGAGTGGGAACCACATGTCAAGGAGCCAAGGACGCCGCCCTACGCAGGCAGCAGAGTTTTTGACAGACCATGCAGCCCACGTCAAGGCTGGCCTGAGGAGTCGGTTAATAATTATCACGGTTCTCCCCAACTCAGAGAAAAAAACATACATAAGGGACCGCGAACACCACCTCAAGAGCAGACAAAAACATGGGATGTAGAAATCCCTCGTACTCCACCCAAAGCAAGGAAAGTTGTTAAAGGACCACACACACCACCAGAGGAATACCCAGTGGAGCGGACTGTCGAGAGATCAGAGACCCCACCTCTGGAAGGTGAAGTAGTCACTGAAGGGAGACAAACTAAAGCTGAAAATCAGCTAACAGCAATGAAGTCTGATGTTTCAAAGATTTGTGGGCCATCCAAAAACATGGCACCTGTTGGCTTTCCTGGTGGTAGGTCACCGTCACCATTCAAGGAGATGACTGCTCTATCAGGAAAACGATCGGAAGAAGTCCGACATAGGGAACATTTGGGAATGAAGCGCCGGAGATCTCCGTGTGAACCTTCACGCAACAAACGAGTGCCTGGGAACAGCGCCACTGTAGACAAGCCTCTCAGGCATAACTCTCCTGGGTGTGGTTCGCCAGTTGAAAGAAGGAGATACTACAGTCCGAGGGAGTTTGGCAGCCTGCCCGCAAAGCGGCGTAGGTCTTGTTCGCGGTCGCTCTCACCTCCGCCACGGCCGCACTCTCCAAGGCAGCACTTGCAAGCTCACAGGATGCCTGTGCATGATCGCCTTGGTGTGCATGATCGCCTTGGGGATCATTTCGAAAGGCACAGAATTCCAAGCCATCGTCACCGTAGCCCCGAGGATAGAAATGTGCATCGCCGGTTGCGAGAGCGCTATTCTCCCGTGCCTCGACGGCATCATAGAACAGATAGGCGTTCACCGTCTCCACCTCGGCTTGGGAGGACATCCCAAAGACAGCCATCGCCTGATAGAAGACCAAAGAGTCTTTTGGTCAGAGATAAGGCCGCCAAAGAGAGCCCACTGCACAAGCAACCGGCTAAGAGGCCACTGAAAAGGATATCAACTGCACCTGGGAGTGATGCATTGG
Organism: Rhipicephalus sanguineus; assembly: GCF_013339695.2. NCBI lineage: Eukaryota > Metazoa > Arthropoda > Arachnida > Ixodida > Ixodidae > Rhipicephalus > Rhipicephalus sanguineus. The sequence continues at coordinate 157,630,173 of NC_051181.1, read as the reverse complement.
TGCAAGCGAATGAGAACGCTGGTGGTGCATGCCAGGAGCCGGAAGTCCCGAGATCACTTGATGAGAACACAGTTTCTTGTCCGCAGGAAAGTGAAGCGTCTAGGACAGCCAGTGTTGTTGACGTTAACAAAGAGACCAAAGAGCCAGCTGAAGTGACAGCTGTATGTGATTCTGGTGATGGTTAACAAAAGGACGCTGACATATAGTTTTCTCAGCTATCTTAATGAAAAGAAATTATCTAGTTAATGTAAATTTGTGTATTCTTTGATGACGCCGGAACGTTGCTGGCTCACTTAAGGTTTGTGTGCAGTCCGAAGGCATAGAGCTTTTCACAGTGTTTCAAGTAAGCCTTACTTCACGCGTATTCGGTTTTATATCGCACGGTTTCCTTTATTATAGAGCCTTCTTACAATGATGTCTTCCATCATGCAAAAAGTGTATAAAAAATGTGCTCAAACATGCTGTAATGGAGCAGACAAAGTGAAAGCCGTATGTGTATGTAAATAAATAAATTACTTAATAAAGCGCAATGTCATCGCTTGAATCTTGGTAGACCAGGCAGCACTGTGACACTCTGAACCTTCTGATCAGGAGAGAGCTCTGAAAAAAAAACAGTGGGAGAGGAAAGAAGGATTAGGGATCATGCAGAGGTGCAACAGCTGCACCAATTTGATACAATTTCTTACTTTTGCACCGAGCTGCACTGAAACAGTGAAATATCTTAAAATTGCGCCACGCTGCACTAAATTGCCTGACGAGCCTCAAGATTGTCACAGTTGTGCTAACTTGAGCAAGAAATAAGGGCTACGTTGGCCAGTTGCAGTTTGCACATCATCATATAATCCACTCCAGACGCACAGGAAACTGTAGGCGTGCTTTATGTTAGAGCCCGAAAACTTTCTTTTTCTTCTGGTTGCAGTGCTTCTCCACATGGACACTTGAAAATTGAAGTGGGAGCTCTGCGTAATGCTGACAACGTTCCGCCGGTGTATTCGATGGAAACATTGGCCATTTGCCTGCCATCAAACTCTCTTGATTTTCCCGGGATACTCCCGAATTTTGAGCAATCCTCCCAATTATAAGGGCATGGCCATAAATTTCCCGATAAACAGGCCTAACCCCACCGCGAAAGAAAACAAGAAACTGCGGTTCTAAAATTTCCTGGCCTTGTTCTATCATGTCGTGAATGCTTTTTAAGTCATTTTTGCGACAATACACCATTATGTTGCAGAAAAGCTTACTAAGATTGAGAAGGGGCTACTATGTACAAGCAATCAGGGGACAGCACATTTTGTTCCTTATTTACATGCGTGCACACGCCGTATAATTACGAGTACTAGTATGATCAGTGCTGCAAAAAAATTACTGGCAATCATTGAGAGCTGTCTACGACATTTCTGCGACCCTGACAAACAAGAAATAAAAACGTATGTGAGTTTTCTTTTTTCGCCACCCCTGTTCACTCCTGCTTTACGAATTTCCCAAATTTCGCAGTCACCAAGTTCACATTCACATCTGATGATTTGACAGGCACTGCAAACGTTGATGTGCATGCTGTCATTGTTTGCACTGCGGGGTGGTTCAACACGCTGCTTTTGTTGAAGTGACAGAGCTCACGTGCACGAGTTAGCTGATGTTGAATGGGTTGCTAATGTTTTCTTTTGGTTCTGAAAGTAACCTTTCTTTTTTATACTGCTCCAAATTTGGGATTTGATGCTTAAAGAATGGGCATTTCTTTCCGTAACCTGCTACAAATTAGGATTTGCCTGCTCCAAAAGCAACATTGTCCTGCTCTAAAAATTGCTACAAAACATATTTCAGCTGTTGCACCCCTGGATTATGTCATGGCCCAAAACGTGCGGGACTTCTGTAACCTGAAAGATCACCACATTCTTTAGTTGATGTAATCTGCCAAAAATGTGTTCTGGGTGCAGTGAATATGCGATGCGCTGTTGCTGCCCAGTATTTGATTATAGTTTGAACGTAGTTAAATAATTCACTTCTTGTAGCTCATGCTTAGGTACTCGCTTCGCCAAAATCGAGACTACCTGCGAAATAGTGAATCTGTTACAAATGAAATGAATTGGCGAGGTGCCTTACAAAGCAATAGATATAGATGAAATGACCCGACAGAGTGTTGAGGAATACGCCCTTTTCATAATTGTAAAGCTAGCTTTGCTGTGGTGCAGTTAGCCCAACAAATGGCGCCTAGTCACTTAGTGGAAACGTAACGTTGGTGGAAACAGCGTGTCCAAGAACATTTTGATTGCGCTACGATGCGAAAGATGTAGACACAGCTCTCTTGACATAAACATGCATAACAGACAAGACCCAGCACGTGCAACTAGGACCTCGTCTACACTTGAAGGACGACAGATGCCGCCATCAGTTGGGAGAATATGCAGCACAGGGAAGCGTACTTGCGGATTATGAAAGGGGTCTAAAAGGCCTGTGAGCAGAGGCGTAGCCAGGGGGGGAGGGGGGGTTCAACCCCCCCCCCCCCCTTCGAAATTTTTCAGTTTTGCTTGCGTATATATACACGCACACATACAAACGCACGCACGAACATACATAAAGTATGGTTGAACCCCCTTCCCCCGAAAAAGATTTCTGGCTACGCCCCTGCCTGAGAGCTATGTTTGGGTACGGAATAGTTGGTATTCCATTGCAAACTTGCGGGCAGCGCAAAGACAAGAGTATGCATAGAGAGTTATATGCGTATGTTCTTCAAATTAAAGATCAGTTGGAAGCCGGTACTCGCCCTCCTCGTTCTTTCTGTCCCCTTGTTTTTGTCTGCGCTGTAAGCAAGCTTACAACTGAGAGCTATATTTGTAGTGGGTTCAGTGTTATACCTTGGTGCAGGGGTGGAACAGCAGCATAGAGGCAAAAAAGAAGACGAACGTCATGAACACATACAATAAGTGAAAAATGGAGGCCAAAAAGCTTTTCATTTAGGAGTAATAATGTTAAAAGTCTAGGCTATGTGGTTTTTTCTTGTTACTTGTGAATACCATGACCTTATCATGAGGTACGCCGTACTGCGGGACTCCATCGAAATGTGGCAGCTGCCATCATGATTTCAGCTTACGACATAGGCTTATCAATGTAATGACGATTTCCATTACAAGACGTACGCGTGGAAAATAGCGCGAAAACACAATAACGATTGAAAAAAAGCTTCACATCACTTGTCTTCGCTCCCTCACTGGTGATTTTTGTTGTGTGTGCTATTTTGTACTGCTATTAAGCTCTACTGTACTATAGATGAGAACTCGTGTACTCCAACAAAGTTCTGGTGCAAAAATGTCGTGAGATGTCATTTAAGATCGCGTATAAAAGCCGATCATATTATATGAAGCTTTAGGATTGGTAAATTACATTAAGTTTATATATTTTTGTCAAGAATGTTTTTAGGGGGTAGCTTGCAAAGCAAGAGTTGTCTCCTTTCTATGAGGCGCTGAGCGTCCCAGTCAGTGCATTCGGTTGAGCGTCGGTCTCAAGCTAGAGCAGGCGTAGGATCATGAAACCGGATTTACATAAATATTTATTTATTTACTCCATATGACGTTCTTCCTCGGTCATTACACCGTTCTCGTAGCGCGTATGCGCAGAATTTTAGCGCGAGAGCGTGCTTTCCCGCGCAAAGACTCTGAATGCGGGAAAGCCAGCTTGCCCGAGCGCTTTCGGGGAATTGCGTAGGCGCGCCTGTTAGAACAGGCCTGTAGGCCATTGTCAAGTACCACCTGTGTCGCAGGTTTAATAATAATAATTGTTGAGGTTGAACGTCCCGAAACCGCGATATGATTATGAGAGACGTCGTAGTGGAGGGCTCCGGAAATTTCGACCAGCTGGGTTCCTTTAACGGGCACCTAAATCTAAGCACGCGGGCCTCAGGATTTTTCCTCCATCGAAATGCGGCCGCCGCGGCCGGGATTCGATGCCGTGACCACTAGACCACTGCGGCGGGTATCGCAAGTTTCAGAGCCGCTCCAGAAGTGACTGCTACCGCGTATACATTTTTTCGTCATTGATGTGGACCACATACAGGCGTTCTTTCACTGGTATTGCTTAAATCATAGCCGATCGCGAGGGAAATTTTGCAAGTCGGCAAATATTTATACAACGGAACCTGGCTGATACGCTCCCGCTTCGTACGATTTCCTGGTGCCGGAGTTCGCGTTAACGTTTTCGCATGAATACGTTATCGCGAACTTTTTTTTTTAGAGTGAATTCAGATTGTACGTTTTCCCAGATAGTACGTTTTCAGAACTTTATGAACGAGGTTCTGTTGTAGCCATAGGCGTGCGCACGGGGGGGGGGGGGGGGGCTGCAGGGGGGCAGCCGCCCCCTCTAGTCAACTATGAGGGAGGGGGCGCACAATCTGCCCCATACATTGACCCCCCTAGTCACCTAAGAGGGGGGGGGGGGAGGCGCAAAATCTGTCTCGTACATTGACTTAGTAAGGGGGGGGGGGCACTGCGATGAACCTTCGGCCCCCCTGATGGGGAACCCTGCGCACGCCTATGGTTGTAGCTACCTTCGATTGCTGTTTAGTTATGCCTTGTGTCTAGCTTGACTTGTTTGCTGCAGCTCGTACTTTGTGGCATCGAATTTCCGCCTCCTGAAAGAAGAGCGCCGTAACTGTCCGATAAAACAGCATATGAGGGCACACTATAATGCAGAATTCCAAGTACGTAGGTCACGGGACGTCCACCACTGTCTCGCTAACGAATTAGCACGTTTTGCGCGAGCGCGATAACGGGGTGACAGTGACCGCTTTCAATATCGGTCACACGCAAAAGAAAAAAAAAGAATAAAATCAGAGACATTTACATATCGCCGCGGCTGATAGATCAAGGACATCGACGCTGTTTAATTGAGCGTGTTCTCATGCCTTTCAGAAGTACTGCAGCGTATGCTTGGTGGCTGTTTTTAGTGACAGCCTTCACGCAGACTGCGTTGCAACATATGGCGAATTTTTCTTTCACCATCGCAACCGTACGATGACCTCCAACGAGGAGCGGCTGAAACTCAACGTGGGAAATAAAAATTGGGACAACTAAAAGAAAAATTAGGAGCACTTTCCCTATGGGGAATACTTGCGCGCCTGACCTTCTTTTTCTTTCTATCGTATTGCGCAATGCTCCCTCGTAACTTCTTCCTCCCTCCATGCCGGGAATTGTTCCTTTGCCCACGTGCTTAGTAGCGCAACGCTTCAGTTGCTACAGGCAACAACGACGGTCATGAGTGAAACATTGAAATACAACAGTGAAAGGCAGCAATGAAATGTGGCAACGTGAAATGACAAGCGACCTCGACAAAAGATCAGATTGTCATGTCATAAACGGCTCATCGCCGACAAGCCCGGGATCGAGAGAGTATCGAATATCGAAAAGCGGCGCGTACAAATGCGCATGGCCGACGCGCCTTCGAGGGCCGCATTTGCGTGCACAATTCTGTACAATCGCCGGCGCCAAGTTTTTCGTGAACTATGCCGCCGTTGCCACCGAAATCTGTAACTCGTAAAAGCTTCGCTGGAAAAGAACACAGAGAAAAGGTTAAGCAGCATTCCCAATGCAGCTTTCGTAATTATTGATGAGTACAGCTCAGAAAACGTGAAGCTTGGCGAGGTTTGGATATGTGTGCGTTTGCAGTAAGCGTAGTGTTAGCGCCTGCGGCCTGTTAAGTTTCGGATGCGGGGGCAGAAAAATGCGGCGTGCGTGCGGACACACGGCGACACTCACACACATGCTCTGGGAGTGTAGAAACGCTCATCCCGGCTCTACCTCACACAAGTGGGATACGTCCCTCAGAAGCTCGCTTCTCGCCGACCAGCAATGGGCTGTCCAGCAGGCCCATGAAGCGGCCGCCAGGCATTCTCTGTCGGTCCCTACGTCGGAGACGCCCGCGCTGGGCGCGTCCTGCAGGACGTAAATAAAGTTTTTCCAATCCAATACAGCTCAGAACAAAAATTCGGGACTGCGGCTGCTTTGTATTAACACCGAGTGTACCAGCCATCAACGCCGCACGAAAATGGCTGTGAAACTCCCCTCACTAATATCTCCTCTGTGTATAGACATGGAAACGTTTCCTTTTTCTGCGTTGCTGTTTCGCTTGGATAGAGACGAAGCCCTTGAGTGGAAAGGCCGTCGTACGAACGTGGAATCCGCACAGTATTAATCACTTATGCATTTTAGTGTACTGAAGCTATCGAGTGAGTTATAAGGGACGTCTTATAGTGCACAGATGGCTCCAAATTAACTTTAACCACCTCGGATTATTTAACGTGCCCTGAAAGCACTCTGCACGAACGTTTTTCGCACTTCGTTTCCATCGAAGTGCGGGCGCCGTGGCCGGCATAATTTAACCCGCAGCCAATTAGCGCTCAATCTGTGTCCACCTATTTCGTTGCCTAGACCTCGCTCTAGTGAGAACAGAGGCGTAGCCAGAGATTTCTTTCGGCATGGGGGGGGGGGGGGGGGGGTGACCACCCTTAATGTATATTCAAGCTTGCATCTGTATGTCTCCGTGTATATATACCCACACATGGATTTTTTTTTTAAAGGGGGTGGGGGTGGGGGTAGTAGAACCCCCAACCCCGCCTTGCTAAGCCAATGGAAAACAAAGCCCCTGACATTGATCCACTGCAATGGATGCTGCACATGAAGCAGAATCATAGCCAGAAATTTCTTTCCGGCGCGTGGGGGGGGGGGGGGGGGGATGGCGACTCCCATTTGTGTATGCTCGTGCGTGTGTTTGTATGCGTGCATATATGTATATGCGTACAAAATGTAAAAATTCCGATACGGAAGGAAGTTTCAAACTCCCCTTCTGGCTATACGCCAATGACATGCAATGTTCAGGAAGGCATCAGTATCCCAGGAGTTGCTGTCGTTACGCTGAAATGTGTACAGCGCTCTTGTATGCAGCTCGGAGCTATAGTTGCGCTCTGAAGATTAGTTTGGGCATCTGCATTGCAACAGTGTATGCTTTTTGCATGAAGTGATTCGTTGACGATTTTCGATCCTGGAAGTAGGTGTCGTGGAGAAGTTGTAAAGACAAAGTGGCGCGTTGTGACTCTTTGCACGGCGTCTGCGCGGCGAACGCTGCGCCATTCGCTCATCATAGATATGCACTGCGCGCGCGTGCGCGCTCACTTCCAGCTCGGCTCAAGCGCCAACGCCTTCCCCTTCTCGTGTGAACTCTTCCTGCCTGCTGAGGCGTGTCCCGCTATCTCTCTGTCCTTTATACCGCTTTTTGTGGCTCGGCAAAAACTGTCCCGACTCAATGTGCTACGTTTCGCCAACTGCTTATTTTCAAGTCATCTGTATATTGCGCAGAAAGCGAGCGTTCTGCACCACCACTTCCAATTTCTTTTTCTTTCTTTTTTTTTGTGCGCGCGCTCTTCGGCTAATTTACTTCGGGCGGCGGGAAGAAAACGAACAAGCAGGCAGGATCACGGCTATCTCGTTGAAATCCGTGCAGCGTTGTAGGAGCTGCGAGGCGCGCTGAGACGGTCACTGTAAGTATACTGCGCAGCGAGAGACCACTTCGTGTTTTAATAGTCCTTAGATGACGGGCACGCCGTTTTCCGAGGGCTCGAGCTTCTTGTGCACATCAGTAATGCGACATAGCAGCGTCGTCTGCAAACTGTTGTATTGCTGGAGCAGGCGACGTGCCCGCAAGAAATGTTGATGCTGAAATCGATGGTTCGGCGATAATTCTGGGGAGGGAGGGTGGGGGGTTACGTTCTAAAAACGCAATATTATTATGAGACACATCGGCGATAACTCGCAAGTTCAAGCATGAACTGGTGCACGTGAAGGATCAGCTCAAGAGAATTACCTGTGCGGACTGTGACTATGTTTATGTCAGCAAGAGTAAAAATCTTGAAATACGGCTCAAAGACCATACGAAAGACGTCAGAAAGAAGAACGTCGTCTTCAACGCACTTGAGGAACAAGTGGCAACTTCTAATTGGGAGGTTGACTTGGCCATGACAAATGTAATCGCAAAGGAAAGAAACTGGCGTTCCCGTCAGTAACTGTAATCTCTTCTTAACCAGATTACGAAAAAAAAAAAAAAACGCTGAACAGGAATAATGGCAATAACCTACGCAAGGTGTCTCTGTGACGTGTTAAAACGGACGTAAGCTCGCCTCATCAAGCCACTTATATGTGAACAAAGCTTCCGTTTCAATTTCCATTTCAATTTCGGTCGGCGCTTCTTGTGGTTTCCTTCTTTAAAATGTGTCTAATGGGAAGGAACACACAGCGTGCCGTGTTCGCTGTTGGAAAATGTTGCAACTCATGCTCCTACTGCGCTGCACGGTTCTTGTAGAGCAAGAACGTCTCGAAGACTGCCGCCTTATGGAAGGGATCAGTGGGAAGAGGAAAGCCGAGAAGACGTTTCACGAGGGGCTTCCGTCTACTCTCCGCCACTGGGCGTGTGAGACTTCTACGGTTTCATGGTGTGTACTTTTTTCTACGTCATTATGTTATTCTTGCTCTCGCCCTCCGTTGCGGGCGACGACTGCAACCTTCGGTTTATTTTGTGGCGCCCCTCGAGCGACGGGTGCAGAAAGGGTTCGCGTGATAGTGGCTTCTCTCAATAAGAGCGGAAGTGTTTGCGATGCGACGGCGCAGCTCGCACTTTGCGTTCTCCCATCGAGTTCGCGTTCTACACGAGTGCAATTTCATTGCTATTCAAAGCAGCGCGCCGCCACCCACACCGTACCCCCCCACCCCTTTTGTTTTTATTTGTCACATTTTTTTATTTCAGTCTGGAGCTCTCCTTATCGAGCTATGCAAATTGCCACCTGTGTGTTTAGCATTCTGAGTTTCAGGCTCACTCCATTAACGAGCGCTTCTCACTGCCATTTGTTTCTTTTCGTCATTGTAGTCTTGATGATTATTAAGGGTTTGGCCATCCGATGCTTCAGAATGAGGTTGACAAAAAAAAAAAAAGATTGACAGACAGGTGACAAAAGCCGTGAGGGAGCCGCCTCGGCCAGGAGTGGTCTAAGGGCGCATTAGCCGCACGCGGCTTTTCAAATAAGTTCAGACTGTGTTTGCTGAACGCGGGCGCCTTTACACCTACGCTTTGATTGTCCGCACCGAGGGAAAAAAAATAGCAATATTATGCTAATCTTTGGCAGGACAGGTTAGGTTTCACGAAGTGAATGCAATTAGCAGGGCCACATGCTTCCACTTACATCTTAGGCGGACTGACCAAGGGTATATTTAGAATGGCATTTCGTTTTTGGTTAAGCCGCAAGACAAATCACTGTAGAAAGCCGTACAAAGATATAAAAGACAGTATGGGTTTTGGAACCATCGAAATGCGGCTGCCATGGTCGGGAATCGAAACTACGCCCGTGATTTTAGGACGATAAATAAAAAGCGCGATAAAACTGCTACGAATTCCATGTTAATGTGTGCAGTCGTGGCGATAATGGAGGGAACACTGAAATGAGCTTTTAAAGGCCAAAGCGGCTAAAAGTAGTTGACAAGTGTTCATAGCATAAATGCTGAAGCGGAAAGGTATCTCTTGCAATTCAATATGTCACATTCACATAGGTATATTACATGTACTTGTTGATTGAACAAGAATTCGGTCTTACCTCTCATATTGCTCACAACTGTACATACCCTTTATCGCATCTCTGCATGTACGTATATTTAGTCAATCCAGACGGCACAAACATTGACGAAATTCTTCAAAACCGTTTAAGATGACTCGGCTTCACAGCGCCGCTTTGCTAAAAGATGTAAGCTCATCTAATGTGAAGCTTCTTCCTTTCTATCTCTTCCTCTTTTGCTGTTGTGACGCTCTTCGCAGCCAGTGGACGCTACACGGACGGCCACATGTCCAGTGCAAGATTCCAATCGAGAATTCTTCGAGAAGACTGTTTAAAGCCAATTGACCGCGGAATTCTCCAATGACTCGATCGTTGCTTCGACATGTCCTTCCGCGCAACTGTCGAAACTCGTCGTTTTTTTTTGTTTTTGTTTTCTCCTTGCTTCCTCGCAAGCTGTCGCATCCCGAACCGCGTACGTCCTGCTTCAGTGGACGCCGTGACCTGTGTCATCATTAACATCATATCCAGCGGCCGTTTACGACGATTCATTGTTCCCTCTTTGTCCTCTTCCTTTTTCTTGGTTCTCCGTATTTCCAAAAGAGTGGCGGGCGTGGCGCCCCTCCCAGCAGTTGTCGGGCTGTCTCTATAGCTCACTTAGTTGTGATTCCCGTTGCGCTGACGTTCGCCGAACTCGGGAATGTATCGGTCGGGAGGAGGCAGTACCGCTTGTATGGTGTATAAAGCAGATATTCTGGTTGCATTGGTATCGCCTAAGACAACGTGTAGAGAATGTGATAAATTGGGTATACGCCAAATGTGTGCTGATACGTTTTCTATCTCCTATAACAATCTCATTTCGTTTGAACAAGTTCGCAGACTTCTGAGGACTACTGAGGCTGTACTGAAGAGAGTACTGAGGCTCGTATTGGTTCATGTTTTCTTTCACTAAGATTAATTCTTCATTGGGTTGATTTTTTTATTGATATCACCGTGTGCGACATTTGTCATTACAATGAAACCGCAGGACATCATCTATCTCACTTCAATCCTTTGAAACCAACAGACAATGAAGCTAAGGAACGCATAGGGGACATTACGAATTCCATGTTTTAACCGTGAGAATAGTAATTGTGGCATAAATGGGAAGGAATTAAAGTGGATGAAAAATCAACTTGCTGCAGGTAGGGGACCGATGGAGTGTTCCACACTCGCTGTAATGGCTGCAAGCGGCGCTGGCTAACACTCCCAAGGTTACAGAAACATAAATACCCAATAAAGTGGATGGAAAAGCGACCGCCACTGTAGCTCAATCGGTAGAGGATCGGACGCCAGGGGCGTAGCCAGAAATTTTTTTCGCGCGGCGGGGGGGGGGGGGGGGGGGTTCAACCATACATTATGTATGTTCGTGCGTGTGTTTGTATGTGTGCATGTATATATATGCAAGCAAAATTGACAAATTTCGGGGGGGGGGGGGGTTTGAACCCCCCCAACCCCCCCCTTGGCTACGCCCCTGTCGGACGCGTTATCCGATGGTTGTAGGTTTGGTCCCTGCCGGCGGCAAGTTGATTTTTCATTCAAGTTAATTCCTTTCCATTTACGTCATAATTGCCATGCTACAGTTAAAACACGGAAGTAATGTACCATATACCTTCCTTAGTTTCATTGTCTGTTGGTTTCATTAGGCTGTGTCTAACAAAAGAAACGAGCCCTCGATAAATCCCCCCTCTTTCTATCATTCAACCCTTTGTGGACTACAGTCCTGCTTGCCACGACACTGTAAACTAGCTAGACGGAAAAATTTTAGTTAACGCGGTGTTAACACGGTCTCGCGTATCACAGCTGCAAAAGGCCACAAGAGCGCTGCTGCTGTCCTTGAAGTCAACCGGACTGCTCAGCTAGCGGTCGGTAAGACAGACGTGAGGGTTTCGTTATACCTGCTGTTTCAATGCACATCGACCCCTGGCTTCCTTTCTTGATGAGGATATGTTTTCCCTTTCCCCACTCCTGGTTAACGTCCCTACCTTTCATTTATACTCCTTTCTACTCTCTCGATCTCTCTCTCACCACGGTGCATATTGCACGGGATCTGCTCACAGATGAACCGAAATTTTGAGGAACGAAACACTGCCTGGCGAGTGCATTGGAAAGCAACGTTCAACAACCATTTCAACGCACATAGTAGGACGTAAAGCCTCGCAGTTTTCGAGCGTCGTGCGGAGCGCGCATATGGCGCACTTTCTATAATTGACCCCAATTGCTAAGTTTCGCATGCTGCATGGTCCGGGCGGTTGAAATAGGCCGTGGCAGGAACCAACTACGCTATGACCGACCCAGACTCACCACTCTATATGTACCTATTATGCCCCATGCGAAATTACGTGTACGAGTATGCTGATGTGCCAAGTCAGGGTAACTTTCATTAGTGTATTTAGAGATAATCTCTGTAGTGGACTTACATAAGCTACGTAATAACAATCTGCCTCAGATAGTCCGAAGCCATCGATATAACAATCACGAAGAGAATTACGGGAACAAGGGCTGTTTACAACTGCATATGGACAGCATGTATTCACGAGTCGTTTTGGACATCTAAGTTCGTATAATTTCCTTTGTGCTTACGGTCACTAGTTACCTTCGTGACAGTATCCAAAGTTCGCACTGCAAGTGCACCATGGTTCGTGCCGTTCCTAAATTTGCTAGTGAAAAGGTGATTTCCCGTTCTATTAGTGTACGTGTGTTTGTGCGCGTATGTGTATGTTCGCAGTGCATACACGCAGAGATTTCAGTAAAAATGTTTTCAAGTTGCTCAACAAGTGCTCTCAAATGTTTCAAGTCAAACCCGACTATATCGAACTCGGGTAAATCGAATTATCTTTTATATCGAACTATTTTCGAACACTACAATGCTTTAACGTAAATGCATAGGAAAATTTACGGCAACATCAAACAAATATAGCCGGAACACTACAAATAGAGGATAAGGCATGCGACTAGTCCTGAGTGCTCTTGCAGCCACCCAGACGAAGATGTTGAGGCGCTGTTTACATCGATACTGTATTTGCTCGCGTATTACTCGCCCCTGTATATAACGCGCACTTTAAACTACAAACCACGGAAAGTGAAAACTAAAAAAAAAAAAAAAGATCCTGCGTATTGCCGTGAAGCCTCCTTCTTTGCATTATCGTAACGCAGTACTTGCGCACCGAAATTCGCAACGAAAATATGGTAAATTATTTTGAAAGTTTTACATCGAATTGTGCGATATATCGAGCTAATTCCTGTGTTTTTATGAATTCGATATATGCGAGTTCGACTGTACATATTGCCCTGTTAGCGTCACCATCGAAGCATTTCTTCTGCGATGCTCCGTATACATTTGTCCATGAAAAGCCGACATAAAATATATCGGCTGAAGAGTATTAGAAAGACCATAAAAAGTTTCGTGGTTGACGCGTCCTCAGGCAGTCCTGTTGACGAGGATTATAGATCACTCCTTCAGAAATTACTGTACAAGCGGCCCTAGTTTGTTTCGAAGGTTCCTGGCCTATCCCTCCCTGGTCATCACACTCTATGTACAGCGTGGTTTGTGAACAAAAAGCTATAAAGGCCAGCAAGGTACAGGTATGACAGCTAACGAAGCAAGAGGCAGTGTCCGATAAACGTGGGTAGACAGATGCACGTGCCAATGTTTCGACAACGTGATCTTTCTTCATTGGAAACCTCGAGACATCCTCGTGTAGTGCACCCTCGCTCCCCTGCAAACGTGTACACTCCAGCTGCGTTCTGTTCGCCCCAACCTTTGCCGGAGTCCGCACACGGTAGGCGCTGTGCTGGAAGACGTTGCTCCGCTCCTCGCTTCATCCTCGCGGACACATCCCTCACGTTGTGCGCAGCTCCTCCGGGGCCATTCATGTGTCATCTCGTGAGGCACTGTCTCAGCGAGTGAGAGGCGGTGCGTCGTCCTTCTCCGCTTGTCTCGGGTCGACGGCGGCGGCGGCGGCGGATGTGGACGATTAGGTCGGCACTGCCCTGTCTCGGCGCGGCTGTCGCTGCCAATTGGGGGCCCCCCCTCTTGCCCGCGGGAGAAACCGCCGTCATCTTTACCACCCTCGCGCACTCTTTCGCTTTTCTCTTACTTCCACCAGCTCGTTTCACACGCACACGAAGCAAGTAAAGCGAGAGCCGCCGCCTTTCCACGGCTCTTGCATGCGCGCTGCTGTCACTTCTCTTCTTCGGGTTCGCTATTACGACGCGTCTCGCTCGCCTTCCAGCGTCCCGCGCGAGTGCCGGGTCTCACGGGGGCCGCATCTGTCCGAGCCCGTGCGTGTGTGTGGGTGTGTTGTGCGTGTGTTTGTGTCCACCGCGGTGTTCGATGCGATTCCTGAATTGGGTGTCATGTCGCGCTCTCCTGGAGACGATGTGAGCGAGACTCGTGACGCCGTCGTCGCCACCGCCACGGCCACGGACGGTGCAACGACGGTAGGTCGAGGTTCACGTATCCAGGGCCGGTATTTTGTAGCGATGCCTTTTCCTATGCCAATCCCTTTTCATGCTCTTCGCGCTTGGCCAATGGTCAGAACTATGGTCTTCAACGGGATCGGTAGGCCGTTAGTGTTGGATGATAAGACTAGCATAAAATAAAGCATAGCGCATCGCTACAAGATATCGACCCAGCTTGTGTGATGGGCAACTGCGCGATTAAATGCCGGTGAACGGGTATCTTGGTAGCTGTGTGCGGCCTGCCAACGCGTTTAAGTGGAGGCGCCTTCCGGGTCCTCGATATGCAGATGGTGAGAGGCGGCGGAGAGAGAGGAAACCATCCATCGCGAGCAATAGCGTCTGAATGGTTTGCCCCAACGCCTTTTGCTTGGGCGTCCGTGTCGAACACGTCGCGTCGCTTTATATATGCACGCCACGTGCCAGCAGCGAGCTTTGACGATCGCTTGTATAGCTTGCTACAGCGTGAACGCCAGCAGTAATTATGAGTGACGATATGGCAATCACTTTGCTCTTCGTTCTCGTCCTACTGCTGATGCGCTTGCGAATAGCCCACAATGTTAAGTCAACACTCTTCACCATACGTCGGCAAAAAAAAGTTGAGCTCACTCAGACTCACTCATGAATTATATTTTGCTTTTAGGGCTCATTCGGACTCAGACTCACCAAAATATCCCTGAACTGGACTCACTCGGACTCACACTCACGAAATATTTTTCCAACCGGACTCACTCGGATTAACACTCATCGAAATTTTACTCCCCCGGAATCACTCAAACTCAAACTCGCAGCTCGATCTGAGTCTGAGTGAGTCGACTCACGAGTCCATTTGCCTAGAATCAGCTTTTTTGGAACATGTTGTCAATGCTCTGTAACACCAATACCTCACGTAACTGTTGTTCTTGGCGCTTTTTGACGTCCTACCTTCGAATACGCGTTATCAGTGGTTGCAATAAAAATATGACTCACACGAGATATATTTATCAAGTACTTCACGTGGAAGAGTTTGAGAGGGGCGGTCAAGGCACCAACGTACGTAATCCACGCCTCAATAAATATTGAGATTGTGTATGAACGCTACTGCTTTGTAATATTTGTGAGTAGACGAGAGTATAAATGTGAACCCAGATAAGGCTGACAGTAATGCTGAAGATAAATAAATAAGACCATAGGTCGGCAAAGTAAAGTGCAGCTCACTCATACTCGCTGAAAAAATGTATCTTGCGCTTAGGTCTCACTCGGACTCAGACTCACCAAAATTTTTCCGGAACCGGACTCACTCGGACTCACACTCGCCAAGATATTACTCACCCGGACTCACTCAGGCTCAGACTCACGGCTCGATCTGAGTCTGAGTGAGTCCGAGTGAGTCGACTCATGAGTGAGTTTGCCAACCTATGTTCTTCACTCTTGCTTAGGTTGCTCCAGAAAAAAAATCGAAAGACCCATGGTACCCTATAAAGAAAACTTTTTGACCTGCTTTAACGACGAAACCGTTTCAGCGATGGATCTCACTGTTAATCTGTTGGGAGTACTATATGTGCACGTTTTTCTTTTTTCTTTTTTTGCTGGTTCATGAAGTTGATAGTTTTTCTACGCCACACGGCAAACTGTACTTGCTATACTGTACTATGCATGGCTATGGTTTCTCTATCTTTTTTTTTCCAATCTTCTTTTTTGTATATGTTGCTTTATATCCCTTTCTCTCTCTGTCTTTCTGTCTTTACCTCTCTTTGTTCTCTTTCTCTTTCTTCCTATATGTCTTCGCTTCTCTCTCCCTCTCTCTCTGTGTAGTCGGTCTCTTGCCTTCTATATCTATCTATCTATCTATCTATCTATCTATCTATCTATCTATCTATCTATCTATCTATCTATCTATCTATCTATCTATCTATCTATCTATCTATCTATCTATCTATCTATCTATCTATCTATCTATCTATCTATCTATCTATCTATCTATCTATCTATCTATCTATCTATCTATCTATCTATCTATCTATCTATCTATCTATCTATCTATCTATCTATCTATCTATCTATCTATCTATCTATCTATCTGTACTCGTTCTCCCATCCTCCTTTCCCTCACATCTCTCCTCCTCACCCTCACTTCCTTTACCCACCACCTTGCTGTACTTACTGTACAAGGCTATGCTCTGCTCTACCATCGTGCCTGGATAGCCCAGTGGTTAGGACGCTCGATTTCGAATCGTGGGTACGCGAGTTTGAATTTCGCCTCAGCAAAATTCTTTTTCGCAATAATCTTTCTCTTTCTCTCTCCTATTTTTTTCTTTCCATTTCTCTCTTTCTCCTTTTCTTTCTTTCGCTCTCTGTACTCGTTCTCTCGCCTGTCAAGTCACTGCATCTCTCGCCGGACAAATTGGCGCACGTCTTCTGGTAGCGAAGCAGAAGAGGAAGAAGAGGACAAAGATGGCGCGTGCCGGTTAATGACAATGATCTTTTTCTATATACGACACACGGCCAACCTCGACCTTAACAGCTTTGCTGTAAAACAAATAAACAAGCGCAAATATCTTATGATCGCGCGACATGAAGTCTACGGTAAAATAGACACGCCGGATATCTTTCGCCTTCGAGTCGTCTTAGGTGAGTGCATCTCTGTGAGTGTTGGGTGGTGTCGTGTGGACACATTTCGTCTTGGCCACTGCAAGTTCTGGTGATGAAGCTTAAGCCCCTATCACATCCTCTGGGGCTGCCCTCAAACGCAGTTCCCAGGGTTCGCATATCACTACTCCTGAGCAGCCTGCTGATGAGGGCTATAGTGTCCTCCCAGTGAGAGGCCACGCTGCTCAGCTCCGACCAGAAACGCAAGTCTGGGTCGCGGAGTCGGCGGGGGCAGCCGACAGGGCCCACCGGGAGCCAGGAGATGGTTTCCTGACCATCTGACCAACTGTGAACTCTCCCAAGTAGAACTGAAGCTCAGTGTATATGATACTGAATAAATACTTTTCCTGGAAGAAGAAGATGGACCTGTACAGAAACATCTTTGTCTGTTCTCTTCCTTGTTCCATTGGCCTGCGTTGTTACTGTTCAAGATGTCTATCGCAATACTTTAACGAATATTACTCTTTCTTGGGTCCGTTGTCGCTAACCGTATACTGAGTGGTTTAGTGTTTATCACAGTGTACACCAACCACTCTTCCCTATGCACCGGTACCCCGTTAGTATAAGGCCACCCGGCGTCTTACTGTGTTGGCCTATACCGTACAGTATACGTATATGCGTACACGCTGGGCACCTGTCTGTCCTGCGCACGGCGGCAGCAGCGGCGAGGGCGGCGGTGTAGAAGAGGGATGTGGGTCGGGGTTCGGCGTCCTCCGTGGGCGAGCCGGCCCTTCCTTCGCACAAGGCGCACAAGGCTTCGCGAGCGGCCGCGCCGCCGGTGCACCGTGCGACAGCAGCTGCGCCGCTCAGATGCGCCTGCAGGAGTTGTCGGTCACATCGTGGCTGCCGACAATGATTGATGCGTCTTGTTAGAAGACCCTTCGTCGCCTCTGCGTTCGACGGTACGTACACTTCAACGCGGGGCGGAGGATTGCACGCGCAACAAGCGGAGTACATGCTCGAGTCGGGGGCGAGCACGACAGGGCGCCGGCGAACGAACGCGTGCGCCGTGGTGTCGAAGTGTGTAGCGAATGCGCTCATTTCCAGTTATAAATGCCTACTCTTCGTCTCGGCTATTTGTCAGCGATTTTGTTTAGGCTGCAGGTTCTTACGAATCTACGAGGGGCGCGAACGCGCCGCCGCGGTAGTACAGTGGTCACAGTGCTCGGATGCTGACCCGAAGGGCGCGGGTTCGATCCCGACCACGGCTGTCGCATTTCGATGGAAGTGAAATGCTAGAGGCCCGTGTACTTTGATGTAAGTGTGCGTTAAAGAACTCCAGGTGGTCCAAATTTCCGGAACCAGCTCATAATTATATCGTGATATTGGCACTGAAATCCCAGAAATAATTACTAGTTGAGGGACGCGAATTGAAGTTTGGCTTGAGGTCAATTTGGCTGTAGCCTTTAATACTGCTACTCGACTTGCGGAAACCCGGATTCGAAAATCAGTACTCACGCCATAGAACACCTGGGGCGGTCTGATAACAAGCACACTGCTAGCAAAGGCGTCATACTGTGAAAAACAGTTCGTAACGACTAATGGGGCATGAATTCGGACCCAGTCTCTCAGCTTCTTAAAAACATTGCTTTGTTTCCAGGCTTTCTTTTCCTTTGCAGTACTTCGATACGGTTTTTGCGCTCAGTTGTTGTTTTTGTTGTCTAACAAAATACGTTATTGTTATTGTACATTAACTCACACAGTGTACGTTTCTTCTTCGTCTGCTTTCGTGGTTTTATTACATTGCTTCTTGCTCATTACCTTTGACGTGAACATTTAAAGTAATGCTGTTTTTTTTTACTTCCCCTCCTTTCTCCTCCTTCAAAGAGTACAGGACTGGTTACGTTGCCGTCGTCGTTATTATTATTGTGCTTATTGCTGCTGCTGTTATTGTTGTTGTTGTCATTGAATAGTGACATAATGAG
Organism: Rhipicephalus sanguineus; assembly: GCF_013339695.2. Taxonomy (NCBI): domain Eukaryota; kingdom Metazoa; phylum Arthropoda; class Arachnida; order Ixodida; family Ixodidae; genus Rhipicephalus; species Rhipicephalus sanguineus. The sequence continues at coordinate 157,611,543 of NC_051181.1, read as the reverse complement.
AAATATGGCTACTAAAGCACCAAATATCCCAATGTTATCACTAAAAACAAACGAGTAAACAAAGTTAAGATGGCAAAATAATGTTCAAGAACACTTCACGACTGTCATAAAAATAGTAGACAGTAAATAATCACTATATACTGCTGTTACAAGCCATCAGGAACAGGAATGCTTCAGAAAGACGGCGAAGACGACGAATGAAATAGCGCTCGTGTTGTTGCTGCTCGCCATCTTGGCAGCAGTTGCTTCTATTTCTGTCTGTATATTTGTAAATACATTTCTTCCTTCTATTATCTCACCCCGTGACATTTGGTGGTGGTGCGGGGCAACACGAGAACTATTTCATTCGTCGTCTTCACCGTCTTTCTGAAGCATTCTTGTTCCTGATGGCTTGTAACAGTGCGAACAGAACACAAATATGCAAATACACAAGGTAAAGCCCACGGACTTTAGGGGGAAAGCGTGAGTAGCTGCTATAACCGAGTTAAAATAGTTTAGTGGACACTAAAGCCGGCCTAAAATTCAGTGACGCGCAAATTTAATTAGTGTTCTTTTTTTCTTGCTTTGTATAAAGTATATTGCAACATATCTGAAGAATACGTAAGGCGTGCGAATCCCTTTCTATGTTGTTCCCATGTATGTGCGTAGAGGCACTGCGTCAAGGCTTTTAACATGAAGTACAGTGCGTAGTGAGGGCTGAAAAAAAAAAAGTGGGAGCTTTGTGCTTAAAGGGGCAGTGAAGTGAAACAATGAATCAATGATAGATTATTCTTTGACAACTCATTAATTTTGCCAACATAGCTTCATAATAGAAGAGAAGAAAAGGAAGGTCAAAGTTTCGGTTTTAAATTTCGCGACAGGTTGGGCTTATCTGTCCCGACGTGGGAGCGGCCCGCTACGTGCTAGTTCACGCCCCGACGGACCTAAATAAAGTTTTTCCATACCATACCATACCATGCCAAATCGCTGCACATGGATGTCAACGTGACGTCACGGGTTTCAAAGTGTTTTTTTTTTTCGTTTTTCGCCACATTGGCTGAATGAAATTTAGTGAAACTTGGTACGTAAAGTCTCTGACCCCCTGATGGGACCATGTACTTCATTTTTACCGATTAAGAGCTACGTAGGCCCCAGTAGACGCCCTCAAAACATGTGACGTCACGGCGACTAGTGCGGGAACTTAATTGCGGCGTCGCCACCCGCATTTTCTTTTTGCGTGTTTTCTCGCTTACCAAGCGTCTTCTCGCAGAAAGCGCGGCGTTTTTGGTATCGTGAAAGCGTAATTTACTTAATCGAGAAAAAATATTTTTTTCTCTTTAGCCTCCCTGTAAGAACATACCGTTTGCTCGGTGCATCAAGAAGGTAACCTCACGGCAGCAAAAAAATATGTTTTGAAAGAAGCCCTGATTAGAAAGGAAGCGTACGTGACACCCCTAGACAGCGCCTTCCAAAAAAAAAAAAGTACTAAAACTGTCGAGAAGCGCCGTGTCCTTATTGTTTCACAAGAGGCGGTGATGATGGATCGATTGGTGGAAGAAAAAGAAAAAAAAAAAGGCGGAGTACAGACCGGAAAGGTAGAAGTACGCTTTCTCGGCGGAGTGAAAGAAGAAAGGAAGGCACTCGGGAGGGGCGGCTCGTTTATGTCTTCTTAGGAAAAGCGTGCAGCAGTATGCAGGAGACATAACTGACGCTTTTCGTAATGCGAAATGCAAACGTAGAAACGCTCAGCACTGGCTGCTTATCACGTGGCAATTCATCGGTGTATACAAAATTTCTTCAATATCATAATTGCATTACTGCAGGGCGTTGCACATACACAGTCGACGTAGTTTAACTACGTTTATGGGACAGAATACGAAAACATAATTCAGAATAGAATAATAAAAGCATACCACTACACTTGTAGTACAATGTGCAAGTTGCAAACAGATGAACAAGTTGCAATACACATGTCACAAGTCACAACAATGAAGAAAATACACTGTTATCGGCTGAGGTTGCTAGATCTTCAAGGAGTTGATTCCATTCTCCTGTTGTTCTTAAAATGGAGTCAGCAAAACTAGCGGTTCTGAAAGAGTATTCTTGTATTTTTATGGGTATGGGATAACCCGTTCTCTAGTGGCTGTAGTTCGCGTATTTCTGGTGCATAAACATAAAAGGTAGAGTTCCTTTCTCATGAGCTACGACTGCAAGAAAACAGCGGTTACTAACAAGCAAGTTATCTCAGGCCAGTTGATTGGAATTTGATAACCCGCTCTCTATAGTGGTTACAGCTCTCGGGCTGTTGTAGAAAGTGGGAGACTTGCTCGACCTGCTTGGTTCGTTGGTTGGTAAAAACTTTTATACTACAGTTTCAGGTCTGAGCTCAGATCTCCCGCGTAGCAACGTTCGTGACCGCAAACATTTTCGAAAGATTGAGTTAGAGACAGATCTTTTGTTTTTTGTCTGACTCACAATTGCGAAGCTCACCAAAGCACAGTACATAGGCATACTGCGGAACACTTTCGTTAGATGTGTGAAACGGTGTCATAACGGGCGCCAGTTTCCCACTGCGAGCTCCTTTATAGTTCACTTCTGAGAATAGGTCGCAATGTTCGCGGCGATGCACCGTATTTGTGAGGCAAGAGCACGAACTCTTACACCTGAAGACTCTCCACGACGCGCCGCTGGCATGTGTCCTCTCCTAGGGTTAAAAAAAAAAAAAGAAATGGAGAGCTAATGAGCCGTAGAAGTTCTTTTCTTTCTCCACGTTCAGTGTTACGGTACAGGAGTACACTGAGGATGTTTCAGCGCTCCGTCGATGTCGTCTTTCTTGCTAGTGCCTGAGCTGCACTGTCGCGACAGCGTGCTCGAGTGTAACATAGCATATATATATAGTATTGCGCACCAGCGGTCTGTGAACTCATCGGCGTCATGCGGCGTGCTTTCTCCCTGCAGTCGGCCGACATGCCGGACAATGACGAAAACGGATGCGCCGAGGAGCCTGCCTCGACCGAAGCGGACAACCTCGACCTGTTTCAACGCAAGATCAAGACCGAGAAAGGTGAGTTCGGGAACCCAACCTCTGGGAACTCTGGAATTATTAAGAGGGGCGCAGTCGGCTGGACTTCTTGTGCGATCGTCTTGCGGATGATCTGAAACTGAGTCTGCAAAAACGCGTATGTTGTGGCACTGCTAGGACTCAACAATATTAGACCACCTGCTCCAATTTTTACGGAAACTAACGCATATAAATTCAACATTTCCCCCTAAAGCTTTGTCATACTAGGACTATCTGGCCTCCGGCGTTCTTGATGCAGACAGTCTTCCTACGCCATTTAGAACGCCTTGCACGCTTTTTCAGCAACTTTTGTTTAACTTTTGCTTGCGGTACACTTAACGTTACCTTGATACTTGCTGGTAGGACCTCTCTTGGATGGTCTACAAGAGGCTCTGCAGTAAAAGTCAATAAAAAATTAAAAGTAAAATGAAGTGTTATCTTTCACGAAGGAAGGTCGTACTTACAGTATAGCGGCGGAGAAAAAGAGCCCAGGTGTATATACGGGTCCGCAATTTTTACTCTTGTGACCCCACTTGTTGTCTACGTGCACATATGGTGTAAATAAATCCGTTCTTGAAACATCTCAACGTCACAATAACATACATAATTCGATTAAACCATGCACTATTCTAACACTCAGCAGGCGTTTTCCAAGTTCGCAGTTTGTGTCGTTATGGGAATTAAGAACGAAGAATTTAATAAAAAGTATTTAGAGGTTAATTTTTGCCTGGATGCGATCTGAAGTTATCTCGTTGTACCGTTTTAGGGAAACTTGATGATTGCTGCATCACAAGGAATACAGCAAGTTGCACGACGTGCAGAAGATCTGCACACTGTCAGGAGCTCGGCGTTTTTATAGCTACTGCACTGGGCTTTTTTTTTTTTTTCTTTTTACCCAGAAGTAGAACCGCTGAAATAACGAACAGAGCGGCACGGAGTTAATTCGCATTATGATAGTTACAAGTTCTGTTTAAAGAGCAGGACAATGTGCTTTTTCTCGTGGATCTGCTACGCTTTCTATGTCTACAAATGCATGCATAACTATCCGTGTGCATGTTGAAACATCAGTGTTTATTATAAACTGAAACGCAAGCAAGGAAAGAAAACTGACTGAAATGCGTAATTGCACGAATTTGCTACGTACAATCAATCCGTAGGCTTTTTATAGCAAGGGCTGAGTACTTGACGTACATCTCGGAGCCAAACTTGAGCCACAGCTACAAAATGTAGGCGCATTTGTAAACTCGGCGAGATACCAAGTGATTCTCAGTTTGCCTTTGAGCTAGTGCTGATCTACATTTGAAATGAACAAGATTATGAGCCACAGGATACATTGCAGACAAGGTTTTAAGTAAGGTTGTTATTTTCATCCCGCAAAAATAAGGACATGGAATTCCAACCGACCGCTTAAAAGTAGCATTGCCATATCTCATTGTAAATTCAATCTTTAAATCTTCCGTCTTTCTTGGTTTGTCTTCGTCGTCCGTATTTTACTGTTCGCCCATCGGAACCCGTAGCTTGACTTTTCTGCACAAATTGTAAGATTAGCAGCAAGTCCCCTTAAGAGTGTTCTTCCGACTTGCGTGCTTTGATCCCATCCACGTTTCCGACACGTACCATTTGGACAGCGTAGTCTGGCTTCGCTGCCTGGCTAGCAAGGTTAACGGAAAGCCATCTTTACAGTGTTGAACTGTTTGGTGATTTGCGAGACTTCATGCATGTACGCTACCTCGTATGCGACCTGTTGATATGAAAGTTACGTTGAAGAACTTACAAGATATCACTGCTAAGAGAAATGCGAACTTTACAGTACTACCTATAGTAAAGATATGATCGTAATATAAGAAAAAGATATATAATCTTACGAAATAGAACACGATCGAAGGAAAGCGAGGTGAATCGCAGCACTTGTGACTGTCAATAATTTTTCTTATCTGTCGTGTCATGGCGGTTTACGTCATCATTATGTGGTCACATACATCAAACATACGTAATCTCAACGTGGTCTGAAAGCGGCTGGGTTTTGGTACACGCTATAGCACAGCCACGAGCGCCATTTCTTTCGCACTGTAGCACAACATACGTAATGTTAGAAATGGCCAAGCTCCTCTTTTTTTTTCAGTTTCGTCCTCTTTTTCTTTCTTTTTTTCATTTCACTATCGCAAGCATAGTTTTCGAACCAGGAACGTTCCTTCTTCAGCTGCGCTTTGCGCTCTCGTAAACCATCGCTGGCAACTCGATGATTATCTGTCCCAATAATCGGCATACGTCATAATTAGCGAGGACATTTCTTTCGCGATGTCAGCGATGTGGAATAAACCACTCTGTCACTCTGTCGTCGAAGCTCTGTACAGCCAGACTGGGACACTTTCCGCGCGCTCGCGCGCACACACCCACGACACAGCGGGTCCGGCTAATCTGCAGTTGCGAGATGAAGGGACAAATGGGACGCGAGTCGTGGAGACAGTTAGTCGCGCAACGCAGCGGAGAAAACAAACTGCACTCCCGGGAATGGAAGAGACGCACTGCCTCGCTCTTTGGACGCGGCAGCGAAAAGCCGCGTCGAGATGGGAAGAGAGGAGAGCGTTGATGCGTTCCCAAGTGCAGCGAGGAGCGGAGGAAGAGGCAGTTCGGAGGATGGAGAGCTCACGTGACGACCCTGGCCCACGTGATGCACCCGGTGGCTGCCGGGAAGACGAGGTAAAAAGCAAAACAGCGCAGCAGGCTTCGGCTCGCGGCCGCGTGGCGGCAGGAGAAGCCTCCCCTCCAGTGAAGCGCGCTCGAAAGGGAGAGTCCCATCACATACAGACACACAGGCACGCTGGCTCGCTCGTCGCCGCTGCTCACTCGTCCGCAGACTGAGAAGCGCGAGCTTTTTTCGAAGCGGACCCCTTCGAGCTTCGGGGTACGCGCTCTGCTCTTGCCGTCATCCGCCGCTGCAAACATCTATCCTCGCCGCACCTATGCTGGAATTCTTCGCATGACGACGGGATACCGTGCGGCGATGTGACAGCGACGTTGCCAGGTGCAACAAACAGAAGTCGGTGATAGCGCGTGGGAGAAAACATCTCCGACGCTCGGAATTTCGTCTGCAGCCGCAGGAGCAGAATACAGCGCTTGGTGTTCGCATACGTACGGCTCGGAAGGTGCATTGCGTGCAACGCGCGTGCTTTGCGCGCACAAGCTGCTACGGCTGCTCTCGATTCAAAGTCACGGACGGGCGTCCGTTAACCAAAGGCGCAGCAGCGGGGCGACGAGCGCGTGCTTGTCTCGAAACACTCATCGCTCATGCACGCATGCAACGGATGACGCGATCGCTTCGAGCTCTGTACCAAGCGGACATTCCACGCATTGCAAGGGTAAACAGCCTTTCGGCTTGCCACAGTGTCGTCTGCTTTTCTCGTTGCTAGCAGACGTTCCTTTCCCGCAATCGCTTTGAGCTTGAGCGCACTTTTTCCATCGCTTGTTGGTCGACAACGTACAACCTGCGGTGAAGTGGGCCACCCATTTTAAACCTGCGATGTGGGAAAACGCCTCGCAGAGTGCTACGCGGTGAATGTGTGCTGTTTGTGAAATGCGCGAGGTTGCGGTGTCGGCGACAGGCTGTGCGGGCTCCTCGTCCTGAAGTTTCTGTCGGCAAAGTGTTACAGTGAGTGGCTATAGTGTCCTCCGATCGTCGACATGCATCGAAGACGGCCCCCCGCGATCCCTCCGCGACCGTCGTTCTCGGCAAGTTTTGGCGGTGCCAGCGCGGGTCCTTCGCGACGTGGAGGCTTCGTGATCCCCACGCTCGACGTGACCGACTACGACGACGAGGACGACGAAGAAGAGGCGGTAGCAGGAGGAGGAGAGGAGGACGAGGAAGAGGACGAGGATGAGCACTACGACGAAGACGACTACGAGCGCGACAGGTGGCGTCGGCGGAGGCAGGACGACGAACTCGTGCTCGACGAATGTGAGTACATTCAGTGTACGGCTCGCTGAAGTGGGCGTCTGCACAAAAAAAAAAAAAAAAAAAGAATTGGGGGAACAGGGAAGGGGGTGTACAAAGCGTAGTGTATAGTACAGTACTTAGGTAAAAGAAGGGATTGTCTCGATCTCCTATTGTCCTCCGATATCACGTCGCTTTTACTGATAGGAGAACAGAAACTGGAGTGTGAGAATTGCAATGGACCTCATACTGTCAATCACGTTTAAATAACACGTTCCCCATTCGAGAAAAAAAGAACAATCTCCGTGAGCTATACAAAACACTATAACACCCCTTCATTCATGTTTAGCTTGATCGGAACATGAGCAAGTTCCCTCCAAAACTTTGTTAGGTTTCTAAAGGCCACAATTTTAAAAATAAATCGTAAAATAATGCCTCGTTCCTTTTATTATTTTCATTTCTACTTTTCACTGAGCCTTGCGGCTTGCATCATAGCCCGGTCACCTTTGGCCATAAAGCCCAACGTAACTGTCTAATTATTGAGTGCTAAATGTTTCCTAGAAAGCAACTAGAAACGCTGTCCGATGTATTTACCTACTTTCTCAGCTGGTTGTAATACGTTTGTTAGTTGTCCGTATTCCAGGATCCAACAGAAGTGTCGTAGGGTCACAATTAAACGTAAAAAGCGACGGCACAGATGTGATGCACGCGATCTAAAACTCCAACTTACGATGTGAAGAACGATAAATGCGCTAATCTAGACAACGTACATTAGAAAGCAGAATTTTCAAATAATGCTGGAGAACAGAATGATATGGTAACATTAATTAATTGAATATCTTCATTTATCTGGAGTATATCAAGCGTCGGAGCAAACTTTGCACTTTAATTGCCACAACTTTAACAATGGTGCATAGTTTTACATATTCGTGTGAGGATCAGGGGCCGAATTCGCAATGCTTCTCTGTCATAAGTGCGTCTTCCCATTGGTCGTTCGACTTCGCTAATGATATGTCCCGCATCGTGATTGGGCGAAAGATTCTCTTAGAAGAATTTTTAGCATAACACGTTTTCGTGAATACGGGCCCTGCTGTGCAACGGCAAACGCACCAGTGTGACTGAGGACACGTGCTAATAGAAAATGCGTGAATGTCATTACGATACTTAATTATGGGTAGCCTCAAGCTGCTTTTACGGATGCAATGGTATGTTAAATAAATGTATAGAAGACAGCCAATGAAGTAGCCTTAACCTGTGTAAAATAATAAAGTTCGCGCAGTAGCACACACCGTAATCAGTCAACTCAAACTGCAAAGCTATCGCGTATCTAGAAACAGTGCAAAGAACGGGACAAAGTCGAGGGCAGACAAACATCACGCTGTGTTTATCTTTCCTTGACTTCGTTCAGTTCTTTGCACTCTCATGCTCGTTTCAGTTGTGCGCCAACAGGTCTACTTCTATCGAAGGTTTTGACGAAACGCTTCCCTTTTTTTTCATATTTTTCTGTCTCATATATCTGCGTTTACGCTGTGAATATTTAGATGCATTGACTAACAAACATTCCAAGGGGTTATTGCCAACTGAACATACCAAACACGCCCGACACCAGAACTACGCTGGCATCATATCGTCATGGTCATAAGGATAGCCAATGTACTGAATGAATGATATGCAGAAAGCAGTTAAGAAAAAGAGATGGAGTTACTAAATTACTAAATATATGTTAAACAGCTAAATTGAGTGCAAAGTTTTATTTAAAATCCGATCGAAAGTATTTATGTCATGTTTACAATTAGACCGAGCGAGAGGATAGCACACCGCCACTTATATGTTATTTCTTACATCGTATGCCATTTAACTTGAAACTGTTGTTATATTGTCCTCTATCTAGCCTCGCAGCTAATGCCGTGCTTTTTCAATCAGCAAGCGATAAGCGGTTTTACTTTGCGCAGAGGACGGATACATTAATTAGCACTATTTCCAATCATTCAAGCAAGCAAGCAAGTCAACAAAAAAGAAGCTTGCAAATGGAATTGAGTTTTCACCGATGCAGTGAGTGAATAAATTTTATTTGGAGAAGTAATTCAATACTGATCAAGAAAAAGAGAAAACGATATTCAGTTTTTTTTTTTTGCTATGTTTTAAGTAGTCTCCGTCGTCCGAAACAAACATTTATAATAAGGCTCAGGGGCGAGACTTGGAACTACATTAGGCTGTAAAATATTTTAGTGTCCCACGGAAGTTGATTTGATTTCACAAAATCGTAGCCAAACCTTCCTGCGAGACTATGACGGCAATTGATGAGATTTCGGATAAAAAGTGATGCAGAAGAGGAAATCTATTCCTCATCAATTTACAGAGGAGCAAGGTGATCTAAGTCCCGTAAATCAAAATGTTATTTGCATGACGCGTACACAAATATTTAATGACGTCAGTTTTAATGAATATGCTTGCCTGTATAAGGAGACCTTTTGCGCGTTATGCTAACAGAAAAAAAAGAAGGAGAGAGAGGGGGGAAAGGAAAGAAAGAAAGCGAGGTACGTAACAGCGATCGACAAACTCATATAACGCTTTAATCATGGATGTGGAGCAAAGGTCGAGCATTACGCCATATCTGGAGCGAAATGGCGCTTCCTTATCTAATCCAGGCGAAGCTCGTAATGGACTTGAACGGCTTTGCTCGTTTGCTGCTCTTTAATAAAAAATGTAAACGCAAAGTAAATTAAGTCATCTCTCTCTCTCTCTCTCTCTCTCTCTTTCTCTCTCCATTTTCTGTTGACGTTGTGAAGACATACGGCTCAAACATAAAAAGTTATCATCCAAGTTCCCCAGCTTCGCTTTGACTTTTCAATAAAACTTTTCAATCTACAAGGCATTCAGCAACAGTACAGGTGGCCCGGCGTCAGTGACTTCTAATGTAATAGAGTTAAGAAACTAAAGGTTTAAACACTGAATGCCATTAGTGCCACGCACATAAATCAGATAACCCCAATTCGGACTTCAATTTCTCATGATAAACGATTGTAGCATTTATAATTGTTTCCTGTGTAATATATATTGTTTAGGTTCACTAAGGGAGTTCGCAAGAAGGGCTAGCTAAAAAAAAAATCGTGGAACGAAGTATAGTGGCAAACCGCCAAAAATGTTGAGACGACGGAAACAAACAAACAAAAAAAAGACCGAAACAGTGTGTCCGTTTGCCTTTTTTGTCGCATAAGTCATTCCCGCGCTGTTCGCCTCGAAAATAAAAATATCCGCTAGCCAAGCAAACCATCCTTCTGCAACAAAACATGTTGACATTTCCTGCATTTCTGCATCTTGAAAAACGAAACATAAAACAAACGTTATATAAAAGCGCTTAGCCGTCTTTTGCTGGTATGTTAGGCAAGTGGCTGTTTTGGGGGCGCAAATGTTCATTCGTATTTGAAAAAAACAAACAAGGAAGAGAATAGGAAGAAAAAGAAAACAAATACGCGTTTAAACGACCTCGAAGGAGAGACACAGTGTAAGCTGTTCCTCAAAGCCGAATTAACTCTAAGCCGCCCGTAGTGCATCTGTCTTCTGCGTACTTAAGCTTGTCCGAGTGCGCGCGCACGAGTGAATATAAAGAAAGGCGAAGCGGAGCTTCGCTCAGCGTCGTCGTCTCGCGCACATGTGCGGCCCTTCCCAGAAAAAGGAGGCGCTGAGGAATTGATGAGCGGTGCCCTCGCACCGAGGCCCCGCCGTGCCGTCCAGGAATAGGACGCGGTCCTCTCAAAAAAGACGGCCGAAAAGCCGCGAAAAACCATTCACCTCCTCCCACTTTATGCACGCCGTGGAAACACGCGGTCTGGACCCGGGGCTCATCAAGGTTGCCACGGTGCGCTGAGCGCGTAGAAATGACAGAGTGCGCGGAGACTGTTTTGAAGTCGCAGGGGAATTCGCAGAATGAATCCGGAGGGAAAAAATTCTGGAACAAGCTGGCGTGCGGGCTGTCGTTTGGCTGTGGTCCACGACATAGCGGCCGTGATCTCAATATGCGAATATGTATTTCTGAGGCCGATTCGAATACGAATCGACCTGAAGGTCGCGGGATCAGATCCCGGCTGCGGCGGCCGCATTTCGATAGAGGCTAAATGCTAGCGTCAACGAACGATATATACTGGAATCAGGGCGTCAACGAACCACACATAAAAGCACACTGGAAAAAAATCTACAGCGGTTCCACAGCCACCATAGTCCTCCATAAAGAAAGCGACAAAATCCCAATAAAGAAGGGTGTAAGACAGGGAGACACGATCCCCCCACTGCTATACACAGTGTGCTTACGGTGCTTACGGGAGATTTTCAGAGCCAGATTGGGAAGAGACGAGTTAATGGAGAGTACCTTAGTAACCTGCGATGCGCTTATGACGTTGCATTGATGAGTAACTCAGAGGATGAATTGCAACTTATGATTACTGAATTGGACAAGGAAAGCAAAACGGTAGGTCTGAAAATTAATACGCAGAAAACTAAAGTGGTGTGCAATAGTCTCGGAAGAGAACAGCGCTTTGCGATAGGTAGCGAGGTACTGGAATTTGTAAAGGAATACGTCTGCTTAGGACGGGTAGTAACCGCGGATCCGAACCATGAGACTGAAGTAACTAGGAGAATAAGGATGGGGTGGAGCACATTCGGCAAGCATTCTAATATCATGAATGGAAGTTTACCACTATCATTCAAGAGGAAGGTATGTAACAGCTGCATCTTACCGATACTTAGCTACGGAGCAGAAACCTGGAGGCTTACAAAGGGGGTTCAACTTAAACTGAGAATGACGCAGTGAGCGATGGAAAGGAAAATGACAGGTGTAACCTTAAGGGACAAGAAGAGAGCAGAGTGGGTCAGGGAAGAAACGGGTCTTAAGGACGTCATAGTCGAAATCAAGAAGAAGAAATGGACATGGGCAGGTCATGTAGCGCGTAGGCAAGATAACCGCTGGTCGCACATCTAATTGGGCTAGTTGGTATACGTGCTCATTTTGACAGATCAATACGCGCACACAAACCCGGACGCTAGAAGAAAGACGCAAACAACACAACGACTGTGTTGTTTGCGTCTTTCTTCTAATGTCCGTGTTAGTGTGGCCGCGTTAATCTGTCAAAATAACCGCCGTTCATAAAAGCAACAGACTGCATTCCAAGAGAAGGCAGACGCGCGACGGGGAGACAGAAAGTTAGGTGGGCAGATGAGATTAAGAAGTTTGCGGGTATAATTGGCAGCAGAAAGCACTGGACCGGGTTGATTGGTGGAACATGGGAGAGGCATTTGCCCTGCAGTGGCCGTAGTCAGGCTAATGATGATGACAATGATGATGATGATGAAATGCCAGAGGCCTGTATGCTGAGATTTAGGTACACGTTCAAAAACCCCAGGTGGCCGGAATTTCCGGAGCCCTCCAATACGGCGTCTCTCATAATCATATCGTGGTTTTAGGGACGTAAAATGCCAACAGTTATTATTATTATTATTATTATTATTATTATTATTATTATTATTATTATTATTATTATTATTATTATTATTATTATTATTATTATTATTATTATTTAATACAAATCGAATATCGAGTGCTTTTCGAATAGTTAACATCCATGTTTGCGATTGTTATAAAATGATATTTGCAGCCAAGTATACATATCTTTAGCATTAAAAGCAGAAACTGTGCACCAGGCAAAGATAATTAGGTTCTACGTTTTTCCACATACTTATTCAAAGAGTGCGTTTGATCGGTATATAGCCGGTAGAGTCTGGCCCTCCGAGCGACATAACCTGCTGCACTAATATTTTAGGCCTATACAATGCTCAAGGGGAAGAAATGTAGTGTTTTTGCGCCCGTTCCTTGTTTATTTGGGTGCATTTAACATTTTGAATTATTCCTAAGCTATTCGGAAACTATTCGTATTTACGATTAGCAACAATTCTATTCGATGATCGAATCGGATACGACACTGTACCCTTCGATATTCGAAATTTTAACACGAAAGTGTTTTATGGGGAGATCTACCAAGCATTGAATCACGTCATTTCCGTCACGGAAGTGACGTCAATAAAAGGGCACGCGGGTAGTTTGAATACTCGCACACCCCTATCAAAATGGGTTCCAGTAGTAACACCATCGACTTGGAAGTATATGACTTTGAATCGAATATTTTTCTCTAAATGACATATTAAGAATGGCGATGGACTTCGGAATAGCGTTTATCATTTTGAGGCCGTCTGAGTGTATGTGATGCCGGAATGTAAGCGACACTTTAAGCAAAATAGTACTATCTTATTTCAACTGTATTACATGTATACTTCTCTTTGATTATGGCAAACATGCTAGCTAGATTTACCAAGTGACGTTGCAGTAACTGTCATAAATAAAGTAAAAAAACGTGGGAGTGTAGAATACGCTGAGATTTACTAGTTGCAAATGAGTCTTGCCGAATCCCGTAATGTAGCGGAAGGGTTGAGAAAGGGAAATTGACAACCACCCGTTCGTAGCACGAAGCCACAAGGAAATTCGTACGGATTTCTCGGAAAGCTTCTTAGCTGCCGAATAATTTGTCCTGGTCTGGGAATCAAACCCGAGACCAATGCCTTTCCGGAAAGGTCACTCTACCAATTACCAGATTTACTATTTATATGGATGAAAGAGACATCTATAGAGGCATCCAGGTCAGACCGTGCACAGCGTTGAGCCACGGCTCGTGAGTCGTGGCCCATCGACGATGTTGTTCGACCACTCGAGGACGTGGGCTCGATACACGTGTACAAACACATATACAAGACGTTTCACCATCGAGTGGGCCCCTCGGTACGCCGTTTTTCCTAACGCACGTGTTACCTACCCAAACACCTCATTTGAGCTTTATCACAACTGAATCAGTTTGTCCCAAATAACTACATCATCCTCATCATCACCATAACTCTTTCTCTCTCTCTCTCTCTTTTGTGCGCAGCGCAGCTCAGTAAACGTTCCTAGAGAGGCATATGTTGGGGAGAACATGCATGGTATGTTCCCGCTCTGGCTTATACGACGCGCCCGCTTGCGCAATTCTTCCCCGTCAGTGCAGCGCTCCCCTGTCGGCTTTCCCTTCGAACATTACGGTTCCCCGACGATATAAAACCCGGAATATAACGGGTTTCCCCATTTTTTTCCTCCGTCTCGCAGCAGCAAGGAAACTTCGCGTGGCCATACGACGTACGTTTACCAGGCCAGATCGATGCTAATGTAAAACTGACGGGCACGTATATAGGCGCCCCAGAGGATCGAGACGTGCTTTTACGGTGACGTTTCCGACGGCGAGCTCAACTCGCTAGAGATGAAGTTCGCGAGAAGAGATGTTTGGTCGTCTTGGTATTTTAGCAAAACAGACTTTTGGGCCAGTTGGTTATTCATGAACACTAAAAGACTATAGCGGAAGAACGACGAACACAGAAAAGTTGGGGGGTGGAGGGAATCCCATTTAGTGTTTTTGTATTACATCGCTGAATGTAAGAGCGTGAAACACACAGACATGGAACTAAACTGCAAGAGCGCGGCAGTGTTCAACTCCGTGTATGTATTCCGCGCTTGTTTTAAATATGTATCTTGCGCGAAAAAGCCTGCTTTGCGCTATCGTAGCCGCCTTGCTTGCCGTACACTATGTACGCTGGGGTGTTACCGCATACTGTGGGCCTCGAAATGGCCTTCTTCTATTAAGGCGAAAGCCTTATCTGTCTCATGAGTCCAAATGAGGCATCATGGCGTCATTTGATGGCGTCATCACATGACAACGTCTCTTGGTCATAAGTGGGCCGATCCAGCGGTTACTGCTACACCATTCGAGCGGCGAAAGCTTCAACAGACAGAGTAGTGGGGTGGGGGGACAAGTAGTGCAACCGACTGAGAACATCGAAGCAGTGAAAGCATAGGCTTTCGCCTGTGCGTTTCTTAGCGTTGCCCGAAGGAACGGCCAATATCTCCATGCAAGTAACGCTAGTTGACTTGCAACGGCGCATCAGCCGCCATTCAAATTCAAATATAACTCGCTTTCATCATTTCTTGAAAATTGTCATTTTCTTGAAAACTGCTTTTGTACTACTGCTTGTCCGGCACATGGTTTGCATACTTGTGCCATATAATAAATGGAATTACATGTGCAGCGCTTGGAAAGTGTAGCCATTATAGGAAAAGCGGTGCGGCCTTTGTAATTATAGAGCTGTTTGTTCAGCACTAATACGTGGTCGTTTTAACGCGATAGCGTTAAAGAGCTCGTTTCGCAGAAATTCCGGTGTCGGCGTTGTTAGTTGTGAGCGAAAAATCAGCGTTGTCCGTGACCGAGAAATCGAGAATGATGCAAATAAAATAAGTGATAAAAATCTTTGGTTCGTGTGAGAATCGAACCCAGGCCTTCTGCGTGGCAAACAGGTGTTCTGTCACAGGGCCGCGCCATTGCTTGAAACAGCTTCGAAAAAAAGAACACGATATGAACGTCTTCAAGTGGGAGGAGTTTCCTTAAAGAATGTAATGTTGTTGCATGGCCGAAGCGCAGAATCGTGCCAGGCGTCAAAACATGTGAATAGCGAAACGATTAGGTCTTTTAAAAGCCCACACATTACAAAGCGCTCAGACATATTTCAAGAGGTACTGACACGAAAATTTTTAGTTTTTTTTTGCGTCAAATGAAAGGCAGGGCTCTCAAGAGCCTATAAAATGTAGTGCTAAGCGCGAGTGCACCCTGAAAAAGTAATTACTGTATGTTTTTAAAAGCTAGCTTCGGTTCCTACTGTACCCTGACGTCAAAACACGGTATGAGCTTCTCGTCACGTGCTCGCGCAACATATTGGCCTCGAGGCCCACCACTGGAAACGCCGGCGCCACCGTCGGCGTGACGTGCTTGGCAGGATCACGTGGTCTCAGCGGCCGCGTCGGCTGCTTGTGGCGCACTGCCGCGTGCTTTGAAAACGAGTTTCAAGTCCCACATGCGCTGTGGTCCGTGAAAATTCGGAAGCTTTCTCTCATTTTCTACTCAATTGAAACCATCGTAATAGAGTGGCTGCCTCCGAAGGCGACAAACATGGGGCTCTACCACTCGGTGCCGCAGTGCCGCGCTTGCGCAAAGGAGCCCAGTGTCAGCCTGCACTGGTAACCGCGGGACAAGAAACAGCGTGAAGCATGGGTTGTAAAGCTAAGAACCGGCAAGTAGCCATCCGCTACGAGTCTTGTGTGCAACAAGCACTTCCGCCACGAAGACTTTGGTTACTGCGTCGGGCCTGCGATGTTCGGTGAGTAGCAGACAGCGCGCACTGAGACGATGGCTCGCGCGCGCTTCCCGCCGGTAAATGATGTTTATCTGCCACAGGATGGTAAAAGCGCTACCTTTTACCACGTGCGATGCCATATCAGAACCCTCCAACGCGACCTCTTGATCGTCGGCCCCGTGCTCAGCGTCCACAAAATCGGCTGCAGATGCGCAAGTCATTGTTTAGATACGTTGAATGAAAAAACGCACAGGGACCCTTATGCATTCGTTGAAGATGACTAGAAGGCGAAAGCCATCTGCTTCTTGTCAGTGGATGTACTGATTCTCCCGCGCCCCCCCCTCCAAAAGCGTTCTGCACCTAACGCGGTTTCGCACGGCCTCCGTGACCGATCACGGAGGCAATGCAAAGCGACCATGACGTGTGAATACGTCATGTGACGTCATAATCACGCTACATATTTTGGCGATCTTCGACGTCATGATGACGTCATATGGTGACACCATCACGTGACGATTACTTTTTGCATTACTTGTGTTGACGCCGCCGACGCGGGACGCCGACGGGCAACCTTCCCATTTGGTGAGGCATGCATTGCTTCATAAGCTACATCAATTTTGCATTGCCTCTGTGATCGGCCCACCTATGATCGGCCAACCCCATGTATTTTCTTGGAGCATCATTTATTTACGTGGGAAAGATGCTACCCTGGTGGCGTTAGACACGACACTGCTGCCAAAATTGCTGGGGTACTCCTCAAATATTTACTATCCTGTTTTGCGGCTGCTGGTTGCTGCAATTCTATCTATTTTATTCACCGCTATTTCAAGTTCATGTGGGTCCTAGTTCACAGCCGACGTTTGCAGAACAAGCCCAGCAAACGTTACTGTATTTTCTTTCTTTTCCTAGGCGTCGCATGCTACTACATGCTCGGTCTCGTAGACTGGTTCTTCTTCCACCAGCAATCTCGAAGTGGTGAAGCTTTGGTCTATGAATTTGTTGATGACAGAGAGCGGCAAGTTCACTGGAATGCAAACGGAACGATAATTAAGGAGCATTAAAAAAAGGCGTCGCATTTGCTCACGTTTTGTGTGAGCACCAAACGAAACGAATGCGCTGAATACAGAAACAGAAGCAGCGGCATTTTCCCGCTGAGAAGACCGATCAACACGCAGTGCGAGACAACTTGTCAAATGACATTGAAACGTACCCGAATTTAGACCGAAAAAGAAAAAAAAAGAACACTGTCGGGACGGCAGATCACAAAGTTGCCATGCGCACCGAAGCCGCAGTTGTAAGGAAATTGTTTTTGAACTGCTCTGATAGCGTCCGCGCAACAGAAGTTATTTGTTTACTCACAAATTCTCATATTTTGCGGCCTAAAGTTCACAGCGCGGTGCCAAAACGCGCTCGTAGCAAAAGCGAAACCATCAGTACGAACATACATGCAGACGCTCATGCATGCAGAGGCACCGTCAGTCGTCGCGAACCCGTGCGATCGCTGGCTTGAGGCTTCTTTCTGTTATGCTCCGTCTGGTTATACAAGCAGTCTACTCTAACGAGATATTTCACATAGTTTGCACTCAGCGAGTGACTACCTTTCACGCAAGAAGCTGGTTCAGTGGTATCCAACGCGGTGACAACGTGAAGCGGGTGCTCGGTTTTCTGCAAAGAGACAGCGACTGTAGACTATCTTGTGCTTTCAGTTCGTCGAAAATGGTTATTTTGACAGTAAAGAACACAGTTCATTTGGAAAGTACTTACAGAAATGCCCTGGAGGGCTTCCGCGAGGTGTTTTTGTAGAGCGCCGACAGCAAAACTTATGGGGAGCGCGCCGGCGGTATCCTGCCTAGCACGCAATCGAGGCGCGTCCGATAGAGGGCGACTCCGTAACTCCTCGAGGCCAATAGTGACGTTTCCACGGTCGCTCTGCACCGTGGCTCCGTTGGTGACGCACAAGTGGTCATTTCAATGTTTTGGTGACGCACAAGCGGCCATCTTAGAAGTTTCGGTACCTGACGTCATGACAACTAGCCAGACTGCAGCGTGAAGACACCAGAATTAGTACTGTAGCCTGACGTCAAGCTAGTGTCGATGTCGGTAGGTGCGCCATGGAAAAAATTACTTTAATATCAAAATAAATTATCTTATCAGCATTTGCTGAGCTTCACACTTGCTCAGAGCCGTCTCTGAACACAGGATGCTTGTATGGCAGTGTAAACTCGCCTTCGAAAAAAGGTGTCAGTACCCCTTTTAATAACCATCAGCAAAAGAATCAACAAAGTGTGCAGCTGCGTAGGTTCGCATAGGTTCGCGTAGCGGGCCCTTCGCTGATTCGCAGAAGGAATAATTATGGCCTAGTGCGCACTGCGAAACTGTATTTATGGCGTAGTGGGAACTACGCAACTGTACTTGCGGTAGGCATTCAAGAATAGTTTTGAAACGGCCGATGTTACGCGCACAGACGTTCGTTTCATTGCCATAGTTGTTTTCCAGAAAACCTTTTAGGCCTTCCTCTGATAAAAAGAAATTGACTATCGCTATGCCGTCCACGTGTGAGCCTTATCTTTTTACATCTTATTGTTCTTGACGAGTGAACGCTATCACCGCTATCAGCACCGGTATGATGTAAGATAAGCTTAATAACTGGATCTTACAAAGGTGTATTATAAAACCCCGCGATTCACCATGTGAACGTCACCTACGCGCAAACAAAGAGTGCTCTATGGCGGAACGAATGGGTCACCGTGGGTCGCTTTATTTCTTCGCGAGCCATATAGGCAGTTTAGACGGCGTGGGTGGCCGTCGTCTTTTCTAAACCGGGCACGTTTCCTCCGAGAACCGCGCCCCGACCCGGAAGCGGCCGGGAGTACGACCGCGTGGAAACGCCCGATTGGGAAACCCGCGCGTAGGCACCAATGCCGTTCAAAGTGCGGCGGGGTTGCACTCTCCGAAGAACCGCAGCCGCACCAACTGCATGCATTCAGCTGTATTCAGCGCGAGTCTCAAGACAGTATAAATAGGATCTGTTAGTAGGTCTTGCAATAGAACAACGGCCACTCTTAGTTTAAGTGGAGCGGAGTTGCCAGATGCTGCCGAACTAACCAGCAAATAATCATCCCAAAGAAGCCTCTTCCCCCCCCCCCCCCCACAAGAAAAAAGAAAACCGGCATGACATTGCGAAGAAGCCCAAAACAAGCGGAAGTTTAATAAATTTTCTCATTCGTAAAAATGTATTCGATTATAATAAAGAAGCCGCTGAAATACAGACCGAGGTAAAAAAACAACTAATTATTTTGTGCAGCGAAAATATGCGCAACTAAGAATGAAAACACATATTATCTTTTCAACATAGTCTCAATTAAGGATAGCATCCAATCTTCTTCATTGCACATTTGCCAGTGCATGCATAAAAGTTACTTGTTGACTTCCGCCCCGTTCGTTTGACTTCAGCGCTCAACTACACAAAGTCACCGACAAAACTCGCTGTTGGTGAACGTGACGAGCAGTGAAATAACCATATTCGCAGGGAAAAAGTGAACAAGCCCAAAAACACCACAAGCGACTGGAAGGTACTACAAGTAACTCGGTGAGGGAAGAAGTCCAGATCCGCTTATTATAAGCGGAACTGGCAACTCTGATGCGGAGGCGTCGCAAACTATAGAAAAAATGCAAACGCGGAAGCCAGTTGATGATGACGCACTAACGTTCCCGCCGCAGCTCGCCGGGGCGTTAGAGCTTATGACAGCTTCTAGTTGAAACCGGAGCTTAACCTAGCGAGTTTCGATAAAACTTTCTCGTACCGAACTAGCGCGAGTGCGAGAATACATTTTGAAATCCGCGGCCTCACGTTGAAAAACCTGCGCGGAAATATCGGAGTGAATATTAGAGAAATGAAAGAGTGGCCTTCGTTCCTTCAAGTAAAATAAGAATAATCAATTTTCTGCCAAATTAAAACAAAATATATGAAAAGTGCTTATAATAAATGCGATACCAGTGTGTACTCATTCTACATGCTGTAACTGAGTGATTTTTTATGCAATGGCATTATCGAGATTGGGCCATCCCCGTCTTTGACTTTTATTGATACCTTTATAAGAGACGTTTGCGCCGGCCACTACTCTTCGCATGACAAACAATCTAACGGCACGACTAAAATTCAAACGATTAGAAAACACACAGTCAGGCACCGCAAACGTTTGATCAGTTCCACACGTCAGTAAAGCAAGGCTCCGAGAAGAGCAGACCAATCCCCGTCTTCGGTTGCACCGCCCCTATAGGATCGACTCGCGTTACATGCCACACCAAATGTCTTGCAAAACATAAATCGTTCATTATCGGCCCGCCAAGTGACCACCTTTGACCAAAAGGGCTGCGCTGTCAGCCAAGTTTTGATTACATCTCTGCATATATGATAGGTCTAGTCATTACTCTTGCGTTGAAAGGGACACTAGAATGAAACAGCGAATCAGTGTAGACTGGCATATTATTCTTCGTGTGTCGGTAATTTCGCGATCACAGGTACAATATTAAAACAGATAATAAAGCTCGGAGTTTCCTTTTTAAATTTCACGCCAAAATATCTGCACATGAATTTCAGCATCACGTCACAGATATCAAAAGGTTTTTTTTTTTTCGTATTTTAGCCCCATTACCTCAATGAATTTTTTTAAACCTTGGTACATATGCGCCTGTCCTTTGAATGCCTACAAGCGGTCGCTTAAACCGATCGATCCCTTCATCCTTTCATCCCTTTCCCCCAGTGTAGGGTAGCAAACCGGACGCGCGTCTGGTTAACCTCCCTGCCTTTCATTCATTTCCTCCCTCCTTCTCCTTTACACCTTGGTACCTTAAATCTCTGGTCGCTTCAGATGACAATGAACTTCATATTTACCGATTAAGAATTGCGTAATTCCTGGTAAAGGCCTTCAAAATCTATGGTCGAGTTGGTGCGGCAACTTCAAGGTGTCGTCGCCACCTGTAGTTTTCTTTTGGCACGATTTCTCGCCTACCAAGAGACATAAAATTTACTAATACGAGGAAGATAGTTGTGCTCTTCAGTTCCTCATTATGTCTTCGCCTAGTATACCCTTCTGACTTTCGGTAAGGACGGGCGGCCGAGACTTTCGACAACGCGCGCAATCACCGCTCTGGAGTTCGTGCCCCCCGTGTTCGACTATTTCGGAGTCACTCCGGGGTCTCCGTATACCAGTCCCCCCGAAAACGTCGTGTCGCCCCGCTGTTTCCCCGACTGTTTCGTCGGCGAGCTATAGAGAGCAACCACGTGGATCCTATCAGTCGGTTCGTCGGGAATCGGGGGCTCGCGACGAGTACACTCCGGCTGTTCACTCGCTGGCGAAGGCCTCCCTGCTCCGAGCTATTTCAGTTGGCCGCGAGGAAACCGTTACGGGGCAATTCGTGTTGCTGCTGCACTGCTGTACTCCGCCCAGTATGTCGCTGCGCTTTATGCTGGTGCACGGTTGCGCCTTGCTGTATTCCGTTGATACGAACGCATTGCCGTGCTCCCTTATGGACTGCAGAATTCAGCGTCTTTTCTTCTTGCATCACGACCCGCCCTCCCCTTGACCTTTTCTACAGGGGTATACCTACAGTTCATTTCTCGTGCAACGGAGCTGCAGCAAAAACTCAAGACGGCAAGCAGGGCGCGAAGAACAACGAGGGCAGGAAGAGAGTCTTGTTTCTAACGCGAAAGCATTAGGTGACTCGCTGTGCGATGATCTTGGACGAAACACGGCAGGCGAAAAAAGTGGTACAAAAACCCGCGTTATCTACGTCATCCATGACATCAGAGATAGCCGAAATGTGTGACGTCATCATGACGTCATGACAAGACATCGTGTGATGACGTCATTACATGATATCGTCGCTTGGTCAAAGGTGGGGTGCAGCGGAGGCAGTGCGACGACACGTGAGGTGCAGAAGGCTTCAGGAAGAATAGAGGGTTGAGGGGGGAACGACGCAATCGAACGAGAACATCTCGGTCAATTAATGCGTGTCTCATACAGCGGCTGGTTATCTCTTGCAAGAAGTCTGGTCCCCGATTGCATAACTTAATCCATTACAAAGTATGCAACAGGGTTTCGCGTTCATGTGCTACAGAGACCGTAACATTCTGTCCAACTTCTTTTGTTTTCCAAAAAAAGTCTCTACGGGATACTTACCAGGAAGCGGGCTCTTTTGCAAATGTCTATTTTTATAATATATAGGAAAATTACGTCAGAGTTTCAGTTGACTTCCCGCTCTCGCTTGCAAACATTGCTTTGGTATTGCACTGCGCTGGTTTCATCCATGTTGTCGTTCTTAAGGGAACATCCTTTAATTCAGGAAAGAACCGTTGACGAAGTATCAAGGATCATCAAGGTGCTTATCATCTGGGCAGCTTCCGCGTTTACCAATTCTCGTACGCTGATCATAGTCATGTATTTTTTTTCTTGCTTAAAAAACATAGTCGTTAGGTACCGGATGAATTATTTGCGTACTCCATGCAATGTGTACATCAAAGCGAAGCTTCCTCTAGCACGCTCGATGTCGGAAGCGCTGCTGCTGCTGCTTTCCTTCGTGTGTCTCGCTCATGCGCAAACAGCGGCGCAGATGTTTACGCGGAGAGACGAAGAAGACACGCGGAATGTTTACACACAGGGTCTCGAGCAAACGTGACCTGTCTGTTTTCCAGCAGCGTGCTTTCACTTCGAGCTGCATCTGGACGCTTCCTTCCTGTTTTCTCTGCGCAGTAGCCCGCTTCTCTCGAAGATACGCGGAGACGACGAGCTACGGCTCCCATCACGCATTAATTTACTTACCTTGCTCCATCTATCTCGTGTCTCATAAAAATATGCCGATTCTGCACGCATCTCCAACGCCCATCTGCGCTGCGTCTTTAAAAGGGACATGAAAGAGAGAAACGATTTTCTCGTATTTGTAAATTGCGCTTTAACTTTAATACCAAGCGCACCACTCTTGGCTGGTGAAGAGGCAATATCTATCTATCTATCTATCTATCTATCTATCTATCTATCTATCTATCTATCTATCTATCTATCTATCTATCTATCTATCTATCTATCTATCTATCTATCTATCTATCTATCTATCTATCTATCTATCTATCTATCTATCTATCTATCTATCTATCTATCTATCTATCTATCTATCTATCTATCTATCTATCTATCTATCTATCTATCTATCTATCTATCTATCTATCTATCTATCTATCTATCTATCTATCTATCTATCTATCTATCTATCTATCTATCTATCTATCTATCTATCTATCTATCTATCTATCTATCTATCTATCTATCTATCTATCTATCTATCTATCTATCTATCTATCTATCTATCTATCTATGTAGAGATGCCGCCCTGGAGTTTCTCGTACCATATCGGCGTGACGTCATAGATTTAGGTATAGTCTATATTGGGAAATACATAATTTTTTATCGAAAACAACCAAAACCAAATTGCATTGTGTTCTAAGGAAGGCATATGTCTAACATAGCAAGTTTCAGAAACACTTATCGAGCCAATGTGGCCAGAATCCCAAAGAAAGATTGCTGACTTCCGTGACATCACTTTAATATTTCGGGGCTGAGGTATCTGCGCGAAATTCAATGATAACAT
This sequence comes from Rhipicephalus sanguineus, assembly GCF_013339695.2. Classification (NCBI taxonomy): domain Eukaryota; kingdom Metazoa; phylum Arthropoda; class Arachnida; order Ixodida; family Ixodidae; genus Rhipicephalus; species Rhipicephalus sanguineus. The sequence goes on along the minus strand of NC_051181.1, from coordinate 157,587,676 downwards.
ATTCAGCTTCCTTTTCTCTTCTAATAACGAACCGATGGTGGCGAAATTATCCGCAATATAGTTCTCAACGAATAGATGAGCTTAAACCGATTTTCACTTTAGTTTGCTTAAAGGAGGCGCCCGAGCGAGGCAATTGCCGCGATCTCTTGCAAGACTGGATCTTCTTCCTCGTCCTCACGGTTTGGTGTTTCTAATGTGCAGATGGTGATGGACATGTGCGCACATTTCTACAAAAAATTGTAATTGAGAAAATGGTATCGATCATTGTGCACAGTGTACAAGTTATTATGGCGAACACACACAGGGAACAGCGCCCACACTTAGAGTAATCACCACAATGTACGACGGTGCGTAAGCTCGTTATTCACACAGAGGCCCCCAAATTTAGACGCTCGGCATACCTGCATAGCTGAGAAAAGGTGCGAACACTCTGCACCGCCCGCATCGCAGGATGCGGCTGCCGGCGTATGGTGCGTTGTCTTGACGACCGGACGCTGGCTGTGCCGGCGCGTGCCAATAGGTCTTTCGGCCACGCCGCAGGTACGGGCGCCTCGAGCGCAATTCCCATCCTGTGGTCTCGGCGGGGGGCCTGGCAATTGTCTTCGCCGCACCTTCCGCCGCTGCTTCCTTTTGTTCCGGACATCCGCTTGGGATCGATGTTTATGTGAGCCCTTAAAGAGGGAAGCCGTGTTTCACGGCCGAAACTTTTCTGTGCTGTCGCCGAGATCGAGAAATGAAAAAAAAAAAAAAGAAGAAGGACAGAGCTCGGAGGTTTCCATGCCGACGTTTTAAACGAGGATCGACTGTTTTCCTCACTTCTATTTTTTTTCTTCCCTTTTCGCTCGGTGCACCCGAGAACGTGGATGGGAACACGAGAAGAGACAGGGTATGCGCATAGAAGGACGCTCGCCTGAAATCACGATTTCGACGGAGATGCAAGTTGCATTAAAGGAGGGACGATTTGACCAAGTTCCAAGAATGCCTGGAAGAGAGCACTGCGCGCAATATTGTGTACAAACATTCGGAAGCGCGAGCAACATTCAAGAAAAGAAATGCCGACACGAGAATAAATACTCCCCGCTACATCCACGTTCACATCAGCGTGGCATCTCAGAATGTGCATTCGCAGCGCGCATCGAGACATTACGCTCGGGCAACGCGGATGCCGTGTCGGTCGGTGAACAAGCATCCCGACATCGGAGTCCTTACACCGCACTTTTGCGCGCCTTGCAAGCGCCCCCGTCCGCTAAAAGAGAGCGGCGAATGACATCCGAATCGCCATAAAAGCGGCGCACGCTACAGCGAACAAAGAGCGCCGGACGCAGGGCTGATCGTTTTTCCGCGGTCGTTGGGAAATGGCTCGCGTCGTGGTCTCCTCTTCCCTCGCACCGTCGCACGGGTCGCACTTTGTGGCGACCCCGACTGTCGCGGCACGCTCGCTTGTTTTTGGCGCGCCGCTGTTAGCAATATATTTTGGGCCTCGGGAGCATCGGCACGCAGACGCGATTCCATGCACCGATAGCACAGAGTGCGCTTGTGTATTGCCAAGTGCGAAAATTGCCTCCGTTACCTTTTCTTCTTTCTCTTAGTTTTTTTTTATGCACACGTAAAGGAGTGGTAAGGTGAGAGGCGTGTTGGCGGGGGCATAGAGAAGCGAACAGCGGATGCGTCTGTTAGTCGTGCGTTACTCACACTGATAATTAAGCGCAAACCGCGCGCCTGGTGTGCCGCCCGTAGGGAGGAATCCTATCGAGCCCTCTAATCGCGAAGTTCTCGCCAGACGCTTACCGTCGTTTCATCTTTCACGGTTAAGGTTTTGGTCATGCGCTTTCGAAACTTGTGCGGACGAAGCTGCGGGGAGATTCCTCGCCTGACAGCGTTGTCTTTGTCGGAATCAACCACGTCCTCCATAAATTTAGAACTCGGCGTATGCGTCGTTCGTGGCCGCGCGCATTAATGTGTCTTAACGAGTGACGCACTCCAAGGAAGATAAGGGCGAGTTTTTCGTCGAATGTCGTCATTGTATTAAAAAATATATCAACGGAGGCGAAGCGAAAGCTCGAAACTGGACATCATATGCAGTAAACTTTGTTGCGAATTTAGTTGCAATATCTTGTTGCACTCCGAGCAGAACTCTACGGCGGCATCAGTTCATCTCGCTTCCCGACTGACCTCCACTTCTTTCTTTCTTTCCTTCTTTCTTTCTTTCTTTCTTTCTTTCTTTCTTTCTTTCTTTCTTTCTTTCTTTCTTTCTTTCTTTCTTTCTTTCTTTCTTTCTTTCTTTCTTTCTTTCTTTCTTTCTTTCTTTCTTTCTTTCTTTCTTTCTTTCTTTCTTTCTTTCCCTGCCTTCAGATTTGCAGAATCAAGGGACCCGATTCCATAGTGATTCAGAACTGTTTGCGATTAACCGGCACGTTGATTATAATCTCTTATTGGTCGGCATGATTGGCCAGCGTTGCAGGTCCAGGAGCCTTCTCTGTGTCCGAAGAATTTCGTGGATCAAAATATGTGAGGAAGGAATGTATCTACGTGAAAAAAAACTTGCTTTAGTCTTAAATCTTAGGACCTAGTGCGCGAAAACAACCCACTGCCTTTGACACTGCACCGGATGCGTGCTTATATTATTCTGGATCATCTATATATGCTTACTCGACGTGCACCAAGTGCTTTCTGTATTTCACTCCCATCAGATCAGCGCAATCTTAATTTCACATATTCTCTGGCGACGTTCAACGCCACCGTTGACGCCGTTTCGGTCCACACTACTGCCTGCCTCCCGCATGAATCGTTCATCACGTCTTATACGAACCGTGAAGTCAGGTGTCTGACAGCCGCGAAAATGACCGCGAGTCGCGGCGGCGGACGCCTCGGCTGGTACCACTTCCTGCGTGGATTTAATTATTCAGCCACGCTAGCTCCGAGGCAGCTGTACGACGCGAATATTTCATCGCTCCAGGACGGCGGCTCGAGCTCATTAGCTATAGAGGCCGTAATCCACACTCCTGCGTATCGAGCGCACGTTGACGCAACCACGGAGCCGCGCAGCGTGTGTGCCACAGTGCAGGTATCCTATTCGCTCGATACCATCAGTACGTTTTAACTGGACGAATTGGGAGGAAATCCGCAACGCTGAGGAAGATTTACGAAAGAGGAAAAATAGTGGGATAATGCTCAGAGAGAGAGAGAGAGAGATAAAAATGAGGGAGAAGGCAGGGATGGAAGGATGGATGGAAAAACTTTATTGAGGTTCCGCTAGTTTCCTAGACCGCAGCGGGCCGCTCCCACGTTGGGACCGAAAGGTTTCGGTAGCTTCGCGAATCCGTTGGACTGCCCGTAGCTGTACCTCTAATGTGAGACATCGTAGAGCTGCGTCCCACCGTTCTTCGGTGTTGTCCTTGTCGCTGCGTAACGCGGAGCAACGGCAAAGCATATGGCTAAGACCTATGGTGTTGTTGCATTTATCGCACGTTGTAGGAGTAAAGAACTCCGGACAAATCCTGTTCGTTAATAGGGGGCTCGAAGAGGTTCTTGTTTGCAAGAGCCTTAGCGTAATGGCCTGAGCTCTACTTAGCTTACGGTGCGGAGGGGCGAGGTCGACCAAAATTAAAACATCCGGTTTGCTACCCTACACTAGGGAGAGCGCTCGTCAGGCGTCTCATTCGCGTAGGCAAATTTTGTTCTACTAAAACGAGCTCCTCGGGCTTATTTGCTCACTAAACCATTGTCTCGAATCATATTAATTAGTTGACCTGTCTGTGTTTTTGTTATAGCGAAGAATTTTCTAGGAAGTGAGCAGGTATTTATTTCGACCACATTTCTCGGTCAGCATCAAAAACGACAAACCTCTAGTGCGAGCTGTAATCAGAACGAAATATGCACTATAAGTGTACGAGCTTGTCTGAATCATGCTGCATGAAGCCTATCGCGTTTATTCGCATAATTTTAGCAATGAATAATTTTGCAAATAATAATAATTGTAGGGGTTTTGTGTCCCAGAACCACGATATTATTATGATAGACGCCGTAGTGGAGGGCTCGGGAAATTTGTACCTTCCGGGGTTCTTTAACGCGCACTTAAATCTAAGCACACGGGCCTCTAGCATTTTGCCGCAGTCGAAATATGGCCGCCGCGACCGGGATTCGATACCGAGACCTTCGGGTCAGCGTTCAAACACTATGGCCATTAGACCACCGCGGCGGATGACTAATTTTGCTAATGTTGGTTTCTTTTGTTGCCTATACTGTTGTCTAGTGTTGGTCACGTTATACCTACAATACCACTCCCCTCCCCCCATTTTGATTGATGAAATGCTCAGCACACACGACCATACCCCTCACGTAAGCTTACCGAAATTTTTCTTCTAAATCTATTTCGATGAGGTATTCGTTATATCTTTCCTCAGATGCACTGAGTGCAGTCCGTTTCACTTATGGTCCGTACCAAGGTCAGAGATTACCTCTGTGTTTGATAAGGGGGCTCGGCAACTCTCAGGGACCGCGGTGACAACAGTGGGGCGACGACGCCGTTTCGGCACAGTCTCGCTCGGCGCGACCTTAGCGTTCCGCTACGCTATAGCACCGCTGTGCGCGCTCGGCACCGTCCGCGCCACCGCAGAGGGTGTTGTGAGTCAGCAGCCGCGCGGGTAGGCCGCCCAAGCAGCGCTCTCCCGTTTCTTCTCGCGTGCCTCGATATGCTATTCTGGTCGCGACTGAGGGTTCTGCCCCGATGAACCTCGCGCTCCGGGCACCGGGGGGCGCCCGCGCAAGAAAAAACAGAGAGGACGCGAATGAGGGGCGCGCTGTTCCCTCCTCCGCACGCGAAGGCACGTGGGTTTTCCTTTTTCCCATTATGGTTAACTTATAAAAGGAACAGAAATGCAGCGGGAACTCCCTTTATAGCGGTACACACACACGGGTAGTGTGTAAGCATTTTTTGAAGTTCCATTAGTTAACTATCGTAAGGCAACAGTAAGCAACTTTAGCCAACGCACCCAATATTAGCCATCATTTAGCCAAAATTAGCCATAAGAGCCATCATTAACCATCATTAGATAACATTATACACCCTACGAAAAAAAAAAAAAGGATGTGTGACTCTTTTCGGTGACTTGTCACGGTGACTTGCCATGTATATGACTCCATTTAAAGAGACACGTTAGTTCTCTTTTGGTTCTCACAACGATCCGACGAGAGTACTATGTTCTCCAAAGAGAGTAGAACTTTTTGTTGGGCTAGTTGGTGCATGTTAACGAAACGTTTCAGAATTCGGTGGGCACGTCAGTTGAAAGCTTTCTTCGTTTACTGCAGTTCTATCTCAGTGCCACGTTAGTTCAATTCGAGGATCGAGTTTATATTCAAAGAAAGGGCATATGTATAGGGTCCTGTGTAGCCCCAGTTCTGAGCATCATTTTCCTCTTAGCAGTTGATGGCGTCTTAGACAGCATACTTGACAAAAGGAAGGTACTGAAAGTATTTGGGTACGTCGACGATTTTCTAATAGTGTTAAATAAACAGGATTGACAAAATATCCAGGCACTGTAGAAGGAATTCTATAAGTTTTTAGAGAACATAGCCACGGGTTGGACTGCACTTATGAACTACCAGAAATCAATAAGTTAAAATTTTTAGACCTAGAGCTCACCTTGAAAACAGAGAGGATGCACTGGATGTACCACCCCCGAGCCCAAAAAGAGCTCTTGTCTTATCAGTCAGCGCACCCGAAGACCGTAAAAAGAGCCATTGCCACAGCGGAATTGGAGTCTTCTATCAAGAAATCTTGTGAACATTGCATGAAAAGCAGCTTTCAACTCCAGATTGAAAGACTACAAAAGGCAGGCTATCCATACACAGTTCTAACGGCAGTAATAGAATCCCTTCTCCATAAAACTAAAAGTAAAAAAAAAATAAGTACAAGCACGCCAGAGGAATACAGGAGGCTAAAACCTGTAGTTGTACCCTACTCTCACCGCGTAGCACACAATCTGAAAAAAGTCGCAAATAAGTTCAAAATTCCGGTAGTTTTATCAGCCCCTTTTAAGCTCGCTTTCTTGTGCCCTCGGATCAACAGCCAGAAAAAAAAACAAGATGAACTGCGGAACCCACCATGCAAAACCATTTGTCACGTGTAAGGAAAATGTGGTTTATCATATCCCGCTTACATGCCATAAGGTTTACATAGGACAAACGGGGTGATGTTTAAACGAACGGCTAAGAGAGCATGACCGTTCTCACAAAGGGACGAGGTTTAATTCGGCGACCCATTGTAAAGCTTGCGGATGCATTCCTCGTTTAAAGGACACTTTGGTTTTGGATAAAAGTCGAGACAACGTGGCACGCGAGTTCAAAGAAGCCTTCTTTATCAATAGAAAGGGCCTAGATTGCGTCAGCGAACCGTCAAAAATATTGTGTAATTGTGAAGTGTCCTTCTTGGAAGCGTTTGGTTGAAAAAAAGCTCATCGCATTAGTTGGAATACCGACCGCGCATGCCCGGGAATCGGAAGAAGTGTTCTTTTTAATGGGGATGTATTGTTTTAACTGTTTATAGAATTTGTTGCTGTCATCGTTATAACTTTCTTTTCATCTTCATGTTCCTTTGATAACATACACCACGTGTCATAGATCGCTTAGCAAAAAATGTTTTCTTCAATATACGTCATCACGTACAATTTTTATCGCTTTTTAATACACCATGTGATTAGCGCTGTCAACGCTTGGAACATATATGTATACCCGTTTTCTTCGAATAAAAATCAGTTGTTAGTAGGCGTTCGTCCGTGTCACTTCATGCGTTCGTCTCGTTGGCGCCTTATTTCTTCCGTTTCCAAAGAGAGTTCACGTGTATCTATAAAGGGGGTCATATACGTGGCAAGTCAGAGCTCACAAAGGAGAGTCTTTTTCTTAGCGTGTAACCTTTATGCCCGGTATTAGATCACCTCTGTGCCTAATTTTAGATCACTGGCGTTTTCTCGAAGGCGAAGACCTCAAATAGGACTATACATAAACACAACTCTTGAATTCGCGACGCCCTCTTAGTCGCATATAGTGAATACCGGGCCTTTTGACTCTGTTTCTGCTCCAGTCTAAAGCAGAAATAGGTTTTTATTTAGGTTAAAACTGCTATTGCTTGGATTTCTTTTTACTCGTGTCACACGAATTAGTGTGGCTATTCAAGTGGCCATAACGCAGTGTTTGTGTCACTATTACTTTCCATTTGCGGGCATTTTTTGCATGTACCAACGTGGTGAAAATCAAGAGGAATAAACAGAGCCCAGAGTCAAAATCTCGTTTTCAACTGTGACGATATGCGTCGGCAGAAGTTGCGACTAAACAAATAAAATGCCAGGAAACAAATAAAAGAAAAGGTTGCGTTCTATGACGTCAAGCGCGAGTAGCGGCAGCTTCTGGCTGTCAGAACAACAAAAAAAAAGTGACATCTCCGATTACCATTGCTCGGCATGCGGCGCGAAGCGCAAGCCGAATCGCACGAGCATCCGAGTCCAGTGAAAGGGTGAAATCGGAGAAAAAAAATGGATGGGGAGCAACGGCACCTGAAACAGATCTGTGGCGGCGACCGTAGCGGTACTACGTCATTTTCTGTAGAGCGACCAAATGGTTGGTGAGTTGACGCCTGTATGCTTATAGTTTGGGGTAATTCTCTCGCATTTCTGGCAGTTAATTGTCTTGTATTCTAGTATTTTTGGCAGTGGACACTCTCGTATTTTTGGCAGCAGTTTCCACATTAGTACAAAGCGCCCCGTACCCTCAGCAGCACTCAGGAATAAGAGAGTTCACAGAGTCGTCTATCGAAGAAAAGATTCGCGTTCCTTACTTAAGTGCATATAAAAGTTCAAGTTTCGTGCACATACGCACAATTGCATGCGTGCAAAATTCTCGAACATGCAAGGGCATGAAGTCCCACACCGCGAGCAGCACTTTCCATTCAAAGTGTCGCCTATACAATAAATAACTTATTTCTCTATTCCACGTCTTTTTTCTCTCGCCTGTACAGTATAACTCTCATAAATCGTCGTTAGTGTATAAGCAGCTAGAGAACGCAATAAGCCGGCTCTGTATCATTACAGGCTGCGATAAACAGCAAACAGCAGAGGCCTGAACTTCTAAACTAACGCGATCTTTCTTATCTTACAGTTCACGCAAACTTTCGGGCGACGGATTGGCCCTCTGTCCCTGTCGTTCCTCTGTCAACAAAAGGCGGAATACCAGGGCCACGATTTATTGCCCCTCTTTATTGCGCGTCGCGATGCTTAGGCCCACGTGCCTCCATTAAACATTAGCAGCGCTCGTCGTGACAGCCAAATCCCCAGCAGACATTTGCTTAGTTGTTTCCGTTCTTTTCCGCTGTGCGGCATTACTGCTCGTTACTCGCGAAACTGCAGTACGTCCCATAAAAACGTGCAGCCTTACCAGAGGTTAGGAAGGACACCAACTAGCAAAGCTATTATGTAGATAGATAGATAGATAGATAGATAGATAGATAGATAGATAGATAGATAGATAGATAGATAGATAGATAGATAGATAGATAGATAGATAGATAGATAGATAGATAGATAGATAGATAGATAGATAGATAGATAGATAGATAGATAGATAGATAGATAGATAGATAGATAGATAGATAGATAGATAGATAGATAGATAGATAGATAGATAGATAGATAGATAGATAGATAGATAGATAGATAGATAGATAGATAGATAGATAGATAGATAGATAGATAGATAGATAGATAGATACACGTGATTCCCATCATGACGATAAAAGGCGACATCAATAGTGGTTTAACTGTAGTTAGATACAACTTAAGAAGTCCGAAGAGGCCCCGCCCAGACGACCAAAGCGCGGCAGCCGATCGCCTCCGCGACTAAAGAAATAGTCCCGCTCATACACCCGGCAATGTTCTCCGAAGGCGTAGTCACCGTCTAGCCGGCTCATGGCGTCGGTCTGCAGTGCGCGCCCATTGGTGCAGGCTTGTGTGCATCCGCCTTTGAAGAGGAAATGCCGCGGACTTCTAAAGTTGCATCCGACTATATTTCACCTCAAGCAAAGAAGAAATTAACAATAACGTCCTCCCCAGCTGCAGCATGAGGCTTCAAAGCCAACCTGTCGGTTTCCTTTGAAGCTTTGTGCGACAAGCCGGGCCGGTGTTGATATTTCTTTTCATTAACCTTGCTTTTCATTACCCCTGCAGTCTTTCGCACAGCCGATTTGCCGTAGTACGCCCTCTTGCACTGTAACATAAGTTAGCAATATATTAATTTGCACTGGAAGGAATAAACGGCACAGTGGACCTAAAGGAAATGATAGAGAGGGGATGATGACAAATAAAGAAATCAAGGAAGAGCGACGGAGATTATTGAATTCTGATTATATATTTTGCTGTTATTGCGATATCCGTTTTTCGGACACAACATATAAATTTCTTCCATCGCCGTCGCCGTGATGTACCGCGCGACTGCAAACTCGTGTTGCATCGCGGAGGGTGAGGAGGTGAGCGCGGGTGTGACTTGGGTGAAAGTGTTGGTGTGGTTCTGGGGTGAGGGGTGGGACAAGTGACCCTTTAGCACCCCCCCCCCCACTCCGCCGACGCCTATTCCTATTAGTGAAAGTCGAAGAAATTGGTAGCTGCAATGGTGGCGAAATACCATTTTTGATTAGGAGCAGGCTTGCGCGCAGCTCTGCTTACAAAACCGCCGTTCGAGCAACCGCACGACGAGGGAAAAGTCTTGCGGGTTTAAATTGCTTAGGTCAAATTGGTGTCGGCCGCCCCCGTGGGGCATACGCCTGCAGTTCATCACGTGGGATGAGTTTCGCATGCCGCCTGCAGTGTGCGCGTAGTTCGGCGCTTATCACCTCGTCCCAAGACGCGTCTCGACGCAGCGGGAGCGGAAGCTCGTTTCTTCTTCCTCGCTCCCCGACCTCCTCCTTCGTCGGGTGTATGCCCTCACGCGGAACGCGCCACGCCGTGGTGTAGGATATATTATATGCCCACGTCGCGCTGGTTGCGTGCATTGATGCAGATGCTGCAGATGCAATGTCCTTCCAATTAGGTGATAGAACGGCGGCCTTGGACACAGTCGTAAGCGTGCGCAATGGGGGGGGGGGGTGTTGGAGGGACAGAAGCCCCCCCCCCCCCCGGTCATCTAAAGGGGGTGGCAATTCTGCCCTATACCTTTACCCAGTCGGACCTTTCACGTCATTTTTTAATGCGCAGAGTTATGGTTACGCATGTTTTTTGACGATAATGGCGACCAAGGAACCCTGGCGTCGCAATCAAAGAACTGTTTACTTCCCGTGGCGCCTTTATGGCAGGCCTTTGTGAGAAGCACGTCATCGCTTCATTTTAAATATTGCATCCATTGCAGAGCTCGTTTTCTTTCGGACTCTACCAACGGTGTGGAGGGGGGGAGGGGGTCCCCTTCAGTGGAGAAACATGCGCACGCCTATGGACGCTTTGAATGACGCCACCATCGCGCTTGTTGTCACAGAGCGACAAAAAGTTGAGCTAGACATATTTTAGAATCCCTACCAGTCGGCGTCTGTGTTATCTCTTTGTCTTCTCTTATGTCCGTGTACTGCAAGCCCAGCCTTATCTGCGCATTCACTCGCTCGAAATGTGCGCGTATGGCCGGAGGATGTGCCTGGAAAACGCGCCGTATGAGATTAGGAATGGAACACCAATTTATTAGAATGTTAGTCCTGTAAACCTACGCACAGTTGCCCTGTACATTTATGTGGATGGTGGTAATCACCCCTTTCCCGCCTCGTCGTTTCCGTGTCTCTGTGTAGAGTGTTTGTCTATTTCACGTAGGGGAGTTATTGGCAAATGCGTTCTCTTGCAACGGACATCGTTTATCTGGCGTAGATTCAAAGTGTGATGCGGTTAGCGCCTATTCAGACACTCAATGGTGACAGTAGGCCGCGTATGAAAGCGCCAAAGTGTACTGGTCCATCATTCTCTCTCTCTCTCTCTCTCTCTCTCTCTCTCTCTCTATATATATATATATATATATATATATATATATATATATATATATATATATATATATATATATATATATATATATATATATATATATATATATATATATATATATATATATATATATATATATATAGTTAAATCTGAATTACACTTTTATCTCACATTCAAAACAATGCAAATGCATCATCAGCACACGATGACACCACTTTCCTTTTTCTGTTTTCGTGTAGCTCCTACGTACGCAACATTAGCTCGTGTCAGCATGCTCGTTGTACGCCTTTGAAAGTTGCTAAGAATTCTAATTTATCCGAACGTGCACATATGCATTCTCTTTCGATGCCTCCAGCGTCACGCAGTGCTGCGCCGAACTAGCGAGACGATACGACTGGGACTTGCGCTCACAGTAGCTGTTCTTTGTGCGACCAGCCAGGGTCTCTGCTGGGTCCCTTCATCGCGGTCTTCGTCGTGCACGCCTACTGTTCGCGGCTGACGGCGAGACGAGGATGTTTAGAGCCGCGCGAGGACAATGGCTCTGCCTTGAGCGAGGTATCGCTTGTGATGAAGGTTAACAGTAGTGGGAAGTGGCGGTGGGAAGGATATAGGTGAGGAGTAATGGGAGAAGAAGGAGCGTAGGAATCGCTTCGAAATTGTGGGGGAGTGTGCCCACGAGGCAGGAGAAAGCTTTCTCGCAATACTCATTATTAACTCGTTCAACGCGCACCGTCCTGTGTCCTTTTCATTCATGCGATATACATAAATTATTAATTCGTTTTGAAAAGGCTATATTTGCAAAAGTGTTAAACGTATACACATGAAATATATATGGAAATAACCACAAACTCACCAAGTTTATACATGTGTGTTGTGCCCCTTTGGTGGCACAACACACGCCCAGACGATTATCGAACTCATTTCATACGTTTTGTAGCACATTCCTGTCAACTGTCTGCACTGCGGCACTGATGCGTGCTTTGAACTCGACTAAGGATTCCGGTAGTGGTGCTGCCACCTGGAATACACAATACAAACTTAGTGAGTTTGTGGTTCTTTTCATACATCTTTCGCGTAATACTTATGAAAATATAGCATTTTCAAAACGAATGAATCAGTTATGCTAGCCCTGTATTTCAACAAAGCTGCGCTAGTTAATGCATCTTAGCTATAGAGGTGTTAGCGCTGATACCGTTACCCTGAGCGCACGGCGAGGACCAAGCAAAACGACGCACGTACGATAAACACTCGGAATACGTGCTTCAGACCATATCGACCCGTTATTCCGACTTCGTCCCGAAAAGCCACCGCGGGCATAAAAGTCTGTAGACCAATGTTAAAAAAAAGATACAAAGAAGAAACAGAGAAAAATAAGCAAAGTGAAAACCTTGACGTCTACTTTATGCGCATGGTGCTTCAGTGTCGTCCATGCTTAGGACAGATACATGTGCGCCACATAACTCCTATACATGGTTCTTTACCATGAAGTTACTCGATAGTCTGCGTGCTTCGTGTACTATTTTTCCATCGCCCATAACGGTATAGTTTAATTTCAGCGCAATTAACCGAAATTAAGTAAAACAAGCTAACCCCTTTTTATGCGTTGTGCGGAGTCAGTTAAGTAACATGCAGTTGTTCGTTCATAACAACGCTTCCAATGTTCATTGTAGCATATCATGCGAGTCCACACGTAAACACTTTCAGGCTCTGCCGTTCGCCTACGACTAGCAATATTTAAAGCGGGCTTTTCCGCGCTTGAAGTGTTGTTGCGGGGAAGCCAGCTTTGAAAGCGTTCGTAACGCACGTGCGGGCTGATCTTAAAGGGCCCCTCACCAGGCCACATAGCAAATTTTAGTTAGACGCTGGAAGTTGTTGTGTGCCGTATGAAGAGCGGTATGCCGCAAGAATTTTTGAAATCGGTTCATTACGAGCTGAGAAAAACAATAATTTGTAGCGGCGCGAAACCATGATGAGAGGAGGCGAGTTTCAAACCCTTGCCACTCGCCCCGTGTAGCCTTAGCAAGCCAAATCCCTTCCCTGCCCTCTTCACTTGACACATACGCATGACCACGTCATGCGCATGCATGGTCACGTGCGCATGACGTTCCCGAGCCAGCCCGAGCACGCGAGCGGCGTTGCACGGCCGCTACCTTTTTTTTTTTTTTTTTTATGTAGCGGCCGTGGGCGTTTTGTCGGCGTTCTCTGTGGTGTACTGCCTGTTTCTGTGGGACGGTCATGAAAGTTGAGACATTTGTACAGGCACGAGAGTGGCCGTATCATGAGCCAGTGCCGCATCAACGTTTACTTCGACGCGGTAGAATAAATGAGCATAATGAGTGCTCGAACGCGCCAGAACATTACTTTCGTTTCCTGGGCTGGCGTCTGCTCGATGCGCTAACCGCGGGGACACGAACGCATGGGAAAGTGAGGCACATTAGCCCCGCATCTCGCTGCAATTCACAAAAAAAAATGAAAAAGACGCACACATTCCCTTCGTGTGTTTAATTATTTCTCTCAAGTTTTATTAATCTATTCAAGCAACAAATTACACAAACTACACATGTCATGTCAAATAATTACCGCAGTGTCACGTGCTACTGTTGGCGACGTCAGAGCACAGTCGTCTACGTAGAGGAGCGACGTCACAGCACTACCATCTACGTAGGGCCTTTTTCTCATGTGCGTCATCCCCTCATTCTCTAAAGCGCGCGCCCGCGAGAGGAAGGGCAAGCAGCGTTCACCTTGAAATTTCACCCATTTCCGCGGCGCGTAGAGTTGCAAATTTTGGCAGACGTGATCGTGAACGCCCAGTGTATGCATTGCGCTCGTCAGCTCAAAATTGTCAAACCTGGTGAAGGGCCCTTTAAAAGTCACTTTGACGTTCGCAAATGCACACTAGCTCTCGCAAAACGCGAATTAGGCCGCTCATTTTAGCACGCTGCAGAAGAAACTGCCTTGAGTAGTGTGGTGCAATCTTCGCAAGGCTGACGGTGCTCTAAAGGCACGGTATGGTGCACTCTCCTTCATTTTCATGCTACCGTGCAGCTGTTAGTGCTGCTTAGCACACGACCCTCTAATAGTCCGATTCGATTGGAAGGACGCCCTTGCCAGGTCTTTGAATAATCAGTACACTCCGCTGGTTAGCACGGACACGTTCGTGAGATGAGGGGTGATACGAACAAGGAAAATATTTAAAAAAAAAAAAACGCGCGTGCACTGATCAACGTATTGGATCCGTCAGCTCAATTGAGCCAATTACTCAATTCTAATTAATAAAACACAAAAGGTGTGTAGCCAGAATTTTTTTCGGGGGTTCGCGTTTGTGTGTGCTCGTGTATACATACACATACAAAATTGAAAATTTACGTAGGTGGGGGGAGTGTCGAACCCTCCTTCCCCCTTTGGTTACTGATTCATTACTTAATAGATGAACGTGGTTAAAAACGGGGCACATACAATTGGGACTGCGATAGGCGTGTTGTGCTATGTATTTCTTCACCTCGCATTTTGTTGGAAGCGGCTGTTTTCTTTGTTATTTTTAGAATGTATACGGCTAACAGCCTTCGGCGTCTGCTTGTATTTTTGTTAATTATTACTTTTATTTCATTTATCTTATTCTATACGTGTTAAACCCTGCTTGTAATAAGATTTAAAAAAGAAAGGGGGGGGGTGATATATATATATATATATATATATATATATATATATATATATATATATATATATATATATACATATATATATACATATATATATATATATATATATATACACGACGCGATATGACAGTTTTCTCACGCGGAGTGGCATGAGACTTATTTAGACAAAGCTTACGCGCATATAGCTTAATTTTTGGTGTCACAGTTGTCCAGTCACGAAAACGGGTTCAGGAAAGGCCCGTTGCCCCCAAACCCGTCTTATTGTGAAGACTGGAAGAACATTTTACTTTCTGAACGCTATAAAGGTTCTCTAAAAGAACTTGTTCCTGGGCGAGTTGGTGCGAGAAGGCACACGCTTGGACAGACCTTTATAGTTTGTAACTATGTTATTCTTGGCGCAATGCTCGACACATGAGTAAAGGACAGAGAAGGGTCACGATGATGGTCCTTTGTCTCTTCTCTGTCCTTTCTTCATGTTTCAAGCATTGCGCCAGGATTAACTTGTTTAGCAAACTATAAGGGCATGTCTGAGCTTGCGCCTTCTAGTGTAGACACAAGCTCGGGAAAAAGATCAAAACTTCTTGCAAAGCGGGAAAGAGGATCCGAAGAGGGATGGCAGATGACGTTTACGATGACTATAGGAATGTCGAGAGGATAGGTGTCTGAAAGATCCAAGAATCAAGCCTGCGTCAGGAAGAGCGCATATTTAGAGAGCTTGCTGTCCCTCCATCGGAGGCGAACGCCGCGCTTTATTACGTGTCCCTCAAGCTGTGCGGAGAAGGATCCTTAACCGGGCTGTGCTCTTCTTACGACGGCGAGCCGTCAGGCCGCGCACCCTCATTATCGCGTGTCGGCGATCGCGAGCTCACATGCCGCGGAGATGTGTGATGGGGACCCCCTCCGTGACCACGGCGGCTTAGTGCCGAAGAAGCGGGTGCTTCGCTATGCAAACAAAAGCGGCACAGAAAAGAGAAGCTGAAAAAAAGATCGCAGCAAACTGGCCTAATTTTTTTTTTGCTTTTTCTTCCGTGATATAAATTTACCTATTTATCCGGTGTGATAGATAGATAGATAGATAGATGATATATATATATATATATATATATATATATATATATATATATGTATATATATATATATGTATATATATATATATAATATATATATATATATATATATATATATATATATATATATATATATATATATATATATATATATATATATATAGAGAGAGAGAGAGAGAGAGAGAGAGAGAGAGAGAGAGAGAGAGAGAGAGTTTCCAAAGCGCGCGACCGGGGATTCGAACCCGTCAACCCTCGCTCCGAGGCGCACGCCGCGTTAGCCCACTCTGCGGGGAACGCATACCTCCTCCAGCACACTAACGGCGAGCTATTTATACACATCATTTACGCAGCTGCTAAAGGCAACTGTTAAAGAGTCAACACGTAACGTTGCATATCACTTAACGGCACACGTGCTGAGCAAATGGGCAAGTTCCTTGTATGTTAGAGACAACGGCGCTGGACTGACGTGTGCATCTTCCATTCTGCTGGCCGATACGAAGACACTATCAAGATGCAACTAGAGAGATGATAGAGGCCTTCCACATCAGCAGAGTGGGAGACGCATGTGGCTATGAATTGACCCACATATTCCACCCCGATAGCACCTCCTTCTTTCTTTTTGCTGCTCTTTTAATCTCTTTCCCGCAGTGTAGGGTAGCAAACCGGACGCACGTCTGGTGGGCCTCCCTGACTTTCCTGCTCCTCAGCCAGAATGCCAGATACCCCTGCGTGTCTCTTGATGGCACGCCTGTCGAAAAAAAAAAAGGGCGTTTTGAGTTTCTTGACATCTGTCTTGTGTCCGTGTTTGGACGCGCAGGCTTTTAACATGCTTAGGACCACGCAACGCGCAGACCATGCACCTGTCAATTTTAACGTCGAACGCGCATGGCTGCGGGGCAATTAATATTTCTTGCATTTTGCTCAAAGTTGTGCCACTACGGTGGTACACGTGGTCTGCCAGCAGCTTTCACGATGTGGAGTGCATGTGGTCATGCTTGAGCAGTGCGGTAGTAGTAGTAGTAGTAGTAGTAATAATAATAATAATAATATAATAATAATAATAATAATAATAATAATAATAATAATAATAATAATAATAATAATAATAATAATAATAACAATAATAATAATAATAATAATAATAATAATAATTGTAGGGGTTTTACGTTCAAGAAGGACGGTATGAATTATGAGGGACACCGTAGTGGAGGGCTCCAGAAATTTTTAGCACATGCTAGCATTCTAGCATTCCGCCTCCGTCGAAGTGCGGCCGCCGCGGCCGGGATTCTATCCCGTGACATTCGGGTCAGCAGTCGAGCACCATAACCACCACCGTGGCGGGTATGAGCAATGCGGCGAGGTCTATATTGTAACATCTGTATTCTGGCAGCACAGAGGGAACGAAACGCGATCGAGCACCTTTGCCTTATAGATCTTTGTACTGTCGCCATTATTCCGTGAGCACGACCCAACTGGCAATCTCAAGTCACGCACGCAACGGCACTGTACCTCTGTGCAACGTCTGTGCATGCGCAAACACACGGCCCGTTCATTATGTCCGACTAGAAGCGCTAATCTCCATATTTGTTTACTTTTGCTCATGGAGGGAACGTGCGAACTGGCTTCGCAACGGAGGTAAGAAAGGAAACAAACAGCTGCACGTGAAAACGAGACACGCGTCAACCCAATTACAGGTCTGGGCCGTCACGCCGTGCATGGTATTACGGGGCGCGCACAGTCTTTGCGCTTGCCCGTGACGTGCCCGCAATGGCGGGGCGCACTGTCCATGCAGGAAGCAAGGTCAGCGCGGGCTGCGCCAGATTGGCCGCTGTCAGGAGCGCACGCAAAATTGGGTCCGATCGCGCATGACATCCCACTGGGTGAGACGAGGAGGAGGGATATCGGGAAAGGAGGCGTTCGGCTAACATATCGCTCGTGCACGCGGTCCCAGCCGGTATGTAGAGCGCGGAAATAACTTTGCGCGCGTCTGCTGGGGAGTGGGCTTTATTGAAGCGCCAGTGTGGATGACGGATACGCCGGCGCGTTTGTTAACTGCAGTAAAAATGTTGTTGGGCTGTTTACTACTTACGGTTGTGTTTTGGATGGTTATTTACGAAGGGTATTCACGTATGGGACTATTTTGCGGATGGGTTTCGTTGCCGCCGTATTACTTGTTAACATTGCCGTTTTGTATCTCTAACAGCTTAACGAAGACGGCTGCTGGGGGCGTATACGCATGAAAGCGGTTGGGTTGGTGCATTCAACGCTTTATCACCTTATCAATTCACGTTGCGATATGAAAAAATAAAAAAGCATTCGTTTAACAGCCCAAGGTGGCTCCGCCAATATATCTTACGTAAAATCGTCTATAGCACAAATGCAGACGGTATGGTGGGTATAGGAGACGAAGGCGAAACGCCGGCAGGCTAAATTCTAGTATAGCTGTGTGGTAATTACGGTTAATACAGACGTATACCTCCATATTATGACTGCGCCTGTAATGTGTTCTGTGTTTCCACTTTGCTGCAGACGAAATGACCGTCGCAAGTTAAGCAATATCTTCTTTCGTTTTATTTGCTCTTTGAATGCGCTGAATTGCATTATAGTACGACATGTCCTGATGCAATATAACGTCGTATTATATTTGATATGATGTAGCAATGGTGCGGTTCATTTCCAACATCTGTACATCTCGAGGACGCGTTTCATGAAAGCATCTCCTGTCCCTGTGTCTAACTTCATCGTGAAACCACATACCGGTGTAAAGTAACGAATAATTTTCTTGGTTCTGTTACTTTTTTGTAATACCTGCTCAGGACCAAACGATGCCGCTGAAGACGCACGTAAAGCGCCGCTCGAATCACTGACGAAGCGCCGAAGAAAAATAATTTGAGCAGAAATCCAGCTCGAAGGGGCGCTGTTCCCGAGTTCCAAGTAATTAGTTTACGACGATTAAAAAGTGTGCGCTAATTTCCATGGAAACTGCGAATGCTGACCTGACCACGTGTATGGCACGGTTTCCGCTTGACAAAACAAATGCCAAAGTTGTCGCTTTCTCGGCGCATTGCTCTGTACGGCGTCGGTGGTATAAGACGGTGGCCGCAAAGGGACGTCCACAGTCGATGTAGATCGCTCTTTCTTGACTCGGAAGCAGCAACTGTTTCATTAATCAGACACGCCTATGACTTTAGTTATTCCTCCCACCGAGAGCGGTGCGTGGTGTTGACGCTTCAGATGCAGCGGAAACACCTGCGCCATGTTGCTTGCTCGCCACTTCCTGGTTCGAGCGTTCAATCTTGGCCATCGCTGCCCGCCCGCACCATGCCCGGCGAGCATCGGACCGTTATACGAAGACATGTGTCCTTACTTCTTGCTTGGGTGAACCAAAGGGAGGAAAAAGACACACAAAAGAAAAAGCATCGCGCCGCGCCAGCGAGCAAATAAGTAATGCTAAAATATAAAAAAACGCCCGACTCATACTTCTTGCCCGCAGCCATCCGACCAGGAGAAGTGCCCTGACGTCCTCCACCACGCGATGACGTCGTATTATTGTGTCTCTTAAAAGCGTGCACTGTGTTGGAAGCTGCGGGGTCGGGTGGGCGTCGTCTAATCAAGGGCAAAAAATCACGACCCTCCTCAATAATGGATAATTACTGAATGGCTTGTGCCCGTGCGGTGATCAGTCACGACATTCAACTGCGCAACAGCCAAAGCGAGCGGGTACACTAATCACACACGGCTCGAGTTCACAGACGCGTTTCGTCACTGGCTGGGACCTCGTTTGTCATCTTGTACACTGTAACGATTTGGAGCCGACATCCGTTCTTTCGAATCGCCCTGACACTGTGCTCGGACCTCTCGCTGATAACGTCGTTAATCCGAGCCTCTACTATAGCTATAGACGTCAGCAAACGCTGCACTGTTTTCGTGAGTCGTCGGTGGACACTATACGTGGCTTCCCATTCTTTTGCTGGCAAAAGCGCAGTGGTCGCGAGATGGCCACAGAAGGGAGGAGAGATTTGAGGGAAGGGGGGCTGATGTGAGTTCTGTGGGATGTTATGCAGGTACGAAGAGAGGAAGGGGAAGCGGGGGGGTCCTGTGCTCGCGATTGAAGGCACGCTTAAAGAGTCGGACGGCGTGCTTCCAGGCGCAGTTCCGGTCGCCGGCGGCGTGAGTTCGCAACCTGTCCGCTAGCTCGCAGCGCTCGTCGCTGGCAGCTTCTGCCGCCTCGGTCGTGACTGCTTCCCGGAGGCGCACGAGAGAGAGCGCCAACGCGAGCGCCTGTCCCTGCCTCTTTCGACGATCGCGCATACCTTTCGGTGCACAGTGAACGTTGCGTACCGCACCGGTGTATGCCTGTGGTGAGCGCGCCTCGCTGGCGAGCTTGTGAACGCGTGTGTGTGTGTGCGCGCCGGGCTGGCTTTCCTCAATGACGGCGCGCGGTATTCCCGAATTTGGTCAGCCGCTACAAGAGCTGCGCGTCGGCGGATGCAGTGTCGCTCTGCACGCGATGTGAGAAGGAAGCGGTCATATTGCACCGAAGGCCTTTCACCATCGCTGCACTCATTTGTTTTTCCCCGTCCTCGTCTCGCTTACGTCATCTCACTTTGAAGAACCCGCGCTGCCATGTGTGCCGCTGCTGAGTGAAAGTGTCGATTGCAACGTGTTTTGCTAAAATTGCGAGCAAAGTAGCGCGTACATTGAGCTTCGGCATTGAAAACGTGTGTGCTCTGATTAGCGCCATAACAATGTTATCTGTTTCATTTGACTCGTTATCGATGTGCAATTAGAGATCTGAATGGCCGGTTCGGGCAGCCCGTTATCATCCTGGACACGCAAGCATTCCTCTGGGCTCCCGCGACCGTGAACTGCCATCCGCTTCTCATGAACTTCGGCTCGAACTTGGTGCTCGGCTGGATGTAGTGCCGCGTCCGGTGATGCACGGTACTACCGCCACGGCCCCCTGCATACCCCGTCAACCAGCGGCGTCCGAGGAGCCGGGTCGTGTATCTCACGTCTGCGGCGAGAAAAGAACCCAGCATCGTGCGCGAGACGTCTACGCTGGACAGAATTGGAGCAGCGGAGGGCCGTCGACGAGCAGCCGTCCCTGAAGAAGTGTCTCGATCAAAGGCGGTCCCTTCATCTTTTTTTCTTTATTATTCCACAACCCGAGAGCTATCAAGCTCAACCAGCGAGCGACGGCGATTCTTCAAGGCGCCGCGTCGCGCGCTAGTCTGCTGGGAGGAGCACTTGCAACGGCTCAGGGCTCGCTGCCGAACACCTGCGTCCGAGCTCCACCTCGCTTTTCAATCCGAAGCTCAGACCCCGCCAGCTGTGACGCTCTCCTATAAACCGCGCCGGCGTGTCTCCGTCGACGTCGCTTCGTTTTTGCGCCGTCTCTCTGTGTAAATGCCGCGAACGGCATCGGAATCAGCGGTGTTCCAAACTCCACGTGTGTAAACGGTGTTGTGTTGTGCGTTATGCACGGTGAGATGTGTTCTGTGTGAGTATATGTTTACGGGCAACCCGGGCTCGACTGGTCTACTACGGAGAATCGCAAGATTCCGCGCGGATGCAGCACAAAGCGGCGTGCACCTTCGTTACCACGTGGGATACGCTCTGCCACTGCGATGTCTGCGTTCTTGAACTTCCGCTGCACCGGCGGTACTACGATGACCAACGTTGAAGCACAGCAGCGGATTTAGTCTCTGTGAACAAGTATACGCGCTCAGCTTGCCTTTATTTAGGTAAAGGTAGCGTGCGTTCACATGAGTGAAGAACAACAGCGTGTCGCCTACCTGAAAAAATGAACCACGATCGAGACTCTTTAGCGATAGTCGTGTGATGGCCTTCGTGCAGCGTGAAAGGCACTGACGAAACACCAGTGTTTGCTCTGCCGACCACGCGGCCTTCAGGCTCGAAGGTCGCAACGGCGCACGTCTCGCTCAAGTGTCCGATTCACACCGAAAAAAAATAATAATAACGGAAAGACCACTGAGAAACTCTAACCTCAATGGACATACGTACGTTGTCGCTGTGGCGGTTACTGCACAGACACCTTGCGGCTTAACTTGCTCCCCACTCCAGCACTTTTTTTTTCTTTTTCATCATCACAGTTGGGGGACCTACCGTCGGAGTGTCATCGCAACCGTATGCAACCCTGTGCTCGCTTGGTGAAGAAAGCTTTTTCGAATATTTTCATCTCCCGAGTTTTCAAACCCCGATTACCGAACTTGCCGACTGACTCGAAGCGGATGGATTTTTGCTTTTGAGAACTTTCCACCGTGACACTGCCTTGGTCGGTGATGGATGCTTGATGCATGAATTTCTCAGCGCGGAAGCTTCGGCGTGCATTGCAGAAGAACTTTACGTATGGTCGAGCATTTCTTTCTGACACTTTTCGTGGCCACAAGAGTGCAGGAGAGAGCGCACGCTGACAGCAGCGAAGAAAGAAGCCACGCTGACGCGTTAAAGCTCGGCGCGTTATGTGTTGCGCCAAGCATCATCTCGAGCCTCCTGACGGGAGGAAAAGATAGCGATAAGCAAAGGGAAATCCCTCCCGGACGAAACGAAACGAGAGACGTGTGAAGGTGGGCGCCCGAGACTGCGTGACACCATAAATCGTTGCGGCGTGATCTCAACGGCCGCGCCGGATCGCCTTTGCGAAAAAAAGCAGCGGGTTCCCGAAGTTGTGTGCAGTGCTGTCGTATACGCAAACAACGTATCGCTCCGGTGGGCGTGACCTGCCGTATAGTAGTACGCGCGACGGGCGTCAACCGAAGCGCCGCCGAACTTCAACACGATTCGCGAGAGGCGTCTTCTTCGACAACCGCCTGTCCTCGACCCCAAGGCCCGGAAGTGAGAACGGAACTTTTTTTTTTCGGTTCTGTTGTGGAGTTTGGCACCCCTTTTCGACACCTTCGGCCACGGCGTCTCACACATGCTGCTCCATTCCGAGTGCTTTTGTACTACCTGACGCATGACTATGTCCAAGGTGGCCTGGTTGAAGATCAAGCGCAGAATGGGTGAGTTCGGATCTCCGAATTCTTCGGAAACTGATGCTCCTATTTGAGAAGCTGCATCTTTGGAAACCGCACTTGCATTAGCACCAGCTGCTCTAATCTCTGTGTGTCCTTCTGCTCCATTGTGCAAACTATTACTCGAGGAGGAGTGTTTGGGGGCAAACACATGCAGATAAATCACGAATCAAACAAATGTTATTACACTTCAATTGACTCTCATCGCATTTAAAGGACGCGTGATAGCAGGCTTACAGAAAGAACGTGTTTTCTGTACAAGATATCTCAAATAGTCTCGTATCACAGAACACTTTCCATCCCGTTGTGTATGCGTTTTTAGCGCTAACGGCCGCTTCCCGAAGAACAAGAAAAGTTTCTTTTCTCTTGATCCCTTGCTGTCTTTTCGTTGGGGTAAGCGAGAGAGGTGGCAGAAAAATTGAATTGCTCTAAGCAGTGCAGCAAGAATGGCGACTTCTATGCATGAAAACAAGTACTTGTGGCTGAATTCACAAAATTAATCGTTAGGAAGTTCACCTCGCCATTCGCTGCCCAGCTTGGCTAAATATATGCCCAGCATCAGTATCATCTTGATGCTGATGTCTAGCATCAGCATCAACTTTTCTCTTGCGAACAATTCTTGAGTAAGACGTTTTTGGGAATACAGGTCCAAGCTCTTAAAGGTATGACCTTTTAATGCTTGCTCTTTATTTTTTACTGGAAACGTATTTATTTTCTCGAGACCTTAATTATATAGTTTCCTGACATTTTTATATTTATAAATACAATTTCATTTTCGTTATGATTGATTCTGATCTGAATATCGCACATTTGTCGTTGTGTTCACGAAATGCTGCCACGCGTGTATATCCCCGAATCGAACGCTCATTTATTTTAAACGCGTTTGTTCAGCAAAGTGTGTCGCCTCGCTTAACAGCGCACTTAAGCATGATTGATTGATTGATTGTTTGATTGATTGATTGATTGATTGATTGATTGATTGATTGATTGATTGATTGATTGATTGATTGATTGATTGATTGATTGATTGATTGATTGATTTACAAACGCTGTTACTGTTAAATGCGTAAACCAATTTTTGAGCAACAGTTGTTCTTCACTGCCCATACAAGTTCCGATGTAATGCTGTTTCACGACCTTGATTCACTGACATGACCGAGCTTCCAGGATACGAGACTCCCAAACTTGTTCCTGAAGTTTTTCCCCCACGAGACCCCACTGTCGTCTGTAATGATCTTATTCTGTATGTGATGTGTCGTGTTGTTCAACTCTCTCTCTCATCTCTCTCTTCCTTCTTTCGGTTCCTTCCCCTTGAGGCGACTTCAGGCGTGGCGTTCCTTTCAGAACAAAGCTGCTAACCCGGTTATCGCCCTAGCTTTGTGATGTCTATATTGCATGCATGGAGTAATAGCAGCGATGAAATATTGGTAGCTGTGCTCACGCATTATGGTTGTTGTTTTACCACTAGAGAGAAAGAGAGAGAAAAGGGGGGGGGATAATTAAGGGAAGCTAGGGCAAAAAGATTAGGCAGATTGCGATATCCGGTTTGCTACTGAAAGAGGAGTATGATGTATATTAAGAGATAAGCAGTGGTCACTATCATGACTGCCACAGCGCCAAAACGACTGCAGATGAGACCAATGAGGAATGGTGTGAGCGCTTTCTTATCAAATGAGTGTATATTGGCAGCATGGGAACATAGCAAACAATGCGAAACGAAAAAAAAACCAATAAAAAAACGCCAGGCCTGCGCGGAAAGCGCAGCACAGTCACAGCGAAAGCTGGAAGAGCGGCATTTCTAGAGCCCGTTATAAACTCTCCTGTGGCTACTAATACATGTACATTAGCAACGTACCCACTACGCCACAAAGCGTATTTTTTGGGAAGTTGGAAAGCACCCAGCACGACATTATTCGTTGTTCTGCGGAGAAGCGAGGTACCATATGCAAGCGATTATGTGCAGTTTGTTGATGCGGCGGTTGATGACGATGAATAATTATGGTTGCGCCCTTTGTAATGGGTTGGAAGCTTTAAACGACCCACTAGTTACGTAATGCATATTGTGTGACGCCCGGTCGTTATTTAACTGTCCCACCACGCTTTATAACATACGTTAACCGGAGAAACGTAGAGCGAGAGAGAGAGAGAGAGAATTGACTTTATTGAGACCCTGAGGAAATGAATCATGGGAGCCTTATGGGCTTCCTTGGCAACCAACAGAAGTGCACTTGCGAGGAACCCACTACGCTATAAATCATTGTAATTATTGAGAAGTAGGGCAGTAGGCACTGTGCCATTTTTCGTCATTCTACAGACAGCCGTGGTACCTGCTAAACGCATGTAAGGCATTATGCGCACTTTGTTGATGCTTTGCGTGATGACGATGAAGAATAGTGGCAGAGCTCTTTGTAATGGGTTGGAAGCATTTAACAACCTACTCGTTGCGCAATTCACATTGTGTGACGCCTGGTTACAGAATTCGCGTTGTGCGACGCTTGGTGCTTATTCTACTCTTTTACCACGCTATATTGCATATGCTAATGTGGTTCCTTCCCAACATGAAGCCTGTATAGGACCTTTTTGCAAAGCAGTTTCAAGCACCGGCATGGCTCAGAGGTTGAATACTGGGCTCCCACGCAGAGGGCCCAGGTTCTAACCTCGTTCCATCCTGGAATTTTTTTCTTATTTAGTTTTTTTTCTTATTTCGAGCGATACTGGTTACGGACACCGGCGGCGGCGGCGGCGGCGGCGGCGGCGGCGGACAACTACGGCACCAAAAACGGCCGGTGAAATGATCTCATAACAGCTTTCGCTGTAAAAGCAACAGGACTCAACCAAAAATGATAAAGAAACTGCAAAAGTAAAAACTGTTAAACACGCGTGATATCTCGAACGGTGACTTCTCTTTGTAGGGTGACGAATGGTTCGCTCACGGGCGCATCAACACTAATTTAAACACGAAGCTTAAGCAGTGTAACCGGTCCGCTGATCCGGCAGGTGATGCAACGATGCGTGGTGCACGGCATGTGCTGTCAATAATTCAATGATACTCTGGCGACAACACTGGCACAGCGCTGTGGTAGTGCTCCACTCTTACTCATCCAGACGTTTTATGCGTTCCCTTGGAATGTCGGCTGCACGCGTTCATTTGCATTCTTGTCGTTCCAATTTCTTCGACCATTTAGACAGACCAATGCGATCGCATTCTTTTCTGCACAGATGTCTTGCTATGTCATGCTGCGCTGCAACACGCGGCGGGGGTACTGTTTGTTTCATCGGGACGCAGGACACCAGCTGGCGCTCACATCGCCGGGTTTGGCGATAAGGCAAATGAACGTAGATTATGCATCTTGAAGCCACATCGTGATGTCTTAGGTCACAGTGTTGTAGGAGAAAAGTTGGCGATTATGAATGTACACACGCAGCATTGGCGCTGTCGGGGGGGGGGGGGGGGAGGGTTCGAATTCCTCACCCCGAATTTTTCAATTTTTCATGTGTATTTCTACACGCACACATAGAAACGCACGCACGAACGTACATGAAAATATGGTTGAAACCCCCCGAAAAAATTTCTAGCTATACGCCTCTGACACGCAGCACGCAGCACATGAAAATAGCACAGATACCATCAAATATATTTCGTCAGGTTCTGTTTTCTTTGTATACGTGCGTTATTGCGGAGAGATTAAAGTAAAGAGCACACCACAGCTCTTTATGTTAGCTCTTGCGTTCGCTTCTACAGGCATACGCAGTATGCATGAAAAGGCTAAGGAGAAATGAGATTTGATTAAGGCGTTTCGATAAAGTAACACGGTTTCTTAGAAATGTAGAATAGTGAATATTAAGCGATTACAGTCGACGCTTGCTAGAAAGACATACAGGTAACATTAGTCTCACCTGCACATCTGACACTCCAGTTTGATTGTAATAATAAAGCTTTATTGGTTCGCTCATAACAAATTAAAGTTACGGAAGAATTTTTACTGGAAGTAGTGCATAAATTATATTTTAGAATGCACGGAGAACCATATTTTCGGCGAGTAAGTCTATAGGCAGTGAGTCAAGGTGTTGAATTTGACTTCTGTGGCTTTGGCTTCGCGTTGTGGCATAAAACGTTTTTACTGCGCGTTTAATTATTTTCAAACTCCCTTCGTGCTTTAACAATTCGTGACGCGTTCAACTCTGAGAGATTCGACCAAAGTGGAGAGAAAATTCACTTTATTTGGCGCTGGTATGTGAATGAGGGACTGCGTCACAACCGTTGTTCCGGTTGGTCGTCGGCGCACTCGTCAAAAGAACTGGCGCTTATGCTCCATTTCATGCATCAAATGAAGCACTGTGGAAGCTAGTGAGACACCTCGCACTAGATGCGTTCGCACCAAGAAAGAGTTTAATGATTTTACCACCCGTATTGTGATTTTGCTCTTCGTTTTAGACTGAGTAATAAATGAAGATGCTTTGTGGCTTAGAAATAAACAAACCCCGTTATTTATACGGTTGTCAATGTTGTCAGTAGGTTGATCCCCATCGCTTAACGTCTTTTTTTTTTTCGTATTGTGGCCTCCGCGATTAGTTACGGTAGCGCGAAGCTGGAGCCAATCGCGGAGGCCACGTTTACAACGACGAAATCCAAGCGCGAGACGGCGCAGACTTCCACATTTTGCTGACCGAACTTCTTGCGTATCTTCCACAGCGTTGCACCTGATGTGTGAAACGGAGTATAGGCTTGTTACCACCTAAAAGACAGCGCTATCAATCTCAAATGCGTATAGTTAATAGCTTGTTGTGTGGGCGAGTCAGGGGCGCAGCGATCAGGTTTGGGCCAGCGCCCAAGCCAAAGCTCGTTACACAAATAAAGTCTCGAGCTCGAGGCGCTGGCTAAGCTCCGCTGCTTCCTGTTCGAGCCGTCGCGTCGTTTAGAAGCACGCGCAAAGTCGTGGCCTTCGGCTGATTTGCCTCTCGCGTGGACAGCGAGCTCTTTGTGCATACTTCGTCACTCGCAGAACCACGCAAAATTGTGGGCGCTGAAGCGGATGCTGTATATTTTTTTTCTAAATATCTGCCTCACTTTCTGTTGTTTTCGTTTTTTTTTGTCATGGACTCGAACGTAGCCCGCGGCTAAGCTCGAGGTTCGGTTCCCGGCCACGACGATGGCAGTTTTATGGGGGCGAAATGTAAATAACACCTATGTGCTTAGATTTAGGTGCTCCTTAAGGACCATCAGATGGTCGAAATTAATCCAGAGCCTCCACTAGGCGTTCCTCATAATCATATCGTCGTACTGGCACGTAAAACCCCAGCATTTATTATTAATGTTATATATTATTATTATTATTATTATCATCATCATCATCATCATCAATATCATCATCATCGAACGCCGCCGTGCCGGCATACCTGTCGTGGTGACTTATCATCCATGGCGTCACGCTTCTAAGCACGAGGGCACCGGTTCGGCTACCGGCCACAGTGGCAGAATTAAAAAGGGGAAGACATGCGAAAACGCCTGTGTACGCTATTGGCGCACGTTAGAGAAGCCCAGGTGGCCAAAATTAAGCCCGAGCCCCTATCACGGCGTGCTTCGTATCATATCCATGCATGGTTTTGGCACGTAAAATCCCAGAATTTTATATTTTCGCCGAACTGCTGGCATTGCCGGAATCGGTCACTCGGCACGACGAATTATTGAAAATTATAAAATTAAAAAAATCATTACAAGATGCCTCTTCTTGGCGCTGTAGATGCGATTTTTTGCGAGATGACTCACTGGGTCTGCGGTGACGGACATGAAAACATGAGTTCGTTGGGTCACACTACCACATTACTATTGACTTCATTCAATTTGTGGAATATCTTTGGCGACAGATAGGCGACGGAGATCACCGTGATATATATAGAGCGGCGCATTTCGCTCGGTTACGTCCATATTGGCTGAATTCACCACTGCTATGAAGATCCCTTTCGTCTTCTCGGCTAAGCAGTTGCAACTTTCACCCAAGACGATCTTTTTTCGTTTTTTTTTACCTAGAAAAAAAACATGGGAAGGTAGACAACATTAGAGCCGACCGTCCCATCAACACGATGATAGCATTGAAGAAACACGCAAAAACAAGGAAAACTAGAACGAATAGAAGAATAAGAAAATAGAAAAATAACAAGAAGCAATATGTACCACACATACGATATGTGGCGTAAGGAATTCCGATAAGGAAGAGTCCGATACATAGAGGGTGGTCACATAGATTTCCGCGGATAGAGTCGTGCAAGGTTACCCGTGTTTTGTTTTGTTTTGCCTTGTCGCCAAGGGGAAACTGCCTCACACCCACGATGTGTATTGGCCGCACTGTTAATTATTAATGGAAATGAGCGCGAAATATTAAATAAAGCAGTACTAAACGCTATGCGACATTAAAAAGAAATAGAAGGACGGAACGCGATGTAAATAAAAAGTGAAAGAGGTAAAAGAATTAAGAAAGTCATAGCCAAAAGATAAAAATGCATGTGTCTCTTTGTTCTACGTCTCTTATTCATAGTGCTATAACTAAGCTGTTTCTCAGTGCATTCTGAGAGCTCCCGGCGCATAAATGCGATCACAAAGGAGACAAACGGAGGAAAGACGAGTATTCGGTGTATTATACAGTTGTAGGAGAAAAATATGAAGAGACGTTGAGAGAGACGATAACTGCAAATTATGCGGCTGGACTCACGCGTCTCTTAGGCGCATTCTCTGGGAATGCGCGGTTATAGGCGAAGAAAATGCAGTCTCCCCAGTTGAAGCTGCTGCGCGGTGGACGGCCGCGCTGCGCAGCTCGAACCTGCAAGATCAATTGTGGGCCATCCAGCAAGCCCGTGAGGCGGCGAGCAAACAGGGTCTCCGGTCCTCCTCGGGGGCGGCCTAGGCCCAGGCCACGAATTTGCCGGAGTTCTTAATAAAGTTGCGACCACCACCACCACCACCACACTTTATCTCACTAGATCCGTTCAGTGCAGTCCACTGCCCACCGTTAATCCTTCCGCCCGCTGCACACTTGGTCGGAAGCACGGATGGATTAGCTGTACGCCAATGAGAGACAGTGAGAGCCTTTTGGTTTTTTGTTCGTTATTGGCTGAACCAATCCGTAGATATGTGGCTGCACTGCATGGGTTTACTTGGAACGGAATTCAAATGATACAGATCCGTTGTATACTGCTCGTCCCCCAACTTCGGGAACGAAACCAGGGATTCCGTTACAGATACGTTTTTATTTTTCTTTGCCTGCGAATGTTACCGTGAACGTTACTTGAAAATTGAAATTGAGGAACACAGTGCTCAATTTACAGAGCCATCGGCGAGCATTCCAGAACCCTCGCCATTTTCAATCAGTGCGCATGAATTAAAATTAAGATTTTTTTTTTCCTTTGAGTCTTCGTGCTCCATGTGCTTTCGTAAAAGGGGCCTCACGAGAACATGTGGCGCAACGCGTGCATGGCTCATGTCAGGCGAAGACCTTGTAACTCTGTAAAACAGCCGGAAACTTTAGTTACGATTGTTTTTGCAAACTTTCTTCGGTTTATTTTGCCGTTGCCGCATATATTCGTTGGCGCAAGCCGTATACCTTTCGGGACAGCTTCCGTGGTAATCGGCAAAAAAAGTTTACTTTCCCAGTCCGCTGAAATGAGCCAATCGCTGGGGGGCATCATCGAAGGAAGCCGTTTCGCAAGGCGCCGGGATCGGCGGCCGCAGCAGCTATAGGGCTTTCGATCTGGGGACTGCGACACCGGATCCGCCGCGGCCTGTTTGGCCACGCGGCCCACGTCGCCCCGCGCCGGGGGCGTACGCTGCCGACGACCGACACTGCTTGTCTCTTGTCCGAGGCGGCGGCCAACACTCTCCAGGGCTCAGCCCTCTGTTTGGCGCTCTTCTTTATTTTACAAAGTTGTTAACACGATCTTGAGATTGGACTCCCAAGTCAACTCGAAACCGGTGTGCGCAGCCTTTGATGACGAATGTCATGCTGACTATTCACGAAGGAGTCGTGCTCGGTCGTCCCGGCCCTCCGGGTTCGGGCCTCGGTCCGCTCGTGTTGCCTCCTTACTTTGGAACGCTCCAAGGGATCCCCGAACAGCGTGAGTGCACGCATTTCTGCCTCTTCTTATTGTATTTGTTTTAAGACCCTGGAGACCACAGCCGAGGAGGCAACACGCCACGCTGCTTACGATGAGGAGTCGTGCGCTGCGTTGTTGTTGTGGACAGGGCGGGCATACCAAATCGTATACGGCGAGGTTGAAATTCGCCGATTCTTCCCTATTTTCAGTGTCGAATTCCTTGCTATTTTCACTGTTCAGGCCGCTTTGACCGTTTGATTATACTTGTCACTCTTGATCGCAGCACTTGCCGGACTCGGCGGCCGCCTTCCGACAGGGGCGGTATGCAAAAACACTTTTGGAGCGATATTTCAGCGCGCATTTAAGAACCCTCGGGTGTTAATATCAACCGAAACCACTTGACTACGTGTCACTCATAGCCCCCGCGTTCCGTGAGACGCTATTCAAACACGTTAATTAACAATATTCCACCATTATCACTACCGCTTTTGCGTTTGAACTCTTATCTTTTTTCATTTCTCATATCTGCACAATTCGTTTGACGACATTTGGGTCCTTAGCAGTCCAGCGAGTCACAGACATGGCCACAGAGACAATCTCTTTGCCATGCTCTCAGCAAGATAGACGACCAGCCTCTATCTGAAGAAAGACTTTTACGCCATCGTCCGGACATAACGTCGCAGAAGAAGGCTTTACAAGCACTACTAGCCTTCCTGCGATCCACTGGCCTGTCAGAGCGCCTCTGAGCGGAACGCTCTTGTGTGTGTGTGGTTGTGATTGTTTTTTTTTTCTCATTATTTATTTTCTCTCTCTCGCTTTCAACCCCCTATTCCCCAACCCCAGTGCAGGGTAGCATACCGGATACAAACTTCTGGTTAACCTCCCTGCCTTCCTCTATTCTTTCTCTCTCTCTCTCTCACAGACATGGCCTTGTGCACTGCTAGCGCCAGAAGTAATCGCTGGAACTAAAACACGTTTTCATGTCTTGCACGTCTCCTACCAACACGACAGAGTACAGTGGGTATTACGGCACTGCCAAAATAGGTCTCATGGGAATGACTCATATGGCGTAAATTAGTTACAAAGTTTTTTTAAAAATTTCTGGGTCCCTTAATTTACGCGAAGACGACTTAAGGCGAAAGATGTTACATATGCATTAAAGCGTATTCGTTGGCATCGTTTTCAAAGCTTTTATTGGCCTCACCCATTCTTCTATATTCTACTATGGCACATTAGAACGAATGTCGCAAATCTTGTAACCCATTAAGATACACACGCAAGGCGAGTTCACAGTAGAATCCATTTTTAAATTCGCGGCCGCATTTTCGATGGATGCGAAAATGCTTGAGGCCCGTGTGCTTAGATTTAGGTGCACGTTAAAGAACCCCAGGTGGTCGACATTTCCGGAGCCCTCCACCTCGGTGTCCCTCATAATCGTATCGTGGCTTTGGGACGTTAAACCCCAACAATTATTATCATCATTCTTAAATTCAACTGTTTTTCTTGAAGACCTCCCGATGCTTCTTTATCGTTTCGGCTTCACGCTTTTGCAAAGACGAAAGGAGCGTACCTTTATTACTTTGTTTGTTTTTTGGACCATTCGTGTTGACGCCAACTACGCCGGACTTTTCGACTCGTGAGACATATAAAAGCTTTCGCTTTAATAGATGAGAGGTCATCACCCTGTCAGACGTACGTGTATGTAGAGGCTGGAATTTGTATTTCGTTGCTATCAGGAAAATGTCCGGTTGCGTGCCTGACTCGGTCCTCGAAAGCAATTTCGCCGTCATCCGCTACTGCAGTAAATGTGCGGCACTCCGGTCGAGTGCCGCCTCGTGCGGCAGATGGGCGCGTATCGAGTCGAATGCATCGATCACTTGTCGCGCGCGCGTTCCTCGACACGCGATGCGTTGCTCTATAAGCAGATAGCTCGCGTGATGCGCGTATAGTCGTATTTGTTCTTGCACGTCGATTGCGGTGGGTCAGTAGCTGGAACCGCACTTCGACTATTCGGCAGAGAGGGCTGCTGGGTGTCGTGAAATGTGGTTTGTGCACGTGCGAAGTTTCACCATAGTACAATCGATTCTCGTTTCATTTCGTCTGAGCGTATCGGCAATTTTTTTTTACCTCTATCTAAAGGAAAGCCATCATCCGTTACGTGACACGCACACGTTGAAAAAAGAAGTGCGTGTCATCGATTTTCTAAGCGAGCTTCACTGCTTATAACTTATATTGTTCTCACTCGAGGAATTACTGCTTGGCTTCTTATCCTGTTCTTTTGTGCACCTACGTATAAGTCATCTTTTATTCATTACCGTCGTTATCTATAACATCAGCAAGGTCATTCGGTAAGATAATTAGCTGCAAGCACTTACGGTGATCAATAAGCAGAGGACGCGGACAGAGAACTAAAACCATCCAGCGAAAAAAAAATGAATTAAGAGCCGTTTCGGCTCCCACGTCTTGAGTTTACAAGGTTCCCATATGTGAGAGCCGGAACGGCCTCTTAAGTTTTGTTGTAGTATATTTGTCAATCTCTTGTTTTTTCTTCTTCGGTTAACCTGTGGGCGTTTCTTTCTGCGTAGTATACAAGATGTCCGTTCTGTTAACTGTTTCTTCTTTTATTTTTATTTTTTAATATTCTACATTAACTGGTGAGACTCTGTACAATCATCGCCTAGAACACCTAGACCTGAATTTTATTCTTAATTTTGTTTTACATACATTTATGCCCACATCCTTCCAGGGCCTTTTTTCACTTCTCCCATCTCTCTGCAGAATAGGAAGTATGGCGAATATACGCTGGCTGAACATTCTGCTTTCAATATAGAGCCCTCACTCTCCCTCCCATCTGTGCCAGAAAAACTGTCTGCCCTATGTACGGTATTATGTTTATATGAATTTCTTACTTTTGTGAACTGCTTTTTATCAATCTATTGGTGCGGCTGTATGTCTACGTCGCTGTACTTTTGTTTCCCTGTCGTCGAACTGCTCGTATATGTAGTACATGGCGCAATAAGTGGTCGATGCTGCAGCAAGCCAACAAAACGTCTCCAGCATATCGAATAAATAAAAGAGCAGTTATGTTCCACTTATAACGTAGGTCGTTGTAGCTTACATAAAGCTCGTGAGGGTGCAATAAATTCATTCTTGATTAAAAAGAAGACGCGGCTTCATGGGAAGATGCAGGCTTGAAATGGTCATTTGTGCAGTGGAATAACCAGAAATTTTTTTCGGGGGAGGGAGGGAGGGGAAGTTTCGAAACCCGCTTTATGTATATTGATGCATGTGTTTGTATGTGAGCGCGTATATATACACATACGATATGTGAAGATTTCGGGGGGGGGGGGGGGGGCGGGAGGGGGTTTGAATTTCACAAACACTGCAACAGGAGTCGAATAGGCAATGTCTCTGGTGCCATCGTTTCGACAAGGGGACTTGTCTACTTGTCTTTCTTAGGGCAATGTAAGCGTTACCAGAGGCAACTATAGCGTTGACTTAAAGGGACACTAAAGAGAAACAATGAATCGGTTTAGATCGATAAATTGTGCTCTGGGAACTCTAATGCCGTTAATTTCGCCATCATAAGTTTATTCATAGAGGAGAAAATCAAGTTCAAAGTCTCATTTTTAAATTTCGCGCCGAAATCTCCCCGCAGTGACGTCATTGATTTCAAAGTGTATTTATCGTATTTTGGCGCCATTGGCTCGACAAATTACCCCAAACTTTGTATGTTAAGTCTATGGCCCCCTCAGAGGACAATGTACTTCATTTTTACCGAATACGAACTACGTAGTCCCTAGTAGGCGCCTTCAAAACATGTGACGTCACGGCAAATAGTGCGGAAACTTCAAGGTGGCGTCGCCACCCACATTTTGTTTTTCGCTATTTTCTCGCTTACGAAAGCTCTGCTCGCCGTAACAATGGTACCGTTATAATCGTAATAAGATAATCTACCATCGAAGATCAACTTCCGGTTTCTCTTTAGTGTCCCTTTAAACGTAATTGTACGCTCGCTAAAACATTAATTACCTGTTGTCTTCCGAAACACTTTTTTGTATAAGATTGTTTATCATACTTAAAATTAACGGCGCGTCATTTCACTTCTGAAATGGAGGCCTATAAACTGTACAAAAAGTTCTTCGTATCCGCACTTACGGGTGCACCAACGCAGCACATTTTAGAGCTTCATGCGAACGCACAGGTACGTGCTTATGCAGACGGCTAAATGCCATAGTTTTAAGGAGAAGGCGGGCTTTTCGAGCTTATTTCCGCATCTCGAATGATTAAGAAAACGCTAATACGCGGCTTCCCGCGGTGTCGCGTAATATACCGGCGGCTCTGATGAAAGAGTCGGTCACATACCGCCGCTGTGTGCCGGAGTTGGGTTCCCACATATGCCTCATCTGTACGGAGTGTCAAAACAAGCCCCTTAACGAACTGACATTTACAAACGACCGCTTTGTTCTCGCGACAGATGCGGACGCGCTGCGACGACCATGCTTTATTAAACTTTGACTCCTCCACATTCCCACCAAACAAACGTGAAATCCATATACGGCAACATCGCGCACTCTGCGCTTGTTAGTTCAGAGCCGCAGCAGCGCTCTTGCCGTTGTTTACGCAAACGGATAGCGTCTGTTCCCGGTGTAGGTGCCTGTTAGTGAGAGGTCGATTGTTTAAGCGGCCTGTACTTAAAATATGCCTTTCCTGCGTTCACATTATGGTCTCGTGCATCGTCTTTATCGTGACGTACACCACTCCTCACCCATCCACTTTACTCAAGGGTAGCAAATCAAGTGCAGCCATGGTATTTCGTCTCTCTCTCTACCAGGGGCGTAGCCAGGGGGGTGGTTGGGGGCGGTTCAACCCCCCCCCCCCCCGAAATTTTTCAGTTTTGCTGGAATATATATACACGCGCACATACAAACGCACGCACGAACATACATAAAGTATGGTTGAACCCCCCCCCCCCCCGAAAAAAATTTCTGGCTACGCCCCTGCTCTCTACATTGGTATCAACACTTTCCACCTCCAGAGCCTGCAAACACAGAACAAAATCTGTTTTATTAAGCGTCAAAATATGTCATATTATTATATTGCTTTAATATGTTTGGCGAGTCTATGTACTTAGCATGTACTATCTTTTACTGTGAACATCCCCGGCTATTTGGCTTGCCACATTTTTCTTAGCCGTACTTATATTTTTTAGAGCGAAAGCTGTTATGAGATCACAACAAGGGCCGTTTTTGGCGCCGTAGTTGTCCGCCGCCGCAGCCGGTGTCCGTAACCACTATAGCGCGGAATCAGAAAAAAAAACCTAAATAAGAAAAAAATATCCGGGATGGAACGAGGTTCGAACCTGGGGCCCTTTGCGTGGGAGCCCAGTATTCTACCTCAGAGCCATTCCGGTGCTTGAAACTGCTTTGCAAAAAGACCCTATACAGGCTTCATGTCGGGAAGGAACCACATTAACATATGTAATATAGTGTGGTAGAAGAGTAAAATAACAACCACGCGTCACACAACGCGAATTCTGTAACCAGGCGTCACACAATGCGATTTGCGCAAAGAGGGGGGTCGTTGAATGCTTGCAACCCATTACAAAGGGCTCTGCCATAATTCTTCATCGTCATCAGTCACAGCATCAACAAAGTGCGCACAATGCCTTACAGGTGTTTAGCAGGTACCACGGTTCTCTTCAGAATAACGGAAAATTGCATAGTGGCTGCTTCCCTACTTCACAAAAATTATGATTTATAGCGTAACGGGTTCCTCGCAACTGCACTTCTATTGGTTGCCAAGGAAGCCCATAAGGCTCCCATGATTCATTTCCTCAGGGTCTAAATAAAGTTAATTCCCTCCCTCTCTCTCCCTCCCCCCCCCTCTCTCTCCTTCTCACGTTAACGTATGTTATGAAGCGTGGTGGGACAGTTAAATTACGACCGGGCGTCACACAATGCAAATTACGTAACTGGTGGGTCGTTTAAAGCTTCCAACCCATTACAAAGGGCTTAGCCATTATTCTTCATCGTCATCAACCGTCGCATCAACGAAGTACACATAATGCCTTACAGATGGTACCTCGCTTCTCCACAGAATGACGAATAATGTCGTGGTGGGTGCCTCCGAACTTCACAAAAATTATGATTTGTGGCGTAGTGGGTACGTTGCTAGTGTAATTGCATTAGTAGCCACAAGAGAGTTTATAACGGGCTGTAGAAATTCCGCTCTTCCAGCTTTCGCTGTGACTGTGCTGCGCTTTCCGCGCAGGCCTGGCGTTTTTTATGCCGCCAACGTCAGTGGTCCTTGCATTTATTTCAATAATAACTAAATAATATAAATAAAAATAAAAATAGTAACTGGAGAGTTAGCTTGGCTTGGAATTAATTTTGACTGCCCAGAGTTTTGTAAAATGCGCCCAATGCACCTACACGGTCATTCTTGTATTCCACCCGCAATAAACTTAGAGGAATCAAACCTGTGACATTGTTTTCAATATAGCAGAATGCCACAACCACTGATCGCCCAGTGTTTAAAATAAAACTTATTCATCGACTGACCCTCCTTCTCTTATGTTTTGCGCAAAATGCCAAATGATCCCATTATTAGCAGTGCTATACGAGAATTGAAATTTGGGCGAGTTTGTAAAGATGCATTGTTGAGAAGGTAGCGCAAAATACGCCTAATCTTCGTTCCTCGCTTGTTTCTTCGTAGTTTGCGCTACCTGCTCAAGAACAGGGCTATAATTGAATATATATATATATATATATATATATATATATATATATATATATATATATATATATATATATATATATATATATATATATATATATCAAAGTTGGGGGGTTTGGTTTCTGGCATGAAGAACTTCAATTCTCCCATTTGACACAACCACCTAACTCCACTAATTAAAAAGTTAATTAATGTAACTTTTTTAATTACAGTCCCAAATAATCTCGTTAACCATCTTAAAATTCCTGCCACTGCAGAAAAACCAATTCTGAAGGCAGCAATCAAATATCGAATTTTCCTGATTTTTTGAGAAGGTTGGACACATTTCTTGAAACACCCTGTATATATTAGTGACACAATGATCGAGAGTATTTGCTACGCGAGTCAGCAGTCTTCGCTACAGATTTATTCCGTGCGTCCTGATCTTGAGCGGCTTATTCACCCGCTCGTCCTCCATAAGCCAACCTCACCGAGCCAGTGCGTACACTGTGTGTAGACTTGGAAGGGGACCGGAATTGTAGAAAATAACGAGCCTCTCGTACGAGCAATAATAGGTCGTGCCCCTCTTTTACCCTCCCCAGACTTTCCTACGCTGACGTCTTCCATGCAAGGGCCCAATTAGCCTTGTTTATGTTCCGTAAAAGCTGCATCGATTGGTCGACACCGGAAAATATGCTGGACACTACGATTGGGTGTAGCCTGCTCTTACGAAGTGCGCATATAGTGCACGAACTAATTTGTGATGGAAATATTATGATTTGTGTTCTACCAGTACCAATGCTTACGTGGTTTCAACACTATTTTGCCCTGTGTTATGTGTTATGTAATTCAGATCACCATGACCGACATTTATTGCGCGTGTTTACAGCCCTCAGAACTGTCGCTCGTATTTATACTATTTATATTTGTGATATATGTGAGCCTCTGCGATATACTTGAACGTGTGATGCAGCTATTCATTTCGTTTGATTGCATTTCTATCTTATCGTCCGCCACGCACGACCTACCGATTCTACTTATCTGATAAACGCATACACGCAATGTACCCTTCGCATGACTGGATAAC
Source organism: Rhipicephalus sanguineus (assembly GCF_013339695.2). Taxonomy (NCBI): domain Eukaryota; kingdom Metazoa; phylum Arthropoda; class Arachnida; order Ixodida; family Ixodidae; genus Rhipicephalus; species Rhipicephalus sanguineus. The sequence goes on along the minus strand of NC_051181.1, from coordinate 157,549,027 downwards.
CGCGAAAAAGAAAATAACTGAAATAGAATCATTATAGTAATTCGCCGAACCGCTAATTTCGTCAATTCGTGACTAAATGGTCTATACCGTTTATATGGCCATTGTGTATACGCCGCATTGTTTCTCGTTTCTGGGTGCGGCAATCCGCCGTCACTCACAGCGCATTATATGTTCTTTATCTTATAGTCTTCCTCTCTGCGTCTGCGTCACCAAGTCTTGCTCAAAGCTTCCGCTTTTCTCTACACTCCGCAGGGACGCGCGCAAACGAATTGAATGTCACGCGTAGTCGGTAGGTGTCAGCGTTGCAGCGCGCAATAAGCGAACACCTGTCTGGCTAGGAGCGACCCACTTTTCAGAGGCCGCGTATGGCCTTTTCTAGAACCACACTCTTAATTTTTTAACGCACTTAGGGGTGCTTTATTGCGTAACACCCTTATCTTTACTGCTATAAAAATTTTATTACGCACGCCAGCGAGCTCCAACGTCGTTAAAGACGTCGTTAAAAACTTTGTGATAATTTTGGCCACCTGGTGTGCGCATAAATATCTGACAAGAGAATTTGGCTGCGACGTACGGCTACGAAAATGTACTTATTGCAATTTTCGCGTCATCTGTCCCAGCTATTCTCATATTTACTTGCAATGAAAAGGTGGCGAACAAACAGAAAATATATTTATTCCTACCTGCGATTTGATCTTAACCCTTAAACGCGGGAATGTTAGCCAGCATTAGGACAAACACCCTTTTATACACTCATAAAAGTGTCAAAATTTTTAGTGCGAAGTGAACAGTGACGCTGTTTCGGCGTTTCACATTTCTCAGAAAAGAAAAAAAAAGAACATATATGCGAGCTCCTCGATATGACCGATGTAAAACTAGCCATGACCAAAGAATATATGTGGTTTCTGCGTTTGTCAGCGTTCTAACAAACTTTCCGGCTTTCGTTACCTTTAAATTGTACTCGGGTTCCTATCTTTGGTTGCTGTGATCGAAACGACTAATAAAGACATATTGCCGAAGATTTCTTATCACGCGAGCAAATTCAGCGCAGAGTGTTGAACAGTTAGCAGCGGGTAGTTTGACACCTAAAAGTGACTATAGCACCAAAAGAGATAGAAAAACCGGAACTGTGAACGAAAGAAACACAGTAGAATGCCAGTAGCGCAAAATTCCACGTATGGTGTCACAAAATTCTGAGTAGCTAGACTGAATTCCGTAAAATGGTTTTCGGTCATATATAACGAATATTTTCTCTATTCTACTCCTTGTATGGCATTGAAGGGTTTTTTTTTTTTACTGACATGTTCACTATTTACTTACTTTTACACAGTGTAATTCTGGCCTGCTGTAATAATTAATCATTTCAATGTTCTTGTGAACAGAGTCCCGCTGCAGTCGCCTGACTTTGGGACCCTCGTCCGCATACTACTAACCATGAACCTTTGTATGTTGAATGAATAATAATCTGAAACTGAACTGATCCTGAAGGTTGTATGTAGTCAAAACTAGTTTGTTAACAACACGGAGGAGGCTTGTTTACTTTTGTTGAAGCATGCAATGTAGTACAAATCTGCACATAAATAAATAAATAAATAAATAAATAAATAAATAAATAAATAAATAAATAAATAAATTCCTTCGGAATGCCTCTTTATGCATATTGCCGCGAGTCTTATATTTCATGAGTGTAAGCTTCACCCACAAATACTGTGGGCAACGCGCTGCGCAGGCCTCGCCGTGATGTGTAGGAAGCTTCGCGATTGTTTTGGAACAATCTGTTAAGATTGCGCGCCGCACAAGAATGTTCCAGCTTTGTCGAGAGATAACGCCGCCACCAGCGATATCGCTGGAAAGTTCGATAGCGCCTGTATAAAAGCCGACGCGCTTGACTGCTTGTCAGTTGATCGACGGACGACGCCCTGTTCGCCGCTATCATTGTACAGCGTGTATTGCTGTAGTTCTAGTTCTCATTTTCCCGGCCACAAGTTCGGCCAAATAAACAGTTTCAATCTGCAAACGCCGTCTGCTGTCTTCGTCGACGTCACGACCACGTGACATCTGGTGGAGGTGCTGCTTCATGATCCGGACACCACCGCGGAGCGCAGACCCAAGCCCAAGCCGCGAAGAAGACGACTCTAAGGACAACCCGAATCCTCGAACCAGCCGCCGGCAGAAGGGACTACAGCCAGAGTACGGGCTCCTTCCCGAAAACGCCAGGCAGCCGAAGACCGTCACATCAACCGCCGAGATGGATGGATGGATGGATGCTATGAGCGTCCCCTTTATAACGGGGCGGTGACAAGTGTGCCACCAGGCTCGAAAAAAAAAAAAGAAAACCTTTACTCTCTTTTTCTTTTTTTTTAGCGTTGGCCTAGTGTCTTTACTTCAATTAAAACTATTTTACTCCAGAAGACAAAAAAAAAAACCTTAAGTTTTCAGCTTCGTTCTGTGCCCTTTACGGCAGAATGTCCTTATTTTTTTTCCCCATTATTTATTTTTGTCCTTTCTCTCTAGTTTTCTGCCACCAATACTCTAACCGTCTCTTACTTATTTCAATCGCGGGTGTGTTCAGCTTTCCATTGTCTCTAAAACCCAAGGCGTCATGTAGGCTCGTGCCCAAACGTACACCTGGGTGGATGTCTCCACATTCAATCAGAACATGCTCCGCCGTTTCCTGATCTTCCCCGCAGCACGTGCATTGTTCTTCTTCTTTACTGAATCTCGCTTTATAACTACCCGTTCTAAGGCAACCCGATCTCGCTTCAAACAGTAAAGCGCTTCCCATTGAATTGTCGTAAAATGCCTCCCTCCTTATTTCATTTTTGCCCTTCCGGTAGTTACTCAAAGCCGGTTTTTTCTCCATAGCTGTCATCCAGTAAATCCTCTCCGCCTCTCTGACTTTTCGCTTAACGCTCTTTGTTGACATACTGCTTACACTACCAGCCGTATATTTACTAGTGAGCCTCCTAGTTCTTTTTCCCAACGTGTGTCCACGCTCTTCCTATACAAGTAACGGAACACCTTCTCTGCCCATCTACTCTCCTTCATATTCCTTAGCCTTTCTTCGAACCTTATTTTGCTCTGAGCCTCCCTCGCCTCAAAACCTGCCCATCCCATATCGCCCTTTACAGCCTCATTTGTCGTCTTCCCGTGAGCACCCAACGCGAGGCGTCCCACAGTCCTTTGATTTATATCCATTCCCGATTGCACCTCTGCTCTCATGCACACCACTGAGTTCCCAAAAGTAAGCCCCGGAACCATTACACCCTTCCACAGACCTCGAAGCACCTCGTACCTATTGTATCCCCACAATGCTCTGTGCTTCATTATTGCAGCATTCCTCTTTCCTTTTGCTGCTGAGGCTTTTTCCTGTACCTCCATGTACCTGTCACCCTCATTTATCCATACTCCGAGGTACTTGTATTCGCTCACTCTCGGTATTTCTGGCCCTGTATTGACACCGCCTGATCACAAGGGTCATTGAATACCATCAATCCACATTTTGTTACACTAAATCCTAGTCCTAGAGCTTCCCCTTCCCTTCCGCATATATCCGCCAGCTGCTGTATATCCTCTCGACTGTCAGCAAATAAGACAATATCGTCAGCATAAAATAATCCTGGAAGCTTCTGCTCAATCATCACGCCGCCCTGTTTGTGTGACAGATTAAAACCAAAGTTGCTACCTTCTAGCGCTTTTTCCATATTCACCATGTACAGCATGAATAACAGCGGGGACAAAGGACATCCCTGTCTCAGCCCCTTGCTAATCTCAACGTTCTCTTTGCTACTCATTCCTTCCCATTCTATGCAAACTGTATTTTCTCGGTATATCTCCCTCAAAAGCTGTATACAGTCGTCGCCTATGCCAATTCCGCAGTGCCCCCTACGGCGATCGTGATGCAGCCACCCAGGGAGCCGCCGACGTTCCGTGGTTCGCCATGTGAAGACCCCGAGACTTGGCTCGAGACCTTTGAAAGGGTCTCAACATTTAATAACTGGAACTGCGAGGACAAGCTGCGCCACGTATACTTCTACCTAGAAGACGCCGCGAGGACGTGGTTCGAGAACCGAGAATCCGCCCTACAAACATGGGATCTCTTTCGGACGACGTTCCTAAGCACGTTCACGAGCGTGGTCCGGAAGGAACGGGCCGCGGCTATGCTGGAGACCCGTGTGCAGCTGCCCAATGAAAATATTGCCATCTACACGGAAGAGATGAATCGCCTGTTTCGACACGCCGACCCAAGTATGCCCGAAGAGAAGAAAGTGAGGTTCCTCATGCGGGGTGTCAAACAGGAACTCTTCGCTGGATTGATAAGGAACCCGCCGAAGACGGTCGCTGAATTCGCATCGGAGGCTTCCACGATCGAGAAAACGCTTGAGATGAGAACGCGGCAATACAACCGCAGCTTCTCGGCTACAAGCTACGCCGACGTTCAAGCCCTAGGACCCGCCGACCTGCGTGAGACGATTCGAGCAATCGTGCAAGAGGAGTTGCGAAAAATTCTACCTCCGTCGCAACCCTCAAGTAGAGTCCATCGCCGACGTCGTGCGCCAGGAGATCCAGCATTCACTCGGCGCGCCTCAGCTAGCAGAGCCGCAGCCGCCAGCTATTAGCTATGCTGCTGCAGCCCGCCGTCATGCTCCTCCTCCACGCCCCCGCCAAGACGCCACACCGCCGCAGTACCGTCGCCAGACGCCGCCGCCGCCACCGACGCCCTACCGACCAGCTGTCGGCCAGCGCAACACACCGAGGAAGACCGATGTCTGGCGTGCCCCCGACAACCGCCCGCTCTGCTACCACTGCGGAGAGGCCGGCCACACGTACCGCCGCTGCCAGTACCGACAGATGGGACTACGCGGATTCGCTATCAACGCGCCGCGCCCGCAGCCAGGCGAACGGCCGCGCGACATCAACGACTACCTCACCGGAACACAGTGGCAAGAACGACGACCTTCCCGCTCGCCGTCGCCCGGCCGCTACATGTCACCGCACCGCCGGCCGTACACTGGCCCAAACCGGGGCCGGTCGCCTAGCCCGCACCCGGAAAACTAAGGGCAGCAACCGATGGAGGTGCGGTTGCTGAACGACGAAATGCTGAAGATCCTCCGCCGTCGACGACGACGCCGCGACGAAGTTCCGAGCCCCCGCCGCACGCCGAACGACGTCCTGAAGACGAAACTTTGCGACCGGAAGCAGACCTGACGACGCAACGCGGAAGCAGCGGTGCAAACCGACGCAGCCGTGACCCGACGCCGCGACGTAACCGCAACGCAAGACGGCGGACTAGCGACCTCGACGTTCTGATCGACGGCCACAACGTCACCGCTCTCGTCGATACTGGAGCCGACTATTCCGTCATCAGTGGGCCGTTCGCAGCACAGTTGAAGAAAGTTAGGACTGCTTGGGAAGGCCCCGAGATCCGGACCGCTGGAGGCCACCTGATAACGCCGATTGGTGTCTGCACGGCACGAGTCACCATCAATAACCGGACTTATCCTGCGAGCTTTGTAATTCTACAAAACTGCTCCAGGGATGTGATACTGGGAATGGACTTCCTAAGTGACCACGGCGCCGTCATCGACCTGAGGTCTGAGTCGATAACACTGAACTCAGACAAAGCGCTCCCGCCCCACGCGATGCCAGGCAACCATGCATTGAATGTGATAGAAGAGCAGGTGACCATCCTGCCGCGCTCCAGCGTCATTATTTCCGTCGGCACCGAAAAACCTGCGAACCTTGAAGGCGTCATCGAGGGCGATCAGCACCTACTCCTGAACCGTCAAATTTGCGTCGCACGAGGTATAGCCGAGCTGCGTGACGGTAAAGCAAAAGTAGTGCTGACAAACTTCAGCCAGGAATATAGGCACCTCAACTTCGGTACGACGGTTGCCTACATCGACGAATGTGTAGCCGCCAGCGATGCTTTCGCCCTCTTCGATGCTGCCGAACCTGCTTCGACGAATAGAGGTCCCGAACCGGATTTTGACGTCAACCCGAGCCTTCCGAAGGCCAAACAAGACCAGCTCAAAACCCTGCTCTTGCAATACAAGGACTGTTTCTCGTCGTCATCGCGGGTCCGACAAACGCCCCTTGCGAAGCACCGCATTATAACAGAAGAAAATTCTCGACCACTCCGTCAGAGCCCATACAGAGTTTCTACTCGAGAGCGCGACGCGATAAAGAAACAGTCGACGAGATGCTATGCGACAACATCATCCAGCCGTCCAAGAGTCCGTGGGCGTCACCCGTGGTGTTAGTGAAGAAGAAGGACGGGACACTGCGCTTCTGCGTTGATTACCGGCGCCTGAACAAAATCACGAAGGACGTGTACCCCCTCCCACGAATAGACGACACCCTGGATCGACTTCACAACGCGACGCACTTTTCGTCGATGGACCTCAAGACCGGCTACTGGCAAATCGAAGTCGACGAGAGAGACCGAGAAAAGACTGCCTTTATAACACCCGACGGCCTCTTTGAGTTCAAGGTGATGCCTTTTGGTCTTTGCTCGGCACCTGCGACGTTCCAGCGTGTCATGGACACCGTACTGGCCGGATTGAAGTGGCAGACGTGCCTTGTGTATTTGGACGACGTCGTCGTGTTTTCCTCGACCTTCGACGAGCATCTCCGGCGGCTTGAGGCAGTACTTCAAGCAATCAAGGCCTCTGGACTGACCCTGAAGCCAGAAAAGTGCAGATTCGCGTATGACGAGCTCTTGTTTCTGGGTCATGTGATCAGCAAGTCTGGAGTGCGCCCAGACCCGCGGAAAACAGCTGCCATCGCCGACTTTGCGCCACCCACCGACAAGAAGGCCGTGCGCCGATTTCTCGGCTTATGTGCCTATTACCGACGCTTCGTCAAAAACTTTTCACGGATCGCCGAACCACTGACGCTTCTCACGAAGAATAACGTGGAATTCAGGTGGGAAACTGCGCAAGTGCAAGCCTTTCAAGAACTTAAACGACGCCTGCAGACGCCACCCATACTTGCGCATTTCGACGATTGCGCCGATACGGAAATACACACCGACGCAAGCAGCGTAGGACTCGGTGCCGTCCTTGTGCAAAAGACTGACGGGCTTGAAAGGGTTATCAGTTATGCTAGCCGGTCACTATCCAAGGCAGAAGCAAACTATTCCACAACAGAAAAGGAATACCTTGCCATTCTCTGGGCTACGTCAAAGTTTCGCCCCTACCTCTATGGCAGGCCCTTCAAAGTTGTCAGTGATCATCACGCCTTATGTTGGCTAGCTAACTTGAAGGATCCTTCAGGTCGTCTCGCACGATGGAGTCTGAGGCTTCAAGAATTCGATATTACCGTCGTGTACAAGTCTGGACGAAAACACTCTGACGCCGACTGCCTGTCTCGTGCCCCTGTCGACGCGCCACCGCAAGACGACGACGATGACTGCTTCCTCGGAACTATAAGTGCCGACGACTTCGCCGAAAGGCAACGGGCCGACGCGGAACTGGGGGGCCTTATTGAGTACCTCGAGTGCAAGACCGCCGTGGTTCCGAAGGTATTCAAGCGAGGACTGCCGTCGTTTTTCTTACGGAACGGCGTTCTCCTGAAGAAGAACTTCTCGCCACTTCGAACCGACTACATTCTCGTCGTGCCCTCATCATTGCGACCAGAAGTCCTTCAGGCCCTACACGACGACCCGACGGCTGGACACCTCGGTGTTTCCCGAACGCTCGCCAGAGTACAGGAAAAATACTACTGGCCACGCCTTGCTGCCGACGTCACCCACTACGTTAGGACTTGCCGAGATTGCCAGCGACGGAAGACACCGCCGACTAGGCCAGCGGGACTTCTGCAACCAATCGATCCACTTCACCGGCCGTTCCAGCAAATCGGGATGGACTTACTGGGGCCGTTCCCGACGTCGACTTCCGGCAACAAGTGGATCGTCGTAGCGACTGACTACCTGACCCGCTACGCCGAGACAAAGGCCTTGCCCAAAGGGAGTGCCGCCGAGGTAGCCAAGTTCTTCGTGGAGAACATCGTCTTGCGTCATGGTGCCCCAGAGGTCCTCATCACAGACAGAGGTACCGCCTTTACTGCGGACTTAACTCAGGCGATCTTGAAGTATAGCGAGACGAGCCACCGCCGCACCACCGCCTACCACCCGCAGACCAATGGCCTCACCGAGCGTCTAAATAAGACCATCGCCGACATGCTCGCCATGTACGTCGACGTTGAGCACAAGACGTGGGACGCCGTCCTTCCGTATGTGACCTTCGCTTACAACACGGCCGTCCAAGAAACGACGCAGATGACGCCGTACAAGTTGGTCTACGGAAGGAGCCCGGCGACGACGCTCGACGCCATGTTACCCAACGTCACCGACGAAGAAAATGTCGACGCCGCCGCTTACTTACGACGTGCCGAAGAAGCTCGACAGCTGGCCCGCCTGCGCATCAAGACCCAGCAGCACACCGACAGCCGCCGCTACAATCTTCGACGACGCTTCGTCGAGTACCAGCCCGGCGACCGTGTCTGGGTCTGGACGCCAATACGACGACGCGGACTGAGCGAGAAGCTTCTTCGACGATACTTCGGACCGTATAGGGTACTTCGACGTCTCGGCGTACTCGACTACGAGGTTGTCCCCGACGGCATCACGAACTCCCAGAGGCGCCGAGCTCGACCCGAGGTCGTGCATGTGGTGCGCCTTAAACCGTACTATGCTCGTTAGCGCACCTGAGGACTCTAATGTTTGCTTTCTTTATTAGTTTTCTTTAGTATTGCATGTACAGCGGTGAGCACTGTTAGGGCGAACACGCGAGCGCGTGGCCGACGGCACTATCAGCGCCGCGTAACAGTTACGTTGGAAACATTGCACATGCGCAGCATGTGCTTTGCGATACACTCTTTCCACCACGCGCCCTGCGTCATAGATATGCTTGTCGGAGATACGCTTGCGTGCGCGCGGTGGAAAGAGTATTTCGTAGAACGCATGATGCGCATGCGCAATGTTTCCACCGATGACCGTTACGCGGCGCAGACAGAGCCGTCGGCCACGCGCTCGCGTGTTCACCCTAAGAGTGCTCACCGCTGTACCCATGTTCTGTTTTTAAACATCGGGACGATGCTTTTTCAGAGGGGGGCATTGCCGCGAGTCTTATATTTCATGAGTGTAAGCTTCACCCACAAATACTGTGGGCAACGCGCTGCGCAGGCCTCGCCGTGATGTGTAGGAAGCTTCGCGATTGTTTTGGAACAATCTGTTAAGATTGCGCGCCGCACGAGAATGTTCCAGCTTTGTCGAGAGATAACGCCGCCACCAGCGATATCGCTGGAAAGTTCGATAGCGCCTGTATAAAAGCCGACGCGCTTGACTGCTTGTCAGTTGATCGACGGACGACGCCCTGTTCGCCGCTATCATTGTACAGCGTGTATTGCTGTAGTTCTAGTTCTCATTTTCCCGGCCACAAGTTCGGCCAAATAAACAGTTTCAATCTGCAAACGCCGTCTGCTGTCTTCGTCGACGTCACGACCACGTGACAATATTGCATTGGCGCAGGAGAGACGTCTTTCAGTCCGCAGCTTTCCTTCTCTCAGTGCCGTCTTCTTCACCGCCTGACCAAAGATGTACCCACGCACTAATGGCTGGACCACGTTCCCGATCTTGTGCCGTCACGCTTTGAGAGCGACGTGTACACGACGAACGCGCGTCTCTTTGTCAACCCCGAATCGAGTCGCCCTTCCGTAATTATGAAAAAATCCCTGGAAGGGGGTTGTCGCTGGAGTCAACGTCTCGACAAGTGTAATTGTCGTAATTATTGTAGCCTCATATCTGTTCTCTGCATCTGCGTAGTATATGTACCATAGCGAACGTCCTTTTGCAGTGTCGGTCTAGACGGCCTCTCGTTGAGAACGGGGTGTGTGAGTCGTAAATTTTTGTTATCCTAAACAACAATCTCACTTAGACGCATATACGGGCCGCCAATGTCGCGGTAACGCGCGAATATCATGTGCGCCACTTTGGACGGTGCTCTTTATTTACGCTATAGTAAATTTTTACGACCTTGGATGAAATGACCTTCGATGCGTTCGATGAAAGAGAGGGCTCACTCAATTCTGACAATTTTCTGAGGAAACTCATGTTACACGTGCCAGCAGCAATTGCGCTAATTGCTTCCATAACCTATTGTGCGTGCGTCCCTCAACGCGGAGCATAATCCGGAGCTCAGTACGTACGTTACTCAATCCTGAGCACATGAACACACGTTTAGGATGTACTCCGAAACTGACAGTGCGCGGCCGCGGCATCTCGACGTCGTTTGCATACTTCTTTAGTGGACCATGATGTGTTTGTCGATGAAATAACGCAGCTTGCCCTTGCCACTACATCCCTCTCTCATAGACGAGCTCTCGCCTTATCCTTCTCTTCTGTCGTCATCTGCATTGAGGCCAAGCAGTCCTCGCAACCTCACGACAGATGGGACGACAGGCGGCGACACCCGACACCGAGACGCGACAGACGGGATGAAAGAACTCACTCACGGCGCGCTGCCGACTGTTTGTCCTATATGATGCACGGTGCGGATGGGTGGATGGATAGATGAAAGCCCAGTTTCGTTGGCAAGGGACAGCCCAGTAGCCGCCTCCGCGATCGTGTGACCCGACACATCGGAAGATTTCTTGGCGCCATACCAGCTCGCGGTAAACACTGTTTACCGCGAGCTGATCCGCGCGAAACTGAAACGCCGATTTGTTGTAGATGTCATAATTAAATGACCCCGTGTATATACCGGATGTTACAGCAAAACGGACTTTGTGTGATCATTACACGTAAGGCAGCAGTGAGTTCAGGAATGATTCTTTAGGTGACACATCAGTTGCGGCGATCGACGTCAGGATCAGTTTCGTTGCCCCTAACCTATGATTAAATAAAGTATACTATTTAATGTGTTTTAATGCAAAGCTAGACGCGAACTGTACGAACAGCGTAAGACACACACACACACACACGCACACGCACACGCACACGCACACGCGCGCGCGGCAGCAGCAGCAGCAGCAGTTGAATATATCGTCTGGCAGAGATTTCGACATCACGTGCTCCATCATTTTCCTCCTTTCCCCGCGGGGATATAATAGGTGTGGCCTTATACTGTACGCAACCCTTTTTTTTATTTTCGGTCTCCGTCAGCCTCTGCAATGTAAGGTATAGTCTGCATGCACTGGCAGCAATCCATAGCGTCTGCGAGGCAAAGCACTTTGCACGCTTCGGCTGTGACGAAGCCCCGAGGCTGTTTGTTGTTCTGTCTACCGTAGAGAATGGCTCATTTATATTGGCCGCTGCCCGCTCGGCGCCAAGACCGTCTGGTGTACAAACCATATACAATATACGCAAACAATGGGCGCTGCTTTGTACATCCTCTTAGTAGCTCGAGAAGGCCTTAGAGCGTCTGCTTGGATATATCTACTAAAATGTCTCGTTGTGCCGTGAAAGGTGACAGGGTTAAGAGGAAAAGGAGAGTGCTGGTGAGGTCCGTACTCGACTGGGGTGAAAGACTCCCAGGAAAACGTCCGTACACGTGACACGAATTACACGTATATACATAGAGAACAAACCAGCTAGCCACCCACGTTAAACGCGAGAGCGAATTAATCGAGTTGTCTATTGATTCGTCCTCGCTCTGCCAATTGCTAGCCTCCTGGTTTTATATTTCAGTGGGTTTACGAGCGTTTCTTGTTTTCATTAGACGTAAGGTAAGCAGCTTGTAAGCAGGGCAAAACGCAACACCTCGCTGCAATCGGCACAAACTATAGAACAAGCCCGCAGCTATACCCTATTAATGAGCCTCGTTGAAAGGTAGCTCTTCGATTGCAAATTTTTTTTTTATACGACGATCTGTGTTGTCGACAACGCCACCACCCTCCACTGTAAGTTACCAGTTTAACTCTTTGCCTATGTCCTATAATATATGTAAGGTTCGATATGCCGCGCTTGTGAATACATGAACCAGCCCTTTGACTTTCACCCCGCTGATTAGCTTTCTTTAGAGAAGTCCTTGCGCCGCGCTGTAGAACCGCAGACGCCGCCGTTGTCGCGGTGTGTAGCGCCTATATATCGGTGGCAAATAATGCGCATCGCACGAGGCTACAGCATCTCTTTCCCGAGTTTCAGGTGGAAAGGAAAGACGATAAGTAACGGCACTCCTGTGCCGAGCGTTATCTGTTTTTCTCCGGCGTCTCTGTGCAACCCCCCACGTAGGCGCTGATAAAACTCCATAAAAGTCCCATATCTCTGGTCAAGGATCTCATACCACTTACGAAGTTCGATTGCTTGAGTGCCGATCGCCCACACTTGGCTTTGTCTCGTGTAAACGTTTACGTGTACAGAAGTAGCTAAACAAACCGCCAGCCACTTCGTATACTGATGCGAGTTCGAAGCTGCTAGTCAAATAGTCGCATTTTGCTTCAACCTGTGTGCTTTGTCATGTAAAGCACTTATCGACGTCATCACCTGTCAACTTCGACGCGTACGGAACATTGATTTATCATGTTGTCATGCACGGAGGATGGCTTATGATACGAGCAAGATAAGTGCTCCGAGAGAGGGGAACCAGTGGCGTGCTCTGAAGGGCGCTATTGGTGATTGAAGCCAGCATCAGCGTGTGTTTATTGAGCTGCCTCGGCTATATATATGTGGTTACGTGTGACCTTCAAAACGTCAAGGTCGTTGCACACCTGCAATAGATCCTGGCCCGAAGCTCTCACGGTTTCGAGGGGATAGACAAAACCGCATACACAAATGTACGTGGCTGCGTCAATGAAAAGCGTGTGACGGGGCGGTAGCGGCAGAACCGTGCGGTAGTCAAACGCATTCACCTTTTTTGCTAAACGTATCGCGACAGCAACTTACTCAGCACTGCACCTAATTCGTTCCTGGCGGCCGCGTCAGGCAGCAGCGACACAGCAGCCACGCGACCAATGCTGCATATACTTCAATGCACAGTGCGTATATACAACACCGCGCAAGCAAGCGCGAAAAATTGCGTAGGAACCATGGACGATGATTGTCGACGCATGCAAACAGCCCACATTTCAAGAAAAGTATTCGCTATATTAAATTAGCGGTGCTAATGACGGTGTATTTTTGGTTCAGTGAGGGTATACGTAGGTAGCATTTGTTGCTTTGTTGCGTAATCTTGCAGAGAACATAGCTGCTAACCGTACATTTGTACCAGTAATACAAGTATGCAGCATGTGCTTCTAGAACATCTGTAAAAGAATGGCGTCAGCAGCGCGATGAGCTCGTGTCTTTTACAGTGAAAGCTGTTATGAGATCACAACAAGGGCCGTTTTTGGCGCCGTAGTTGTTGCCGCCGCCACCGGTGTCCGTAACCACTATAAGATACCACGGTTCTCCGCAGAATGACGAAAAATTGCATAATGGCTGCTTCCCTACTTCGCAAAAATTATGATGATTTATAGCGTAGTGGGTTCCTCGCAAGTGCACTTCTATTGGTTGCCAAGAAAGCCCATAAGGCTCGCATGATCCATTTCCTCAGGGCCTCAATAAAGTTAATTCCCCCCCCCCCCTCTCTCTCTCTCACGGTTACGTATATTATAAAGCGTGGTGGGAGAGTTAAATTACGACCGGGCGTCACACAATGTGAATTACGTAACTAGTGGGTCGTTTAAAGCTTCCAACCCATCACATAGGGCCCAGCAATATTCTTCATCGTCATCAACCGTCGCATCAACAAGCTGCACATAATGCCTTACAGATGGTACCTCGCGTCTCCGCAGAATGACGAAAAATGTCGTGGTGGGCGCTTCCTAACTTCACGAAAATTATGATTTGCGGCGTAGTGGGTGTACGTTGCTAATGTTCTCGTATTAGTAGCCACAAGAGAGTTTATAACGGGCTCTATAAATGCCGCTCTTCCAGCTTTCGCTGTGACTGTGCTGCGCTTTCCGCGCAGGCCTGGCGTTTTTTCTCTCCGCGGCAGGGCGAATGCACTCCGCGGAGAACGAGGCGCGTACGCGTGCAGACCTCGCGCTGCCGTGTGATGTGCGTATACCATCTTCCCGCGCCCTGACCTGCTCCGTGTTCGGGATGCCCCGTGGATTATTTATGCGCGTGTGGGGGCGATCCACCCAGCTTGGCACACACTCTACTGAGGCTGACGCTGAGCAGGGAGGAAATCTCGGCGCGGTGCGAGAGGATATCTCCGAGGAAGGGGACACGGCCGAACCGGGAGTCCGTGTAGGTGGTTTCGCACAGCCGGATCCGAGAAAGTGTAATCACTCGCCGCCCGCCGCATTACTGAGGACAATGATGAAGGAAAGGGGGGAGGGGGGGGTTACACACACACCCGGGGAACAAGGTGATTTTGTCTGCCTGAAAAAGAAAGAAAGAAAGAAAGAAAGAAAGAAAGAAAGAAAGAAAGAAAGAAAGAAAGAAAGAAAGAAAGAAAGAAAGAAAGAAAGAAAGAAAGAAAGAAAGAAAGAAAGAAAGAAAGAAAGCGGTATGGAACGAACGTGCAAAGATAAGCACAGACTCCACTTCCGTGGAGGAGAACGAGTGGCCCAGCATTCAAGAAAGTGAACAAGTGGCATGATTCCGTGACACGTAAAGAAGGCCTTCACTGAATCTTCCTTAGCATGATGCTCAAGAACGTGTGCTGCCATGTTAAAGGTCTGCTAATCCATGTCAACCTGATGACGTTTATGTGTCAATACTAATTCAAGATTCAACTTGCGCAGAGGAACCATGTCCCCTTACAAAGGCGAAGGAAGTTGCGCTTAGAATGATTTGGTCCGGTGTGGCCCTTTAGAGGCGCAACTGGCGGCGTGTATGCCACTGATTTCGTCCATGCTGTACTCATTCAGCGACGGAAGCAGATATCTACTTTTTTACATGACCTTGTACAGGCTTTCAAGCGAAACGCTCCGGTCTGCTCAGCTACTGGAAGCCGGTCTTCATTATACAATGCCACGGTTAGATATGAACGCTGGGTATACAAAAAGCGATACCGCAATGCACTGCTACAATTCAGACACATCACAGGATTTACATCGGCGTTTTATTTAGAAACAATTTATTTTACTTATGTGAAATGAATGAATGAATGAATGAATGAATGAATGAATGAATGAATGAATGAATCTTGCTTTTAGCCTCTTCACTCAGTATTGATGCGTATAAGTTCTTAACCCACTCGGAAACGTGTACACACCGAGGGCGAAGCCAAAGCAGACTAGCTAAATTTTCGGATGAAACGTACTGTGACCGAGCGGAAGCACTAAAATCTTGCTGTATACGTGAGAACCAGAATTTAGACAATGGGGGCATTAACCCTTCCTGCTACTGTCATTAGCGTACAAAATGCCCGGCGTTACACACTGCATACATACATATGACCCGCCACCTGACAATATACATCTCTGAGCTGGTCCTTTATATACTTTTTTTCTTCTACTCCTGAAGGAAGTATCCGGCAACGCGAGAGATAGCACAGGGCCACGCTTCAGGCGGCAAGACTTCGTGGCCGTCCTTCACGCGTTTGTGAACGCGGCTGCAGTTTCGAAAATTGCCCCAACTTGGCGGCAACACCGGCGGTGTGGCAGGCGGAACAGCGTGGCATATAGAGAGCGTGGGTTGGCGTTTATGTCCATCAAGCGGCGACCTGTCTGTCACACGCAAACTCACTGTGGCGCACACGATGTCGGTGTGCGGACCGTGTGTGTTGCGCCACCGGCGACGACGTTGCACGCATGTGTGGGAAAAGGATGGAGACCTCCATGCAGTCCAGCCTGAGCTTACTCACACAGAACCGTGCAGTGATGTAGAGCAGGGACGCAGCCAGAATTTTTTTTCGGGTTGGGTAATTCAACCATACTTTACACTAAGCCAGTGCAGTATAGAGGCTAGAGCTTGACGTGAAAAGTATGAGTTCATGAGAAATCTTGGCGTTCTTCCTTCCAGCCTGCATCAGCGCCTCGTCAACTATGCTTGAGAACAGCGGAGGACACAGCAAAGAAATGGGCGAGTTTATAAAAAAAGCAAGGTTGAAAACACCCTCTTGACAAAAAAAAAAAAAAAGAGGAAGTGTTAATCTGTAAAGCAACAGACCTCTGCCTCTCTGTAGGTTAGACTAAATCTCATCAAAAGTAAAGGAACACCGACCAAAAAAGAATAAGGAAAAGACGTTTCGGCTACCCTGGCGGGAGCATTCACAATCCATCTACATTGCATCTATACTGCCCGTTACACTAAATGGATAACCTGTTCTTTTAGTGTGGCGAAGTCTAAGGCATGAAAAATTTACTATGCTTCAGTGCGTTATTGATTGAAAATAACATTAACGTTTATATATTGTTTTCTTAAACGAACATGATCGATGCGAGGTCTAAAGCTGAAGACACACGAGTTAACAATGTCTTAAGTACTGTGTAAGCGACGTAATATGTTAAGGAATTCTAATTTAGTGGTTTCTTATCACGCCTGGAGGCAGCATTTCACATGTATTATAGTGAAATTAGGTTTTATACCGATCTAAGAGGGTACCTGAAGGAGACGTCTGCAGCTTATATTGAATGCCCAACATTTAGCTATAAGGAAGGCTAATCTGCACTTCATTCTGCATTAATATTGTGTTCTTTTTAAGCGTTAATTGCGCTGCTCAATGAAATCTAACTAAAACTCTCACAACGTACTTTTTTTTCTATTGCGCTTCTTTTATTCGTCACCTTAGCACATCCCGTGTAGCTACGACAACGCTGCACGGTTTTAACGAGGCGGCGTGCAGCGCTGAGCGCACGCATGCACAGCACGACGCGGCAGCGCATACCGTTCCGCGATACACAGATATAGGGGCGCCGTGCTCAATTACAGATTGCCACGCAAGCGCCGGGTTGTGCACCCAACCGTCCGTATCCAATGCACTGCCGGTGTTGTTGTTGCTGCTGCTGCTGCCTACGCTTGTACACGTATGCAATGCATTGCTGCGGGGGCCCGCTTGCAATGACGATCGGCGCCCCAGATTTCTGCGGCCACGTGCGTGCAGCAGCAGGTGCGTTGAATCCATTCGTGTCGTTCGACGATTGCCGCTGCACGTATCGGTGGCGTCCGGCGTGCGCTGTGTGACGAAGCCACGTGGATGCAGACGTCTAGGCGCCATCGTTCAATTCTGGGATCCTCTTCTGGCCCCGCCCTGGAATTGGAGATTGTCTGACTCGGGGAATGTCATTCGTTTTTGAAACGAAAAATTCTACGCGATTTACCGCGCTTTTCCACGCTTAAGATGGTGGCCAGTTCCTAGATTGTTCTTATATATACATTCAGATAATGAATTATTCGACAGCAGCATACTTCCGTTGCTAACACACCCCCATATGCCAGAATGTCCGATTGCAATGAATTTCAGTCATCAGAGCATTGC
Organism: Rhipicephalus sanguineus; assembly: GCF_013339695.2. Taxonomy (NCBI): domain Eukaryota; kingdom Metazoa; phylum Arthropoda; class Arachnida; order Ixodida; family Ixodidae; genus Rhipicephalus; species Rhipicephalus sanguineus. The sequence continues at coordinate 157,531,616 of NC_051181.1, read as the reverse complement.
ATGCGAGCCCGTCGACTGTTGAAAGCATGTCACACAGACATCGATACATTTCGCGTATACCATTTTCTACTCGCGGTCTTGACATGTGTGGCTCGCGACTTAAAGACTCATCATTACAATCCTTTAGTCAGAACACTGGTAATACTAATCAATCAACTCTTGCAGTCATAGTTTCTGAAGAATCAAGGTATACAGGAAGTGCTTTGCGACACTGCGCTAATGTGTAGTGTTATGTAAGCACAGCTCGCTTGCGTCATTTCTACTTGTCTGAGCGTGTTGTCTCACACGTGCCATGGGTCATCCTCATCTCAAGGCGTCCTAAAGAAGTGCTGACACGATTTTGAGGTTCCCTCAGTTCATCTTAAACTGCATCGCAGACTGGTGTGGTGTCTACAGCTTGTCGTCGTACTACAAATTGCAGCCTGTTGTATTGCGATAGATAGATAGCACATGTTTACTCTCTCTCTTTTCTCTCTTCTCTCCTTATATTGTATTTTATTATTCCATTGCCCCTTTCTCCAGGGCAGGGTAGCCAACCGACGTTTACACTGGCTAACCTCTCTGCATGGTTGGTCTCGCTACCTTTCTTCTCCTTTATCTTTCCTCCTCCTCCTCCTTGCCATCGCATTTCGCAAATGCGTGCTCGCGTCCCAGCACTATCGAGACCTCGCTTAGCCTATTTAGTTCACTTCGCTCTTAGTGGTGCTGGCGATGATGTCGCTACAGACGGAGTTAGCCTTGCAGACCTGGCCGATAACTAGCGTTGTGTGAAAAAAAGGTACTCGTTTCTATGATGACGTGGCTACATCTCTTTCCTTATTTTACCCGTCCCGGTTGTTCAGTGACTCTATATGGTGTTGCGCTCCTGAACGCAAGTCCACCAGTTCAATACCGGCCGCGATGTTAGAGGCGGAATAGTGAATTCTGCTTTAGTTGCAAGTTAGAGAAACCCACCTGGTGAAAATTAACTAGGAGCACTCTACCTCAGCGTTACCCCACAACCCAATATGTAGTCTCAGCAAGTTAAACCCACACACTTTAATCTCTTTTATGTTCATATCAGTAAATATATGATAAAGAAGTGTAATGGAAGAGTGAAAAAAAAAATGTCTTAAACTGCACCGGTACGCAGAGTGGTGTCCTGCGGCAGACAGATGTGCCTGAGAAGCACCCCGGGTTTGCCGACTGCAAGAGGCCACCGCCCCAAGAAGCTCGCTTTGAGATTCACGACGAGCGGACCAATGAGAACGCGAAAAAACGCTCGGCCGCTGTGCATTAAGCGAAGTTTTTTTTTTTTTTTTTGAGGAACACCATTTTTTTTTTCTTTCTTCCGAAGTCGTGCCCTGGAAGAAGATGAGTGCGGGAAAAAGAGGGTAGCTTTAATGAGAGACGGATGGGGCGGCGTTTACTAATGGAAGGGCTCGCTGCTCCGAATGAAGACGAATGCGAGAGAAGCCAGGCGAAATGCAAAGCGTTTTAGATGAAAAAAAAAAACGAAGAGAGGAAAATAGAGAAATAAAAAGGTTCCCAAGATTGCGAAATAAACGCCTGAAGTGCGCGTCTTTTCGCCAGACATTCCGCAAGATGGCTTAGCAGTACTAGTTTTTCGGTTGGCTTCCCCGCGTTATGGCCGTAATGATGCGAAGTTGACGGGCTATATACGTTTTGCAGCAGGAAGTACGGCGCGCTTCTAATTGCGTCCGTACTAATTGCAAACTATTGCGATACAATGGCCGCTATGCGCCATTATGATCAGAGCGGGTACTGTATAGGCTAACTACTCCATACTCCATTTTCTGAATGTGCGCGCGCCTATATACCGTTGGGAATTCTGAAAAGACCATCAGAACTGTATTAAACTGCTGCGCCCTTGTCGGCCTCCCCTTTGTCCCGCGTTTTCTTTTTCCTTTTTTTCTGTTACGCTGGTTGAATTCCCATTATCTTAAAGGATGTTTTTTCGGCGAAAAAGAACTCGTTTATTAGTTGAGAAAATTTTTGTTTGCTGAGATGATTCTTCCACTTCCCGTCGTATCGAAATAGCGAAGACGCGGTCTTAGATGAGCGGCGTCCCAGATAGACTGAAATATGCACGCGTTTAAGTAATTCATACAGAAAAAAAAGCCTAAAAGAAGTAACGATCAAAATTCTGTTTTAAAATGCACAATGATCTTCTATCGGCCAATCGTTTCCGTAATATCTGACGGCATGACGCGGAGCTTCTGGAAATTGAGGGTGGCGTCCCCGCCGCTGGTTCTTCTTCACATCCGCTTTATGGACTTTTGAGTTACATTCTACACAAAATTGCGACCTATATATACTTAACGCTAGATAACAACAACTGATTATTTTCCATCGAATATATTCCCTACCACTTGTCACGACGATAAATGCGACAAATTCATGGTGTGCAATCGAAGCACGAAAACAATGAGGGCACATATTCACAAGACATATATCACGAAAATTATTGGCGAAGACGGCTGGCCGATGTCAAACAGGGTCGGGATAATAAACGATTTCCGAGTTGATGCTTTCTGCCAGGCGGTTAGCAGAGAAACACGGGCTGGTTGGTCATTCGAACATTCGTGAATTATGGCAGCGCGAAAGAAGCGAGAGACACATACAGACAGGACAAGCGCTGAGACGGCACACACCGAGGCCATCTTAACTTGAAGTCACGGCAGTTAGCGAATAAATACGGGATACCATCATACACACAGGATGATATCAGCGCCTGTCCTGTCTATAACGTGTTTCTGTCGCACTAACATAATTCATGAGTGTTCTGTATACTGTGTCAATATATAGTCCAAGCGACGCGGCCCGCGTACATGTTATCTCCATAATAGGCCGAGAGTGAACTGTACAGATAATAATACAGAAATAGAAGAAATGGAAGCCAACCCTTGCATTCCACACTGTCGAGCATTTACGAACGTTAAACTTGGTGAATTCGGAGTCCTAGAGTTGCATCACTAGTGACAGCGTAGTACGCGCGCGGTCCCGTTGATTTACGCGTCCTCCGCGAAGGCAAAGCGCTTTATAATAACCGACAATTATAATTTCAACTACGTTCATTCCACGCTGCACTTGTTTGCGCAAAATATTCAAATCTGTCCGCGTCTCGTCACTATACTTTGCAGTCAATTTACAAAGCGTCGGCGGACTCGTAATACATGATCGAGAGGCTCGACTGAGTGTGTATAAGGCCGTCGCGGCCGCTGCCGTCGACGCCTCGCGTAGTCTCGGCCTCTTCGGCGAGCGCAGCATATTTTTGTAGCCGTGGCGTACGGGTGGAGCGAAAGGAGCGCGTAGAATGCGCGCGAGAGTCGCGCGAAACTGAGCGTGAAGGATGATGCCGGCGCCTGTCGTGCGCGTTGTGCTGCGCCCGCCAAGTAGAGGCGGGGTGCCACGCAAGTCGAGGAAGAAACAAAAGAAAAAAAAAAAGAAGACTGTATTAAGGAAGGGACAAGTGAGGGAACTGAAAAGCACGTAGCAGTGGTCGTCTCTCCACATCCGGGGTGCCCTTCAACGTATGCGCGTGTGTATGTACACGAGCGAGGCTGTGCTGGTGCGCATGGGAGGCGCCCGCGAAAGAGCGTCCAAGCGTCAAGGCCTGCGACAAACGGCGCGATTTATGGCGACGCCGGACTGGGAAGCGAAGCTACTGAAGTCGGGAAATGAGCTACAGCGGCAAGCATACGTTGAAGGAATGAACTGCGGCTGTGGGAAAACCGTTGACTCTGTAGAGGTCACATCGACCTTCTTGGACTGTAACGTGAGGACACTGTATGCACTCCAAATACGGTGACTTCGTAAAGGCACGCATATTCAAACCGTGAAGGTAACCGATGCTGTTTTGATGCGCTTTGTTCGAAATAGTAGCAGCGTCGCTGCAAGCTACAAAGAAAACCGTCTTTTGTAGCTGCGTGATACAACCAGATTAATGGCATTTTTTTTTTCCTTTTATGAACAGTTTATGAACTCTACATGGCAGTCTTCCGCAGCGCTGATTTGCCATATTTCATGGTTCCTGAGTTACGAGCTGTCGATTAGTTCTCTCTCGTTCCGCAATCCGCTTAACGGTGAGCGGATTGCAGAATTGAGCTAACCAGGAGGCCTCCTGGTTAGCTCAGTTGGGACAGCCACGGCAAGGTGTTGGGCCCTGGTTCGAATCCCACGCCGCAATGAATTTTTCGTGAACTGAGAATTTCTGTCTTAAAAATCTGTGTGGATTTCCTTTGTAGCTTCGTGCTACGAACGGGTAGATTGTAATATTTGCTTTCAATTATTAACGTTTCTTCTCGAAAATTGCTTCTTTTAATGACCACTACTCATACATCTATAATATTATTGGTATCTCGCAAATACACTTTGTGTTCTAGCAGAATCGTGGTTTGTAGTTCGGGTCTTTTTTTCCTCCACTAAATTGTACAAGGTGGACACCGTAATGCATGCTGCAGGCTACACAGAGCTGCTGTTTGATATTGTACACGTTCATAAGGCCTTGTATTGAAGTGAGTACTGCTCTGCGCTTGCGCTGTAGAGAATTCCAATCGTAGTCGGACACAGTCGTCTTTGCTTAAATCTATGCTGCGGACAAGTTGGCACATGTTCAAAAAGCAACCAGTGAACTATAGACTCATACACAGAGGCAAGAAGTACACAGGAGAATGCTCACCAATTACTTGTCGCCTCTTGCTTTAAATTTCAAGTCACGCTTAATGTTACGTCTGACTATGAGGGTTAGTACAGAACCCGTAAGTGCGTGACAAAATAATAAGTAAAACGACGCAGGCAGGACTTGCCTTGACCTCTTTTTCCGAGTAAATGTCTATACTCTCTGCTGACACCCCTTCCGCTCTTCACACAATGCATGCAACAAACAATGCAACAACCCTGCCGCCAATGCTCTCTCGCACTTACAGGTCGCACTAAACAACTGTCATTTTCTTTTTTTTTTTTCAAAGTACGTCTTCGAGTATAATGTACACAATGCCTCTGCTGCCTTCATGCGCTGTTGCGCGATGCGCGTAAATAACGTGTACGCTCCCTGCGCGTACAGGTAGTTTCGCTTGCACGCGACTCCGAACACAGCAGCGTACGAGCGATTTTTCGAAAAGTCGTTATCTAAGGTTGCGTCAGTGCTGACGGTCGGCTCTCTTTCTACGTCCCGCGGGAATAAATTGCCGCTGTCTTCGGCACGCCGCGGTGTTACGTTAAACCACAACGCGCCCGGGGAGAAGTAATGGAGCGTAGGAAGGGTGCTTGCTTGCACTTCTACATCGTTAGACATTCGATTTTTCATCTTCCAAACACTAGGATTTGTTTTGTCTACTTTTCTAACGGCGCATTCTTGCTTCAGTCGAGGACAACTCGTATAAATACAACGTGTCGAATAACAAACAGCTGACCGGCTTTTTCCGGGAACTATTCATTACTTATAAAAATGTCGCTTACTGTTTGTCTTATTATTACCATAAGCAGTAGTATGAGTAGAAATGGCAGCGGCACTATTAGAAAGTATTGGAGGTAGTATAGAAATGGCAGTAGTGGTAGTATTACGTGACTGCAAAGGGGGGCGGGGGCAATATGAACTGCTGCCCGTACGGTTATGCATGACTGCCACCGACGACACAAGGTCACATGTCCTGCACGCTGGTTTCCAGACCAGCCGCTTTCCGAGAAATCAATCTTGGAATGCCGGAGCGGTCGAGCTTCACATCAGAAAGCCGCGAAGGCGCTTCTGAAGTTTCTACGGTCAACCAGCTTCGTTGAATTCACTGCTATGACACTGCCGTGTTTGTGTATGATTTTACCCCCCCTCTTTCTCTCTCTCTCTCTCATTCCTTTTTTTACCTTTCTGTCTCCCCTTATCCCTTCCTCAGTGCAGGGTGGCAAACTGGATATTTATCTTCCGTTTAATCTCCTTGTCTTTCTCATAACATTTCTCTCTATGCATATATCCAAGAATCCACAGCCTATACCTTCCAGCACGCACTGCTTCGGTAAATGCAGTGATTTCTTGTATTATCAGGTGCGGACATAGGCGTGCGCAGGGTTCCCCATCAGGGGGGCCAAAGGTTCGTCGCAGCGCCCCCCTCCCCCAACCTACTAAGTCAATGTACGGGGCAGATTTTCCGCCCCCCTCTTAGGTGATTAGGGTGCGCACAAGGGGGGGGGGGGGCGTCCGCATCCCCCCCCCCCCTCCTGTGCGCACGCCTATGGGTGCGGACCACGACACTTTGATCCCCTCCGTGTCTGGAAGAGCGGCAATCAATAACCGTAGGGCTGCTTTCTTGATTACTGCGGGCGCTTTAGAAAACACTGTATATATCTACGAAATGTCGCGAGTGGAAGATAGATTGTGAAGCAACAACAGAAACGTAAGATTTCGGGATTCGACAGCCAACACCATAGCAGTGGCCGAAATTTTTACATTTGGTATGTGTATATATACGCGCACACACACACAAACACGCAGGAACATATATACATAATAAAGAGAAATCGACCCCCCCCCCCCCCTTGAAAAAAAGAAAAAAATATGTGGCTACGCCCTTTATCGGTGGTATACATAGCATTAGGGTTCGAGACACTGCACAGTATAACAAAAGTGGCGGCATTGTGATTCAAGACCCAGAACCACCACACCTGGCAGTACAGGCTGCGTGTGCGTTCCGAGAGTACGTTTGCAGAGGAGGACCTCCAAAAAAGACGCGTTCCACGGGATCCGGTGGTGCATGGCTTCGTCGAAAGGTCCTCTCCTAATGATTGCGTCCATCTCCCGGGGCACCCTCGGTTACGGGGGTAGCAGTTGCAATAGAGCACACAACGGAGTCGCCGCCCCGACTGCCGCGCTGGCTCGGCCTCTCTGGCGAGAAGGGGGGTTTGCGGTTTGCGGGAGTGCAGAAAAGAAGCAGAGGAACACCTAAACGCTACTCGGCGACAGCGCATACAGCTGTAACACAGATGATGCGGGAGAGAGGTTGGTGAGGCAACTGTTCATCTGGGTTTCTGGGTCAGCGCCCGTTGGGGCGAAAAAGCGAGAAAACGGCACAAAGCAAACTCGGAACTCGCTGTCTACAGCAAAGAATGAACTCGCCCGCTCGCTGCCGCAGCCCATACACCGCATCGGCTCTTGTAGTAGCCGCATTCAAAAGATACCTTTTGATATGCGAGCGACACGATTACAAATTAGAGCACTGCACGGGCTCGGGCCTACCCGAAAACCCGGGCCCGGCCCGGCCCGTGGGCCGGGCCGGGCCGGGTAACGTTGCTTTCACGGCGGGCCCGGGCCGGGCTCGGGCCTGAAGCTCCGGGCTTAGGGCCGGGCCCGGGTTTGAGGTGGCGAGCTCGGGTCGGGCCGGGCTTGGACTTCGCTCCATTCTTAAAGGTTCACTAAAGTGAAACACTGAATCGGTTTAGACCGATAAAGTGTACTCTGAGAAGCCAAATGTCATTAATTTCACCATCAATGAGTCTATTAATAAAGGGAAAAATAAAGGTCAAAGTTCCATTTTGAAATGTCGCGCTGAAATCACCGCACGTGACGTCATGGACTTTAAAGTGTATTCGTCATATTTTGGGGACCTTGGCTCAACGAAATTTCCAGAAACTTCGTATATCAATTCTGTTAAGGCCCCTCAGAGGTCAATGTACTTAATTTTTACCCACTACAAGCTACGAAGGGCCCAGTAGATGCCGTCAGAATCTATGACGTCGCGGCGTTTGGTGCGTGAATTTCAAGTTGGCGCCGTCACTTGCATTTTCCTGCGAGTTTTCTCTCTTACCGAGAGTCTTGTCGCGGCGAGCGTGGTGTTTTTGGATTGGTAAAAGAGTAATTTACTGACAATAGATAAGTCGTTGTGTGCATACATATAAGTCCTACATTTTATCTCGAAAAAACGCTTTTTCTATGTGGGGTAAGCTCTTTGGAGTTTTATGAGGGATAAGTACTGAACTTCTTTTGCTTCTTGCATATGAGCTACTTGATTTATCTGAAACGGGCGAGCTAAAAGTAAATAGACCAGCCGCTTATATGTAACATCTCGCTTTTCCGTGCTTTATTTGCTTTCGTTATTATTTTATTTCCCATATGTTGCTCTGTAATCGCAGTAATAAATGTGTAAGGAGGAAGAAGAACAACATGCCGCAGTGGGACACCACCTCAGCTGGGAGAGCCAAGCGCGAGCTGTTGGTGCCAGCGCTGCGATTCTTGTGTCGGTTGTCGCCGCCCGCTTTCAGCGTCCATAGGCATCCTGCCCAAGTGCTATTTGCGCCAATAAACCCCGTATCAAATGTAATATAATAAAATTACACCTATGAGATGCCATCGCAAGAGCGATCACAGAGCTACAAAGCGGGGAAACGTTGCTGAAAGTTAGAGCCCCCCTCTAAAATGAAAGGACTGCACGGAGTCTCTCTCCGTGCACATAGAATCCCTCTGCATATAGAAACCCTCTAAAGAAGGACTGCACATAGAATTCCTCTAAAGACACATTCTTTTTCTGTGACTCTGTGACGGCTCCCAGTGGTCATGTGGCGCGAGATGGACATGCACAACCTGCTTTTTGTGGCCACATTGTTAATGTCTGAGCTTTCGTCTTGTTCCGCCATATCAGGGGTCTCAAGCTCACCTCAGCTAACGCGCCGCATTCACGAAAATTTACTCCCGCAAGGGCTAGGGCAATGACGAAGGTAGGAGCGTGGGAGGGGGAACAGGTTTTAAAGCTACCGTCATTTCACAGCAGACCTTTCCCATATCTCATATACGGGATCATTTCTGAAGGGGATTTGGCGGCAGGAGTCCCACAACATATCGATACCCATTGCAAAATAGTGCGGAACGGAGCAGCTTGGAGCGTGCCAGACTCTATCGGGGAAGAGGAAACCGAGGGACATCGAGGGCACGTGCACGTGGCCGGCGCAGCAGTTAGCCTCTTTCACGTCTGGGGAACCAGTCATTTCGTATCACCCATAATGACTGAAATCTGGACGCCGATTCTGAAATATAGCTCTTGTTTCACGGTTATGTATCAACACACGGTGACCGCAGGAGCCGCCTCACGAAAAATATCCTTTCGATCTGTGATGCCTGTGTATCTCAAGAACATACTTATAAAGAAAAAAAATGGGATCAAGGCAGTCATGTGCAGGTGGCGGGCCGCTAGCGAGCCGCGTGTTTGAGGCCCTATACAGTGCGCTATGTAGTGCGAGAGCTACATGATACAACAGCGTTGGAATGTGCAGGAATAGGTTAGGTCCATTAAACAAGGCGTGGGGCGCTTGACAAAATATCTGGCTTGAAAAAGGACAATGACAGATTTCGTGCCGGGTGATGTCCCTTTACCTCGAACCATATGCATCTAATGAGTTAGCTTCGAGAAGCTTAGTCGCGCCTTTATTACCAAGCTCGAACGAACCCCGAAAATATATCGAAATCGCTTCATCCACTTCCTGCCAGTCCTAACCGCGTAGTCTAATGGGCACCTTCTACCGGTACAACATAGTTGGGAAGGCATAAGCCATTATAATATGAAAAAAAAAAAAACGAGCACGGTGCAAACCGTGCATAACATACACTGCTGAAAATTGCAAGGAGAAGCCCTCAAAGAGGAGGTTTACAGATGACATTGAGGAGTGGCACGACGTTCGGGAACGAGAGAAGTGAAGGGATGAGCTACAAGCCATATTCATTCTACAGAGCTCCACAAAGGCATCCTAGATTTGCTCCAGTTGTGGAAGATAAGAACGACTGCCGACGCCTTCGCAAATGGCAAGGCAGATGTGGTGCGCCCGTGCGGCCAGCGCGAGCAGTGCAAGAAGCTTTAGCGCAGCAGGATATGTGATGCAACATGACATGGCGTGCTTAAAGCAGGAATATCTCGATACTTTGATTTTTCGCACAATAATATGTGAAGAAGTAAACTATAAAGTATGCCATAAGAAACGTATAGACTGTATATACTAGCAGTGGTGTAGTGTACGAAAATAATGCTATGAGAAATAGTTTTTTTTCTTCTTTTCGGCTGCTTATACGCATACACGTGGTGCACGCGGTTAGTGCACCTAGATTAGTGTATTTGCAACAACGGTCACAAATTTGGTTTTCTCCTTCTGTTTCTCTTGCTGTGGCAGGGCGCTACAACGGTGAAAACAGGTGGTACATATCGAGAAGATTTCACGATTGGCTTTGTGGTTACAGCATGCTATAAATTTCAATAGGCTATAGAGTGCAATAAAAACAAAGTGAAGTGAGCGTTTTGCTCTCTGCCAAGCTAATCTAGAACACATGCTCTGGCGGTGCTCCGTGTTACGTGGCGGCGAACGCCCTTCATGATCCCCACTGTATTTGCAGAAAAAATGGGTACGGTATACCACTGCCGAACAAGCAATCATTGTATCCAATATCCGCTCAACTCTTTGCACCGTGAGCCCCTTTTTACCGGAAATTACTGTATGGTAAAGTATAATTGTTAGCGAAACATGCGCCAACAAAGCGTAGATATTTGCCACTTAAAACACCTTGCTGTCGATTCCATGTTCGGGCAACACCACCTAGGTTACTGGATCGCGCCTCAGTCGGGCCTGATCTGTGGTCGGGCCGGGCCGGGCCGGGTAGGCGAAATTGTTTCTCGGGTTCGGGCCGGGCCCGGGTATCATTTTGAGTCACCGGGCCGGGTTCGGGCGGGTAAATTTGAACGAGTTCCGGGCCCGGGCCGGGCTCGGGCCGAGAATTACGGCCCGTGCAGTGCTCTATTACAAATGACACTACCGCGCTTTCTACGCGCCCTCCTGCTTCGGGAGAGTAGTTATTGCCAGGAAAAGTGCACTCTAAGAAAAAAGAAAAAGAAAATAGTCGTTTGACTCTTTTCTGTGAGTCCTGACTTGCTCCGTCTATGACTCTCTTTAAGGAGTTACGCGAACTCCCTTTGGAGATTACTGTACTCTCGTCGGAGAGTCGTGCGACCCAGAAGAGAGTTAACGTGTCTCTTTGAAGACAGTCATAAACGTGGCAAGTCCAACGAAATGAGTAACACGCACACTTTTTTTTCTTAGTGTGTGGCGCTGTTTAACTGGCTCAGCGCTACCGGGAAGAGAGTCTGGCAGCAAAATAACGGGAGAGAGAGAAGTAGGAGTCAGGCCCGTAGCCAGGAATTGTTTTCGGGGGGGCATTTGCTGAAAACCTTGACTATTTGGGAAAATCACCTATTTTCATTATTTATTTTTGTTAAAAACACCAACTTCACCAAAATTTCGGGGGGGGGGGGATGGCTACGGGCCTGGTAGGAGTATCCCACTTTCGTGCCCCATCTTCCTCTCCTTACGCCTGTCCCACCGCAGGATAGCAAACCTCTACGCTATTCGTCTGGTTAACGTCCACGTCTTTCCCGTCTCACTTCTGTATCTCTCTCTTCGAGGGGCGTAGCCAGGATTTTATTTCAGGGAAGAGGGAGAGGGGTTGTTCACATCCGGTTCCTTGTGTTTGTGCGTGTGTGTATGTAGTTTATATGTACAGTCGTGAGCAATGTGAGTGGGAACACAGACTCCGTGTTTAATCAACGGTTACTTATAATGAAGCGATATGAATGCGGCGTATTGAACTGCAAGATATATCTTTTCGCTTGAGCATTTACACTTTTGCGCTTGCTAAGTGTATTCAGTCGCTGTGGCTTTTAAAAGATAATTTCAGTGTTCCCTCTCATATTGATCACGACTGTACATACGATGGTGTAAAAAGAATTCGCGATGGGGTGGGAAGTTCACCTTCCCCTCCCCACTACGCCAAAGCTCTCCCGATAAAAAACGTAACAGCTATATATCCAGCTGTTAACCCCATGCAATGTTCCACTAAAATGTCCCTGGTGAAACAAAATAGAAGCTCTTTTTTGTGTGTGAAGAAAACAATGAACCCAATTTAGCAGCGTCCAGCCGAAGTAACACGTCGATTTGTTTTGCACGTCTACCTCCATTGTTATCTGTTCCACGACAGCTTCATTTTGTGAATACGTAACATTGCAATAATTGCAATTCTTTGCGATTTATTCTTGTCTCGACTGGAACTGTATACCTTGCACCTGTATGCTCGAAATACTATAGATATGGCGCGGTTTATTACGTGCGTCTGCATACGGCATGGCCAATAGTGACTGGACAAAATGGTTACGTGTCGTTGTCCCGTATACACACTTGTCGTGTTACCACACGGTTATGCTGCAAAAGACAGAGCGCACTAAGAGAGAGAGAGAACGCACTACAAGTGTTGGACTGGACATGATGAATACGTGCTCGCAAGTCTGAAATAACGTGCAAGTTCATCACTCCGTGGTACGAGATGCCACATCTTCTGCAAACACGACAGATTATATACGCTCGCCGTTGACACCGATGCGTTTGTTAATTTTTTTGTTTCCATAACATTTGTAGCAAGATGGTTTCCAACATTTTGATATTTTTCATTGATTTGCAACATATTGATTTAATTTTTTTTTATTTGATTTGCAAGGGTTTGTTCGCAAACTCCAATGCACTACATGAACTATACGCAAACTGTATGTTCATGTCCTGTTGTTCGATGACGCTGTCGCATAGAAGTGTCAGCAAGGACATCAGATATCAGGAATCTTATACTTTACGCCATGTCACGACTTCTTAGAAAGTGATTTATTCGTTTTTCTTTCTTTTAACGAAGCTTCGAAACGTCTCCTGGTAGCCAACTGTTCAGTCGAACTCATTATTTCAATTTTTTTATTTATATTAATTTCTGAAGCATACGAAATAAATGTTGTGTGCTTTTTCAGGTCAATGACTCCTGCGTAGTACACGCCATTTGTGCAGAAGATAGCAGCGCATGCAATTGGGCCGACAGTGATGTGAACATAATGCTCTGCCGCACGGATACATAGAATTCGACATTCGCAACATCTGCCTTATACCTCACGGACGAACAATGCGACCTCTTACGCCTACACAGCAGTCGGCAATCGGGAAGAGAGAACAGCCACGGTGGTTGATTGCACAGAGCGACGTCGAAATGTCTTGCAACGGTGTATCTGCAGTATGGACGCGAAACAACAATCGCGTAAGGAAACGTTTACTGAAACCTTCAATGACGGCGAGAGACATCATATACTGAACTTACATATCGCTGAACTCATATCAACGGTCACTTTCGTGGCTACTTTTCGAAGAAGTTTCGAGTGGTGTCTTCTACCGTAATTAATGCACGCTTATGCGAACACACTTTGTTCGCACTTGGACTTCAAAAAGGCGTTCAAATTCCCCGTAATAATACCTGGGATTTTACATGCCAAAACCACAATATGGTTGAGACACGCCGTAGTGGGGTAGTCCGGATTAATTTCGACCACCTGGGGTACTTTACGTGCGCGTAAACGATTGCCCGGGGGCGTTTTCTCTATCTCGCACCCATCAAAATGCGGCCGCCGTGGCCGGGATACGAACCCGCCCCCTCGAGCCTAGCAACGCGACACGTCCCGTGCTAATATATTACGGCGGTAGTTCCCGTGTTCTGTGTTCACGGCGGTGGTTCCTGTGTTCTAACCACCTGATAAAGCGAATCAAAAAAGAAAAAAAAATCACCGACGATTACGATACTGCCTAATGCGAATTCCGCGCATCTTCGTGTTGGGGCAAGGCCAACTGTGTTTGAAGTTTTGGCTTTCCGCAAGGTATCGACTACGCCATAAATCATAATTTTTGTGAAGTAGGACAGCACTCACTACGCCATTATTCGTCTTTCTGTGGATAAGCGAGGTACCCGCTACACATCTGTATTATGTGCAATTTGTTGATGCTGCATGTGGCTGACGACGATGAAGAATTATGGCCGAGCATTTTGCAGTGGGTGGGAAGCATTAAACCACACACGTTTTGTGAGATGACTGGTTGTTATGCTACCCTTCTGCCACGCTATTACACAGGTTAACACAATTCCTTGCCCGACATGACGCCTGTCTAGGGTCTTTTTGCGAATGAGCTTCAAGCGCCAGCGTGGCTCTGTGGTAGAATACTCGACTGCCACGCAGAGGCCCGGGTTCAAATCCCATTCGGTCCTGGGTATTCTTACTCATTTAATTTTTTCATGTCTATCGATTACACCGACGGTGATGGCAACGGCGACGGCGACGCCGCTCAACGCAGGAACGGGCGCCTAAGCGCTGCGCTCTAAAAAAGGGCTATCGTTCATCTGTACTCTGTCATAATTTCTTGAGATCTCTGTAGTATGAACACTTCGGGTCAATGTTCCACCTTCCTAAAGTTGCAGTTCGTAAACATGAACTAGTCACGCGCGCATAAATTGTTCACTTCTCAAAAAGCCATGACGCGCCCATCAGTTCTGAATTTTTCAGAGAAGATTCTAATCGCGGAGCACTCCCCCGATTCTTGGTCGATCACGCGTAGTGGCTGTGTTCCGTTCATGGAGGAAAACAACTGCTTTTGAATCGTTTTGCTCCCAAAGCAGTCTCTGCGGCTTTGCGATAGCCCTTAAGCTTTGCGGGCCTGCATTTCCGAACCTTATTTTTTAAGCTTTAACCTGCCGTCGTGCAGAATAAGGGAGTCCCTTTTAGAAGATTAAAAGAATTCTCTGCTTTGCGATGTAGCCCCCTCACTGTCCAGTGTTCCAAATCCGACTTGTCGTTGCCAACCTTGCTAACAATACGTGTGCGTTCAGGGGAAACAAACAAACACTTTCGCATCGAATGCTGGTTACGGCTTTGCACATCGCGAACTTGTGAACGGCATACTTCTTTATAGACGGCATATCTTTAAATGTATGTCGGCTGGCACGCTTTATTTCTTTTTCGGTTCATTTGGAGTTAAAAGTGCAACGCATATGTCCAGCTCCGAAATAGAAACCGCCGATTTAACCTGTGAGTCTTTAATGATATAGCTTATTTACCTCTCGATTTCCAAGCCCCGCGTTTCCTCTTGTCATAGCCTCACCTTACTGTTCTTTTTTTCTTTTTCATTTTCTGATAGTTTACAGGGTGTATGCGAAACACCGGATGTAAGCATTCCCGCAACGCACAGTATACCTTACACACCGAGGTCACGCTCACGGCGTCATTTAGCCGAGTCGGTAGGCTTGCAAGCTAGAGCATGTAGTGAAGAAGATAAGGTGTTCATACTTGAATAAAGAGTATGAGCAAGGAGAACAATTGTTTTGTCGTTTATTAGAACAACATTGTAACAACGAGCGCGTAAAAAGGTTAGAAAATAGCAACATAAGAACAAAAAGGAAGAAACGTAGTACACAGACGATCAAAAATAAGGTCAGATTATAAAACATCACTGTTGGTATCGTGTTTGTAGAATTAAAAAATGAGTCGTAGTGCAAATATAGGGCGAAAAAGCAAAATAACTAGCGCTTAACAAACTCATTGCTGTAATCACGGGAGTCATGGACCCAATAAACCAGCGTAAATTTTTCAAGCGGAGACAATTAAGTTCGGATGGCTTGGAGCAGTGGAACATCAAGGAATGGCTTAACGTACTGGAATGATGTCAAATGGACAAAATAATTTATTGATTCTTTAAAGCCGCCGCTACACGGATGACTTCCAATATTTTTGGCGGGAAGCACGGCGAAGGCGGGTGAGCGACGCATCAGCTTGCTTCAAGGACACGAAGGGAACATAAACCGAGATTATGGCGAAATCATGGTAATGCTCGGTATAAGGAGGGGCCTTATGGTAATTTTTTTTAATATGTTGATTGTTGCACACACTGTGATCATAGAACTTGACAATCAAAACGATGTGTCATTGGGTAAAACAAAATTGCGGCCCCCAAGTGTTTCATTTTTCCTCCTCAATAAATGAGGAAAGAACAATTATACGCTCTCAGGTATACGAGTATTTTCTACCTTCATGGACGGCTTTTGTGTATATATTATTGCAGTTTCTCTGTATGCGCGCGCTTTGCGAAGGTATCTTTGGGCGCTTCTGTTTTCCTTTCGTTATAGTTCTCGCTCAACACGTACTCCTCACGTCGAAAGGGCCTTTTACTGTTGCACTTTTACTCCTTTGAAATACATCCTGCTCTTTCATCCGTCGCCGCGCGTTATTCTTATTTCTCAAACCACCTGCTCCGAATGAGCTGCGGCGGCACAGTTCAGCGCGGCATCACCCTAACTGCCTTCTCCTTCCGTCGGGACTTGACAAAACTGCCGCACGTTGCAGGTTCTGACCACCATCGAAGTTGTAAACTCGCAAGCGCACCCGACGCGCGGACAGACGCCGTCGAGCGGTCAGCTGTTTTCGCAGCCGACGCGCGCGGTCGCGCTCAGTCGCACAGCCGTCGGGCGCCCGCTGGCTTGCAAGGCATGTAGGGATACGTGCCCTCCCATTCCTCCTCCATCGGACGCCGACGACGCCCGAACGAGGGGGGGTGCTCGTGTGTGCGAACCGCGTGGCCGTGTGTTAGCTCCGCCGGACACCTTCTACACGCCGCCTCGCACGGTACTTACTACACTGCCCGGGATACATGTGCACGACATGGATTCACCGGTCGCAGGTAAGCGCTTCGGCGCGGCTCACAGGCCTGTCAGCGCGCGCAGCACAAAAGAATTCACGGAACGAGAGCCGCCGACACCGCCTAGCATTTTTTGCCGCGTACGGCGTGAGTTGCAAGCGTTGCAAGCTGTCCCGTGTAGTGCGATGGTGGTGCTCTCGAGCGGGCTGGCTCGCTGCGCGGCGCCGCTTCTTTCTACTGGTTTTTGCAGCGGTCGTGTTTCAGATTTCGTTGTACTTGTTTCACCCGTCGCTTCGGCGGGGTGAAGTTTGCACTTGAACGATAACGCTTGTGATACTGGTTTCTGTCGGGCCTTCGCAGCTTGCGATGCTTCTCTCGATCCGTCCGCTGTCCTTGATGCCGTCTAGCACGGAGACAGCGGCGCCGGTAGTTTATTGGTTCCACTTTGTACTAAGTAAAAACAAAGTTCGCCGGCTCCTAATGAAAGAGGAGTCTTCAGCGCACATTCGATTAGCCAAATCTGAATTTGTTAACGATGCTCTTGCGAACTTGCCGAAACTTTTTGCGAGATTACTTGGATCGCGTCGAGGTGTCCCGTGCCGAGAAAGTACGCGATCATTGAAAAGCGTGCGTATCGGAACCGTCAATGAGTAGAGAAATGGGCGTGAACCAGCGCTCATGCGTACGCTGTCTGGCGTTTAAATTGATGCAGATGTGTTTCTCTTTCCACGCAACGGGCCATTGTGTGCGTGCGCGAATTTTCAACTAGCGCATCTAGAAAACCGGGCTTCTACGGCTGCACGGAACGGGAAGTTCTGTACTGCCGCGATCGCGTCTGCTGTCAGCCTCCCGAGATTGTTTTTGTTCTGATTTGGCTTCGGTCCAGCGTCTGTTTCGGTTTCTCTGTATGGTGTCCCACCTGTCGCGGCATATGTGTATTTGCACTGTGATAAATGTTTGTTTTGATCCGATGCACTTTGTGTGGGAGATTTCATTCTTGGCGGCGCACAAAGGGAGCGCATGAAGAAACTCTGCGAACAGGTGGTTGTGCGTTAGTTTTGGCAGGCGCACATTGAGTCCGCGGAAATAAACTGCGATGCAATGCGCTTAATTTGGTCGTGGAAACGTACGGTATGCGGTCAACGCACAATTCGCGTACACGCCAACGGCAAGAGACATTGGTACGTGCCCTGTGGTGTAAACACATCGTGATGCCTGCATACAAATAGCTTTTTCGTAGCACGCACTATCAGTGTACGTGCGATCGTAGCTGTAGTTGGTATGTTATGTATACCCTTGTATGGAGTTGTAGCGCTCGCTGCGTACGATTGGAAAGGGGGAAGTTCGCGATATAAGATGTTCTTGCTTTCGATTGTAGTTTGTTTACAGTGGCTTTCTTAAGAAATATTGCCTCATCGAAACCAATTTGCTGTATCATGATGGGGAAAGGGGAGTATACTATACTATACTTTATTTTTTAAAATTTAGGTAACCTCATTTTCTTCTACGCCTGCAATGAGCACAATGGAGCTGATCGAGTTTGTACATTCACACACGCGCGCACGCACATATTCAAAACAACAAACAGACCTTGTTTTATTACACAGAAACACATGCGTAGCACAGTCTAACAGATGAAGAAACTATGTTTGACACCTCACTACAGGCCTTCATGCACAGTAGGAGTTCTGTAGTCTTTTTGCTGTTACGTACTACTATTCAATTTTTTAAATCCAATTGACATAGACTGCCCAACCTTAATCGTTGCCTAGTCTGCTACCTTTGCTGCTTTTTGCCTTAAGGAACAAATTTAACTGGTACTAGGTTCTTTTTGAAGCAGCACAATCTCCAGAAAAGACCTCACATCTTGAATGTTGATCAAAATGTTTGACTACTAAGGTGGTTACAGTCACATTAATTTTGGAGGGGCACATAAATACCCAGTGGTCAGACAGATTCCAAGATTCAGTGGTGCCTGATAAAAAAAAAAGAAATAAAAGGTGGTATTGAAATTCTGAAATGTCCAAGAATGCTAGCCTAAAGTCGAGGCTGGCTATTATTCTGAAGGTTACATGATGCTTCATGGTTGCTCGCTACTCTTACAATTTCTTGCAGCCATTGATGCTGTCAGTCACATCATTACTATTGTTCATTCGCATACCAGCTTTGATGAAGGCTGCTCATGATCATTAGAGGCAACAAACAGCTACTAAACACGGATCGCAAGTGAGGGTCGGATAACGAATTGCTATATTTTTACCGCTTTGGAGCTTGTGGGGTAAAGAAATATGTCACTGGGTGTATTTTTCTTTTTTCTCGCTTATAACCAAACTACTGCAGTAATTTGTTGTTTCACAACAACCCACATTTTCAAGATCTTTTCTGGAGATTTTCTGATGCTTTAACTTTATCAAAGCCTTGGAAAGGGTGATAATTTGATGAAATTCAAAGGCAGTCACACTCAGCTTTTACTATAAGCATATAGTAGTTTTTTAAATGCCTAAATTGCCATTCTAACTCGAGGTAGTGTCTTTATGAAGGGCCGAAAATGGGAGCGCATGCCCTTTTTCTGAACATATGAGTTAACATAGGTATTGCTGAAGTAGACAAAGTTCATGCTGTGTGTCAGTGATGCTTAATTTCAGCGACATCATATGTAAAAGAAAAACACTTCAACAATGCAAATAGAATTGTTTATATGTGAGACTGGTGACTGTGGTCACATTTAAAGTCTGGCACGTACACAATTTCTGCGACCATTAATTAACAGTACTGCATTTGGTGGCAACACATCTTGTCAGTGTGTTTGGAGAGCAGGTCACTTCTAACATGCAGTAATTGGGGAATTTTCAGCACTGTTAGGACAGCAGAAGGGCACGCATTCGGGCTGGTTGGTTCATGGTTATATGCAGGAAACAGTGCTATAAGAAGGGACGAAATGAAAGAACACAGACCACTGCACTGACAAACAACCAAGTGTTTATTCTTTCAGGCAGCATTTTTCAGGCATAAAAAGTGGTTGAGCATATATGCTGCCTGAAAATAAATACTTGGTTGTTAGTCAGCACAGTGGTCTGTGTTCTTTCATTTCGTCCCGTCTTACAGCGCTGTTTCCTGCATATAATTGTTAGGACATTTTTACCTCGCATAGCTTTGGTGTTATTTATGGAGTCGGATCACTCCCTTATTGTTGTTCGTTTCGTTCCTTCACGCAGACGAACGAGAGGATGTGCAGCGGAAAACATTTACAAAGTGGATCAATTCACAACTCGCAAAGGTACGTCACTTCTGTGCATAAAAGTGCAATGAATGAGGGCATTGATAGCTTGGAAGTGGGGGGCAAGATAAAGCAAGAATGCGTGCCTTTCCTTATCTCCCTTCCATTGCCTCTACCTGTTCACAGGCCGACCAGCCTCTTGTCAACGACCTCTTTCAAGACTTTCGGGATGGAACAAGGCTTCTGACACTGCTTGAAATTCTCTGTGGCCAGCAACTGGTGAGTTGCTTGCTCAGATGTAAGCAAGTCAGCTCAGCAGGAGCCTGCAGTGCAGTGGAAGTCTCATGAAAGGAGAAAAAAAAAAGTCATTCACATGAGAGTAGTGATGATGAAATGAACTTTATTTGGTCCTGGAGAACCCCGATCAGAAAACCCCCGAAGGGGGGTCCACCGTGAAACTTCAAAGGTGTCCTATACACTTTTCAAACAGGGGATCAAACCTGTTGTCTTTGCAGGATGGTCACTGTACCATTTAAGGCAACCAGGATGCTTGCAGATCACAGGGCACTGCTGTGTTAATTGACAACTACAGAGTTAATCGACAAATTGAGAACTGATGAATTCTTCAAAGTGGAGGAAGTTGCAGAGAAAACTTACACGGTTTCCTTCATAGTTTCCCTCAACTAAATGAGAGCTTTTTCCTTTCACCTAATTCAAATTTGCATTAACTGACTGGAAAGATCATTAGAGACTGCATTTAGTAACAACTTGTTTTAAGTTTGCAGTCCCTTCTCCATATGGGTTCTCTTTGATATGGTTATCCACCTACTGCCCCTAATTGTCCTGGCCAATGTGGTAACTAGTATCAACCTGTTTCCTTTCAGCTAAACTTATAATGCCCATAAAACAGAAGAGCAGGTTGTTGTTCATGTTTAGCTCAGCCATTCAATAACAAATATGCGCAGGATGGTTTCATGCCTGTTTTCAGCACGGTGATGATGGTGAAGGTGAACTTCTGTTGCATTTTCTGTGCGATGAATGTGGTTGCACAAGGAACTTTAATAAAGTGTATAATGCCTAAAAGAAAGGTAGTTTATAGGTAATTCATATCCACGCTGAAACCAGTAGAGCCGAATAAATTGAATGAGGCCTGTGTGAAAATCAGAATGGATGATTGGGTAAGTTGATGATTCATGATACTTGAAATACAAGTGCATAACTACACAGGGACACATGACAGGGACAAGCGCATACTACCGACTGAAAGTTTTATTTGGAAAGCAAGCACATATGTATACCAACCAAGGCAGTGCAGGCTTTGGCAAGGTGTACCAGTTACTTTTTTTGCTTGTATTTTTATCATTGTATTCTCATCTTGGATGTTGTTACCCAACATTTTTCTGTTGGTATATACATGCCATTGCTTTCCAAATAAACTTTTAGTTGGTAGTATGCGCTTGTCCTTACCCCGTCTTCTGTCCATGTGTAGTAATGCACTCGTATTTCAAGCTGTGTGAAAAATGTTGCATGAGAAGCAGGAAGGAGATATTTTTTTGTGATGAAGTAGGATGTAGTTTCTATGTGCTGATCAATGTGTGTCATTTTTATAAAGCATACTTTTGGCATTGTAAGTGCAATATATTAAAACAAAAAGTTATAGCTTATTGTTTATATAATCAGCAAGAAGAAAGAGGCTGTCAGAAATTCTGTCCTCCTTTGCATTTTGTGTGCTTATTTATGGGAGTATTCACATTGGGCGACTATAGTACATACGAAATAATTGTTCTGCATGTGTTGTGTTGTTTATTATGACATGATTTTCCAGGAGTGCTTTTGTTTCATAATCTTTTCAATTGAATTCTTCCTGTCTTGACAGAAACGAGAAAGAGGAAATTTGAGAGTTCATCATATCAACAATGTTAGCAGAGCACTCCAAGCACTAGAAGCTAACAATGTGAGTTTGTCATCTTTCTTGCTTTATGACTGATGCTAATGATCTGCAGCCCAGAAGTTTTACTTAAATCAGCCTTTACAATTATGTACTGAGAAACATAACTCTTGTGGTTGCCTTGCAGTCAGAGTTTACAGGGAGGTTGTTATTGAACAGTGAAATGTTGCACATGAAATGTTACTGAAAAAGCTCTGAGGGGTTACGACATTAGGCAGTGCTGTTTTGTATTGAAGTCTATCTTGTAATGTACACTGTTTTACTGGTTGATTGTTTCGCATTGTTGTTGTTGTGCTGTGTGTGAGCTTTACATTTCTATTACTCTAACAAGTTATCTTTCAGGGGCTACAAGACAACTGTTTTTGTTAGAAACTCATGCCTGCCTTTAACTAGTTAATGATAAGAAAGCTCAGGCTTACATATGTCATGTGCACTAGGGCAAAGGATGCTATTCTTGAATGTATGCATGACTGTACGGAACAAACAGTTGTTCTTGGAAATATTTCTCAGATTTTTTCACAGTGATCTTTTGAAGTTGCTTGTCTTTTGTGTAGTGTTTTTCCAGCCCTTATTCTTCATGCAGGTAAAGCTTGTCAATATCAGCACAAATGACATTGTTGACGGCAATCCAAAGCTCACCTTAGGCCTTATTTGGAGCATTATTCTTCACTGGCAGGTACGTGAGAAGTGTAGCCAGGTTTCTGACCTGTGTTATACTACTGCATTGTGGCTCATTTATACTGCTAATATTAGTTTTTTGGACTTGTGGAAAGTTGTAAAAAGTCTTGCGAAGTGTTTTAAAATCAGAATGCTTGCTTAGGATTACTAAGTGAACTGTCAAACAGACATTTGTTAGCTGTACTGCATGTCATGTTTAGCAGGCAGTACCGTAGCTCACATATGCACTTCACGGGGCACTTGTTTATGATCTGCGATGTTTTATGCAAACTATTTGATATATTACAGGTACTACTTGCCGACCATATTACACCAGATTATATATTTGTGCACCATTGTGCTTACGATATTAAACATATCACATTCATAGTCGCAAGTAGCATGCTGTGGTTATTGATAGCAGAAATGTTGCATTACTTGCCTTGTAGTTAAGTAGGTTCAGATCTTTGACACTTTACATGTATGATACACGCGTCCTATTCTGACATCTAAGTATAGTTACATCGTTACATCATGCATATACACATCTTTTTTTTTAGTATCTGACACATTGTATTTATTAGTTGCAATTGCGTGCAGTGCAAAAAGTCTCTCTAGCATTGCCAGCTTTGTATGGAATGGTCTGTAGCTGTCTAATAAAGCAAAGCGAATCATTAATTTGTGAGATCTGTGCATGATTTTCTTTTTGTACCATGCATGGCATTACCAGCAATTGATCACAGTCAACATCTTATATTTTAAGTCATTGTTTACACCAGGTACATGGTGTGTTGAAAAGGGCTTCCAGTGATGTCCACCAGACGAACTTGGAGAAGACTCTTCTCGCATGGTGCAGAGATGTCACCAAAGGGTCTGTTTGATTATTGCAGCTATTGTTTTGTGCATTCTGTTATTTAGCTTAATTTGGGCCCATATCCTCATTTTGACTAAGACACGTTGGCGGGCTAGTTCATTGGAGTTCATGATATCTCATTTGGATGCTCATATTACAGTTTGAAGAACTACCTTTCAGCAATGCAATGGCTGGCTACTGCAGCAAAAGCAGATAGCTCAATTTCCTTATGATGGTAATGTTAATGGCCTGGTCATTAATGGCAATGACTAACTAAAGAATGAAGTTGTAAGACTAACCTTTCACTTTGCTTGATAGTCACCACTCGCACAAACTTCATCAGTATGGAATTTCCTACACCAGAAAAATAAGGAAAAGAAAGGGCATTTTTTTGTTTTGGTATTTTTTTCATGACTTGACCAGACTAACTGCTTCTGCTTGACTCAGCCAGTGAAATTGTGTGACAAAGGAACTATGGATCAAATTCAGATTTCGATTCCCAGGTGATGCTTATCTTGAATGTAGCCTGCTAAAAATAGTTGTCTGTTGTTTACAGTGAGTGCACTTTGTGCTTAATTTACATGAATGAACTGCATTAATGATTGTGTTAATTAGAGTAGAGTAGAATGGCTCTAGTGCCTACCAGTTTTTTTTTATACTCTTGCTCCTTCACTGAAGTACTAGTTTATTGTATAATAACGATTGCACTGAAGAGATAAGTTTCTAGAGATTTACTATACGTCTTGTTACTATGTCCCCAGCACTTCGTGTGATATGCACACCAGCCAGTTTATGTAGCAGTTGAAGCTTTGTTGTTTTTCAGAATTCTCTGCATTGTTCGTGTTGCCTCTGTATTCTTACAGGTACATTGGAGTGGATATCAGGAATTTCACGACAAGTTGGATTGACGGCCTTGCATTCAATGCTATTATACATAAATTCAGGTCAGTTGTAGCCCCTGAGTGCATGTCATTTATATTTGTAGACATTTGGATTCCTAAAATTTTCTTTGTTATGAGAGAATGTGAGAGTTAATGCACTGTGATAACTTGTGCTTGCTTCGTTTTTCTTTCTTTTCTCATCTAGGCCCGACTTATTTGAGTACAAAAGCCTGCTGAACAAAGACCCTAACTCCAGGCTTGAACACGCTTTTCAGTTTGCAGAGAAACAGTTAGGCATTGAGCGGCTTTAGATCCCGAAGGTAATGGCATTCTTGCAGTGTGTAAATGCTTCCCTTACAGTGTCACTTGCTTTAAATGAAGTACACATGGCTTTCACTTTTGTGGGAGTTGCTCGAAATGTGTCACATGAGTAGCACTGTCCTCTTATGACACTTCTCATCCGAGCTCCCTTGTGTTCTTCTTTTTTGTAGATGTGAACACTCTTCATCCCGACAAAAAGTCTGTCATGATGTATGTCATGTGCTTTTTTCAAGTCCTTCACCAGCAAAACGTCCCTTTGCGAAGGGGCAGCTCATCAGAGTACTCAGATAGTGAAGCTACATTTCATCAGGTGAGCCCCTTTCTCTGACTTTTTGGTGTTTAAAGTCTTTGGAAATACATAGGCAGTAATGGGATCCGGATACTTTTCCATAAAGTATAAATGTTAGCCTGTGTTTCTCTTTTGAATGAATTGCTTGAAATATGTTAGTGTTTTTGCAGGAAGCTGCATGCCCAGGCCTTTTTTGTTGCTTTGGTACATCTATTTCAATCTGTCTAGGTCAACTTAGTAGCTGTTAATCACATCTCTAACACACATACACATTCATAAATGCTTGTTTGTGTAGTATATATTTATAAAATTTATACATTTGTCAGGCCCAGTAATGTCAGTTTAAGTATGAATTTATAATAAAATTTGCAACACAGGCAGATTTCAATGCAAATGGTTGTTGTACAGCAATCATTTATCACTGAAGGCACAAATCTGTAATTGTGGATATACATACAAGGAAGCTACAGTAGAATGGAAAGCAAAACAACCCGTGAAGTTATCGAGGCCTTTCACATTAAAAGAATGGGAGACGCATGCATGAGCCATCCGTCGATTTTCTTGACAGACAAGGAGTTTGTGTATCTGCTTGGCTCATGCATTATCAAGTGACTTGTTTGAACTTGTTCTTAAGAATGTGCACGTGTTGTCCAATGATTAGCTTTACTGTTTTACTTATGCGCATGTCTGCTATGCCCTGTTTTGTATTTCCCGTTTTGTTTTTTTCAAAATAAATCTTTCAGTTGCGAGACAGCACCCGTCCTGTGCACTCTGTGTTCCTTTAGTCTGAGTCTTCGTCTTTAGCGCTGCATCAATCATGGACAAGGAAGCTAGTCACGTGCACTGTTATGACATTGACATGGCGCATTCTAAGTGTCGATCAGAGCATTACTAAGGCACATATTTGTTTCATAAAAGCTCACACCACATATATTGGTATTCACTCACTGTTTGGCTCTGTCACCGGCTCCTTCGAGGGCCCAAATGCTTGAGGGCTTTGAGTGAGAGTTGTACTCTTTCCGCTGATAAGGAGGGAACGAGAGATAAGGATGTTGTTCTGTCGTCTTGGTGTGTCTGGCATACTTTTTTCTTTTACGAGCAGTCTGCCTCTGAGCCAAACTGTGTAGTCACACCTTACACTGTCTGTGCCTGAAAAGAAACCTGACAGAGTAGTGGTGTTACAGCATGTGTGTGTGTGTGTGTGCATTTATTGTGACGTACAGTGACTTTGTGTGATCTGCTGCTGCTATTATATTGAGAATGGCCGATGCAAAGGTACGCTGTCTGATATTAAGTACTGCATCCTTCTTGCTTTCGGTGGCCACTCACCTAATCGGGACCTCTAGTTCCTCTGGTCATGGTAATCCATGTTTGGCGTTGGTGATTCTGCTACATGTTCACTAAAAACTTGTGACCTTGATTTGCACAGGAAATAACATATACTAAGAGAACTTCAGTTTCGTATGTGTCATTTGATATGTGTGATTGCAAAAGTTGTTTGCTGCTCGTTGTTTTTATACCAAAAAGGAATTTTTGAAAACTAAACAATATCACAATTGGCAATGTCCTTGTGTGTGTATATAATAATTTACCCTGTGTGAACAGTAGAATTAAAGAACTGAAGTTATTACTTGCTTCAAGTCAAATATAATACTATTTTCATTGCTTATAATGCTTACCTTGAAATATGAAGTACAATTGGGTTCTGTTGCTGGTCTTTTCTGACTTTCTGTGCTCAAGCTTTTTACTAGTAATTTTTAAAATAGGCTCATCTCGTGTCTGTGAAACTTCGTCTTGTCGTGAGTGAATATACGTTGTTGTCCATAGTTAAACATTTACCTGTGAATGCTTATTTTTAAATTGCCTGTTTTCATATACGTACTAATAATCAATTTTATTTTCCTGGATTTGCAAGACCACTAAGAATGCTTCTCACTGCATCTGAAGTATGCCAGTGTTGAACTTTCAGTATTTTTCAAGAGCTGTGCATGGATTCAAGGAGAAACATGCTCAATGTGGAATTTTCCATTGCTGTGCAAGCACAAAATGCACAAAAGTCTTATAAAATCACAAAGCCACCATCTGAGCTCACACATTAGAAAAAGAAAAGATTATTGAGGGAAAAAATTATTAAAAAAATATGACACTTTGGCAAGGATGACAAAGAAACTTCTAACTTGAACTTTCCTATAGGCTGCTGACATGCCTAAAAATGGATTGCACTCATATCACTACAGCCACAGCACTTGTTCATCATTTCTGTTTGGACTTGAATGTTGGTCATAGTTATTGGCACTTTGTTGCTAGGTTTGAGTGCGAAGCAGCAATATTGACATGCTTAAATTCTTTATCATATTCCAATGACTGCTTCATTGACTAACCACTGCTTGCCATTAAAGTGCTAGATTCTTAACTCACAGCTTTGGCACTGTCTGGTTCTTCAATATCACTACGATGTGACAATATCAGCTGCACTGCAGTTTCCCTTGGCAATTTTGTTGGTATTTTTTTCCATGCACGAAATGCCGTGTAGAAAGTTCTTCTGATATGAGTTATAAATACTCAGAAAGCAGCGAGTAAGGCCTAATTTGTGACAGTGATGAACCAAACATTTCCAGCCTTGGTTGATGATCTGCCTATTTAACTGATGGCATCCTGTGGCTGTATACTGTAATGATTTGGTCTCCTAAGGGCTTGTCATTGCCAACACACAATTGATTGTTGCTTGGGTGACACAATTTCGATGCCCTGCAATGCCAATCGTCAGCTCTTTGAAAAATTAATCATCACAGAATGTGGCCTCTCATGCAGCAGTGGCACAGTAATGCTTACTATGAGGGAGAGAGAGAGAATTTATCAGAAGGTAGAGAGGTCGGCTTGAGCTAGTACAAAAGGGCTCCTTTTTGGACGAGTTGGTGCTTACATTGCTTAGGTACACTGTATCTTGAGCCACAGGCAAGTGTACCTAAGCAATCTAAGCTAGTACGTTCTGACGTGCTACTCTTTGCAGGGAAAAAGGAAAGGGGAAAAAATAATGATGAAGTATGATGATGGGGACAGGAAGAGATGATGCGTACGTGCAATAGCCACGTAGCACAATGGTGTCCCTACAGCTTAGTGTCCAGTTCAGTGCTCTTGAAAAAAGCCATGACAGCCCTTGCAGCAGTTGTTGACACTGCCTGATCGCACATTATGGACAAAATAGAACTTTCACTAAATGTTTCTACTCCGATGCCGGCCAGCGTTGAAGCTAGTGTCTTCTGTTGTGCCATGTGGAGTGGGCAGTCACAAAATAGATGTGCTAAAGTTTCACACACTTGGCAGTGTTCACAGTTTGGGCTGTCTGCACAGCTAATTAGGTGCACATAGCGTTGAGTGAAGGCAACACCCAGGTGAATCTGGTGGAGCACACTGGCATGTCCATGACTATGACTATGATGTCCGTGCATGTTATTATGCTTAGTCTACCTCTATTGGTGCCTAGGATGTTGGAAAGGGTGCCACTCCCCTGCATACATCGAAAGGCAGAGCAGCGGGGGGGTCCAGTTCGTCACGCGGTGCCACCACCAACGTGATCAGCTACCAGAGCAGCCTGGAAGAAGTGCTCACCTGGTTGCTGGAGGCCGAGGATCGACTGCTCAATTTGCCTCCCATAGGCAATACTGTGGCACAAGTGAAGGACCTCTTTCATACGCACGAGGTAATACGGAGGTTTTGATTGCACTACTTTCTATATAACATCATAGGCATGTGTATTGGGGCAGCCAAGGTGCTGTGGTCCTCCTAATGGTGTGGAGGGGTTGCAAATTCAGTCTTTCAACATTTATGATTTTGCAAGCAGAACATGGATGCTTATTTATGTCAAATGAAATGTCAATGAAGTGCCCTGAAAATGTTGACATTATGTACAACTTCGTTGAATACCAGCTTGGAAAGCACTTTGCTGGGGTTCCTGTGTAAAGTGCTTTAACTGCAGCAACTTAATGTTCAGGTTTCAGTAGAACTCATTCATGGAGTTTGTAAAAGTTAGCTAATGTTTTGTTTTTTAAAATTTCAAGCTATGATGCCTGTCTTATCTTATCTTGTATAAAAGCTTTCACTAAGCTTTTTACTTCGTGATGTGCTGCCAAATGCTTCAAGGTGCATCACTAGAATGCTATTACAAATCAAAATGTTCTTTTACATTCTTCTGTAACTGCGATTGAATGAGCAAGCATATATTTAAGAAGTCGATCCTCTTCTGCAAGCACTGATTTCAAACAGTGCAGGATACGCTCTGTCATTCTGTTTTTTTTTAGAGCTGAATTTCAGTAAAAGAACACATGAGAGATCATCTAATTTCTGAGACAACCAACTTCTGTACAGCCTACTATTACAGGAAAACCTAATTTATGTTCAAACCAACAAAACTTATAAATATCGGGAAAGAGCATAAAAACAAGAGATCTGAAAGTGCTTCTCCTACAAACTGTTAGAGCACATTCAATGTCTATATATTTTTTCATTGAGCCTAAGTGTGCATGTGATTCATTCATATTGTTTTGCACTTAATGTGCAATGATATTGAGTTTGCCCACCAAGGTTGTCGCATGGCACAGAATTGCAACCAGCTAATCTTGTTGAATGCATAATAATTTCTCCTTGGGCTGCAGGACTTTATGCTAGAGCTAACACGAAACCAGGGCCGTGTTGGCGAGGTGCTTCAGGAGGGGCAGCGGGTCATTCGTGAAGCAGGCATATCAGCACAGGAGAAGGAGGAAATCAAGGTACAAATGGCATTGCTCAACACGCGCTGGGAGAGCCTCAGGCACAGCGCCATGGATATGCAGACCAAGTGAGTCGTCAGGTGGCACTCGTTTCCTTTTTTACTCATGGAAAGAAAGTTCTAGCAAGATTGGGCATTACATATTGCTGCTAAGTTTCAACAAAGTTTTTACTAAGGCCTTTTTTTGTGTCTTTCGTTCTTCAGGTTAAGCTATGTTGATCCTGCGTGACAATACGCTCATTCACAGCCACGCTTAAACGCTGCGGTAGCGTTCCAGTATGGCCGTGGCCCATTCCACACGCCCACTCGCCTAAAACGCATATTTCTATCACGGCTGCACAGGAAAGCAAGCAGCGTCGTCGTCATCATCATCATCATTTTGAGCATTGTCATCATCATCATTTCATTGTATTTATTTCTTTATTCTCTTCTCCCTCTGGTCACTACTACTACTACAATGACGATGGCACAGAGTAGACTAAGACAGCTTTGCTGTAAAAGGGGCATTTCTGATGGAGCCCTTTGTCTCTTATACATAAGAAGGCTTGTGATGATGACAATTATGATGCTGACAACAAAAATGATCTCGAGATGAGATGAGGATATCAGAAGCATGTCACGTGTGGGTAATCAGTTTTCTAATATTTTTGCTTCCAATGGTAGAAGTGAACATTTTACATATAGAGGTTTGGTGTGAAACAGTGAAAGCACATCACTTTATTTACTTTTTAAATATAATTGTAGCTGTGCCCACAGAGTAGCTGTATTTGTAACTTTGGAAGATAATTTACTATTATAGCAACAAGGCTGTGGATTGGGCCTTTGGATAAACCACACTCTCTCAGTTGATGGCAAGTTGATTCATGGCAAGTCGTTGCCATAGTTGTACATTAGTTAATATTGTACTCTTGGAGTTACCCATCTCAGTCTTTAATAGTATTTTTCTCAAATCAACGCATTAGTTAAAAGAGAGAGAAAGAGAGAAATAAACGTTTACTCTCGAAACAGGAAATAAAATTTTTTATTAGCACCCCGGCTTCACATTATTTCTATTTTTTTTAGGAGGGGTAGATTTTGTGGTTAATTACAGTGTGTAGTTTATGTTTTAAGGAATTATTGATGCCATATAATTAACATGTCACAATCTGTTTGTTTTATATTTGTTTTTAATGTATAAAGTTTTAGAACACATACCTTCCTCTTATTTTTAAACAAAGGTTGCAAGAGGCCCTGATGAAACTTCAGAAGCAGCAGCAAAATGCGTTGCGGCAGTGGTTGACCGAGACAGAAGACAGGATAAGCAGGTTTGGGCCGGTTGGGCCCGACTTAGAAACGGCGAGACAACAAATGGAGCAGCACAAGGTGAGGCCAGAAGTGTTTTATGAATGGAAAGAGCTTTAAGAATTATTTTACTTTTGAACAATATGTTTATTCAGATCATTCAGCAGCATGATTTTGGATATACCTGTATTGTGTGGGGTCTCAAGAGCTTAATATTAAGGAACAAATGATACAGCACACAGTCGTGCATATGTACAAAGTGGAATTTATTGCACCTTCTATACTGTTAGCGAGCATTTGAAATTACACAAAAAGTGTAGCATGCCAGTGGAAAGCATCGCAAAATCAAGGGAGCTCGACTCATCGTTCCAGGATATCCAGCAGGTAATCTTTGCCTTTGACAGAAATCCGCACCTATGGCTTTTTTTGTATTTATTATTGTAAGGAGGCCCCCCATTTTTTTTTTTTTTTGCTTAGAGACCTCTTATGTGTGTGTTTCGTTTTCTTATTATCCCAAATGGGAAATGATATTCATATTTGAAGTACTCTTCAGAATCATAGTCTTGCACATGTTGCTAACACGCCAATTAGAGTTGACAAATTATTTATTCTGTGACACTTTATTAAGCATTCATAATTTGTGCATATTTGAATGATTTACCATGTCAGTCTTCCTTCCATTTACAGCAATTGCAAGACGACATAGAGAAAGAGCAAGAAGTTGTGAACTCTCTGTCGAACATGGTTGTTGTTGTTGACGAGTCTAGTGCAGACAATGGTGCGTATCATTCCTCTTTGCCAAGTTTTTTTTGTTTGAGATGATGCACATGTCAGTGTTTGAGTATAGGCCAATTTAATATTTCTTTAAGTTAAAACTTTTACATCACATTTCCAAATACAGCATTGCATTGACCGGCACAATAGAAAACAAAATAATTGAAAAATCGAGAGGATGCGGTGGAAAGTTAATGTTTGTTAGGTATTCGCTAACGGTGGATGATAGGGCCACCATATTTATGGGCTTTGTAGAAGTGGCAGGGAATCTGTGCCCTTTGAGTTTCATCTAACTTAGCCACAATAGATGCAGTTTTGGTGGGGTGTGAAAACACGTGAAAGAACTATTCTACATGTTTTTCTGTGCACTGCGTCACCTTGCATTCAGCGTTTACAGCGTTGGAGGACGAGCTGTCAGCATTGGGTGAACGCTGGCAGGCGGTGTGCAACTGGGTGGAAAACTATGGGGCTCAGCTGGAGGCCCTGATCAACGCGCTGCAGATGCTGAGCACGGAGGAGCCACGGCTGCAGCAGTGGCTACTCATGCAAGAGGCTCAGCTTTGCCGCATGGAGAAGGCCGATGCCACGAGGGCTTCAGTGCAGGAAGTGCTGGACATGGTCAAGTGCCTGCAGGTGCGTACCCCATCCGTAACACCAGTTTTTGAAGTTCAATTATGTATTGCACATTGTATCACACGTGTCCCACAGTAAGCTTTCAAAATTTGAATGCATATGGTTCAATATAAAATCTGTATTTGAAGTTTTAATGTCGCACTTGAACCATAAGACAGTCTGGTGGAACTGAGTTGTGATGAACTGAATTGGAACATCTGGACGGGCTGATCTCGAGGACCATGTGTTTCTGCATTGCGAGCACCAGAAGTGAGTGCACGAGCTAGAAATACATCACTCTCGCCAGGTGTCATTTTGCTTGTGTGTTTTGGTGATTAGGTGTTGCTTTTTATCACACAATAGGAGAAATTGCAAGCACAAATCCTTTGCTGCAGCATTAGGTGTCGCAGCATGGAGAGTAGGAATGCTTTCAAGGTTTCTGTTTGTACTAGCTTATTGGGATGACACCATGCATAAGCAAAGAAAGTGTTAAACATTGGTGTGCCTTGGGGCTCTTGACTAATAAGCACTTGTTTCTCTGTCGCACATGTCATATTCTTGCACGTGCAACGCACTTGGTTGTCTTTTCCAGGTATTAGAGCAAGATTTGGAGTATCACAACAAACGGCTTGATCACATATCAAACGAAATCCAGAAGGCAATGAAGACCCTTGACAAGGGATCACTAGCTGCCGTAGAGCTGTCCCGCAAGCAGGAGCAACTGACACACCGCTGGGATGCGCTGCTCCAGAAGATGGAAAACTTGAGCAGGAAGGTGGGCATGTTTTTAATGTGCTAGCATTCTAGGGCTACTTCCCTCGGGAAGTTTCGTTGATGATGTAACCTGTTACGTGTTACAAAAAGTGGGCGGAGCATTCAGGTAGTGTAATCTGGTAAAAGGAGATAGCAGCAAAGGCAACGGAGGTCCCACAAGGTTTTCATTTGAGGCAACACAGTTACTCAAACAAGTAACTATACCATACAGTTGATGCAAAAAAAGAAAGCAGGATAGTCAGTTGCATCAAGAAGTAACTATAACATGTTTGAGAGCACATCTTAGTGCATTTCCTCCCCTAAATATTGAAAAAGCCATGAACACTGACAGCTGTCCTTTGCCTTCCACATTTACTTGCATACTAAGAGCTTCTGGCTTACTGCATTTTACTTGCATATTACCTGCAGTAGTTAGCACTGGCTAGTGTCAGCATATCTGGTAGACCTCCGTACCTTTCTTACCTCTTTTCCTTCTTCTCCTCTGGTGAGGCTTCCAAAATAAAGGTGGGAGCTGGCAGATAGAAACACAATGTGCTATAGAGGTTGTATGAACAAGAATAAGGGCCTCAGACAGGCTAGCCGACACTTCGATAAGTGGACCTGTCTGTGTCAAAGGCACTTTGTTATCCGTGGCGTGTTAGGTAGTTTTAGAGGGGGTTAGTCATTGACATCACGTCATGTGGTGTCGCTGGCGGTACTTGCCACCTGGAACAGAAGAAACTGGAAAAGCATTGAGTGCTTTACGCAATGGGCACTTTAAGTTGTCTCGACAAGTTCTCCTTGCTTCTCTTTAGGATGTGTTTTATGTTTTCACTTTTTTCCTTTCCTTCAGTTGGCCAAATGCAGTACGGAGCAGAAAGTGAAAGCGGAAGCTGAGGAAAAGGCCTTTACATACAGCCTCTTCAAGAAGGAATCGTATGGCAATTCTCCACGGACTGCGTTGGGAAGAGAGGTGTGTGCTTTCTCTTATTGTGGTGTCTCATGTCTCTTTGCTACCTTGAGAACACAATCAAGGAGGGTGTTACATAAGGGGTAAGGTAAAATAGAATTCTGCAACCACAGGGCTTCAAGCACAAACGTGACTAACATAGGCCCATGACTAACTTTCATGTACTATTTATTTTATGTAACAATGGCTGTAATGCTCGTGCTTTTCTCTGTAGCAAAGTGCCTGTGTGTGTTCCCTTGTTGCCTTAGCCCCTTTCTGACTTTGGAGCCAAGAAGCGGCGTCTGGACAGCTGGAAAGTGAAGGAATGGCAGAGAGCCCTGGAAAACGTCACAGCCTGGCTCGAAAAAGTCGAGAATCAACTGGGGATTGATCCCGATCGACCGCTTTCGCAGGAGCAGTTGAAGGCACTCTTCGAACGCATGAGTGTTGATGAGCTGCAAGCACTTACTGAGGTAAGCATGATCTTGTTTATAGTACTGATACCGGTTCACCTCACATATTGTTAATTGGGCAGCCAGTGACATTGCACCAAACTGCAGTCACAGTTAATTGTAGGGCATGTGGGCGAAGTGAATCTGCATGCATGCATATAAACGAAAGAGCTTTTAAATTACAGTAGAGCTTCACAAAAAGAAATTTCTAGGCTTGTGCGAATATTCAAGCTCTTCGAATATTCGAACGAATATTACAGTATTCGAATTCGCTTCGATTCGAATTTAAATTATTGGAAATTTCAAAGTATTCGAAATGAACGAATAGGTGTATGTTAGTTCTCTGTGTCCTCGTCGTCGTTGCGCTAAGGTAAACATGTTCAAGTATATTAATCCGCATGTAACCCCCTGTACAGGTGGTTTCACTGCAGTGGAGGAGTGCTATGCCGTGAATGCACCTTTCCAGGAAGAATCCGCACTGCCGCGAAGCCCCCTTTCAAGGTTAAATGAACAGATTACCCTCACATCGATTCATCATTTTTAAGTTTAAAAGCTCGTTATACCAGCTTATATGCTCCAAGTATAGTAAATTTTAAAACGTCACATATTTTACAGGTTATCACCTGCATTCTACCGAAAGCCAAATCCTGCTACTATTCAAGGTTGCTTCCACTTCCTTTGAACCAAAAAGAATGACATTTGCACATGCCTTGTTACAATTTTAAAACATTTTGTCGGTTGGTTGGGTCATGACAAATACGGTCATTTTTCTTTATAATATGTGACATATACTATTCGAATTCGATTCGAAATTATTCGACCGAAATCACTATTCGCTTCGAATTCGCTTCGAACCTAAAATTTGCTATTCGCACAAGCCAGAAATTTCACCTGAATAAGGATTTCAGCTGAAACATGTCTAAAATCCAGTGCAGACATTGCATTGAGACCACGCAGTAAAATTTTTGGCTGGTTCAATTCAGCTTGGACTTCCAGTTGAGCAATTGCAGACACTTCAGGTTTCATTCAAATGGCTTAAACATGGTTTGGTTATATTTCCTTTTTCCTTTGTTAGAGGGAAGATTTTAAAGTTATGTATCTTGTGAAATCGAGAATTTGACGAAATCTCGTCTGGTCGGGATGTAATGGCATTGTAGAAAGAAAAAGACAGGACGCCGACCAAGGAGGTGTCAAAAATATAATAAAATAACGTTTCGGCTTCCACACGGAAGCCTTGTTCACTAAGCTGGGAGGCCGAAGCTTCCAGCTTAAATCGCCCGGGAAAAGAACTGGATGAAACGGCACTATCTAGAATCTTTGACTATCCAAACAACAGGGAACACGCTTAACCGTAACGACGGCAATCTACCTCTTGCGTATGCAAGATGCCTCAAGCGATTATTTTAGCGGATTTAAGCTGGAAGCTTGGGCCTCCCAGCTTAGTGAACAAGGCTTCCGTGTGGAAGCCGAAACGTTATTTTATTATATTTTTGACACCTCCTTGGTCGGCGTCCTGTCTTTTTCTTTTTATGTATCTTGTATTCAGTTATCATAATATTACTGCATTGGTGGTTACTCAGTGTTAGTGGATTCAATACAAGTATTCCCAAACGGGACAGATAACATACATGAAATCACTGCCAAACTCAAAGGGAGATCTGGGAGGTTTGACCTTTCATAATTTCATGAGATCATTAGTCTCACTGCAGCAGTCATGACTGGTTACCACTATGCCATTGTTTTCATTTAGGATGTGGAACGGCAAGTTGCCATGAACAAAGGAGAAGTAGCCCAGCTTGTTCAGCAAGGCAGAGACGTTGTGGAAGGCCTTGATGCAGGTGTGTACTTATGTGTGACTCAACAATTTTCCTGTTTTTTACTTGTGTGCATTCATTTGTTTTGCTTAAGTTCAGAAGTGCTTAGGTTCCTATTTTCCTTATTGTCCCCTTGCTTTTCTGGTGACCTTTCATGCCCATCAATTTTTGGCACTCTCACTTTGCCAAGGCAGAGAGCCAGCGTTTTCACCTTCATTGCAGTGAATGATGGCCCACACGTTCCAAACCCTAGAAAATACGCGGAAAGTGTCGCAGTGCCCTGTATAATACTACAATAATTGTTCTTGTGAACCAGTTTTGTGTTCAGAAGGTGAAATGAATCATTGATTGACTCTGCTGCTGCTGTCGGTGTAGTTGCTACATGCAAGTGCAACCAGAAGACTTGTGTCTAGCGCACTTGCTTATGTTTATCATGGATAGCTTTACTACTACTGGGTCTTCAGGGGATTTCGCTCTGGTGTTATGACATCATGATAATGTCAATAATGCCAGAGTAGCACTTGTGAATGAACATAATTATCAAATTAAGGTACCCTAAACTGTTTCCAACCTTCATGTCTAAGAAGGTTTCAAGAGAATGTGAGGCAGTGTTTTTACAACATTGAAAATATGCTGGAGTGGCATTGGTTTTAACCACAGTAGTGGTTGTAGGGAAGGCTTTTTATTGCGATAGCAATTATGTGGACAGTCTCAGCTGTTTTTTTTTATTATCTTCTTTTCTGTGATATTAGCTCCATGTGACTACCACAGCAGCAGTGTGCACCAATCAATTCTTTGTTGCCTGCTCCGTTTACACCACGGTCAAGGAACCCCATTTCCTGTGGCAACAATGGCTCTCCACCGTAAGATGAAGTAAAGATTAGAGCTGTGCGAATAGCAAAATTTTGGGTGCGAAGCGAATTCGAATAATAAAGATTGAGTGTGAATCGAATCGAATAATTTCGAATAATTTTTGAATATTTCTCAAACATTTTTCGAATAATTCGAAGTGAAATTACAGAAAAAGTTGCAGAGAATCCTTAAGTATGTTCTTGTGCGATAGCAACATGAAAGTGTTTC
Source organism: Rhipicephalus sanguineus (assembly GCF_013339695.2). Classification (NCBI taxonomy): domain Eukaryota; kingdom Metazoa; phylum Arthropoda; class Arachnida; order Ixodida; family Ixodidae; genus Rhipicephalus; species Rhipicephalus sanguineus. Next base: position 157,494,470 of record NC_051181.1, on the reverse strand, counting down.
TTTTCGCTAGGTTTATGAAGCGCTGGTGGGGTCATATTTCATAGTTGTCTTTCTTATCAAGAATGAGGCAATGTAGAGGCCGAATTGTATTTATGTACATGATTTGGTGCAACCAAAGTGCTGCCGACAACACTTTACACGCGATAGGCAGAGATGCAATTTCCTCAGCCTCTCCTCCTCTTTCAACTGCTGTGGAAGGCCAACTGATGTGGCGGACAAGGGTGTGCTCCCTTCAAGTCCGGAGTTCCAAATCTGCCTCGTAGACGTCGATATATAAGAACATCTGAAATTTCGGATGCTAAAAAGCTTTGGCGTCCGATTTTTCGGACTTCCTGCCCAAATTTCAGGTCCAAAACAGCATTAAATGAGCCCCCAACTCTGCCACATCTTTCATCTCCATATTGGAACCAGCGTTTTCTTGAGTTAATACATTTGCGACCGTAGCGGAGCTTGAAAAGCAGCTTTGCTGCAATACGGGGGTGTGATGAGGTGAAGCATATTGAAAATTTAGGGACCACTTCCAAACGGACGTTGACTGTCTCTTGGCTAAGTTCGACCGTAACGGACCTTGAAAGGCAGCTTTGCCGCAATACGGGGGTGTGAGGAGGTGAAGCATATTGAAAATCTAAAGACTACTTCCAATCAGACGTTGACTGTCTCTTGCCTAAGTTCGACCGTAACGGAGCTTGAAAGGCAGCTTTGCCGCAATACGGGGATGTGATGAGATGAAGCATATTGAAAATCTAGGGACCACTTCCAACCGGACTTTGTCCCTTGGCTAAGTTCGACCGTAACGGAGCTTGAAAGGCAGCTTTGCCGCAATACGAGAGTGTAATGAGGTGAAGCATATTGAAAATCTGAAGGGGTCACTTTCAATCGGACGTTGACTGCATTTGTTTTTGGGAAGTTCGAATAGTTCGAATAGTAAAATTTCAGTGCGAATCGAATCGAATAGCAAACACTATTCGAAAAATATTCGAAATTTCGAATATTCGCCCACCTCTAGTAAAGATGATATTGTAGTCACTGCAGGTAAAAACATGACAAAATGTAAGCATGTAATCTTACAAAAATGTAAGCACTGCAGCCCATGCAAGCTTCAAAACAACTCATTTCTTTCACGTTTGATTTAGTGAGTGAATGCAACTTCACCTTTACTGTTACTCTGACTAGAAAAATTTTTATTGAACCCTTAACTACATTTAGGTGGAGCAGCTGTTCAAACATGGATGAACATCATGTTGTCCCTCTGAAAGGAAATATTGGCATCCCCTTGGACAGTAGCACAAAGCTATGAAGAAAGCATTTACAGGTTTTTTTTCGAAAGAAATCTTCAAAATTGAATAATAATTTATCCTGGTTTAGGGATTGACTGACTGAATCCACGGACCAAAATGAATTTTTCTTTAGCTCTGATTCTTCCTTGTGGGCTTTTGCAGAACTGATTTGCCATATACAGGCCAACTTCCTTGCTTTTCATTTCATTTCATTTCATTTTTATTTCTTTAAAGACCTCCGAGAGGGTATTATTGAAGGGTGGGTTAGTATTTAATTGATAAGGTTGTCAAAATGATCAATGTCAAGCTACATTTGATATGCTATGCATAAAGCAGGATGGGCAGGTGATCGTGGTCACATCGTGGGCAAAACCGTTCCAGTCTTTCGCTACTTTGAGAAAAAAAAGAAGCAGAAAATGTTTTAATACAGGCACATGGGCAAAAAAGTTGTAGTGCATGACCAGTGCGGTGAGATATGTGCGCTGCAGGGATAATGTAAAGAGAGCGATTGAGTGGTGAGTGAAAAAAACTAATGAAATAATGAGAGCGAATTCTTCCTCGATGTCTGAGCAGTTGGGGAGCAGACCAAGGAAGTGCAGGGAGTGCTGCGGGAAGTGGAGGTGCGCTGGCATGAGGTGCAGAACATGGTGCAGTCACAGAGGGAGCACCTGGAAGGGCTGCATGCTTGCCGCGAGCTCCGGGCCGAAGGGGATGCACTCGAACGCCTGTTGGCCTCGCATCGCCGCTGGCTGGAAAACTCTCAGACCACGGCTCGACAGCGGCGTGAGTCGGATGATGTGCGAAGACTGCTGGAGCAGTGCAAGGTGAGCTTGATACCTTTGTCAGCGAAAATTAGTGCTGCGGTTTTAAATGCTTTTACTAACCCTATGTCAACTGTCTTAGAAAGCAAGTACAAAGTATAGTGCTCAAGAGTGTCTGGATATCACGCAAAACATTGCATTGTGCTTGAAATTTCATGTGAGGTTATACATTTCAACCTCATTATAGCAATGGTGCGTCTAGCATGAAAATATTTTTGTTAAGTCCAACATCCATTATGAGTACTATATCTATATAGATAATATGCCGATTAGAATCCTTGAGCTGCTCGGAAAAATGGATCGGCAGTTGCAGCATCTTTCTTTGATTGAGACAGAGGCTTTATTAGATGAAGGCAAAGAGGTTGGCTTTTCATTTGATTAATCAACTACATATTTGCAAATGCAATCAGACTACCACACATCCTCTGGTTGTAGCTGTACATACGTAGGTGATTGTTGCAATGAGGTATTGCTGTATATATGAATTAGAGCTGTGTATAAGACAGCAGTTTCATAGGCAAAGTGTCATATTATTTATGAAGTCAGTGTCAAATAGTGTTACTGAATAAATTAAAAAAAAATTCCCAGATGAGATTGAAGACTCTGGACAGCCAAGAGGACAAGGTGCAGAGGCTACAGGAGAAAGGGCAAGCCCTTCAGGCCAGGGTGCCCACGCTAAGCACTGAGCCAGTGTTTGGACAGATTGAAGCTCTCGCCAACCAGTGGGCAGACACGGGAACCAAGATCGGTGAGATTCTTTAATGGGGCCTTGTGGAGCCAAAGCACTTTAACCTTGCGTTGTTAATTATACATGCCTAATGGCAAATCTGTGAAAGTGTACAATGGAACATTGTTATATTAATTATGTATGTGTAGAAACTGTGCTTATGTTGCCAACTTTGGAAACAAGAGCTGTATTTGCAATTGCGTCCCATTATTTTCTGTTAAAAAGAAATAGAACAGCAGGGTAGGGCTGAACTATATCATTCAGCCGAGGCAAAACTGTTGCTGTGGTAAAAGCTGTTAGCTTTGTGCTGTTATGGGTCTATGGGGAGGGGCCTGCTCGGCTGAAATCTGAGGGCTGAGGATTTGTGTCTTATCTGATAATTTTTCCAAGGAATCTCAAAACCAATGGAGTTGTTGGAGTGTGTTTAAAATTTTCATCTCTTTTATTTCTGGCCGTTACTGGCCTTAAATATCAAACTACACAGCTAATTCCTACTGATTTGGATAATGTTTCATTGTAGCTCTTGGTTTTGTGGACTGTATGTTCAGTTTCAAAACAATTCTCTGTGCTAAATTGTGTTTTGAGTGCCTGTGCACACTGGTGAAGTTAATGCTCATTTTGCATGACTTGTTTGTGAGGATCTACTGTGACAACCATATAAATTGCCAGTCCTTCTGCGATTTCCACAGCTGATCTTGAAACACAGCTTAGCCGGTCCCTGGATCGGGCTCCACCTCCAAAGTTGCTAGAAGCAGTGGATGCACTGGAAGCCTGGATCCGGAGTGTCCAGCAGGCCCTGGAATCCGAAAAGTCCCATGTGAACACAATGGAGGTCATGGAAGATCAGCTACAGAAGTATAAGGTCAGCATTGAATGCACATTTTACATTGATGTGCAGGGATACAGGCTTTCATAATTCCTATACCTCGGTCATCTAGTTATCTTATCAAGGCATTTCTAACCACTCTCAAACAAGGACTTTGGCTGATTCAAACCTTTTGAGTAGTAACAGCTATGGCTGCTTTCGGCTGTCCATACACCTATCCATCCACCCTCTGTATGTGTGTGTTTTTGTGTTGCACGACCCCTATATTACATAGCTCAAAATGTAAGAATATGTTTGTGATAACTAGGTTGCTGCAGACACATGAGGATGGCAGAGGGTGGAGTGATGAAATTAAGAAATTTGCAGGCATAAAATAGAATCAGCTCACGCAAGACAGGGTGAATTGGAGACCATTGGGAGAGGCCTTCATCCTGCATTGGACATAAAATAGGTCAATGATAATGATGATTGCACATTTACCCGGACAAATAAATAAAACGTTGTTGATCATTGCAATAGGAGCGTTGCTTGCTTTGTTTGAACACTTAATTTTTATGGTGTGTGCAGTATGTACACAATATGTGAAGATTCTCATTATGAATGAAAGCATCAGAATTTGTAATTGCTTGATTAAGTGGCTGGTAAGTCAGTGCGACACGTTATTGAAACATTATTTTGTAGTTGCCTTTGCTAATTTATCATAAAGATAGATAGCTTGCCCTTGAGCTGTGGCTTGCTAGCTAGATCCCAGATTAAAGAGTGACTCTCGTAGCTGAAGTTCATCGTTCAGGAATTTGCCTAATTTTGACCCGAATAAAAGGTATTCCTGGGTGTGCATTTTTCCTCTCCTTTTCTCTTCCTGCAGGAAATGCAAGAAACTGTTGACGAAGAGGAGTCCAACTTGCAATACGTTACCAGCACTGGAAAGGAGATGTTGCGCAAGGAGCCCGATGCGCCCTGGGCTCGAGAGCTGCGAGACAAACTGCACAGTCTGGGCAACTGCTGGGACCGGGTTCGCTCTTTGCTCAAGGAGCGGCTCCAGTTTCTGCGAAAGCATATGTTGGTGCTCAAGAGATTCCAGGTAAATGCACGAAAGAGGAGTGTCTTGTAATAAATTGATTTCGTTCAGAATCTTGTTCAGGCAATAATGGTATGTTTAGTTGCATGTGGAGAACTTAGCTTGACTTACAGATGAAGATGAAGAGAAGTGTTTGATTGGTTGTGTCAGCATGCTGCTTTCTTTGTCTTTCAGGCAGAGTAAATTTGTATGCTTGCATATTGGGCTTCCAGTCATGTGTTTCACAGCACTGCATTCATCATAAAGACAATGATTGGCTTATTACTTGTTTTATTGTATGTCATATTAATTAATTAATTAATTAATTAATATTACTGCATGCACTTGGTTGCACTGTCCATTACATTATATGCAAACAAAAAATAGAACGAAAGCAATACATACAGAACAAAATACAATATGCCAAATGCAGATTAATTAATGTTCTTTAATTCATCCTGCGATGTGGTGCAGTGCTTGTAATTGTTAGTGTAATCTTTACTCCACATTGCATTGAACACAAGGTGATTGCCGTTACTTCCATAGCTATTTGTTTCAATTCTACTGCTCTTTAGCGTCGTGTGCATGCTGTAATTGGTTGTGCAATCCATTAATTTGTTTTGTTTTGTTTTTTCAGGAGGAAATGAAAAGTGTCCAGAAGTGGATCAGTGATGTGACTTCTTTCCTTGAGGATGAAGATGTTGCGTACGGTGACCTGGAAAAGCTTGAGGCACAGTTGGAGCAATCAAATGTCAGTTTCTATTTTTCAAGCCACATATACGTAAAGTTTTGTTAGTTTGTTTATTTTTTCTGTAAATTATTGTGACAGACTAATTCCTAGTGAATATTATTATCATAATAGCATGCATAGTAACATGATTTAACATGTTCTGTCGCAGTGTTAATTGAATCGGTCGAAGTTTCATCACAGAATACATTGGCCATTGTGGGCAGATCAGGAGTTAGGTGCTGATGTCATAGAGTCATACGTTAATGTGAATTCCAAGTTATCCATGCTGTCAAAGCTCAATTGTATTTTGTATGTATCGTAACTATTACCAACCTCTCACTCTATACCTTAACAAAAAAGATGGGCTGTTTCTAATTTGCTCGGTCCCTGGCTAAGATGTCATCCATGCATCACATTAGGATAACTAGTATTTTCCATTGGGGAATCTCAAACTTTTGTTAAACTGTGTCTTAAATAGGAGGCCTTTGGTGCTGCACTTAAAATGCTGGTTCTTACACGTTCATATTTTCTTTTCCCCAGGCCCTTGATGATGACGTCGGTACTATACAAAACAATGTTGACAATATTAACTTGGTTGCTGAGGGTCTGATACAAGATTCGGAAGAGGAGTTTGGGGATACCCTGCAGAGGCAGGTTGATGATCTCAACAGGCATTGGGATAAGGTCAGTTCATTGCACTTCTTCTTGGAGTATGCTGCATTATACTCAGTTACAAGTCAAGACCAGTGCAGCTTTTCACCGTCAAAGGACTTTCCTTTAGCCAGTGGTGTCGCTGCATCAACGTGATGTCACGGCCGACCACTTTGCGCCTACAGGCAGCGCTTGGACCCAAGCTTCTGTGAGTGCGTCCACGCTGTAAAGTAGTTCCTCTGGAAGCCTTCATTTTGAACGGAGATAAGATTTTAGTTCAATTTTTTTTTATTTCTTCATTAGAATACAACACGTGAAAGAGTTTAATGGCCAGCTGGAGTCGTGAATTGCAGTTTAACGTCGTGCGCTATGCACAACCATACTGGCGCTATTGGTGAGAAATAAACAAGCAGTTATTGCCACCTGTCGCAGTCACTGGTGTGACAACGGGCGTGTGAAGCAACATACACCACAGACGCTGGAGAGACTAAATGGCAGAACGCGCAACACTTCACGCTCAAGACAAAACACCGGCAGAGGATGATGTCGATCGCTTTGTATCACACAGGGTATTGAAGCGCCGATCAACGGGGCAAATATTGGTGGCTGCTTCCAGGCAGCGCCGAGCGCTTACGCGGCAGACGAAACGCCACAGTTATTGTCGTTATCGCACACTGCACACAACATACAAACAAGGCTTTTTGTGGAATTCAAATTCGGATACGAATGAACGGCACTAAAGTCAGCTTGCGAGAGCGCGATCTTACTGACGTCGCTGATGGATTGTCACGAACAGCGGAGGTGTCCATTTTGGTTTAGGTCCGTAAGCACAGAAGAACATGCTCTTTGATTCCTCTCGTGAGCACGGCGCGAATGCGGTCCGCTGCGACGTCTCGATGACACAGCGACACCATTGGCTGTAGGGGGTTCTTTTGACGGCGAAAAGCTGCACTGCTCTTGTCTTGTAACCGAGTATAGTGTGTGCTGTTTTGCTCTGTATGAATAATGCATGCAATCTGTTCTGTAGAAACCCTTCAGTGCTCCGATTAAACATGTTGGCATTTAGATTGAACTTGCTGGTGCGTGGCCTGTTTGCGCTGGCCTTTGGATTAAATACATTGGCGCAAGGATTAAATGTTTGGCACATTGTTTAAATAGTTAGGTGCTTGGATTATATTAGCTGGAATTTGGATTAAAGCGAGTGAGAAAAACCTGTAGTACTTCATAGCGCTGAATGAGTTGGCATAGGCTTCATTAATGATTATCAGTGTTTGACAAGTTACAAACAGCTATGATCGCATCGTTGTATCTCTCAAGTAGTATCTGACATTTTTGTCATTTAGCCCTGACATGCAGTGTAGTTTCTGACATAACCAGCATGTCTCGAAAGTTGACTAATGAAGTACAGGCACATGAAAAAAATAGAACGAACCAAATTTTCTTTTTTGTTTCTTGCAGGTGATGGAAATGGCTCGAAAGAAGAATGCTACCCTAAAGAGAGCTGTGGAGACAGGCCGGTGTGCCTCTGAAGGTATTGCCGACTTATGTGAGTGGTTACGGGAGCTGGACATGGAGATACCACGAGAGAAACCCATCAACACTGCTTCAGAATTGCAGGCCAGGATCAGAAAGTTACAGGTGTGTACTTCTACTTTTGATAATGCGCTAATCATTTAAGCCGCTTAAATTCATCCTGCTTATTTTTCTGATGATCAAAATGAATATCCATATTGTGGCAAACTGGTTTTGTTTGCACCCGCCGCAGTGGTCTAGTGGTTATGGTGCTCGACTGCTGACCCGGAGGTCGTGGGGTCGAATCACGGCCAAGGTGGCTGCATATCGATAGAGGCGAAGTGCTAGAGGCCTGTGTGCTTAGAGACCCATGTGCTTAGATTTCCGTGTACGTTAAAGAACACCAGGGGGCCGAACTTTCCTGAGCCCTCCTCCACGGCATCTTTCATAATCAAATCGAGGTTTTGGGACGTAAAACCCCAACAAGTATTATTATTGGTTTTGTTTCCATTCTACTTCATGAAGTGACACTGCAGATAGCAGTGGTGATCGCTTATTGGCCTGATTTAAGGAACAGCATTTTGCAACATTCTCAAGGGTTACTTACACTTTTTGTGTGACTAGCTACCTTGTAACTGTAGCTTGATCTATATCAAATAATGTCATCTGGCACATTTTATCGCTTATTCCATGTCACCACTGTCAGGTAAAGGCCCCACTTAGCAGTTTCATAATCACATTTGCCTTCTTTGACTGTGCTTCACAGGTCTACTCCAAGCGATTTGTTTGCAGTTTTACAGTCTTTCTCGATAACACAAGTGCTGTAAGCATTAATTCTGTGCTACAGTGACATTCATTCTTTTTGTACAGGCATGTAAGGACAAGCTGGACTCTAAGCTTTCCGAGTACAACAGGCTGAAAGAAGCTGGCACAAAGCTTGCTCAAGGGAACAAGACAAAGAGTGCTGAGGATGCACGACGTGATGTGGCTGCACTCACCAAGCTTTGGGGGGATGTGCAGGAAAAGATACCAAGTACCACCAGTCTCTGAAGCAATCAGGGACAAACTATGCTGAATTTCGAAGTGAGATATATTTCTTGTGTGATCATGTTCAGATCCACTAGTAGGCTTCCAGAACTAGTAGGCTCCCACTACCAAAGCAGACACATTGAGGTTAACCTTTAGGCAAGCTGAAGCTGATGGTGTTGAGCAACTTTGTAAAAAAATTGCGAAAGTGACCTACTCAGAATTAAATGGCAGGTGCCATCAAAGTAAAGAATAATATACAATAACCAAATGGTTAAAGGTGTATGTGGCTTTCAGAACAAACTTGGCTTGCTTCTTAAAGATATTCTAGGTAAAGTGCGAGGGTCTGTGAAACAGCTCATTTCAACTGAAACTCAGATTAAAACATTTAGGTTCACTTTTAGAGTAAGTGCAGTGCAAAAACCATTCACTTGATAACATCTGCTTGACACCGGAAGAGAGAATAGAAAGAAAAAAAAAGTAAGAGAGTCTGTTCGGATTTACATACGTTCCATGTTTTGTTTAAAACTCCTGCGGAGAGAAAGGGAACGCAGTTGCTTAGGTGAGCTAAGTTTAAGCATACGCGTAAAACAATTTTTTAAATGTCTTTTGTGTATTTGTTTCCGTTTGTTTAACTGTTAGCTTTGGTGGATAATGCTATCATTTTCTGATGTCCGTGCTCGTAAACATCTTCTAGATGCCATCATGTTAGAGAATGACTGGCTCGACAGATTGGAGAAGAAACTGAAAAGATCACCAGAGTCAGCTGCTGATGCTGAAGAGATTTCTGAGAACCTTGACGTAAGCATAAAAGTCTGCTTGCATTCTACTTATGTTACTTTCTTGTGAAATTCTAATTTTGTGACAAGATATTGAAAGAAAGCGAAAGAGAGTCCACCACAACAAAAAGTTACCACATATAAAATAACACCTGTTTTGTTCATCTTTATAAGTTGTTTTTAACTCTGCTGTAAGGCAGCCCTACTAAACAGACAAAAAAAAAAAGGGTTATGATAAGATATGCTGTCAGAATTTTTATGTTCAGTTTCATGTAAATGGGGTTATTTTATGTTCAGACATTCTTTTTTATTGGACAATATTTTTGGGAAGTTATTCCTAACTCCTGAAGGTGGCCAGTGCTAAACTTGCGAATGTAAAAAGTAAAAAGAAAAGAAGAGATTAGTAATCCTTACATTTGCTTGTCTTAATATCGATGACTGATTTTTATTGTCTGTAAATTATCTTCACTTCATGATATGTATATGCTTTGTCCAGCACCTTGGCACTTATTTAATTGTTGAGTGACTATATGTGCTTGATGGACCTTCAACATTGTCTTAAAATTACAGGATTTGGAGAACTTTCTGCGCAACCACCCAGATGATCGAATTCCCAAGATACAGCAGCTCTGTGAGGAGCTTGTGGAGAAAGAGGTGCTAGTCGGACTAGTCCAGCACGAAGCGGAGTCGGCTGTGAAGCGTTGGAGGACCTGACACGTCAGGGCAGCGAGCGGCAGCAAGTTCTCGAGAACAGCATCGTGCAGTACCAAAAGTGCGAGCGGCAGATCTTGAGCGTCCAGAGCTGGATGAATCACATGGACAATGCATTGCAGAACAGGCTGGACAATGACATCAGTGCTCAGGATGTGCCTGACGAGTTGGCTGTGAGTTCTGTAGCATTTTGCATGTGTGGAAGGCACTAATTGCAGATTGAAAACATATAAGAATGACAACAACGGTTGTCTATTTGCTTTGTCTAATGTTGACTTGGTATGTGTTGTCTCTCATCAATGCGACACCAGCTGCCGTACTTGCAGGCATATGTGATCTCAAATATAATGCCAAAGGAACATTTGATGCCGCATTCACTATAAGTGCATTGCATGCGATATTTGGAGGAGAGCTTGGAATGGTGGTTTGTCAGGCTAGCAATTCTGGAGGATGGAAGGAAAGTCCTTTATTGAAAAAGAGGGAGGCGCATGGCCTCTGTGGGGATAAGAACCGTTTTATTTTGCAGATGCAGTGCGTGATGACTGGAGGCCGAATTTTTAGGCATTAAAAAGCTCGTTTTAGGCACCAGAAATAGGCAGGCAGGACAGTGTTTTAGGCCTCAAATACTGTAAATAAAGGCACAATAAATTTTTACATAAAGGCAAATAATTACAAATGAAGACGTGCGTGACCTCTGTCTACGACAGGAAAACAAAAAACGTTATTGTATATGATGGCACACACGTTGCCAACAATTCAACATAGCCATGCAATTGTGCTTTGTCTCACATGGTTCGCAGAACACTGTCTCTTCCGTGTTCTGCATGATGAGTTAAGTTTCCACTGTTGAATCAACACACTCCTGGGTGTCCTTTTGGCATGACTGAAAAGGGCAGAGCAGGAGAAGATAGCCAAATCGCTAAAAGATCAGAAGGGAGAGATTCCTCCTATCGGCAGGGTCAAATCGCGTAGAGCCAATTTATCCCCTCTCAGTGAATACCTTAAAAAGTAAATTACAAACAAAACAAAAGCTGCTTTTTTTGCTCTTCACCCTCCTTTCCGCTGACGGTTCTCCGTGGTTTTGTATTCGCCAACCACTCATGCCATGTCAGCGCGGCGGCAAATGCTCGCTGGTGCATGCCATTTCACTACTGCTTGCAGTTGTTTCTGGGAGTTAGTTGAACTAGAGGACTAGGTTGAACCCCATAGAGTTCCGAACTGTCACTGTTGCATGGTAACATGAATAACGGTCTCAAACTGCACCCGGGAGCAAGGCTTGAGGCTAAATAGCATTCATATAAGTGCTGATTTTGAAAATAGGCATTTATAGGCATTTGTAAGCATTTAGGCACAAACGCTAAAATAGGCATTTAATAGGCACTATAAAAACGCTATAAAAGCCCTTCTTAACCTCTAATTCATTCTCATATATCAAAGTGTCATGATAGGAGCGCAAAGAACAAAATAGGCATTTGCCTAAAATCTGGTCTCTAGTGATCACATTCACTGTTTTCTGAGGGGTTGTCTTTGCTTTCTTAGCCGAGACTAGTTGATGGTTTCTCAGTATCTGATTAATGGCTGATTAATATCCAACTTAAAATATTTGACCCAAATCATTATTATCTGCTTTGAAATTGCCTTGAGCTCCATACTGACTATTCACATGCCTGGTAATATGAGTGTGCAAATACAGGAATAGGCACAAGCAGTCATAGAACATAGAACAAAATTCTTTGCTTCAGCAGCAAAGATAAAAGTGTGGCTATTTGTTAGAATAGTGAGAACAAGGCGAAGGCATGAGCCATTGGTGTAGGCCAGGGTTATAGTTGGGAGTTTTCAAACTGGACACATGCCCCTTCAGTCAGTCTTGGGCAGTAACTAGTTACTAGTAACGCGTGTCCGGTAACTAGTTACTTTTTTCAGTAACTTTTAACTGTAACTAGTTACTTTTAAGTTAGAGGAACTTGTAACTGTAACACTGTTACTTTTTTCGCAGTAACTGTAACGGAAAATACCGTTACAGTTACTTCTCTCTTTATGAAAAATTATCCAACAGCAACACTTTTTCGAACTTTCTTCTTTACCATATATCCTCTCCACCCTCAACTTTCCAGAATAGGGCTCCCTCGCAGTTTAGGAGAGGAGGTGACTAAGCGTATTATCTTCCCTGCAGAAGACCGAGGTTGGAGGTCTGTCATAAACGCAACATGTAAATCAATCGTGGTTCAACTGAACAGCCTGCTAAGTTCGCGTCCATTTTTTTTTTCAACATATATATCCTTTTCGTCACTTGAGCATCTAGCTATGTTCTTGGTGTACAGGTGGAGGAGCATTAGGATGCCATGTTTATAGTCTCCCTCGTCTGAGGCTCCGAACTAATCGTGTTGACAGGGTGGCTAGAAAACAGCAGAACGCAAAACGGCTAAGGCCAGAAATTCCGTGAACTAGCGAAGCAATATTTTAAAACTTCGTTGTAAATGGTTGTAAAATGTTTACTCCGACTTAATGCAACAACTATTAACAAAATGACAGACGCTTCACCCCCAATGCAGGTGGCATCCTAACAAAAAAAAAAAAAAAAAAAAAAGAGCCGAGGTCAACCAGTCCACTAGTCACACATGTCCTTGTAAATGTCCAGTGGGGGGGCCGCGGCTGTTTTGCAAGCCGCGGCGAATGAACCATGATTCCAGGAGTTGCTTTTCCCCCACCTTCGTTCACAAACCGGCGTCGTCGCATTGTTTAGGTCAAAGCTATGACCTGTCATCCAGCAGTGCTCAACAAGCTCGGTCTTAGAACGCGTTGCATGGGTTGCTTTAGCGACATTCCGCTTGAGTTCTTTAGGCCTCGTTGATCATTTCCTGCCCGTTTCGCCGATCTCCGCATTGCACTTTTAGATACCGCCATGATCATCCGCAGGTGTGCAGTCTTAGGATTTCGTGAACACACGTTGTCATGTTCCAAGGTATAATAACGGGACTTAAAAACGGTTTGTATGCCCAGCGGACCGGAAGCTCTCCGAACAGAGTTTGACACACCTTAAACATATGGAACAGACACAATGAACGTTGTAACCACTCGTGATGCACTCCCGCTGCTCTTCGCATGCGCTTCTGGGTATAGTTAATAAACGTCTTAGGATATACTGCCGTCGTTCCAGTACATCAACCACGTTTTCCACTTCAAGTAAGAGGCGTTCAAAGTGATTGCTGGTGTTGGGCCCCCTTTTATGTTTCCTTCGTCTAGGGTTTTACGACGTGCAACCCTTAATAAATAAATTCTATCATTTGATTTGTGATCTAATATTTATACAGTAACGGAAAAGTAACGACGTTACTTTTGCACAGTAACTGTAACTGTAACAAGTTACTTTCGGAAACTCTGTAACTGTAACTGTAACAGAGTTACTTTTTTGGCTTAGGTAACTGTAACTGTAACACTGTTACTTTTTACTGGTAACGTGCCCATGACTGCCTCAGTCTACCATAGAATACCAAGCACAAAGGTACACTCGACAAGCACCACTGCGGGTCAAGGACAAGCTGCCTCTTAACAAAACTCTTGGCTACGCCACTGTTGTAGGCCTTGATGCTTGATCACTTTCAAGCTCAAGGTAAACCTATTCACATTTAGTATAGTTTGATGATTATGTGCATTTTATATGTATATTGTACATAAACTATAAACTAGTACGTATTTCATATTCTCTAACAGTGATGAGAAATCATCAAACAAGAAATTTCACTTGAGTCAATGTTTCGACATGGGATCTTGTCCAAGGCCAAGTCCCCCTGTAATGTTGGCTCCATTGACAGTCCTTGTTTGATGATTTCACATTACTTCAGGCCTCAGTTTTCTCCTGAACTTCTGTATTGTTTGGATGTACTCTTACAGCAATTCAAGCAAGAATTCCTTGAGAAAGAGGAGCAGTTGAAAAGCCTAAGTGATCAGGTTGATGCATATCATGCACAAAATAGGGTTGAAGCTGCATTACGCCTAGATGAACAGCTGCAGCTCATGAAGGTAAGTGCCAGACTTTTGTTACTGTGGTAGTAGTCGATAGGCAATAGCTGTAATAATTTGACTGATAACTTAAATACGTGTTTGAAAAATGTATTTTTAAAGCTGAAAGGAATACTGCCCTATTGTCAGCAAAAAGACTTATAGCGAGAGAAAGAGTGTTCTTAAATCTGAAAATTTTAAACTTCTTGTCACCTAATTTATGTTTTCCTCTGTTGGAAATTGAATAGATGGAAACTGAAATTTTGATAACCTTGGTGCGGCAAGTGCCATCAGGGAAACCTGAATTCCAGGAGGTGTGAGCCATGTGGGGAAGACAGCTTTAGAAAATGCAAAGCTGTCAAGTGTTCCCACAATAGCTTTTGTTTGTGCTTGCTGTAAATTTAACTTTGGAAGACAGCTGCCTTGTGTTGACCTGTCGCCAGAAGGGTTTCAGTTTTAATTGATTCTAATGCGTATGCTGTCAATAGCTTTATTTTTGTGTTAACTACAAGAAAATGAGGGCAGTGGGGCTGGTGACTTCAATCATTTTTTGCTTAATTATTTGTCAGTGGGCCCGAATATTTGTGATGACAGAAAATAGTTACTGCTCATTTTGTCTATTTCTGCCATCTGTAGATGAAATTCGAGGACATATCGGCAAAGCTCAAGAGGTTTCAGTGCCCCGATGACTTTGAACCCAAGCTGGGACGAATTAGCAAGTTGCTAACAGAAGTGGAGCAAGGGATGAAGCAACTTGACCTCAACTCTGAGAGTCCCGACAAGATTCAAGACCAACTAGTGCAGTGCATGGTATTTCTGACTTCTTACTCCACTGAAAAAAGTTTTGTGCTACAGAACTTTAATTACTAGTCACTTTGCATTAAAAGAAGAATCAAGACAAGTAAGGGTCCTCTAATAAATAAAGTGGCAGTGCAGGTATTAGCTGAATTTTATTTTAGCTAGCTGGCCAAAGCAAAAGGAAAAACAAAAATTTTCACTTTAGAAAACCTGCCAAAGAGCATTGAAACTGTGGTTTCTATTTCTTCAAGCATTTGCTTTTTTGAATGGTTTAGGATAACATGTAGGTGAACCTGCACAAGTTTTTGAATGCAGTACTTGGTCAAGCACACATGATGTACCTTATCTTTATTTTGTTTTTGCTTTCATATGAAATTTTGTAGTCAGTTGCTCAACTGAAACAATTCATACAGCAGACATGGCAAAACACTGTAAGGAGTCAAAGTGTAGCATATACAAGAACAAGTGCACTCTTAGGCTCCTACAAATCTTACTCACATACAGCAAATTGTGGCTCTTTTTGCTTTCATAAATGATCACTACTGGTCTGCAGCATTTCTACAAGACCTTGAGTGAAGTGAAGAGTGAAGTGGAGCAAGTGATTCGCCAGGACGGCAGCTGGCTGAGAGTGGCGAAGCGGATAGGCCCTGCAACCTCAACCAGAAGTTGGACAGCATTAAGAGTCACTACAAACCAGCTAGGCGCAAAGGTGATGGCTCGTCTTCGCTGCTTCATTTCCTGTTTTTGCTAAGGCTGTGACCATTGGTGTCGGTGTAGGTAGTTGTAGTACTATGACATTGCCTGGGGCAAGGCTTTATTCGCAGCTTTACATTCTTTCTATTGTGACTGTAAATGAGAAATGGTAGTGTTTTGCAGAGGCACCACCATGCTTATGCTGTCAGTGGATACATGCTTTTGTTCTAATTATTGCCATCTTTGCTTGGAGATGTTTGCAACTCCCGTTGAATGTGTACTCATGTGCACATGTAACCACCCATGTACATCACTGGCTATGGCATTCTGCTGCTTAGCAAAAGGTCGTGGATTCAATTCCTGGCTGCAGGGACTTCATCATGTTGGGCAGAAGGAAAAAATACTAATCTACTTAAATTTAGGGGCATGCTAAACAGTCACTAGTAGCCAAGTGAATCCGTAGCTTTCTGTTATGAGGCCTTCAGCCATAATGTCTGCGTGCCAAACACTATCAGTCAGCGTATGTAAACGTAAAATCTGTAATATGAATGTTCATTTTAAAAGAGACCATCTATATGGGCATTATTTTTATTGTGTACGATTTTTTGTTCATATTGTCTGCCTCTGAATGTGATAAGTACTGTTCTGCAAACTGTGAACATTTCGTAGTTCTGGTGTTCAAAGAGTTGTCTCTGTAAAAGACTAGGTGCCTTAATTATTATGTAGACATACTGTTATATTGCATTGTAGCTTGAAGTGCTACCCTGCAATACTGTTGTTACTTTCACCTTTTATGAAGGTTGCTGGAAAAAAATGAGAACGGTCATAAGGATTAGTCTCAAGCTCTTAATGTGACCCATCATTATGGCATATCTGTGGCATATCATTTACTCTTACATTGCATGTGCATGGCTTATGCCTCATATGTATATTGCAGAATTTATTGCTTATTACTACTGGACATTTATTGTGAGCTTTGTGCTTTGCTTGCAGTCTTGTTGTTGGCATTGATTAAAACATAATTTAATGTGTTGAACCAGGTGACGGAGAGCAAGAGTGTTCTTGAGCAAGCTCTACTCCTAGCTCGGTGTCTCCAGAAAGAGATGATCGCCCTTCACAACTGGATGGCTGCAACTATGGAAGAAATCGAGAAGCCTCATGGTACTGAAGACGAGCTCAAGTTGCAGAGGTAAATTGAACATATGCAGTGTTTGTGCTAGTGGAATTTTTTACAGCTGCCATGCACCTATGGCTTGCAAGCAAGTAATAACAACCAATGACTACTTATTGTTTGCAATAATTTAGTCATAAACATTTAATCTCTAATGCTTTGCAGAAGGAACTGGAAGGAAAACAAAAGTTGGAGTTTGCCTTTTGTTGTTGAAGAAATTTCAGCAATCCTGACTCATGCTTTTTGGCACCAGTAGCCATAAATAAGAAACATTGGGGGAAGGTATACTTTAGCAACTTAGGTGTAAATTACTGCATATTCCCTTAGTTATCAAATATATTACACTTAGCTTCTTGAAAATAACTACTCATGTATTTTTTTTAAAATCTCTTATATAACAGATTGAATGGTTCATATTCGTCAGCATGATGGCCTGTTGCATGAGGAAATGCATGTCTCTGTCTTTATTTTTTTCTTCTGCTCATATTTGGTAAGCTACTTTCTTCACCGTAATGTGGTTTCCTCTATTTTCATTATGCCTAGCCAATTCCCCAAATTGAAGGGAGCATGTGGCCCATTGTGCAGGCAGGGGTAGACAGTGTTCCTATACATGTTACACCGATTGTTGCTACCACTTCAAGTCTAGCTCCTTTGCTTCTGCATGCCTCTTGATAAAAATGAAAGTTGGTGGTGGCACCCTGTAAGTGACAAGTGACTCTTGGTTTTGGTGTCACTAGTCAGACATTTGAACAATACATATGGCTGCATCCAGGCAGCCAAACAAGCCTGTCAAATGTTGCATCCTGGTCTTTCCACATTGCCGTTTCCACAGGGCAAGCTGCGCGAGTTGGAACAGAAGAAGCCTTCGATGATTGCCATTGTTGAGCTCAGTGAGGGATTGACAGCGCTTGCGCCTGGCCACAAGCTTCCCTCTCTGGCCAACACTGTACGCACCCTCAAGCAGCAGTGGGCAGCTATTGATGACAGCCTGCGCAAGAAGGTGCCTCTGGTGAGTGCTTTTCTTTGCAGATACAGCTATGTCTCAGCTACACTGTGACAAACTTTATCTTTGGCCTGTGCTTCCTAATTCTTCGTCCTCGTCCTGTGTGTGCTGCATCAACCAAAGATGAATGCATACCAACTAACTCAAGTTTGAATTCTTATACAGTGAGAAATATTTAAAGTGACATTGACAAGAAAACTATCTTGAGTCATGTTTGTAAGTTCAGCTTATCCTATACAAAAAAAAAGCCATTCTTATGATGAGAAGGATTCTTAGTAAGCTAGAACAGACACAGTGCTGAAAAATGAATCGTACTTCCACCTTGCGAAGTTTTTTTTTCCTTACGGTTCGTTGTGATTTCACGCTTTTTTATGGCGTGTGATGCCTTTTTTAGTTGGTAAATAAGTAAACACTTTGCTCTAAAGGAGCAAAAGGCAGAACTTAGCAACTCTTGAGAACTTTTGCACGGCTACAATGGCCCAAATATAAAAAAAATATACAGAGAAACATGCGTTGGAACACTGACATACCTGCACTGAGGTTCTGGCATGAAAAAAGAAAGAGTTAAAACTTGATCTTCATTTCATTTTCCAGCAATCAAGCTCTTTTTGTGAAATAATTAGAGTTCTGCCTAAAATTTCCTGCCTAAACATCCATGTCATATTCCTTCATGATCCTGCTTCTCTTTTCTCACAGGGAATATTACAGAAACTTGTAGGTTGAGTCTTTTGTTTTCTTATAAGGGCAATGTAGTCTTTCTTTTGAGTCAATTATGCTAGGTTGGAGTAAGTGCTGTCAACATTCATGGCATCAAAGTGACTGACACATCATGCACAGGCTTGAGTAAATCCTGCACAAGATTTGAAGTAATTGCATAGAATTATACGCTATGATAGATAAAACCAATAGAAACAGCTAGTCCATGTGTATGAATGCTTTAAACACCGACACAAGCACAGGCCTATTCCTTGTTTTTTCTCAGTCTTCTCAAGCTTGTATGTTCTTGCCACAAGCTTAGGATGTATTTTAAATAGTGCATTAAGCTTGTGCATCATGTGTCTTGGTTTTGAAAGGAAGCCATACATGCATATGGGAAAGTTTGCAAATGTTTTTTGTAAACCTATAATGTGATGCCTTGCGGTGCAATGACCGTATGTAAAATTATGGTTGGTGATGCTGCAAGTCTGGTCATGCTGCCTATTAGTGATGAAGTAAGCTACTCAGAGTTGTCAACAGTCTGACTCAAAAACCTTTTGGATATCCATTTTACGAGTCAGGTAATTGGATGTGTAATGTTCTTTTTCCCTTGTTAGTCTATGGCTTCAGTTTTTTTTTTTTTGCATGCACTATCAGGTAACATCATAATTGTTATAATAACCTCTTACTCCTTAAATTTCTAGAAGGCAGCTCTTGTGTCTTTTTTGCACTAGCAACTATGTTTTGCTGTGGGGTGTTGCAGATGTGTATAGTTGTATACTCTACAAAATTGGAGCTTTGAGATTCTGTGCGCTTGACTTTCTCCACACTTTACTTCACTTTATGAATGCATGGGATTGTTGGCTTATGTTCTCTATGCAACTGCTCTTCTAGGGTCCCAAGGATGTGGAGAAGATGTTCTCCCGCTTCTGCAACCACCTGACGGCCATCAAGACGTGGCTTGAAGGGGCTGAGCTTTACTTTGTTGCCAAGACAGAGTACAAGGAGTCGGCTGCTGGGCAAAGAAAGCTCAAGGTTGGGATTCCTGCTTTATTTATGCGCTTATTTTTTACAAACGTACATGCTATTGCTATTGCACCTGCCAGGTGCCTAAAGCATTGGAACTCTAAAATGGTCTGCTATTTGGATGTCACAATACATAATGTTATGTTAGTGTTGTTTGGTTCTTGCTGGTGATTGTCCTGGCAGAATTATCGTGTTCATCTTGTTATCACTGTTGTACAGGATGCTCTTACCTTACTGTAGTGAGAACTGTGTCAACATTTTCATCAATTCAACTGCATGTTTCATGCATCTAATGAGATTGTATATGCAGTGTGAATAGTGCAACATATCCTTTAACAGAGGTGGGCATCATTGGCAACCCTGTAATGCATAATGGTGTGTGTGTTCATGGCTGAAAATGCATGCTTTGAAATGCCACCTCATTTGGTGGCTAAACCTTTTGCTGAAAACTGTGCTTCTGTGACCAGAAAGTTTTGGTACCCACTGCTCCATTGCGCAGAACAGCAGCTGCTAAATTAATTAAGGGAGATAGAGAAAAAGGCAAAAGAAACACAGGTAGATTAACTCGTGGATATCTCCGTTTGGCTACACCGTTACTTGGGTATTTTGTGATTTCATATGCACCAATACCTTGCGGTATTTCCTACTTGCAGCAACTATTTGCGCATAGTCTACAGACTGATTTTGATGAGGCGACATTTAGTTCACGAGCGTTTCTGTAGATTTGGAAAGTTTTGTCCCATTTAAGCATTTCATATAACATTGGAACTGCTCAGTGTTTGCCAGTGTTTTCATTATGTAATTAGTTATTCTTGCATGCACTCACAGAGCTTGCAGATGGAGATGGCTGAACAGAACACAAGGGTGCAGATGCTCAAGGAGGAGGCGCTTGAGCTGTTGCGTCAGGGACCCAGATACAGCAAGACTGTTGAGTCCGAGCTGAGTGCCCTCAGCGAGAGATGGAACGCTGTGGTCGAGAAGCTCAAGGTTATTCTTCTTTCTCTCTCTACTCTCATTTGTTCCTTGTGCTCACCTGCACAGTGCCTGCACAGTGCTTATTTACAAAAAAAAAAAAAAAAAAAAATGTGGGGAAAGAAAACAGCTTATAGGCTTAGTATTCTACAATATGGGCCACTGCTAAGGGAAACACCTAACCAGTGATAAAGCCAGTGTAATTGGAATATATTCCCTTTATTGATAAGAAGGGGCTGATATAATCCACCGAAAGTACATTCATGCATAAAAGATCAGTCTGATGGCATTTGTGTCATATCTCGGCCATAATTCATGGTGAAATACCAACTGCATGTTCTCGTCAGCAGGACACTATGTACATAGATTTAAAATATAGAGTTTGGACTGTTGATAAAGGAAATATACAGGCAGCTAGCCTACATCTTTCACATTCTGCAGTTTGCTGGTGCCCATGGAAGTGCTGTCAAGGCATTATACAAGTGCCAATGCAATCTTTCTCATATTCTCTGTGGTGAAGCTTGATGCTGCAGTGAGGACTTCACTTATGATCTGCTAAAGTGTTGCTTTTTAGCAATGCATGTACAGCCGACTAAATATCTAACTATCATTCCCAGCGGCAATTTTTTTGTGTGTTAGCGCCATATAATTCAACGAAGTAGCTAAAAGTTGTTCTGTGGGCATGTGGTTTGTTGGCATGCACTTGCCGTCACCCTTTATGGAACTTAATTCAGTCATATGGCAAAGATGCAAAGAAAAAATTGCCACTTGTGAACGATAGTTAAAGATTTGGGTGACTGTACCTGTATGCACAGCGCTATGGCTATAATTTTTGTGGTTGTGGAAATATTATAACATTTTGAACCTTGAATTGAACAGTATTCCATTAAATTCAGTCTTTGAATCGAATAGTTCACGGCCATTTTAAAATGTACACTACACCCAAATAAACACAAATCTGGTGCAAAAGCGTGATCAATTTTATCCCTGCAGGCATATAGCATGGACGTAAAACATGACAGTTTACGTAGCACAGCAGGGAGTTATACGTCGCTTGGGCAGAACATGAAGAATTTGTTCCTGATGCTTCATTTGTGCTTTTAATGCTAGAATTATGAATACTAGGATGTGAGCATCAGTTACAGCAACTGTAGAAATGCTCATAAAAACCACTTATGCTGTCATCACATCAGCTAAGCCACTTAAATTGAACTTTTGTGTCCCAGATAAGAAGGCTAAGCTTTTATAAAATTTTTGGTTGTGGAATATTTTAAATCTTGGAATGTTTATGGCACCACTGGGTGGTGTCTTTAAACGAATGTGAGCCGCCGTGGTGCCAGTACACATGAATAATGTTGGTGGTGGAATCTTAACAATGTGCAACTTTCATTTTTTTAGACCACACAGACCTTAGAACCAGTATGTATAGAGGTTCAACGATCCGTCCTGAATGAGCTGAGGGCGTCACCTGTCAACCTGTCATCAACTTCATCAGAGGCAGACTTGTCAGCGATTGAGCAGCTTGAGGCCAAACTACGCCAGGTGAACAAGAGGGTTGAGGCTCTGGAGACACACCTTGACAAGGGTGTTGAACTTGTCACCAATGATGTCCTTGAGGAGAGTGAGCAGACAATAAAGGTGAGGTTACGGCCTATTCTTTGTTCTGTTTGGTTTATGTTACTGGCAGATGCAAATTAAAAAGATTGGTTGAAGAGGAGCCAGTGGGGTTAAAGCCTATATTCACAAACTTACCGTACACTACCTATATCATGTTGGGGCTAATGTATTTTTGCCCTTAAATTATGTTAAGGCACAAAAATGGCAAGGAATACAAGAGATAAGTACAGGGTTGGTTTGTGACAAGTTACGCAAGGGACCATGAGCCACCAAGGTTGCATGTATGTATAGGCAGCCTGGGTGGAGCAACTGCTTTGTTTCCCTAGGCAGAAGAAAAGCTGTTTTCCTCAGGGCACAATTGCAATTCATTAAGGATAACTGCTTTTATGTCACTTTGATGCAGACTAATTTGTGTTCATTACATGCATGCCTTGTTTTTGCTTGTACTATTTGATCTGCACTTGTGGATGAAAAATCATTCCCTTGTGTGTTATGGCACTTCTTTATTTGTCTGTAAGCCTTTTACTGTCAAAAGTAAAGTGAAGTTTATTGCCTTCTTGTTAGAAAGGAGCAAGCCGGGGCTAAAGGCCAGCTTACCTCGAAATAAAATTTTATTTCACTCGAGCTCCTGCATTACCAAGCCTTGGCTGCCTTGGATGTGTGGTCTGCAGCAGCTCACTCGTTTTGTGGCTGTTTCTACTTGCAGAAGCTCTCTTCTGAGATTGAGCACTTAGGGCTGGCCGTGGACCAGGTGTCGACAGACGTTGACAGGGCTGCACCGCGCCTGGGTCCCGTGCCTACGGCTCTCGAGCGCCTCCGGTCAGAGGCCGAGGCATTAGAGTCCAAGTGGAACACGGTGCGGAAGGCAGCCGAGCAGCGCCGCTCCCACTATCAAGACCTGGTGGTGCGCTGGAAGCTCCTGCAGCAGCAGACGGATGCAACTGTGGTGCAGATGGTCTTGCTGCTGAGAAATCTTGAGCACGCTCGCACGGTCCAGAGCCGCCAAAAGGTAGCTGCCTTAATGATGGAGCAAGACAGCACAATAATGATATCAGTAAATCACATGGGAGCCTTGTAGTTGCAAAGTTTTTCAAGACATTGTGTTTAAAGTAGAGAAGAAGAAAATTGTTGAAGAAGCATTCCTTGTAATATAAGTGCATTAACATTTACTTGATCTTCTCAGTATGCTTTCTTTTAGTAGAAATTATGTGCCTCAAGAAGTAAGTTAGTTCATCTTTAGTGCTGTGTGATGCGAAGTACTTTTTAGGCACGTGCTACAAATGCCAGGCTTGTATGCTTGACGAAGCATAGTGTATGGTATAACAGGTTAACTTGAAATAAGAGCTAGTTGCAAGTCAGCATCTGTCCTGTCATTCTTGTTCTTTGTGTGTCTTTGTTTCTTGTGGTGTACCAACAGCCTAAATACTGTCTACTTGCAGGCAGCTCTGGAACAGGCTGCACGTGTAGGCCAGGAGGTGTCTTCCCTTCAGCAACAGGCTCGATCTTTAGAGCAGGAGCGTGGCGTACCTTCAGCAGCCACCCAAGCCCTTCTGCAGCGTTTGCTTCAGCTGTGGAACCAGGCCCAGGGCCAGATTGCAGTACTGCACTCTCCTGAGCCATCGTGTCGTGTTGCCGACAGCACGCAAACCGAACAACCGTTGGCGGTCATCGTAGACTCCGGAGCCGTCACTTGCATCCCTGACTATGTGGCAAAGGTGGCCAAAGTGCGAGAAGCCCTGCTTGCTGTTGGGAGGCAGGCGCATGCCCCCGAGCTCTGCGGAAAGGACTTTGAGGACTTCGAGAAACAGGAAGGCATTCTCAAGGTGAGCTGACTTATTTGTGGCGCAAATTTTTTGTCAGTCCAGCACGTTGCTTGCTGCATATAGTATCGTCATTGTCTGCTGCATTTCTTACAAGTTTGCTGAGTGTTTATCCATTTTCATACTGGGGTCTGACTCTTGTGGCATTGCAAAGTGTAGATGCTACATTGTTTAGCTGGCCAAGTGAAGACTCACTCTTTAGTGACTGTCCTGCAGGTCATGTTCCATGATACAGGAAGTTTTAATAGTTTGTGATAAGCTTGGTTGGATAAGCACACTTTGTTTCACTACATTAGCCTGGGACCCACATTTATGCTTGTTATACGATTATATTGGTTTTGCTATGAAAACAAAAGATTCCTGTAATTGTGCTCAAACACTTCCAACGTACAAAAACACTTATGAAATGTCATCGGTAAGAATAAATACATCATTGCCTTTCCTACATATACATGTGCAGTAGCTTGAGAAACTGTAAGTAGCATAACTTGTGGCATTGCTGCCTTTCTTGGCCGGAAGTAAGAAATATGCGTTGGCATTTTTACCTTGAAAGTCATGTTGATGTAAAGGGCACATGGCCTTTTATATTGCTGCAGTCTGTGAAAGAAGCCTTGGATGCCCTCAAGCCTACCGTGGACTCTGTAAAACAAGAACAGGCAGCCATAATGCAGAAGAGCAATGACAAGGATGCCCTGGAAGTGTCTCGTGCAGTCGAAAAAATGAGCGAAGACTGGACAAAGCTGAAGCAAGTCTATGCAGACCGTCACAGGTATGCTGCTTGTCTCTATGACGTACGAGTTGTTGTCATGGTTTCATTTATCTCAGGTATTACAAAAAGTTTGAAAAAGAAAAAGGCTTGCAAACCAAGTTCTTGTAATTTTCTGAGAAATACATGATAGTGTGCCAGGAAAACAAAGACTAAGAAGGAAGCAGTAGACTTAGTGCCAGATCTGTTGCTTCCTGCTCATTCTTCCTTAAGTCTCTGTTGTTTTTTTTTGCTGGGCTACCTGTATTCCTAAGTCTTCGATGAACTCACCGAGCAAGAAATTTCACTGGATTATAACTTGTTTGTGCATGACCTGCTTCCTTTCACAGTAATTCTTTGCATACAACATGGTAAGATTCTGGCTGCCCATTTGTTATGCTTGTTGAATCGTGTTTCTCAGTATGCATACTGGTAAAGAAACAAATGATATGCAAAAGAAAAATGATGGTTGCATGTATTATAGTTATTGTTCTTAATTTTAGTTGCAGTTTTCTTATAAAAATTGCATTTTGATACTGTTAGTGGTGCACGTATGATTTTGAAGACCTCACTGTGAGTGCTTCGCAGTCATTTATGTATGATTTATTCACATGTAGTATACACATTTTTTTTTCTGTTGTATTTTTTTCAGTCGTTGGCTGAAGACACGCGAGTTTTGGCAGCAGTTTGATTCCAGCATTCGTGGCCTCAACCTCTGGATGGAGGAAATTGAGACTATTCTTGTTCAATGTCATCTTCCAAACGGAGACCTGGACATCGAACTTTCACAAAAACATCAAGAGGTGAGGACTTTTTCATTAATTTTGTTTTTGTGTTTTAAGAGATTTGCAAGGCAAACAATTTTTAATTGTGTTATGAATTTCAATGGTTATTTTGAAACAGGGCTTTTATAATTCTTCGCAAATATCTATTTAGTGACAGTACTGCTCTTGATCTCCTTTACAATATTATCTTAATCTGTGAATGTTTTTTCCTTTGCGATTTAACTTTTTGTTGACCGAGCTGCTTCAATTTAAGGGGACACCAAACCGAAAAAAGATTATCCTATCTGCATTAGTAAATCATACACTACTACCAACAAAGCAACTATTTCCATGAAAATGATGCATGGAAAATCAGTAGAGACGCAAAGATGAAAGATGGTCGGTGATGTAAGCTTTAAAGACACAAAGCCCAAATATGAAGAAAATACTTAACAGTTCTTGACGTTGCACTGATTTACTGACATTTGAGTTACTGACATTTGAAATTTGGTGAGAAAACCAAATGCTGAGACTTTGACCCGCATTTTTTTCTGAATCTGTTACATCAAAGTTTAATGGAAATTGAGTTCTAACAATACTCTATCGATATAAGCTGGTTTAGTGTTTCTTTTTATTGTCCCTTTAGCTAGGTAGTCTTCAGGGTGGCTGTTTTTTTTGCATGTTTGCTTATTGAAAGGGAGGCACCCTGGTTGCGATGTTATATATACTTCAATGTATTTTTGTGTTCATGTAATCTATAATAGTTTCTTAATCCTAGTGACTAGTGATAGGATGGCTCAGCAAGAAGGCTTGATTGTAACAACAAGCATGTGTATTGTATTGCTGTTCAATTTTTTTGCTTTTGCAGTCAATGGAGAAACAAGTCACTGAAAAGATGCCGCACTTTGAGGAAGTGAAGACCATGACGAAGCAGATCATGGAGCAGTGCTCCGCTGCCGACGGGGTGCTCCTGCAGCAAAAGCTGGACACACTGACTCGACGATGGAAGTCCATCATTTCTGAGCTTCAGTCCAGGAGGGAAAGGTAAGCTAGTTTTATACTGATTACCGTTGTGTGGCCATTCAATTGAAGTAATGATTAGAGTTTACTGTTTCTTAATATTGGTACCGTAATGTGACTCTTGTAATGTGGTGGAAAGGTTGCAGTTCAAATTAGACATAGCAATAAACATACATTGCACTCATTGTTTTTTTCATCTACTCTCTTATGAGAATGTCTGGAGGGAAGGATTTCGCAAGGCATAGTTGTAACGGGGTCTCGGTAAACAATTATTTAAAAGAATGCTAAGCGGCAGTGCTACCTTTGTTTCTCTGCACAAATTTTGCAGGCTCGCTGTTGATAACTCCCGCTCCGAGCAAGTTAAGGAGGACTTGTTGGAGTTGAAGCCTTGGCTGATGGAAGTGGACCGCTTGCTGTCATACACACCCAATGAAGAAGATGACATTGAAACAACAAAGGAGAGGCTTGAGCAGCTGAAGGTGAGTGATGCTCACTTGTATGTGTGCTTCAATTAGTAGTATAGCATTGAAAGTTTGCATCCTTCTAATAATAATAATAGAAGTTCCTTTTTCTTATTGCTTTAGCTCTGAAGTATTGATTAAATTAGTCTTTGACAGGCAATCGAGTCAATTTCATGCAATCTGAGCCTTATTAAAATGGTTTATAGTATAAAGCATATTCTATCTTTCGACTTCTTAACCCCTTAACTGGGTAATTGTTCCCAAGAATAACCGTGCCTTCGGGAGTTCCTTTTTCAAAATTTTGCATTCAGCAAGAGATATATTAGTTTTTTTTACATAACTCTGACATTGAAAAAATAATTACAATTATTTGACATCATGTTGTGCTGTTCTTCAAATGGAAAGTTCTTTTAGAGTGAAAAAACTTGATGCACGATGTGAAACCTAGGACAGCGTTGCACTTTTTGCAACAATGCATTTTTTTTCTCATAGCTTTAGTGCTGCTCTGCAGTTCTTGCTCTATCAGAGCTCTTTGTCTCTTCATGGACTCCATGTACAAAGTTTTGCACAATTCTTTATGCATTGATGAGTTCCTACTCCAAAGTAGTGGTGCATCCGTGAACACGCTTCTTGCCGCATGCTTTTTACGCAGCACTCAAATAAATCAGTGTAACGTCACCTGGAATACAAGCATCTCGCCACCGTTCATTATCTTTTCCAAGAGACAATAGCATACATTCTACTCAAATAAAAACGTGTCACTTGAATCACTCTTTTCAACATGGTGAGAGAGTCTTGCATCCAAAGGCACGGTTACCATGGCATGTTTAACTTGGTGGTGAGTCATATGATGTGCTATTCAGCTATCGGGTTAATTAAGAATACTGCTGAATTGCATCTATATTTTGTGCACTTGTAGGATTTTCCTTCTTTTTGTCTTCTCATTTTAGAGCTGTGAAGAGGAAATCGGTGCCAAGAGATCAAACCTGCTGTCTGTCATCCTTGGTGGATCGCTAGTTCGTCCTGCTGAAGTTGAGAGCCTTGAAGCACGGTTTCAAAAGGTAAGTGCTGTCTATCGAAGAACTCTGGTGTTGCTCTGGCTTTCTTTGCATAGATAAACTATATAGATAACTATACAAGTTGTACAGCCCCACTAGAAAAAATAAGCATAGTGTGCATATTGGTGTAGAGGTATTTGACTTCAGAATCAGTCAGGAAGGAAATATGTTTATATTAATCTATCTTTTAATGCAAACACATACCTTTCTTTTCAGGCCAGCACGGCTCTGCCTCAGGCGCGCAAGACTCTGGAGTCGTACATCCCTCAACTTACTGAATTCGAAGAAGAGATTGCAGCTGAGCAGCAGAGGTTGAGTGAAACTCGACGAGACGTTGAGAAGCTATTAGCCGCCAAGCTGCTTGGAGAGTCACCCCCGGAGGTCAAGGTATTGGTTGCGTTTATGAGTTGTCCATCAAGCAGAGACAGAAACTGGTGCCGTACTTGTACATTGAAGTCCTACTTTGTTCATAAAAGTTTGGCCTTCTCTGCAGTCTGTGACGTCCTGTCTGCTTCATTGTGAGCGAAAACGACTGTATTTTTATCGATGCAATATGATTGCAAATATTGTATAGGGGATGGCTTTTAGAGGTCTGAAGACGAGGTGGTTGTTGTGAAAAGGTGTTAGCTTGGATCTTATTGGTACGCAGTGCAAATCAGCATAATAATATAACACTTTGCCTAAATCAAGGCAGCAAATTCACGCATAGGTTGTGCTCAAAGTGAGGTCTTTGTAATGAATGAATGAATGAAAGTTAACATGTGTTGCCTGTTCTTAGCGATTGCTCTGGAACTGGTGCGACTCAGCAACTGAACTTTGTCTACAGCTGAGTCATTTGGAACTCTCCTCACTTCCTTTGTTTTTTTCCTACTTTTAGATTCGAATAAGTGTTAGCCTTGACCTAGTCAAGGGAAGCAAAAGTTCAAAAATTTTGAACGGCGAATTCTCATACGCAATACAAGTTGAACAACAAAGAGTATTTGATTTGCATTCTAATTCTAAATATCTGCACCATAGGCCGGCAAAAAAATTGGAGCTCACTCAGGCTCACTCGAGAAATATATTTTGCTCTGAGGGCTCACTCGGACTCAGACTCACCACAATTTTCCTCAACCGGACTCACTCGGACTCAGACTCATGGCTTGACCTGAGTCTGAGTGAGCCTGAGTGAGTCGACTCATGAGTCCGTTAGCGTAAAATGAGCTGTCTCTATCGTGGTGCCAGTGCTTTTTAACGCCGATATCTCACATAATCGGTGCCCTACGATACGCCTTTTGATATTGTATCTTAAAATATGTGTCATCAGTGGGTTCAATCCAGTAAGGACATTTTTATCAAATACACGACTCACATGAGATATTTTATCAAGAGCTTCTCGTGAAAGAGCTTGCGGGGGCAGCTCATGGAATCTCCCCCCGAACTCATGCCTCTAATCAATAAATATTGAGGTGGCGCATGAACGCTCGTGCATTGACATATGTGTGAATAGACTTGAGTTTAAAAGTAATCCGATATAAGATTGATAGTAATGCTGAAGATGATTAGATAGGACAATAGGTCGGCAATAGAAGATGGAGCTCACTCAGACTCACTCAAGAAAGATATTTTGTGCTTAGGACTCACTCGGACTCAGGCTCACGAATATTTTCCTCAACCGGACTCACTCGGACTCAGACTCACTAAAATTTTCCTCAGCCGGACTCACTCGGACTCAAACTCGCCAAAATATTACTCGCCCAGAATCATTCAGACTCTGACTCACGGCCTGATCTGAGTCTGAGTGAGTCTGAGTGAGTCGACTCATGAGTGAGTTTGCCGACCTATGATCTGCACCTTTTCAAAGAAAGGACATCTGAGAATGCAGAGATAACACCGGTAAACAATTTGTGATGGTGTCACTGTTTTGAGTTGACTTGAGTCAAGAATTTATTATCGTTAATTGTGAAACATAATTTTAAGTGAGCAACTGAAGAAATAAAAATAAAGTAAGAACACTGAGAATAAAGCATTGAGCTTGATGCACATGGAAGAACAGGGGCAGTTGAGAAGTTTTGTCCTAGATTCAGCTGTTTTTGTTACTGAAAACCTGTGCTACTAGCATCTGATAGTGGTAAAACCACTTTTGTGTGTATGTGTTTTATTTGGATGGATAAACTTGCATTCTTCTTTTAACTGATGCATGAAAAGTTTCAAAGAGCCTTGGCAATTCATTATTTACTTTGTGTGTACTTGTATTCTAGAGTATTTGATAAACTGTATTTGGGGCTTACAGAATTTCCAGAATATTGTGTGAAAACTTGGGGAAATGCTGTAGAAACAAGTTTATATATTCCCATTGAAAGGCTGAATGTACAAAAGGGAAATTCAGAGTAAAGCAGATTTCATAGACAGTTTTTTTATTTTCCAGGTTGCTGAAGATACTCTTTTGAGACATGGCAACACGATTCAGGAGATCAGCTCAAAGTCAAAGGAAGTGGAAAAGCTGCTTCCTTTGTTGCCTTCAACCAAGAATAAACTGAGTCATCTTAAGGAGTCATGGGATGCTATTCAACAAATCGTGTCCCGAATAGGTCCACCGCTGTCATTGGTCATAGGTGCGGGCATGTTCCTCATCTCGTGTTGACGTTTCTTATTTTCTGTGTGATTTTGTAGCTTACTACCGAAACTAGCATGGCAAACAGATAGATGCTACAGTAGACTCTCAGTAAATGGAAATCTCTTAAATGGAATTGCTGTTTAAATGGAACAACTTCCTCTAATATGATTGCTTTCATACTTGAATTCTGCAACTCAGTTCATCTCTCAGTAAATGGAACACCTGTTCAACGGAGCATATTTTGTTGGTCCCTTCAGGCTTCGTTTAATGAGAGTCTACTGTATATATAAACCTTGGACTGGTCACTCACTGTATACAGGCAACGTGTTTTTAGGCAACAAAGTGAAGCAAATTACCAAAAACATTAATGGAAGGAATGTGGCCAACAAGTGTGTGAAAGCTAATGAAGTCACAGTGGGTAACACTGACACTTCAACAATTTTTGTTATTTTGACAACCTGAATGTTGCAGGTTAACAACGCTGCTTGATTAAGTCTGACTCATTGAATAAAAAAAAGGAGTATTTTCTTTGTTTATTGTTATCTAATAAAATTGTGCAGTGCCACAATTTAAGGAAATTGTACACTGTACAATTTAACGACAATTTAAGGAATTTGTGACAGGTTGATGTAACCTAGGCTCGGCCTCTCTTATAGATGTTTCATTTTAGATTTTTTCTCTGTTGCAGATTTTGAAAACATCAGCCACCCTACGTCACCGACGATAATGCCACTGACGGGCTACACTAAACAGTGGAACGACCTCGCAGGTGAGCTTGAAAAGTGGCTCAAGGCTCGGGAAAACGAACTGGAGGCCCTCAAGGTCGACTATGGTGACGAGGAGTCCGTCAACTCTGCCATTGAGTACCTAAAGGTCAGCGCATGCACACTTTTAAATGTTTATGCTAAGCATGGCTGCATGACACTGCTTGCATCATGTGATCTATAATTTACTCGGCATGCTCGTATGTTCTTGTTTTACTGTTGTTTTTCCGCATAGTAATTTTGGGATAATTTTATTTTGTGCATTCCTTTGTGTATATTCATCTCGGTGCTTTACTCTTGTGTTTGTATCATTTGTTTTTGCTTTGTCTTTATGTTTTAAGTGCTGTATGCTGTACAAAGAAAATGGAAGTATACCTTAGACAGATGTATGGTGTGTCATCTGAAACTGACATGGATGACTACTGCTTTTCAAAGCACGGACATGGTGCTGCCTACATCATGTACTTGTTAGGTTTCTACATCACAGAATGAGCTTACTGATGCTCCTTTAAATGATTCAGAATTGAGGAACGCTTGTACTTGGGCATATGTCCGAGAAGTTTATTTGGATGAAGTCTTTATGACTTCATTCAAATAAGCTTCGTATTTTTTGAATGGCCCGTAGGCTTCCGTACCTGAACTTGAATCCTTGCGACAGGCTGAAAGCACTATGGTGGTGTGCCAAAGCATTATTTATAACTATGCAGCAGAAATATGACAGAGGTTTGGGCCCTAGCCAGAAGAAAGCTGATCCCCCAGTAATGTTGATCCTCCCGCTGTTGACTGTCGCTCAATTTTCCTGTAATTTACTGCACACTTCTTTAGCTGCCCTTTCTCTCGGCAGTTGGTTCATCATTTTGTCCTAGGAAAAAAAAAAAAGACACCGATTTCAGTTCATTTAATGGTGATTACAAGGCAAACGTTAAAGGAAATGAAATCAGGCACATATTCGATCAAGTTAATCTCTTGCAAGCAGTGAGCACGTTAATGCATACCTATATCTTGAATCTGTCGGAGCTAACACGAGAAAGATCCAGCCCTGACAGCGTTCAGTTTTCGAACTGATTTTTTTATTATCGCGCTGCACCCGCCGCGCGACCGAATGCCAACTTCTTCTTCCTTGACGAGCGCCGCATTCTGAGGCGCTACAGGGCTCCCCCCCGTAGAACTCGAGCCGTAGGAGTGGCCCAGTGAACATGCTTGGATGTGGGCATCCAGACTGAAGATTGAAGCCCCGCGGATGCGAGAGCGGCTATGTACGCAGGTTTCAGTCGATCGGCAGCCACGACGTCTTCACGGCCATTGATGTCCAGCGTGAACGTCTTAGGTGTGCAATGGAGTACGCGGAATGGGCCATCATAGGCTGGTGTGAGTGGTGGCCGTATTTGGTCACGCCGAACGAAGACGTGACTGCAGTCATGCAGATCCTGGCTGACGAAGACAGACTGGGGGTGTCGGTCGGCAGGAATCACAGGAGCAAGGTCCCGAAACGTTGTGCGCAGCTCTCGAATGTATGTGGAGGCATCGTGAGTGGAAGGTGGCGATGATGGCTCGAAGAATTCCCCTGGAAGACGCAGGGAAACGCCATAGACTAGTTCGGCTGATGAGCAGCCGAGGTCCGCTTTCAATGCTGATCGGATGCCCAGAAGTACGAAGGGGAGGTGGTCGAGCCAACGTTCCCTTGGCTGGTGAGCAGTAAGGGCAGCTTTCAGTTGTCGATTAAGCCGTTCGACCATGCCATTGGCGGAAGGATGGTAGGCAGTTGTGTGGATGTGTCGAATGCCCAGGATATTGGTAAGTGCGGTGAAAAGGGCCGATTGAAATTGACGACCGCGATCAGTGGTGACGACAGAAGGGCATCCAAAGCGCTATACCCAGCCGTTTGTGAAAGCCTTAGCAACTGTTGGTGCTGTAATGTCGGAAATGGGAAACGCTTCCGGCCATCTGGTGAAACGATCCACACATGTCAGCAGGTAACAGGCTCCTTGCGATGACGGAAGAGGGCCGACGATGTCGAGATGGACGTGAGAAAACCTTGCGTCTGGAGGCCGAAAGGGGGATGTTGCCGTGACAGTGGGACGGTGAACTTTAACCCGCTGGCACTCAAGGCAGGTTCGCGCCCAGCGTCGGACATCAGCATTGATGCTTGGCCAAAGGAAACGAGATGTGACTAGCTTCTGGGTCGCACGAATACCAGGATGGCTCATGTTGTGCAATTGATCAAAAATTGCACGACGAAAAGCTGAAGGCACGAAGGGCCGAGAAACACCAGTAGACGTTTCGCACGTTATTAATGAGGTAGAAAATGGAAGCGGGCACTCCGTGAACGATAGAGACGTGGATGAAGAACGAAGACGATGCAGCTCAGGATCGTTGCTTTGGGCAGCTGCTAGTTCTTCCATGTCTAGTGGTGGCTGGGTCGACAAGGCATCGATGCGGGATAGTGCATCAGCAGCAGCATTTTCCAGCCCATGGACGTGTCTGAGATCCACAGTGAACTCGGAAATAAAGCATAGTTGACGGATCTCCCGTGCAGTGTAGTTGCTGTGATTGCGATGGAAGGCAAACGTCAGGGGCTTGTGGTCTGTAACGACGTAAAAGTCCCGGCCCTCCAATAAATGGCGAAAATGTTTGATGGCGAGGTATACCGCGAGGAGTTCTCGGGCAAATGTACTGTATTTTGCTTCCGGTGGCTTCAGTTTTTGTGAGAAAAAACCAAGGGGCTGCCAACCGGATACGTGCTGCTCGAGAACGGCGCCAACTGCCACGCTTGATGCATCGGTGATGAGACGAATTGGGGCATCAGGGACGGGATGTATGAGCATGAGTCTGCCAGAGCCTTCTTGGCCGTGCCGAAGGCAGATGCAGCGTCCTCGGTCCACTCCAGTGGCGCAGCCGGGTCTTTCTTTTTAGCCAATAGGTCGGTCAAGGGCTTTAGGAATGTGGCACACTTTGGAAGAAAGCGGCGATGGAAGTTTAGTAGGCCCAGAAATTCTCGGAGTCTCTTCAGTGAAGTCGGGGGTGGAAAGTCTTGAATAGCCTTCACTTTGCTGGCGAGTGGTTGGATACCCTGTGGAGTGACAAGGTGGCCTAGGAACTCTATTGCAGCAACGCCGAAGAGGCACTTATTGGGATTAATTACGAGGCCGTAATCATCCAGGCGTTGGAACAGGGTGCGCAGGTGGGCTTCATGTTCAGGGCCGGATGAGCTTGCTACAAGGAGGTCATCAAGGTAGGCAAATACGAAATCGAGACCTCGCGTGACCTCGTTGATAGTGCGCTGAAAGGTCTGTGCAGAGTTGCGCAATCCAAAAGGCATCCTCACATATTCAAACAGACCGAATGGGGTGGTGATGGCCGTCTTCGGAATGTCGGCGGGTTCTACAGGAATCTGATGATAAGCCTTCACTAAGTCAATCTTAGAGAAGATTGTGCACCCAGCCAAATTTGATGTGAAATCCTGTATGTGAGGAAGTGGATAGCGGTCTCGTAAGGTGTGGGCATTGAGAGCGCGGTAATCCCCACATGGTCTCCAGTCGCCAGGATCTTTCTTCGGCACCATGTGGAGTGGCGACGCCCAGTTGCTTGAGGAAGGCCGCACAATGCCGAGTTCAAGCATGTGCTCAAACTCACGGCGGGCGATGGCGAGGCGTTCTCCAGATAGTCGACGGGGTCGTGTAAAAACGGGAGGTCCAGTGGTCACAATGTGGTGAGTGATGGAATGCTTCACCGGTGACTCTCTGGTGTGCGGCTTCGTGATGCTGGGAAAGTCGGCGAGTATTTTTGCATACGGCGAAGCAGGTGTAAGAGCTCGCAGTCCCGTTGACGAGGAAGTACAGAGTACACCGTTGATGGAGAGGCGGGTGTTGAGATCAATGAGGCGATGAGCATGCATGTCCACAGCAAGGTTGAAAAAACTGAGGAAGTCAGCTCCAAGAACAGCTTGCGAGACGTCAGCGAGGATGAAAATCCAGCGGAACGTACGGCGTAGTCCAAGGTCAAGTGTAAGAGAGCGTTGGCCGTATGTGCGAATGGCGGAATTGTTGATCGCTTGGAGTGGGCAGGTCTGTTCGTTGCGACGGCGATCTGCACACGAGGCCGGTATGACGCTAACCTGGGCTCCTGTGTCGACTAGGAAGCAAGCGCCAGTGATCTTATCAGAAACATAGAAAAGGCGGCACGACTTTCGACCGGTACCACTTGCCGCCGTCAGTGGCCGGTCATCGCATTTCCCGACCAGGAGCACGGGCGAGTGCACTTGCGAGCAGAGGCACCGAATCGGCGGTGGTACCAGCACACGGTTGAGGATGAGACGTCCCGCGGCGCGTCGGTTGGCCGAAGTTCCGGAGAACGTGGGGGCGTCGAGGAGCGACTGTGTATCTGGAACCTGGATGACGGTCGACGATGCGCAGGTACAAAGTCATCGAGGCGCCTGACAAGGGCGTCCAAACGGTTCTCGATGCTCGCGAGCGCCGGGTTTGCAGCGGTGGCCGGTGGCGGTGTGGTAACGGCGTTGAGGCTATGTGACCGCGAGTAGTCCGCCACTCGGTCAGCCATTTCAGCGAGTGTGTCTACTGGGACATCTCCTGCAGCCACGAGGACCGGGACCATGCTCTGCGGTAAGCGCTGGAGGAACGACTCACGCAACAGCCTCTCCTCTTGAGGGGCGGAGGGGCCGTCAAGGAGCTGGCGCATGCGTCGCAGGAGCTGTGATGGGCGACGGTCACCGAGCTCTGTAGCCGTGATGAGCTCTTGGAGTCTGCTGTGTTCGGACTCAGACTTGCGGGAAATTATAGCTGCCTTCAACGTGTCGTAGGGATGGCTCAAGTGCGGCGACGCTAAAATATCAGCTAAGTCGTCGGCTACGTCCGGAGGTAAGCAGGACACCAGATGCCAGTACCTGGTCTGTTGGCTGATGATTTGCCGTAGACGGAAGTGCGCCTCGACCTGCAGGAACCATGTGCTGGGGCTGTTGGGCCAAAATGGTGGCAGGTTGATATGTTGGATCGCAGCGACCGCAGCACCGCTAGGTCTAGCGTCTTCTTGGGCGTCAGGACCGGTAGGATTGGTGGCAGAGCCGGCGGGATCCATGCGGGATGATCGGGGCTGCGTGTTCTTTATCGGGTCACCATTAACTGTCGGAGCTAACACGAGAAAGATCCAGCCCTGACAGCGTTCAGTTTTCGAACTGATTTTTTTATTATCGCGCTGCACCCGCCGCGCGACCGAATGCCAACTTCTTCTTCCTTGACGAGCGCCGCATTCTGAGGCGCTACAAATCTAACATAGGCAGTTTCATGGAGCAGCTGCAAACGTGATTGTGCAGCATTGAGGAGCTGAAGCTTCTCTTAGTTACTTTAGCTGCGTTGTTGAGGAATGCTATTATTATTGTATAACTCAAACATTATCTTATAGAAGAGTGGCGGCTTGGGCTGATGAGGGCTGTAGCGCAAACTGAGGATGAAGAAAACAGAAGAGACGAGGCTGAGCGCTCTCACTTAAAGTCACGTTTTTTAAAATCTTCTCTATTTTTGCAAACACACAAGCCGTTGATATCATTGTTTCATATGGGACCTGAAAAAACGCATGTGCTACCGTTAGCCTTCGTCAACTTGCATTTCGAGCCCTGTCGAGGCAAACCGTTCTTTCTGGCACTGACGCGATTCCAATGTTTTAGTCCCTACGAAGGTGGCTTCACCTATTCCTAGGTGTTGTGCGGACAAAGCACGCTTTACAGGCATAGATCGAGGGAAAAAAAGGCGGATGAATGCGCCTTATCAAATAGGGATGGCTCTTTGGCCTATGCTGGGGTGAGGGAAGATTGGTAGGATATAGACGGGAGGGGCTAAACCGCACCGGTGTCGTCGAAGACGCTCCTAAGAACGCCCCGGGCGATGCTGAATGGTCGCAACCGGCCCCCGAAGAACTAGGTCTGGCCGTCCACGCCAGTCTCCAGTGAGAAGTGCCACGGGCTTGTTTCTTTACTCTTCGCTTGATGACATGCCTTAATTTTCTGTTTTGAAAATTGCGTCTGCACTTTTATATGTGCACCTCTTTGAATCGTGATGGAGGCACCTTGACGATGTTGTGGAGACAGGCAGCTAATTATACTGCGAGTACGCTTTTGGGATAGCTCTGTAACTGTCTCTAAAATTAATGTTTGCGTGGGTATGCTATTAGAAGCATTACATACGCATGTTTATCTGAAATCATTCACGTTGCTTTGCCTATGCCAACAGCGCTGCTATTGGCCGATATGTCTCATTACTTTCTTCTATCGTTGGGCCTGATAGGACCTGATACTTGGGTATCACATGCCGTCTTGTTTCGCGCGCACACTGCTAATAGGAGGACTGACGCATTTGGGCAACTGAGGCACATCCGTGAACTCGGCGGTGGCGTATATCATGTGCCCCTAGCTGCAATCATCGTTACGCATTAAGGCGTCAGTGAAACGGAGAAGTACACAAAGGGTGCGAAAAACAATTTAGGGTCGGGAGTGGTGGTGGTGGGTGGAAAGAGTTTGGTTAATGAGGAGGCGCAGCTGTGCAGGCGAAAGCGAAGTTACTGCGAGCGCCGCAGAAAACGCGCCAACACGCGCTCGCGTGCGATTTTGGGGAAGGAGGGGTGGCAGGGACCGGAAATGAGTCGTTGGGAGGCCGCGAGATTGCTGGCGGCAACGGTGTGTTGTCTCGGACCCGGAAGCCGGTTTCCGTGCTCCGTTTGTTCGCTTGCAGACTCGTCGTAAAGCCGAACGCGCGCCATCTTGGTTTATGGTCCTTCCTCCCGCGTTCCTCGCTGGCCCCGGCCAGTTCCGCTCCGTTCATTGCCTTCCTTCCTCACGTTTTATTTTCTTCTTTATGTTGCCGCCGCGCCCGACAGCGTGTTCTCTGGCTTCGTCGTCATCGTCAGCCTGCTGCTGCGTGTTTGGCTTCCGCGCGTGTTGCGAGAGTGCCGGCCTATAGGCCGGTTGTGCGCGCGGGGATGACGTCACTGTCGTACCTAATGGTTCTTTGCTCTGCCACGATGAATGGCGTGTCGAGGTGGACAGGAGTCAATCATTAACTTTATTAGGCGGCACCCGCAAGAAAGCGCATTGGTGCGGCGCCGCCTTGGGTCACAGCGTGGCGTATACGTGAAACTACTGAGCGCGAAACTATTTTTTATTCGTTAATATTTGATACCACGCTTTAGGGCAATCCTTTACCGTAGCGCGAAGGCTAGCAGTAAAAAGGAAATAAATTAATTACTGGGCTTAACGTGTGCCAGAACCAGTGCTTGCTCTGTGCACACGTGTGACGAACCTTGCGCCTTTCTGTTTCCTTCGCCCTCTCCTTCGTTCTTTTTTGCACTAATTAGGTATGTATCAAGCCAGTTTAATCAGATGCACCTGCGAACACCATCTCGCGACGTCCCCATGATAAAATTACAAATGTGCCTGTAGGGGCATTTCATCAGCAGGCGCCGACCGAGAGCCCGATGGTGGTCAAGTTGAATCAAAGATCGTTCTTGTTTAGTACGATGGCAGTAGCTACGAAAACCTGCTAGAAACGTCACGAATCTGAACAGTGGGTTTTAAAGCGTGTCGTTGCGAAGGACTCTGCATTCATTGTGATTACCCGCTGTTCTTCAGCATGCACCCAAGCAGAGCCAGTTGGCCGAGTTGGTGGTCCATGCTTTTTAGCGAACAGCGCGCATAAATACGAGACTCGAAAGAATGGCATGCGCATGCAGCGGTAATTCGCAACTACAAAAAATATTATTCGCATT
Source organism: Rhipicephalus sanguineus (assembly GCF_013339695.2). NCBI lineage: Eukaryota > Metazoa > Arthropoda > Arachnida > Ixodida > Ixodidae > Rhipicephalus > Rhipicephalus sanguineus. Next base: position 157,455,380 of record NC_051181.1, on the reverse strand, counting down.
GTGTGCTAATAAATTTTTTAGGTGCTCGTTTAGTTCTCGTATATTCACTGTTTGTAGCGTACAGACTCAATTGAAGGCCCGTACACGAGCCTTATTGCGTTCCACTTTCATTGTGTCTGCCGCGGCCTGTGATCGAACCCGCGACATCGTGCTCGGAAGCGCCGTGCCGTAGCCGGTGAGCCGCCGTGGCAGCTAAAGAAAGCGGATCGCGATATCCTGGAGTATTGTCATTGAAATATGTCTGCGTTCTCTGCGTGTTTGTCTGCGTCCTCTCCGTACCATTATTTTTCGCCCTAGAGGTAATGATTTAGAATTTCGTTTGTACGCTAGTAGTACTCTCTGCTGGGCTAGTTTGTGCATGTTCAGTATGAATAGTAAACTTGGCGCCAAATACACGACCACGCAGGAATACAAAAGAACACATAGACAGGACGGCCGCTCAATTGTGTTCCTTTGTGTTCCTGCGTTGTCGTGTTTTTGGCGACAAGTTTACTATTCATACTGATTTGTTTGTACGTTTTGATTAGTTTATCTCTCTCTTTTTTTTTTTCGTTCTTGTGCGGGGCCATTTCATTTTGCCGGTTGGTATACGCACTCTTCAGAGCCGGCTTTGTGGCGCTGTCGATGTGGTTTGAAGATCTATGCTTTCTTTCTTTCTTCTTTTATTCTAACAAACTTCAGAATCGTCTCTCGAGACGGCTTCATTCGCAACTTCCCTCTCGTGCCTTGATACTCGTCTCGTGGTGATAAAACGAGAAGTACAACGCTGGCGGCCTTGCTGCACAAACGACAAAGAAGCTCGAGGCACGAACTTTAGAAAGACAGAAGTGAAATAATGGGCAATCGAGACCGTGCGAGAGGAAGCGAGAAATAAAGAGAATCGCGAATTGCAAAACGTGAGAAGCCGCGTCCGTACGCGGCTTGCACAAGACGGTGCTACTCAGCAGCGCGGCGCTGATGAAATATGCAGAGTTCCGAAGTTAAGACCTCGCGCACAGAAATGCGCGCCATCGTATCCCCGACTCCTCGGAAACTTACCTTTGACGGCATGCGCGGTATAGGCTTCAACGATATGCGTCGAGTTCTCCTGTTTGTGTTGCGTTGCTTGCACTGGGGGCTCTTTTTTTTGTCTCTCTTAATACTGCACCGTCGCGAAAGCTACGAGGAGTGCTTAGATGGTCACTATTGCGTCATGTATTGCGCCAGTGTCCAGTCTGGTGCGGATCTTCCTGTTCGCATAGGAAGACGGGGACGGCGTCTTTAGTTCGGCCGGTGTCGACCGGTCAGTCTTTATAGTATCTCGCAATCGGTGTTCAGCGACCGTAACCAGTATACGGCACGTGTAGTGATCGTGGAATGGGAACGGAGATGACTCGCCGCATGCTAAGTGTTCGCTTCTTTTAACACCACGCTTCTCGGATTACTTCGCATCCACGAAACGTGTCTTTCAGAAGAAGCCTCATTAATGTTTTCGAGAGCACACTACGTTGCCATTGATGGCGTAATCGCAGCAGTATACACTCAGTGTCGAAAGTTTAAGGACCACGAGACACAAGAAAAAGCTGAATATTCCTTGAAATAGCCTTGAATTTAGGTTCCCGGCCTGTTCTAAAACACGCTAACAACGTGTACTGTGCAGTTCGACTGAATACAGTCACGAATTGGTGAGAAATTCAAGGTTTTCGCAGACGTAGTGGTCTCTGAACTTTTGACGCCGAGTGTAAATATTGTATAGTTGACACAGTGCATACGTTAGCAATGCACATAGCGTACACTGCTCCGCATACTGTGCATAGCCTTAGCATTCATGAGACGGCGACAGTTGCCGTCTCGATTGGCCTCACGTTACTCTTAGCGAGGCGAAAACAGCGCGTAGAGAAGAGAACGGACAGACACAAGAAAAGGCACAGTGTCTGTGCCTTTTCTTGTGTCTGTCCGTCCTCGTCTCTACGCGCTGTTTTCGCCTCGGTATGAACAACCAACTAGCTCGAAACGTGTTATTCCTACTCTTAGCGACTGTTTTACAGAGCTAAGAATCGCGCCTCCCTAACTTCTGGGCTCGAACCGAAAGCCTCCCGCTCGAATACGCCATTTCGCGCTCCGTCATTGCGACTCCAATTCTTTTGCGTATGCTCAGAGCCTGGACATCAGGGACATTCAGGAAACGCCCCACTCATTTCCTGTCTCGTATCCTCTCTCCATCGTTTTCAGTTCGCGTTTTTTACTTTCGATGTTGGAACAGACGAGAGGAGGGCTCGCACCGTCGGCTGCTTATGCCACCGTTGTTTGTGTGGGCGTGCGTACTTTTGAAATCTCGCGGTGCACATATTTATCGGCATTGCGCGCGTGCGACGGGACGCTTTTGGCCAGGAAGTCGTGCTAGCGTGGGCGCCTTCATGTAGTGGTCGCCGAAAAATAGCGAATAACGGATTGCGTCGCGTCTGGCTGCAGTGCGGCGACCTCGTCCACGAGCTTTGCGGCGAGTCATTGCGAAAGAGGTGGCTCTTGAGCTTCGATGTCTTCAAATGCGGAAAGTTTCGCGGCGAAATGTTTTCGCGACTTTCTGTATTTTTCTCTAGGGGTGCCACTTCGGGGGTACTTGGGATGTGCAGACTACTTAAAACGGTAATTCTAAAGTTTTTGGTGAGTGCGACGTTCTGAAGACGCTGTGTTTTTTCCGCGCTATCTAGGTGAGTTTGAGCATACTTGCGTGTCCCGCCTTGGTCACCCCCTGTAGAGGCGCCCCCTGTAGAGAAGCGCTCGCATCGCAACGCGCGGGGCGACGACCTTTAAAGCGCGCCATCGCGCTAGTGATAAGAACACGCTGAAGCCACCGAGCTCTGAGCACCGCCATCGGTCAATGGTGTATATAAATAGCTCTCCGTTAGTAAGTCGAAGAACGTACGCTCTGTGGCCTAGTGGTTTCGCGCCGCGCGCTAAGGAGCGAGAGGACGTAGGTTCGGCTCCCGGCATCAGAACTTTTTCTTCTAGTTTTTTTCTTTGCCATCTGTTAGTTTATATTTTACAACGTCATATCCGTGGCGGAAATATGTTAGTGTAGCCATGGTGGACTCCGGCATAAAACACTTTTGTGTTAAAAGAAGGCAAACAGAAGCCAGTGGAGCTCGGAAGTGACGGTATTTTGCAGCTGTGATCGTTGTAGAATTACTGTAGTCGCAAAGGAATAAGAAAAAAAAGTGACGAATAGGTGCAGATGCAAATCCCGAGCGTTGCATGTGCAATAATGTGCACGCATTCGATGGATTCACTCTGGGGCGGTTAATGCACATCCCATGCGTGCAGCTGTGACAAAAAAAAAGGGGGGGGGTGACCAAAAATTAAGGTCGTTGCGCTACCGCGGCGTGCTGGTAAAGGCGGTAAAAACGAACGAACGGGATGAGCGGAGCAGGGAGGGAATTGGGAAAAGAATAAATAGAAAGAGTGAATGAGGAAGAAGGGAGAGGAATGGTAGGATAGCCCGCCTTGATGTCCGTGACGGGATCCCTCCAGCAGCAGTGTCGACAGAACGAAATGGCCGGGAACAGAATCCCTCTCGCCGCGTTCAGCGTCGCTCCCTTCACTCGCCGGGTTTTCCGCTCCCTTTGCATCGAGATGTACAGTGTGGTGTTGCGGACGGGCCGAGTGTAAACGGCTGTGGTGGTGCAGCCGGATTCAAAGGACGAATAAGGTTTAAACAAGCTGAAGAAAAAAAAAAGTATGTCTGTGCACTTGGTGGGAGTATAGGAAGCGGCTGGGGCGCTCTAGCGTTTGAACTCTTTTTCTTCGTTCTATCTCTGACGATTTTGTTTTTTAGCGCTCGCTTCATTCCTTTCGTGCGATTCTTCTTCGTCGTTTTCCGAGCGGCGTTCGGGGCCGCGTGTCGGGCTCGTTGCGAGAACACTGCAGTCTTTCTTTCGTCATTTAGTTCGGCCTGGCTTGGCTCGACTCGTATTTCGGGGCTGTTGCGGCTGTGCGCTAGCTGCCGCTACTGCCGCCGCCGCCGCTGGTATCGTAAAAGAGCGTGTCGACCGAAACGAGCTCGGGAAATAAGGCCTCCGCATCGCGAACGCTCTCGCGCGCGCATGGAGCGGGCGTCGGCGGCGTCGAAAAGACGCGCCCAACGAACGACCCATTCGAGGCGGGCTTCTGTGCACACGATCTTCCCTTTTTGTCTTGCCGTCTCTCTCTCTCTCTCTCTGTGTGTGACTCTGCAAACAGGAGCCGTTTGCCCCCGAGGCAATAAGGTTTGGGCGCGATTCCTGCGCCCCTGCGAGGCTGGCGCGCGAAAGTTTGCGCGCTTCAACGACGGGCGCAATCTCTGGAGGAGCGAGTGTGCTCGCGGTGGCAATCAAGGAGACGCGCGGGGCTCGCTCTTCTTCCGTATCTACACCCGGCCCCATCTGGCTTTGTAATCGACGTTGACGCCCGCCGCTTCGTTCAATTCGCCCCGAATAGGCCGCTTCTGACAGTGATTGGATTGCGGACCCATTGCATCATTGCATAGATCCATTGTCGTTTCTTTCGTCGGGTTAAGATTGCTGAAGCGCGCGGTGCTTCCTAATAACTTCGTGGAGTGGCGTTCAGTGCGACCCCGCCGTACGGCAGCGTCTGTGCTCTGTGCTGTATACTTTCTTAGCTGCGTCAAACGCAAACCCTGCTGCGACGTCGTGCACCTTGGTGAGATGTAGAAAAAACCCGGGCCAATACGCCGACCAATTGAGGTATCAATTTAATAGAAAGAAGACGTTTCGGATCCCGCACGTAAACGTTCTTCACGAATAAAAGTGAAAACAGTCGTCATTGTTTTAGGTAGGACTGAAATTGTGAAAGCATCTTGCTGTTTGCAAACAGCGAGCTAGGCCCTGGACGGCTTCCGGTTTAGCCCACTGACACAACCTGTTAAATTTACCGGGCGAAAAAAAAAAGAAAAAAAAAAGAAAGTGGCAAGTAGCGAAGCTGTGTTCAAGCATGAGCCAACAGATTTTCATCGTTTTTCTTCTGTACATGAAGTCAGTTATGTAAGTCAAGCTAGCTGTAACCTAAACAACTATTGTCCTTGAGGCATTAAGCGCTTTTCTTTTATCTGTAAACGTAAAAAGAAACTTTTCTTACGTCGAGACGACAACCTAAAAACACCATTTTCGTTGACGTTTTTTTTTTTCGTCGACATTCAGCGAACGATCTTGCAGCTTAGAAGAGTCGACAAAGTGGTTTCAACGTCGGTTCTTTTTTTTCCGTCCAAGCTGCGGGGCTTTGACCTCGCCGAAACTTAATTGATCGATGAGCCTCGCTCGCGCACGACCCGAGTTTCCGTTTATTCATGCGCTGCCACGCAAGGCAAGTTTCGAAAAGTGTATGCTGGCGACATCGATGACTTTCTCTGAAGGTGGGCCTTATAAGCGGTTTTACTTTATTTCCCTAACGGTCTCTCGGCAAGCCGCACTAACCACAACGCTGTAATGGATCGACACAGCGTTATTTCTTACATATAGGGTTCTTGTGATTTGTGGCCTTATTATCCCGGCCTGCATGTCTGCCGTGGATAGATTAACTATTCCAGCTCCCACTATTCAGAGCTGTTTTGTTCCCTGGTGGTTCTCTCAGTTTCAATTCGGCAGTGGTAACGGCGATTTGGATGCATTCTACCATAAATGAAATATGCGATCCGCAGTCGGTTCCATGCAGGATTTTTTTTTTTTGAATTCCTATCCCTGGTTTCTTCGTCTGTTGGGAGTAGTAATGCTAATAATATCTGGGATTTAACGCGCTAAAACTACGATATCATTGAGAGGCAGGCCGTAGTCGAGGGATACGGAAATTTCGACCATCTGGTGCTCTTTAACGTTGACTGACATCGCACGGTACACGGGTCTCTAGCATTTCGCCTCCATCGAAATGCGACCGCCGCGGCCGGGATCGAATCCACGACATTCGGGTGAGCAGCCGAGCATCGCAATCTCTGTACCACCGAGGCGGACGAGTAGTAATGTTACGCGAAGTCCTAAAAGGGTTTGAGTGCGAGCTCGTTGGTATAAATCCACCGTGGGGAAAGACAGCGCTGCTTGAAAATACGGACAAGAAAGAACACATAACGCGGCGTGTTTGTGAAAGCGCTTGCATGTTCGCGAGCTTATCGTCTAAGAACAGCAACTTCACAGTTTGCGTCGTCGAATTACCCAACGAACTAAATTGTGGGAGTTCGGTAACTCAGTAAACTGTCAAAGGCAGTTGAAATGTAGCCAGGCGGCTGCTCCGAGATGCCTGTGGGGCATGATTGATTGCCTGACGTTCCAAATTACGGGCTCGTAACGGCGTCGGTAGTAGATATCGTAGACGTTGTTTGAAGCACTCAGTTCGAATCAATGCGTGCGAGGCACGCACATTGCGCCCGGGAAGCGGGTCATTTATGTCTGGCCCTTTCACCGCCAGTGCGTAGTTCTGTTCCCTTTTCTTAAGCCCCGAAAGGAGCCCACAGTTAGCCGTCGCGTGCGGTTCGCGAAGAAAAACACAGCAGCAAAATATGATGGTTTTCACGTATACTGTTAGAACGATCGCGCGGTGTTTTTGTTTATTTTCTTTTCTCGCCTTTCTTGCTTTCTACGGTCTTCTGGCGTGTCGTTTTGTAGCGCAACCAGCCCGACCTGCAGTGAGCAGAAACGTTTGCGTGCTTGAAGCGGAACGTTTGTGCAGCTCATTTGTGCAAACAAGCGAACGACTTCGTAAACAATAATAAAACATGTGCCCCGCAAATACAAACGACCTAAGCACTGGCACGAGCCCAATGAATCGAGCAGTATATGCTTTGTGCGCATGCTTTAGCATAGTAGCATTCCATTACGTCTCTCTCTGTTATTGCTTTGTTCTTTTTTCTTTGTGCTATGAAGAGAAGCTGCTAGTAGAAGACGCGGCTCTCTTGAAGACTGAATATATGTAGTAGTGCACTCGTAGTATAAAAGGGAGCACGAATAAAAGAGGTGATAGGGAAGAGGAGACTTACAAGGAGGGAGTCCCGACAAAGTGGCCCGGCATTGATGAAAGCCCAGCAGTAAGTGCTACGACAGCTGCGTTCGTTAGACAGAAGCAATTTGCTGTATTGTTCTACGTACGTGCTACCCCCCCCCCTTCCCTCCTCCCTTATACGCGTTCCACTGGTTTTCCTATTGATCGTGAGGCATTGTGTAAGCTCCCTCCTCCAAAGAAAAAAAAAAGGAAAAAGAGACGTGCGGATGGCGCTCGAGAACTTTCTGGCGCAAGACAGCGAGGAGAATCGGCGATAAAAGATAACGCCGTGTCCCCCCAGTAAAGCGTGCAGCGTTGCTCGGACCATGCAGTTGGCGAAGGCCAGTCGCAAGACGAATTCGCGCAGCACGTATAGGAATGGCTGAAGATGGGACGGCAATTGTGATTGGCCAGTACAAAGGAGCAGCGAATAGGAACTCTTCAGGAATGCGTGTGCTTTTTTTTGTCATTGAAGTGACAAACGCGAAGAACTAAAGTGTATGGGGCACCGACTATCCAGAAAAGGACGGAAAGTTGGGCTCCTTGTGTACGTGCTTCTGCCTCTCTCGTTCTTTCGTTTTACCGTTTCCTTCAGTGCGACGGGAACATATCGTCAATATTGAATGCCTATACGAGGAAGGGATAAAATGCAATGAAAAGGAATACCAATCAGGTTAAGAAGTGGCGCTCGTTCACTCCTTACATAATCACACACTCCATGAAGAATAGCTCCTCATGGTGCACGGCTAGAGGTCTGCAGCCGTGAAAGCGAACACCGCTCAGTATTCGTTATTGTGGGATAGCTAACACAGGACGAACGCAATTAAGTTCCAAGCACTCAATCTGTTCGCCACTTCTTTAGTGTGCGTTTGTGTGCGTGCGTGCGTGCGTGCGTGCGTGCGTGCGTGCGTGTGTGTGGGGGGAGGGCGAATTTTCATAAAACTTTTTTTTTTTTCTCTTTCGTACGTGCATTTTCCATTGGTCAGTTGGCTTCACTATTCATGTTCCGCATCGTGATTGGCTGAAATATTCTCTTGCGGAAGTTTTTAGCGTTAGGCGTTTTTGTGAGTACGGGCCCAGAATGCCGTAATGTGGAACGCAAATAGCGTAGCGAACGCTAAAACAAAGTGAAAATATCGAAACCGGACGCGCGATCGGACTAAACTTGACACCCACAATGTCAGGGTGCCAGCTATTTGGGTGACCGACCGATACGTCAAAGCTTCCGCAGCCGAGTTAGGAGATCGCACGAACGATTCGAAGCTGCGACTACCGGATCTCGACGCCGGTGAAATGCAAGCGTTCGCGCATAGAGACGAAGAGCGCAAGTTACGTATTTACTACGCCTAGGCGGTCAAAATTGGTCCGTTGCCCTTCCACTGCGGAATGTCTCACAGCTACGAGCGCTCGCCACGTTGCTAGCACGTACTTATGACAGATCATTGCCAGAAAAAAATCATTTCAGACTGCCGGACACATAAGTAGTCACAGCAGAGATGTACGGATGTGTTACTGCGTGTTCTTACGAGCAACAAACCTGCATAAACGACTCTAGTACTGGCAGTTATGCTGTGCTACGAACAGTGATGGGGATTGTGTGCATATTCTGTAGCCTTCCATTGTGGGGTAACACACCGGGTGTTTGTTCTAGTTAACCTCCTTACCTTTGTCTTCTTTCATCTTTCTCTCTGACCGGATTAATCAACCTCTGAGCGACCGAATAGCCTTGCGAATTTATCGTCTGATTAACTGAAAGCTCTGATAGCTTGCACTGCACGGCACTGTGCTAATGAGACAAAGAGTGTAGGCTGCGACGAGACACACACGCACGCTCTCGGGGCGAAGTAAAGCCGCGAACGAAGCCTTGGTCACCATACCTTGGTTTTCGTGAGCTTTCTTGTAGTCTCCCTGTGCGATGGTCTGCTCCTCGAGACTCCCACGAAAAAGAACTAAAATGGATGCAGCGAAAGAAAGCTTGACGTATGTCTTTCTCCAGCGAATCGGGGATGTCGCAAGATGGCCGAGTTGCGCCTCGATAAAACGATCAAGCACCAAACGGCTGCTGCCTGCTGCTGCTGCTGGGAAACGTGCCGCTGTCCGCGTCTCGATACCACTGTAATGAACCGTAAGAGAACTCCCCGTCGCCGTTGTGAAGAAGCGAAACGTGAGAGCAGTGGTCTGTCCAACTCTTTTGCTACTGCTTTTCTTTTCCCTCAATAGCGCAGACGGTTACGCAAACTTCACTGCGAAGAACAACGTGACGGACCAAACTTGATGGCGCGCTAGCACATCACGACCACTTGGTGATGATAATCCTTCGAGACGTAGTGAGAAATCAATCCTGTTCTTTCCAATTGCTCAGCGCGCTACCCTGAGCGGCAGGACAGAAGCGAATGAAAGTGCTCATAATGTATAAATTGCTGACCGCTGTGAACGAATATGCGAGCGCATAGATTGTGTCTAGATCGCCGGAGTGGACGCCTTTATCTTCGCGTCCCGGATAACCAATTCGCTTTGACTTTAAATGTTGGTTTCGTGGGACACTGCCGAATGATTCCGGTATGGCGTACCGTTTACAGAAGCAGGTCACAGCAGGTCGTACGTGCGGACTCATGCTTATGTTATGGGGCGGTGAGGGCGCGAACGCACTCGCACCTTCCTGTAGGTCCACTGGTGGCATGGACGGTGGTTGCCAGTCACGTAATCAGTTGATCGTTCGATTTAATTTACTAAGGTAAACTGACTTTAAGGTGACTAAAAAGAGGAACATTGAGCTATGTTGGAGAGGTGAAGTACGCCTCGAGAATTCCACGAACGGCGGCCGATCCTCTCGTCAACGGAGTTTTGGCTTACCGGAGAAGTTAAAAAAAAAAATCGAAAAATCGCTTTAAAAAATAAAGTTCTGGCAATAGTTTTTCACGTCAAGCATGACGTAGTGATTTCAGCATGATGTCTGCTATGCACTTCTCAATAGTATATGTACAGACAAATATTGTATCTGAAAGAGCCAGCCTTAAAACCTACAGAAGTTTGGGCGTCCTTGCTCAACAGTTGTACTCCGCCTTGGGGAGCACTTCCTTGACATGGATAAGGCCAGGCGTGTGCGAATATTTTATATCCTCGAATACTCTATCGAACATTACGATGTTCGATATTTACTTTGGCTCGATATCATTATTCCAAGTTTTCGAAGTAATCGAGACAAATGAATGTGCGCATTTTCCGTGTGTAACGCGCCTGAAAGGTGGTTTCACTGCGTCGCGATATTGTTCTGCCGTGAAGTCACATTTTTAGGAGGAATATACACTGCCGTGAAGCTATAACTCAAAGTGAAGTTTGTATATTACCTGAACACTTATTAAACTTTTTAAAAGTGTTTAAGCCTGATTATGCCCACTAACTGCGGTAAATTATAAAACGTTTAGACTATAAGTTCTAAAATTATTGGATGATATTTGTTCGCTTCGAATTGGTTCCGATCCCAATAAATTGATAGTCGCACAAGGCTTCATAAAACACCTCGCGCCATTTTTTGGAAGCACCACTAAGAATCGAAGGGCTATTTGCCCGTTCGTTGATATGTGACTCGATTATCAATGATTGTGCCAGTCCTTTCCGGACTCAATCTCTTAGGCACTTCCGTGTCAATCCGGAGCAGCAAACTGTTTGTGACACCTCGTGCCTGTATACAGCAGCTTTCGCGAATACTCGTATGCGCGTTTGGTTTGGCAGTGTGCAATAATTTAGTTAACGAAGTTTTTTAGTCTAGAGCTGCAGAGGCTGCTCCGTGTATCTACCTGGCGTACTGCCCCAAATGGTTGGGATTAGAGATAGGGACGCACGAACCCGAATCGCGCGAATATGCTATAAGCACGGGGTGCGCGTGGACCCTGGCTGGTCAGTGTCTGAGCTCTCTAGCGCGCTTTTCTCTGCGACGAGTAGCTTTTATCGGAAAAAGAGGGGGCGCTCCCGTCGACGTGAGAGACCGCGACTGGGTGGAATGAAGCGTCTCCATGGCAACGAGCGCCGGCCCGCGCGCGCCATGGCGGCCGCGGCGGCGGACTTCGGAGGCCGCCCCCACTGTGCCAGCGGTCGTCGTTGCGAGCGCGCGGTCCTGCGCGCCTCCCATTTTTTTACGCGCACCTCTCCGCACCCGAGGCTCTGGCACGCCGTCGGTGGCTTCCGCTGGGATAGCCACTGCAGGGTCGACGCCAAACAGCGCTCGGACCCGGCGAGGGAGTCGCTGGCGCCCTCAAGCCTTCCCGTTCCGTGCGAAGTGGACCGACGTTGAAGTCCAAGTTCATCGGTTGGGTTGGAGAAACCGGGAATATCGTCTGCTCCTTGTGAACAAAGCCGGCGGCTTCGGAACGCTCGTCCCGTCTTGCTTCTACTGCCGCTAGTGCTTCTGCGTTTCGCGGCTGCCCACTGCTTCATTCTTGGTTTGCCGGCGGTGTGCTTCGTTCGCTGCACGTGTTTGTTCGCAGTGCGTGATATAGTGCCCAGTTCTTACTTCACCGAGTGCGTGCGTGTTCGAGGCGGAGTTCGGGCTTGACTCCTCCGCTCACCCTCGAGTGCTCCGCGTACGAAACAAAGAAGGGGGCGTGTACCCGAGAAGCCAGCCCGCGAGCGTGCCCGAGTCGGGTGATGTGGGGTTGTGGCCTGTGCGTCGCACCGGCCGGAAACTTTGAACCGCGCGCCGTGTTCTCGTCGAGTGGCTTATCGGTCGCTGCTATCGCGTGTGTAGAGATGTGGCTCTCACCTCCGGCCACGTTGTAGGACCTCTCTTTCGCCGAGCGAACTGATTCCGCGCGAAGGACACTCACTCGGCTGGTAGAGCCGCAAAAAAGTATGCTCTGCGCTCGGAACACCGGCTCGTCGAGTTGCTGCAAGTTGAGCGCGCCTCCTTTGTCGACAGTGTCGTGCGCGCTAGTCGCGTAGAAGTCGTGGCGACGTGCTCCTCTCCGCGTCTCGTGTCTATGTGAAAGCCCGCGCATAATATAATCGGACGCGTCGTTTTCGAATCGACTCTTTCTCGTCTCTGAACTCACGAGCGTCTAGCGATTCCAGCAGTCATCTTTCACACCAGTGCGTTTGTTGTTGGTGGTGCTAGTGTGTGGTTCTCCGTGGGGAAGCATCAGAGTCACCGACTTGACCGCGCTCAACATCGGTGCTTCGCCAGTTTGTATTTTCTCTTACGCCCCGCAGCTCGCCCGTGTCTCGTCGCTGCCTGTGCTGCGTTAAACCACACGGCGCGTGCTAACCTGAACGCCGTGGACGTGCCGGTAAAAACGCGACGCGACTTAGCCGCCCGACGGAGCTCTTTGGAACCCGGCTTCTGTCTCCGCAGATCGCGGCGCTTTCCCTACGGCACCGGAAACCGGCTTTAGCTGAACGTGAGTATGCCGACGCGCGTCATCTTTCCTGTACCGTGTTTTCCCGTTTTTTTCCCCAGAAAGCAGCCTCACTAGTTTGGAAAGTTGGCCGAATGCCCATTTTGAGAAGTGCGGCGCTGTACTCGATGGCGTGCATCACACGGGGAAAAAAAAAACCCCATCACACAGAAAGTGAATTTCAACGTGTAACAAAACCGAGCAAACATTGTTTTGAACTTGGTGTCAAAAGAGCTGTAGAAATTCCGCTAAATCGGTAACCTACAGCAAATGCCTGAACCGAAGGGAACATACACACCGATTTGGCACAAGTTCAGCGCTGCTTCCTTGCAGCTTTCGTTTAACATCGTTATCTTTAATTAATTGCTGTGGACCGATGTGGACGCTTGAGTTAATAAGTGCACTCATTCCCATTAGGATGACGCTACTACTGTGAGGTGTTGGTCTTGAATTCTAGATTTACTAACAGGGGACTCAGGAAAATGTTTCCTTGCAAGAGTTATAGACATGAAATAGCGACAACGTGGTTGTTTTGAATTGGAGTGCTATCGCGTTACTACAGTTTCGCAGGCACAGTTCTCGCTGCGTGAACAATTAAGCTCACTGTCTTGTGTGGCGTGACCAAGTTTTCTTGCTCTCTGGAAGTCGAGAGAGAGACACCGAGAAGGGCTTTGAACGTCTGAATAAACAGCGGTGTGTCGTAACTCTTTAAAGAACACAAACCTAAACACGGAGCTTTGGCAACGGAAATTCACACCCGGAAAACATTTCTTTGCCCCTGGAAAGAATTACGCGCATTTATTATTCCCTTCTTTTCTTTTTGTTTACATCAGCCTATGCACATTCATGTGCCGGCGCTCTTTCATGCTGCTATAGCGCCGCGGATTGCGCGTGAATAGCCATAAGCTACGAGCATTTCTTTCAGGGCCTTGTTTTTCCGAAGTGTGACGATCAGGAAACCACGCGCTGTTAGCGCGCCGCACTGATGCGGGCGCACGCTGCTCTCCTCCTCTCTCGCTCGCCGGCAGTTTGCGTTCGGGGCCACTGACCCCCCGAGTTTCATTTCCTGCGGGGCGACCGGCTGGCATCATCGTTTCACTCTCGGAACAACTACGCCAATAACGGATATGACTTTTAAGTTTTTCTTTATTTTCTGTACTTGCATCGCATATACCCCGTAGCCCAGTTTAGGCGCACAGTGTTATCACTTACGTTCGCGTAATTCGAAGGTTGTGGACTTTAAGACCTACCAAGTTAGGTCATGATCATTACGCTACATTTAGAAACAACAATGTCCCATTTGCTTTCCTTGGCTTAAAGAAACGAGGCCCTCGAACAATTCAGCTTCTTCCGTATTCACATTCGGGTGTTTTATGTGCCAGAACCACAATTCGACTATGAGGCTTGCCGTAGCGAGGGACTGCGGATTAATATTTACCGCCTGTGGTTCCTGAACGTACATTTAAGCACACGGGTGTTCTCACATTTCGCCCCCATCTAAATTCGGCCGCCGTGGCCGGAAGTCGAACCCGCGTCCTCGAGCTTAGGAGCGCAGCACTTTACCTGCTAAGCTATCACGGTGGTGCAGTTTTGTTATAGATCGAGTTCAAACACCATTCTTTCTCTCTCGCAGAAGGGCATGTCTCCTGTTTTGTAGCGTGTGCTTGATATAGAAGGGTCTCATACACTCGCAGGCGATTCATGGCATTTCACCAGCGATCGCTAGTCGTCGGTAACGTTTCAGTATATTTCGCTTATCTTAATTTGCCTACCAGCACCTTCTGCTAGGGCAGCTGTCTAGAGAACTTTTTTCTGGGCGGTCGTTTTTAAATTCCGCCGATGATGTGATGGTGTACGTTTCAATGACGCTACGCAGTGGTTTGTCCCTAAAGCGAAACGTGTACAGTCATCGCATTTTACTGGTACTAACACATGTGGCAGAAATTGGGAGGACAAGTAGTCGTATGTGTACTTTTGATACCGCGAATTACTATGCCTAAGGGCAGGCTTTCGAAAGAGTAAAAAAAAAACAAAAAAAAAAAAAACCCGAGAATACTTGAGGAGAATTTCAGGAGTACTCAGTGTGCGATGGAAGTGAAGATGTACCTTTAAGCATATTTTCTTGTAACTGTCCTCTCTTTTTCGGAAATATTTGTTAAAAATTCGTGGCCTTAAATTATAACTTCACTGCCTAGCGTCACTTGAATGTAACTCTCTAAAATCCAACAAATTTTATGGAAATTGGTCCTGCGCTGTCTCATAGGTTTATGAACACTTTGGTATTTTTGCGCGGAAGTGGCGAAATTTTGCTTATCTGCACAGTGTCAGCGGCAGGGAAACGTGTTTGCGACGTTAAAATGACACTTGGCAGGCTTCATTTCATATAGCGTTCCCTAAGATTTCAAGCTGTCGCTCTACGGCGTAGCTTGGTTAAAAGTTCTGGCTGAAAGAAAGGAAGGAAGGAACAGGAAAGAGTGGAAAGGCGGGGATATTAACCAGTGTAGAATAACTGGTATGCTACCCTACACTGGGGAAAGGGATGGGAGAGAGAGAGAGAGAGAGATGTTTTAATGAAAAGCTGGAGATGTTTCCTGGCTATTCGCCTGACATGCTACTCCAGGTGCTCCAGGGTGATTATTATGATATATACACTGACAACCACACATACATACATAAACTGCACT
This sequence comes from Rhipicephalus sanguineus, assembly GCF_013339695.2. NCBI lineage: Eukaryota > Metazoa > Arthropoda > Arachnida > Ixodida > Ixodidae > Rhipicephalus > Rhipicephalus sanguineus. The sequence continues at coordinate 157,440,307 of NC_051181.1, read as the reverse complement.
GTTTACAAAGTTTGGGTCAGGCTTGTGGCCCGCAAGAAAATCAGCAGCGCTTTCGTTGCGCGTAACGCACAGGTGCTGTTTTGCCATGGGCCCAGAATGTGCCGCAGTTCTAAACACGAGTCCTGTTGAAGGTGCAAAGCCGCCTTCAGAGATCGTCTTTCTGTTGCGTATCGCCTGCATTCGCAGAGAACGTGTTTTAGGTCTTCTAGGACGTTACATTGAACGCACAATGGTGAGTCCGACAACTTCATTTTGTTCTTGAAGTAATGAGTGTAGGCGACGTTTAGTCTGATGCGGTGCAAGCATGTTTCCTCTTGTCTGTTGAGGTCTCGCGGCATATCGAAGGCACACGATGGATCAATTTTGTAAAGAGGCCCATACTGGTGACTGGCATCTGTCCAGAGGGAGTTTCAAAGTTAGAAAAAATATACAGAACGAGAGAAAGAGAGAGGGGGGGGGGAGCGTGCACAGAGTCACACTCCTTGCAGTCACGATATTACCGTTGGACCGTAACCACTTGTGTAAGTCTGTCTTTAAGAATTTTAACAGTTCTGGCTGAAAGTAGGTGGGGATCCAACCTGCAGGTCTATCCAATCTTGCAGGTCTATGTTTCCTGTAGTGTCATGCCAGTTCCGACTGGAAATGTCAGAAGAACAATCGGCGCGAAGGATCCATTTCCTCGGCGCCGCTCGGTAGGCAACTGCTGAAATCAGGCTCTTGCAGCGGGAAATCCCTCGTGGTTTCCCCGCCAGAACACGATCTGTGACCGCGACAGCTTTCTGCCCCTTCGAGTGACGCTGCCGTGTTATGCAATGGCTGTTCGCTTGACCTTACTGGGCTTCACAGAAACCCTGCGTGAGAAGCGTGCTCAGTTTCGTCCTTCCGGGAAATTTTCCTGACTGCAAGTTCGCTCCTACGCAACGCTGATACTGTTAGGTTTGATTGGGGCGGTAATTATTGAATCATTACTGGTTGGGTAAGTGCTGGCTGTCTTTCTTGTCTGCATGTTAGTTACGCGAGAATGATTATGCGCTGAGATGAGTGAACGGTTGTTTTAGGTATTGCTGTAGCTTCACACGTAGCTACATGAAGCAGACGCAGTCGTTTGTGTCTACTTTGATTATTACTTTTATTTTGCTCGTAAGAAACGTAGCCGCGTGCAGCTGAGTCGAGACAGTTGTTTATATTTAGCCCCAGGTCCTGAAATGTTTTATTTTCTTTTTTCGGCAATTTATTGCCCAACCCAAATGACTATGCCAGAACAACTCGTCCTAGTGAAACTTTCCCATGACGCTGTAGCCAGGGTGCTTCGCAAAACTCCAACCGAAATAAAAACATTAAAAAAACGTGTTATGCTTATTGGTAACATCGGTATCCGACGGGATCTAGCTTTGAAGCACTACTTTCCTCAATGGCCCACATTTATTAATTAGCTTCTGTATTGTATGTGTCATGTGATACGTGAATTCCCCGCAGTGGCCCGAAAGTTTATTCGCATAGTGTTCTGATTTTCCTTTCTTGTGCCACTAACCACGCGAGGTGTTGACGAGAGATGTTAGCGTGTTGGTCCAAAATGTGCGTCGCTGCGAGCTCGCAAAAACGGTCAGTTGTCTTCGCGCGCTGACTGTCACATCGTAAACACACATTTGTAAGGCCTGTATTGTAATATTTATGAGGCAAGTGTCAGTGACACACTGTCACATTCTGTGCGCGCAGAATTCAGTATGTGTTCGTATCGTTCGTATCGCGAATGCACTGGCTGCGCTGCACCGGCGGTCATGCCCTCAACGACCGCATAATACGCTATTGAATGTCAACCGAGTTTGTTTCCTTGACGTTCGCCATACGCGCACCCTGCCTAGGGCGACGTTGCTTCCTGCGTGTGACGCCGCCGCCGCCGCTGAGATCTCTCTGCAGCGCGGTTTCATCCCCGTGGCTGACAGCCGGCGCTTTATTGACTCTAATACGGCTCCGCTGTTTTCTTCTTCTGCTTCCACCGGCGCCTCCGATGTTTCGTCTCGCCTCCGGACTTGTCTACGTCGCAGTCATCGTCACTTCGCATCTCGCTCGACTGCGTGCATAGCTTCTCTATAAGGCTCCCGGAACTGACTCTGCCGGTGCCTCTGCGCCGTGCTGGCGAAGCGAGCTGCGATGTTTGCCACGAAATTGGCCCAGCGCACCAGTAATAAACTAACGAGCCACGAAAAGAGCAAATAGAGAAGAAAGGGAAAGGCGGGAAAGGTAACCAGATAAAAAAAAAAAAAAAAACATCCGGTTTGCTACCGTAGGCTACAGGAAAGTACAAATTTAAGAAAATATGTAGAGAGGAGGAGGCAGGGTGCACTTGCGTACAAGAACTCAGGATCATGATTATCGCCATTAATAATTTTGCCTAAACCTAGCTCAACGCGTGCTAGCTCGCGTTGATTACAGACTGTTGTCAGGACAAGTCATTCCTGTGTGCCGGCCGACTTCATAACCAACGGCAACAATGCGATGAAAGCAGTACTGCAATCATTAGGGACAGCAGACCGGTGCAGAATGCCTGGAGGAGCTAAATACCGGGTAAACGCTCTCTGCAGTGTTTCACAAACCGATTGAGGTGACTTCTAACAACGCTGTCAGAAGGAATAGCTTTAGGATTTCCGCGAGCCGTCCCAGCGGGCTGTTACGAATGCCTTATTGCAGTTATTACGAATAACAAACCTGCATGAGCGACTCCAGTATTGACGAGGTGTCATCCTTTGTTGTGAACACTTGTGATTGTGTACGTGGTCAGTAGCGGTTTCTTTCACCCTCTCTTATCTTTCTGGTCTCCTTCGCCGTCCTCAGTGTAGGTCCACAAATGTGGTATTTGTTCTCGTTAACCAACCTTTCTAGTCTTCTCTGCAACAAATGTGCTGCTGCTACTACTACTACTACTACTACTACTACTACTACTACTACTACTACTACTACTACTACTACTACTACTACCACCACAATTACTACTACTACTACTACTACTACTACTACTACTACTACTACTACTACTACTACTACTACTACTACTACTACTACTACTACTCGTTGATGCAGCGCCCTGCGCGCCTCGACGGCGGCGGCGGCGGGCGACTGGCGCTGGCTTTTGCTCGCTTCTGCTTTGTCTGGGCCGCGCGCCGCCTGAAATCGATCTCGCGTCCTGCTGCGGCGGCGACGACGGAGCAGAGGAGACACGCGCTCGGCGCCGGGGCTCCTGAGGAGAAGAGCAAAGCACTGGGGGAAACGACATTCGCACTCGTGCAAGCGCTGCTGAGGGGGCGCTCGTCTCGGCAAGCGCGCACGCACGCCTTGTGTGCCCGCGCGCTCTGTACTCGTTTTCCATCGTCGTCGTCTTTGTGATTTGCTTCGGCGTCGACGTAGTCTCACCAGGCTCTTGTCGAGATGGGGCACGCGTCTTTTGCTGCAGACACCACGCGTGGAGCGGCGGGATTGTTGGGGGCGCGTGGTACAGGCGTAGGCGTGACATTTGCCTGCTGCTGCTGCTGCTGCTGCTGCTGACGACGACCAGGGACACGATTTCTCGGTTTTCTCATCCGGCATCTCCCTTTCCACCATCTGTGTGTTTGATATTTTGTTTTTGTTCTTGCCCGACCCCGTGCTCATGTCGCTGTGTTGACAGCCGCATGCCGCGTGGTCTTTGCTTCGCGTTACTATATTCCCCAGTGTTCTCGCCTTATCTTGGAGAGAGTTTCCGGGTTGAGTTTCCGACGGCACCGATCTCGCGTTGTATACGTCGCGACGCGCGGTTCACTCGAAACTCGAACCGTACCTAATCTGCGTGTTTAAGAGCACGAGGTTAGGTTTGAACGAATAAATTCGGAGCTTGTCCGTTATTGAGCTTGGGATCGTCTGCACCCGTGAGGGGCAGCATTCTACGGAGCTGGAGTCTCTATTTCACGCAAAGCATCGAACCGTACAAAGAGCGTGTAAAGTCCCGAACCATGTCATTACTGGGTTTAGAGTTGTCTAAACATTTGCCGTGAACGAGGTGGGCAGGTTGGTGAGTCAGAAATGCTACACATTCTGAGCACGGGTTGCTCGTTCGCTTCGGAAGTGCGCCGGATAGGGCAGCAATGCGAGGACGAGCATACGAAGGGAGCGTTTGTTTCGTCTCCTTTGCTCTTGGCCTGTCTCGTACTTCTGAAGCCACGCAGCACCATCTATGCCAATGTAGCATCCTACTAAGACTTGTACCCCTGTATGTTGAACACACCTTGGTCTATTGTGATGACATTGCCGTCATCATTTCAAAGCACTAATGCCGACACACCATGGGAGAGTACTATAAAAAGACGAGCGACAGGCTTTTCCTTCTCTTTCTTCACCCGCCACGGTGGTCCAGTGGCTATGGTACTCGACTGCTGACCCGAAGGTCGCGGGATCGAATCCCGGCCGCGGCGGCCGCATTTCGATGGAGGCAAAATGCTAGAGGCCCGTATATTGAGATTTAGCTGCACGTTAAAGAACCCCAGGGGGTCGAAATTTCCGGAGCCCTCCACTACGGCGTCCCTCATAATCATATCGTCGTTTTGGGACGTAAAACCCCCAATATTATTAATTGTATTATTATATCATTCTCTTGCTTAAAACTACACTTTCGCGTTGCAGTAGTGCCATGTGTTCGCCAACTAGGACCTGAACAATTCCTTCTGATAAAATTTTTCTTAACTAGTTGCCGCCATTCCGTTTCGCAAAACCATCTCTCTTTCCCTCTCATTTGTATTTTTTTTATACGCACGAAACGCAAGGCACATTAACGCACGCGCGCCGGCGTCGGTCAGTGCTCCGGAATGGGCAACTAGGGAAATGCGCAGCCGAAATGCTGCGCAATGACTGCGGATAACTGCCGAATGGTTTCGCGTCCGTGATCGAGCGGTGTTTTTCTTTTCGCGCGCATATATCGAAAGGGCCATTCGCGCTAGAGATCGCTGCGAGCACTAATTAGCGTAATAGCATCTTTTAAGGCGCCGAATTGATATGTTATGGCGGGACTGAGAAAGCGATCCAGTTGTGCGAAGTTCGCATTATAGACGGCGGCGTCGCTTAGAGCATGCGGATTAATCGGAAACCCAAAACTCGGAGTAAGAACGGCAGTAGAAAAAGACAGGCGAGGGCGAAACGTTGCTCAGGAGTGCGGTAGAGATTAATTGAAGGCATTGTAACCCCCCCCCTTTTTTTTGTTTTACTTTTACGCTTAGCACTGGGCTCACTGATGACCTCGTTCTTTTATTTTTGTTCTCCTGTGCCGATGATTCCAGTGCTGCAGATATCCTTGAAATTTTTTTTTCTTTCGCTTCAAATGGTATTTCAGCTTGATATAATTAGGAAAACTTGTGACCACTGCGGTCCTTCAAGATACGCCCAGGCACCGTTCAGATGTCGTAGCGCGAGTTTTCTTTTTTTTTCTTTATAATTGTGATGTATGAGTATTATTATTATTACGTTACCCTCCTCCACACTACCCCCTTAATGTTTAGAAAGTTGTCGTCAGAATGTATTTTGTCTCGTCTTTGAGACTTTCGTAATGCACGAGTCTCAATCTGTGGGAAATTCTTTTTTTTTTTTCATTATAGAAAAAGAAGAAATCGAAAGACTAAAATGGGAATGTTGTGACTACTCGTCCCCATAATTTACCTTTCGAAGCTGTCTCTGTCTCGTTCATCCGTAGGTGATTATTATGAGTCGAATAAAAAAAAAAAGGCGGACGATACCACGCGGAGTTCGCGACCTGTTCTCGCAAGGAAGTATTCCAACAAACCTCCTACGTAGTTGCTTTCATTTTTATTTATCGTGGAGAGCAACATTCTGCCAGACTTCAGTATCTTCATTCATCGGGCACAAAAGTCGTGCCCGATATTCATCTACTGGAGCCTGTGAAGGATTTGCCGTTTCTTTCCCCCTTCCTGCTTCGAATTTTTTCTTAAATACCGGCAAGCGAGCTTCACTGCAATGACAAGGTTGATGCAGTGAAGACAGCTTTTTTCAGTGAAGGGTAGGTTTTATTTGTACTGTTGCTGTAATTAAGCAGCACCTTAAAGCAATAAGCAGTCGGCGTGCTTTGTCTGATTCTCGGGCTGTCTCGTGCATTCAAGATATTTTCTATGGCATCGAGGTGCTGTTAGATGCGATCAGCGACGCAGCCAGACACTAAAGAGAAAAACGATTTTATGCGTATTGGTAAATTACAATTTCGCAATAACGAGAACGCCACTCCTATCGCGGGAAGACGCTTGGTAAGCGAGAAAACGCGCGAAAAGAAAATGAGGATGGCGACGCCACCTTGAAATTCCCGCACCAAACACCGTGACGTCATAGATTTTGATGGCGTCTACTAAGTGGTATGTAGTTCCTAATTGGTAAAAATTAAGGACATTGTCCTCTGAAGGGGCCATGAACTTAGCATACCAAGATTCAGGTAATTTCGTTGAGCCAATGTCGCCAAAATGCGAAAAATATACACTGAAATTCGTGACGTCACGCGCGGAGATTTCGGCGGGAAATTTAAAAATGAAACTCTGACCTTGCCTTTCTCCTCTGTTAATAAACTTATGATAATGAAATTAACGACGTTAGATTTCTCAGACTACAATTTATCAATCAACTGATTCATTGTTTGACTTTAGTGTCCCTTTAACGCAGTACTTTTCTTTTTTTCAAAATGCAATTTTCATATGAATGTGCGGACCGACATTCGTCAACGCTCGCTCCGACTTCCCGTGCGCTGTTTTAAGAAGAAAGCTGCGCCCTGCATTTCAGAAGCGAGCAACCCATACACAAGAACAGCGAGTGGGATGAGAATGAATAATTGTTCCTATCGTTGTAATTCAAGCGTACTGGTGTGTGTATATTTACTGACAGACAAAGTACAGACAAAGTGATGCAAAGAAGGAATGTTTGTCGAGTAGTTTAAAGAGTGCGCATGATTCTGTCCATCTCTCTTTGAATCTGTCTCTCTTTTCGCCTCTTCATCCCTTTTCCCAAAGCAGGGTATCAAACAGGACGAGCGTTTGGTTAACCTCCCTGCCTTTCGTTGCTTCTCTCTCTCTCTTTCAAATTTTGCCTCGGTTCCAGCGCCGCAGCAACACATAATTTCACAGGCTGAGTTTTATTTTTCAAAGCGAGAGGCTATCGGAGACGCAGTAGTGAGTGGCTCCGCATATGATTTCGGTGAGCTGGCGCTCCTTAACGTGAACATATATCGGCGTCTGACCGTAAAGAGAGAAGAGAGAAGAAATAATAGAGAAGGAAAGGCAGGGAGGTTAACCAGTATAGGACAATCGGTTTGCTACCCTACACATGGGGAGAGGGTGGGGGAAATTTAAAGATGGAGAGGAAAGAGAGAGAGAGAAAGATAGAAAGATAGCACATGACACTGCACACACAAAATCAGTCGGTCACTCTTGCGTGGTAGGCGTCAGTTCTGTCACAGCCGCTTGTCCAAGTTCGTTTCTCTTAAAAACCTCACCAGTGCCTTCGTCGCCTTCAGCTGTGATGTCTTCTGTTGACGACATGCAAGAACTCTTTCAAAAGACATTTGTCTACTGTCAAGGCGCGCTAGAACGGACGCCAGTGACTGTCTCTGAACATTATACGCCGGACAGTCGCACAGGACGTGGTATCGCTTATGGCTAGGGGTGGCATTTACGAAGTCCTATTCCTTTCGGATTGGAATGGCCGACAACGCTCTTTGCGATGCCTGCCGTTGCGAGGAGACGCTACACCGTAAAGAAAGTTTTAGCTAGTCCTTGTTTCTGCGAACCATTGTTTGCCGTACTGTGCGCTCGCCATGATGCAAGTTCTGTTAGTATAAGAATAGTAATTGTCGGGGCTTTACGTCCCAAAAGCACGATATGATTGAAAGACGCCGTAGTTGTGGGCTGCGGAAATTTCGACCACCCAGGGTTCTTTAACGTGCACCTAAATTAAGCACACGGGTCTTTACCATGTCGCCTCCATGGAATTGCGGCCGCCGCGGCCGAGATTCGATGCCGCGACTTTCGGGTCAGCAGTCGAGCACCATAACCACTATACCACCGCAACGGGTGCAAGTCCAATTAGGCTTGGAAACTTTGTAAGAAAAAAGAAAAGTTACCTAAGAAGGAACACAGAAATGAAAGAAGAGGGAAAAGGATGTAGTAGGAAAAGAAAAGTTTCAGACCATAAACAGATAATCTCCGCTCTCGTGGACAAAAAGGGGAAAACGGTGGAGTGGGGATTATACGTGCGACACCAGCTGTCGGGAGTTGTACCGCACTTCCGTGCGACTGCGCTCTTCTTCCGCGGTGTGACGCGCGTCCCGACGCGGTCGAGTAGGCGCGTTTTTGGGCGGTCTGGCACTAACGAGACGAACGGAGGGTGCGCTGCCGCACTTTGTGTCCGCCCGTATAGTAGCTGCTGCGTTGTGGGAAGCGGTGGGTTGGCCGCCGTGTGTCGGAACCGGTGAATTCTTAATGTCGGGTCGTGCTCGAGGAGACGACCGAACGTCGCGCACGTCTCGTGGCACCACGCCGCTGGCTGCCCGAGAGGCGGATGATTTATTCGGGAGACGCGAGCGCGACGGAGTGACTGCGGAGGGGGCGAGGAAGCGCTGCTTTCCGCCTCGCTCGTAGTCGGGCGGACAGAGTGGTCACGTCTAGGCCGCGTCGTTACATCTCCATCAGAGCGCGTGGGCGGGCGCAGACACGCGTGCGCCCGGCGTCCGCTCCGGTCGTACACACACCTGCGCGTGTCGGTGAACGAGCGTGCTGCACGTGCCACACACGTGAGCCGCCCGTTCCAGCCCTGTCGTACCGGTCCACTTCGACGGCTCGTACTCGGGCCGTCGTGCTTCCGCAGCGACATCGATATTGCGCACGCTATTTCGGCGCTTCATCTTGTGTCTGGCCAATAAAATTGGGGTTATTAAGACAGAAGCCTTATATGCCTCAACAACCGCGAAAATTGGCCCTCGGCGTCCCTAGTGTACTAGCAAAGACTATGCAGTGAGACTACCGACATATCCAGGGGTTTGGTTTAGAGTTATTCAGTGAAACTCGTGGTAAGAGTCGTTGAAGCTTGTGGTCTTTTCGTGGTGGCAAGCATCGGAGATACGTTTTTAAATGCGAAGCATTTCTTAGCGAACCTTTGGCACTTTTAGCGCTTCTGTCTATCTAGCCGCTGTCTGGGTGCTCTCATGATCGCCTCCTTTTAACTTGGTGTAGACCAAAATTTGCATCGGAGGGTAAGAGGATTTGACGAATACGACTGTCGAGTCGTGACATGAATAACATGAAAATCCTGTCCCGTACATTGTCAAACCCTTTCCTCCAGACACGTGAGGCACATACCCGTTTACCACGGGCCGGGGTGTACTCCACAGGTGATTGACAGTTTATATCTGCCTAGGAACGGCGAGAACAGACATTGGTAATTAAAATGCGAGAACGTTAAGAAAAACCGACGTCGGCAGCGCTGACTCGGCGAATGGAAAGAATAAAAATGAGGATCCCAGCAGGAATCGAACCCAAGCATTCTGCGTGGCAATCAGGTATTCTACCACAGAACCACGCCAGGTCTTATTATAAACTGGTTTGTTAAAACAGCCTATGCAGGCGTAATGTCGGTGCAACGTTAATTGTGGTTGTGGTGCTGGCTATCTAATTTTAAAAGAAAGCAATAAACACTACATGTGTACTCCTACGATACAGGCGTCATATCAGATTAACGTCGGTGGTTCCAGTGTTGGCTCCGCTTTAATAAACGTTACATTTGTATTCCTATGATTCAGCAAGCTATATTGAAGCATTTCTCGACCCCGGAGGAATACAATAACGAAAGTTACGTGATATTCACGATTGCACCATAAAGCGCACTTAGTTTTGATAATACTGACGTATGTACTATAACGTGAGGGCGGACGTTACGTCGCACCATAAGTTACCTTTTCAACGCCAGTGTTGTCGACGTGCCTGGTAAGCCCACGGTGTGCACACAGCTACTACACTTGCAAAAAACACGTCGCTCCACCTCGTAACGCTCGGCTTAAAGCCATAAAATACAGCATAAAAGCACTGGCTGCTTGCTTCGCATAAAACCGATTCCCGCAACGCGTGGGATCTGCCGAATTTTATTTTATTCGTTTTTTTCGATGTAATTCGTTTCCCCGTCTATTAGGCTCCTGTTTTGGTGGGAACGCGCTTTCTGACATCCCGTACATAGGCTTAGCGAGAAACCAGCACGCCTTCTCTCAGTGCGGTCGCTTTCGTCTCTCCCGCTTCCCTCAAGCGCGTGGTCTGAAAAGTGGCGACACGGTTTTCCCGTTAGGGTCGCACTCTGTGGCCTCCCGCTGGGCCCACCGGGATTTGTTGTGCTCCTCGTTTGCTGGGCGGCTGCTGTGAGCCGCCTGCTTCGAGCAACACTCCCACGGACGGCTGCTTTCTCTACAGGGTTGCTCTCCCTTTCCTCCTTTCTTTTTTTTGTCTCCTTTCTTGTTTTTCTGTTTATTCTTTGTCCGGCATCTCGCGTATCTGGTGTGCACGCACGCTTTTGTGCGGTTCCGGTTCGGCGATCGCCTTTTGTCGGATTCCGGATGTAGAATCGCGTTCACATACCCTGCAGAAAAAAAAAAAGAGAGAAAAGGAAAGATTTCGAGCTCGACTTTCACGTCATTTTATTTCTGTTCTGCGCGGGAACTGTCTGGCAACTGCCTTCCAACCCGTTCACCCTCTCAAAGCGCCGAAGTTCCGAGTGACATTGATAGATACATTGCACGAGCTCGCGAGCTCATAAATTCGGCTCGCGTATATTTACGAGTACTACATGCAAGCTTTCCAGGCGCTGTGTAACCACGCGCTTGGAGTATCTCCCAATCACTGCTCCGTCGTGAACGTTGTCGTTTTATAGGCTGAGCTCGTGCGTTATATTTGCAGTAAGTTTCCGCGGGAGCTCGGCATAGATTAATCTAAAAGCGTTGGTGGTTTAATAGCCTGACGATGCTGGAAATGTTGATTCGCCCGTCGTTAGTATAAGGCTGTGGTGAGGTCTGTACGCTTCCTTTATTTTCTTTCTTGCGCGTTGCAGTGATGGTGACATCACAACATGACGTAATTCGTGAGTACGTCACGTGGGTTTTTGTGCCTCTTCATTCGCCTTCCGTGTTTCGCTCAATTGGCCGTGCAGCGAGACAACGAAAAGCGCGAAGAGGTAAGAGAAACAGGATGCACGCGGCGCCTATTTTGTTCTTTCAGCCTCACTAGTTCTTTCCTTTTTTTTTTATGCCATTACTGCGGAAATGTACCGCCAGGCGGTACAAGTAGTATAACGTCGATATTGGGCGCATAATTCTCTCTCTCGAGATGGAAGCGAGAAGTGGCGCGACCAGATCACGTTTTTAGCGGCACGCATTCAAGCGCGCACATGCACGCGTGAGCGTTGATTGCGGAGTCGCTTGTGATTTTGTGACGCCTTTCGCGCTCCCGCCGAAAGTGGCAAGCCGAGAAAATTGGCGGCGCTGGCCCCGCTGCTGCTGTATCGATCACCACTTTGGTTTGCAGTGCCTGTCCAAAATGGACAAAGTGGCAATCGCGAAACCCTTTTACGTTGCTACGCTGTTGGCTGTTGGTGGCGACTGGTACAACTCCGCTTCCGACAACGGTTCTTTTCACTTCTTGCCGACTCGTGCTGGCGTTGTTGTTTGCCACGTGTGCGTTGGTGGGGCGTTTGTCAAAAGGAATTGCATTCGCGTGTGGACGTCTTCCGCGTGAATTTCAAAGCAGTGCGCAACGCAGCGATTCTTTTCGGTCGCTTCTGTTTCTTGATAGCATCATGATTTCGGCTTTCGCGTTGACTACTGGGCGTAGCTATAGCACTAGCGAGAATGCAAGGATAATGGCTCTTCGTCTTCGTGTCGCAAGGCGCTGTCGCCGCCGCATGTGTCTTCTTGTTTTATTTCGTGCTTGAAGCTTTGTTGCCAGATTCAGTTTTAGCTCGACATCTCGCTTTGTTATTTGCTCTTCTTTTCTCTCTCTCTTTTGCGGAGTTGTCGTATAGTCCCACCTTAACCGCGCAATTCGACATTTTTGTACGCACTGCTCTGCAATGCGAGTGTTACCGGGCGGGCCTTTTTGAAACAAACGTTTACGTTGGCACTACTTGATTCATTTTTATGACGCGTACAGGTCACATAGAGGTTCCATGGATATCTCAGGAGCCATTTAAGCAGCTGTTTTCTTATTCTTTTTTTTTCTGCTACTGTTTTTGTGCGGCACTGATCGTACAGCTACTACGAGCCGCACAGCTACTACGAGCGTGCGGCAAACAGTAGCATATTTCTAGCGGTTATGCCTATGGTGAAATTGCACTAGCTGACAGCTAGTGCAAGTTACGGGGACTCTCTAGCTGAGATGATAGCTGCAACACCACATCGCAATCATACATGCCGGTATGTTCTTGCGGGCTCTCTGGAGGCGCGCCGTTGGAGGTTCGTTTACCACCTGCAGCGAGTGATTCGGCGCTGCATGCGCGTCACCCGCGCACGGTGTGTTTTGTGATGTTCTGAACGAAATCGGCGGAGACCTGTAAACGAACGTAGTCGCATAATCGTCGACAGCAATGGTGCTCGGGTGCTGAGCGCGACGGTCTTCAAAGAACCCCACTCTGCCTGAGCGAATGACGCTTGAACGCGCGTGTTGTATTGCCGATGCCTCACCCTGGTGCATCGTCGTAACAGTGTTCACTCCTTTGAAGCAACGGTAGTTTGCGTGCTGCGCGCACTCATCCCGCCGCTCCATCCCTTTGTGTGACAGCGCCGGAGCGTCTTTGATTCATTGCTGCATTTTCTTTCCTCCTCTTTTTTATTTTTACAGTTCTCTAACGTCGCATTTCTCGGCCCTCTAGCTTGCCTTGGCTGCTGGCGCCGCCTTTCGGTGCGAATAGTGCGACGTTTCGGTTCCCGGTCCTATCGATCGGTCTCTGTCGGGAGCGCCGTGGTCGCCTTTCTTTCTCGCCGCTTTTCTTTGTCGAATGTGTTTAACGTTTTCTGCGCGTTGGCTTTCGCTTTTCAGGGCATTCTTTTAGAGCGATAGCTATACACCTCCCGCTGTTTCTTCTGTCTTCCTTACACGAAGCCGGAAGTCGTATTGGATAAATCGCTCAGTGTTTATTCAACAGTAAAGCGCAGCCTGTCGTCACCGTGAGGCTGTATTTCAGCCCTGCTATATTTCAGTTATAGCCTTGCGTGCGATACAGCGATCCGCTGTAGTCGTCGAAAGTGAGGAAATCATCCTGGTGCATTTTTTCTGTACGGTATGCTTTACCGCAAGGCTCACGGAAGTACCGTGGTTGCACCATGGTATTTCCGCGAGCTCAACGCTCATCACTGCAGCCGCTGTCGAACGGTTCTTGCTAACGAAAGCCTTTGCTTAGTCTGGTTCGGAATTCAACCTTTGAATTGTAAGTCATATCCATTTCTCGGGACCGCATATTGTGGATTTCAGTCCTACTTGATTACTTTGTAAGGCTGAGTGCTTCGTTAATACGGGTTCACGAAGTTCCGAACTATATTTACGTCTCTGCCTTTTCTTTTTTGAAAAAGAAAAAAAAACAGGAAGTTTCTAAGTATTTTCTCGCGCTCATTCACAGCGATTACTTCATAGAGTTCACCGTTAACGTCACTGAATAACGGAGAACCGCTCGTAAACCGACCACGAAGCATTTCAAGCTCGAAGGAAACGATGAGATGTAACACACGATGTACAAAAGTAGAGCGGACCGCAACGGATGGCTGCGTGGACGTCGCACCATGGGCCTCGTTATTACGGGCTACCAGGCCTCGAACGTGCATTGGTGCGAGTGACGGCGAGGTTGAGTGACGCGCAGGAGTGAGGCTTCTCCCGCGAGTTGATCGCGACGCACTGTCTGTTCCCTAACGCGTTCTGTGTTGATGGAAGTGCCCACCTCGCCCTGCTGCTGCAAGGGGGTGGATACCGACGCGCGCGTGAAGGGAGAAAAAAAAAAGAAAGGGAGGAAAGGAGGGACGCGATGGCCTCCGCGTGATGGATGTTCCCAAATTGATGCGGTCTAGGTGGGCCGCAGCAGAATCTTCCCCAAAGCTTCGTACGACGGTCTCCATTTTCTTTCTTCCGCGGGACACAGCCTCGCATGTCTGAGATTTGTGCGTGCGGAACGGAAAGGTCGCGAGCGAAGAAACAGCCTTTGTGGGCGGTGGAAGACCGCAGACAACGCACAAGTGGCCGCTTTGCCGGAGCCCTGTAGCTTGGACAAAATGTGTTACCAAGCTACTTTAGATGTATATTCTTTTCCGCAGAGGGCGGGTGACAGCATGGCGTAGTGTGTTTGTTTGATTCGGGTTTAATGATGTGTATTATGTGCTCTTTTGTGAAGGCAGTTGTGGGCGCTTGAGTGGTTTACTATCGTCTGTACCTCATGTTTCTTTTTATTTGGCTATTAAATGCGAAGCATTTCTTAGCGAACCTCTGGCACTTTGAGCGTTTCTATCTACGTATCTATCTATCTATCTAGCCGCCTACGTCTGGGTGCTCTCATGATCGCTTCCTTAACTTGGTGTACACCAAAATTTGCATGGGAGGGTAAGAGGATTTGACGAATATGATTGCCGGGTCATGACATGAGTAACGTTAAAATCCTGTCGCGTACGTCGTCAAACCCTTTCCACCAGACACGTGTGGCACATACCTGTTTACCATGGGCCGCGGTGTACGGGTATGCGCCACAGGTGATTGACAGTTTATATCTACCCAGGAACGGCGAGAACAGACATTGGTTACTTAAATGCTAAAGCGTTAAGGAAAAGCAACATCGGCTGCGTTGACTCAACGAATGGAAAGAATGAAATTTAGGATCCCAGCAGGAATCGAACCCAAGCATTCTGAGTGGCAGTCAGGTATTCTACCACTGAGCCACGCCAGGGTCTATAAACTGGTTTGGAAAAACAGCCTACGCAGGCGTAATATCGGTGCAACGTCAATTGTGGTTGTGGTGCTGGCTATCTAATTTTACAAGAAAGCAATAAACACTACATGATACTCCTACGATATGTACTCCTACGATACAGGCGCCATATCAGATTAACCTCCGTAGTTCCAGTGTTGGCTCCGCGTTTATAGCAGTCTAATAAACATTACGTTTGTATTCCTATGATTCAGCAAGCTATATTGAAGCATTGCTCGACCCGAGAGGAATGCATTAACGAAAGTTATATATGATATCCTCATCACCGCCCAGTAGAGTGCACTTCGTCCATCAGAACGGCGCAGTGTCCTCTTCATTTCTTACGAGGCTGGGCGATGGCCTCATGCTGACCGAGGATGATGCCAGATTGATTGACGGCCGCTTTGTAGACTAGGCTACGTAGGCCGCATACGCCCAGGTGGTCTATGAATACACAAACACCATCCACTGATGTTAGTCTACGAAGCACTATCCAGGCCTACCACCCTCGACGGCCTATACCTCACCAACGCGATGGTTGGCTTCAGGTTCCGACATGTCGCCGGCTTTATCGACAGACAATTTGTCGACAAAATGACCGATGCATCCACGAATTCCAACAGATCTACTATACCACATACTTCCCTGCACGTGGACCCCTCGTCATCACGATCACGACCGGATCCTATAACAAGTCATGACCAGCTGCTGGTGCTCACTGATCACGCTGATGATGCCCTTGTTCAAGAACTGTCAAGAAGTTCTTGCACACATGTACGCACATGTACACACATGAACGCACGCTCGTTCGTGGAACGAGCGTGCGTTCTCGGGACACGTATAAGCACTACATGTAAGCTTACCGCTTCTGGTGTTGGTAATACGTTGCATACCCAACCGTAAACAACTAGTTATATAACACATATGCGGCTCTTCAACATATATATGTGTGCGTATAAAATTTATACAAATCTTTAGCGTCATTTTGTAACGTGTCGCTGAGTAAAAAAAGTTACGCCACAGTCCCCTACCCGCCGCATGCTTCGCATAACATCGACTCCCACGGTACGTGGGATCCGCCGAATTTTTTCATTGTTTCCGAATGTAAAGTCATATAGGCGATCGCCGCTTTGTGGGACGCGGTGTTCCTTAGGCGCCTGGTCAAGGCGCCCTGAAAAGGCTCGAGTTTAATGTTAGAATTACCTTTCGTATATTCTATTTAATTTAGTGGAAACGTGTCTGTTATTTACACTTTACGTACATAGCCACAAGGCATAGCGTAAAGAGGGGGGGGGGGGGAGGAACACACCACATATGGCATGATACATTTTGTTGTACAAAAGTTAAACGTAATCTACAGGGTGCTGGCCGTTGGTAAGTTTTCGAGGAAGACTGCGGTTTAGTTTTCACATGCCTCTTCTACCTGCTACCTTTCCATAACCCCAAGCATCGCACAGTCACAAGTGACCCCGGGCATCACTGTACAATCTATGAGTGTGACAGGCCTCAGGGACCGTTTGTAGGAGTGACGTGCAGTCCCGCAGTACGTGCCTCCATCTAGTTTCTTTCTTGTCGTTATTTAACTCCCTCTCCACTGCGTATGTCAGCAAACCAGACGCGCGGACGGCTGACCAATTTCCCTCTCTCTTTCTCTCTCTCCTTCTCCTCCTTACACCCACCTACATGCATGCGTTCACGCCCGTTGGAGTTCGCGGTTCTGGGCGTGAGCTTTATCAGTCGTACCAGCCATTAGCTCTGTCAGTCAAATGTATCAGAGGGCAGTCCACCGGGTAATTCAGATTTATAAGGGATCGTTCACCTCTGGCTTCCAAGCCATTCGGCTGGGCTTTCACTTGGATGTGTTTTATTGATTTGTTGGAGAGCATTCCGCTCAGGGGCTTAAGGTAATTGGAGCGACCGTTCTTCTTTCTCCGAGTGAACAATTAAGTTTAGTTGTCAAATTTATTGATTAATTCAAACGTGCATATAAGGATGCGCTACAAGTGTCAACCAAATAAAATCTGAGCTCGTAAAGCTCCGAACTCGCGTAACACAGCGCGTGCTTGGTCCGCACGTTTGCCTACGAACCATTTCAAGAAGGACCAGCGACTGCTGTGCGCCTCTTGGCGGCACACGCACTCTCTGATGCGACGCATATCATAATAATAATAGTTGTCGGGGTCTTACGTCCCAAAACCACGATATGATTATGAGGAACGCCGTAGTGGAGGGCTCCGGAAAGTTTGACCGTCTGGTGTTCTTGAACGTGCACATCAATCCGGCCTCTAGCCCGAAACACGGGCCTCTACCATTTCGCCTCCACCCGTATCATCGTAACCTAAACACGGTTCGTCTGTATACCGTGTTTTCCGAGGCAGAGAGATTTAATTGTTTCGGGCGTGGGGAACAGAGGTTGGGATGCGTACACTGTTTTACGTGTACGTTTCCACGTGCACGTTTCCAAGTCAGTACACCCGTTATCTTCTTATAGTTCCTGTTAACATCAATTTTTATCGTCGGTATAGTACATAAAAAAAAAAAGACACGTTGAAGCAAGTCCACTTTCAGTAGCTCGTCCTTTTCTTCTTCTTGCTCGTATGAAACAGGAGAACGATGGAGTGTCTTTTTCTGGCGATGGAGTGTCTTTTTCTGTCTTTTCATTAACTATGTCTGCACGCTCTTTCAGGTTGGATGAAGTGATGTTTGTGATTGTTGTGAGATGTTTTTTGTTTGTTTAGGCTAAATCTCTCTGGGCCCCTTTCAGCCAATTTCTGCAGGGGGTCGATTTCTAGCCTAATTAAACTGCCAGTATTTACCTACACACTGGCAGCACTGGCTACATACTGGAATCACTTGTTGACTAGCAGGCCCGTAGCCAGGAACTTTTTCGGGGAGGGGCGACTTGCTGAAGGCCTTGACTATTTATTTTCATTATTACTTTCCGTAAAACATCCCATCCATCAAAATTTCGAGGCGAGCGGGGCCCTCTTCTACGGGTCTGCTACTGTCGCCTTATGTTGCCTATCCGCTATATACTATCATCGCCGTCTTCATCCAATCACAGTCCATTGATTTCGTTGTCTAGAACTTTTCTTTAGCTCGGTAGCGTCCTGTGTGCTGCGAGTCGAATGGCTGCCTTGCGTATGGTACACTCGCTTCCCGATTCAGTTCATTATAGCTCCGCGGCCCGTCATTGGCCCACTCCTCTACTTGTGAAAAATTTCGCATAGTCAGACCCCGGTGACGGCCTCAACATAATGCGCGATTTTAGTGAGGTCGAGTGTTTAGACAGGGGCCATCTAACGACGCATTGTCTTCGCGTCACGCAATTCTCAACCTGAACTATAGCTACATTGTGAAAGGCCCACTACCACGAGTCAGCGTCTTTCTGTGAAAGCCATGCCCCTAAGACACGAGGAGTATTCGCGATAATCTTACTAGGACGCATCGATGGGCTTCATTATAACTCAGTTTTCTCGGCTTTAATGGGGAATGAATGCCCTCGAGTCTTAAAGATTTAATTTAATTCCAGAAATTTAAGAATTCGTAAGGCTTGGTAATGAATCTTATAGCTAATGACGTTGTATTACTGTTGTTGTGTTCCCGTTGTGTTCGCTTTGAGTAAACTGATCATGTTATTATTGATTCGCAACGGTAAAGTATTCACCAGTTGTGAGGTGGTCAGTAGCACTGAAACAGGGTGATGTCGCTGGAGCCAACGCTTCGATAAGAGGACTTGTGGTCGCGAGGCCCCGTGCGACAGCTTTTTTTAAAGAAGTATTGTTAGTTCTCGGCGCAAACATGGTCATTGCAAGTATAATGCAAGCGTGTTCACCTGCGGGGAAACAAGGTAGGAACGTGAGTTTCCAGCTTATTTTTAAAGTGCTTGTTTGTCGCATGTTTCAGTAGGCCTAAGGCGTGGGGGAGCAGTCCCTGGTAAGAATGATATTACAGTGCAAATAGACGAGAACACAAGCAAAGCACGTGAATACACGCGTGTATTCATGTGCCTTGCTTGTGTTCGCGTCTAGACGCGATGCAATATTCGAAAATGCTATGCCAACAAGCCCGCGTAGCAAAACTCCACAAGAAGCTCTACGCCTGCAACTCTTGGAGTTTGGGTAGTGTTCGTTTTTATTTCCTGCCTTAGCTGAAACCTTTAATAACCGGCGCCCTAGAGGAGGCTCCTCACTTCCAGGCGGAAGAGAAAGGGTTTGCCATTACGACGAGAAGTCCGGTCGACGAAAAAGCGCGCCTGCCATCTCTCGCCGGCTTGCGGTCTCGGCTGTGCGCGTTGCTCAGTGTGGCAGCTAATAGGTCTCCTCATTGCGTCCACCACCCTCTCGTCGTCGGCGCTGCGTGTTTGTGTGTTTGGGGCAGCCGCCGGGAACGGGGGATCGATTAATCCTGTGCACCTCGTGGTCCGGTCGCGAGTATAACGTGTTCAGGCGCGGCCATCTCTCCCTCTCTCTCTCTCTCTCTCTCTCTCGCCAACGCCGTGGCACTGCCGAACGTCCCCGAATTAAGCCTCTCGAGAAAGGAAGGTGGGCGAGGAGGAGGGTAATGAGAAAGGGGGGATTTCTCGGCGTAGCGATAATTGAGATAACGTTGAACCAATCTCGAGCGGCACCGCCCTGCATCGCTCACCCCTTCCTGCGAATCCCTCTTTTGTCCAGCTTCCCGCGGTTCTTGCGGCTTGTGCAGTCTTTTCGATTGTCGCCGTCGCCTGCCGTGTAAGCCGTCTGTGCGCTGCTCCGATTGTTCTCCCTTCCTCCGTCTCGTGTTTGTGTTGCAGCGCTTTAATCACCGACCCGCGTGGGGGCCCCAAAGGGTGTTCCTTTCTGGCTTTGCTCGTTTTTCCTCTTCGAGGTCACTGTTTTTTGTTGTCTCTCCAAGCTCGCCCGGTGTCGAGGGCTTTGTTCTGCGACCGGGCAGTGTTTCTTGGACATTGCCGTTTTCTTACGGCCATTCTGTGTAGGTTACCGAAACTCGAGAGAACTTTGCCTTTTCTCGTTGTAATTTTTTTCTCACTGGTCTGTGTATAAGAACTTTTATTTTTATTTTAGCAGGCAGAAGGATGCCGACCGTATATAGCTAATAGTATTGCCATTCCATGTCGCATTTTGTTACAAAATCTCATAAAAACATGTTGCTGCTTATTTCTTGAATGCTCCCGGAGTTTTATTCTTGAATGTTAAGATATGTCAGTCTATTAATTAGTTCTGTTTATTAGGAAGTGATAGATGGAAAATTAAGCAGATACAGTAAACGCAAATACTTGATATCTTGTTTATGGTGGCTCTGTACTGGTAACATGTATATTAAGCGCTATATATTGGTGAAACACATGTAACTGGCCACTCCTATACTGCGGTGCCTTGTTATGCAATACCGACAGGGTTCTTGTCGTACATTGCCTTGTGTCGAATCCTTCCGAAAAATAAGACATACAAATGCAAAAACGACAATATCTCGGCTTTCTGCGCATGTCAGTCATGCCCTTCCTCAACATTATCCGGAACGTTATTTGGGGACGTTTATTATTACTTTTATCTTATGCTTTCAGGCGTACTTTTGCTCTGAGGCGTGATTACGCTGGTAAAGCATGCAGGTGCATTCTTTAAACATGCATTCATGCATGTTTAAACATGAATTCATGCTTTAAGCATGCATTCTTTAAACTCGATACTGCCTAAAGTTTGTCGTTTCGAATACTTGTATATCAGGCGCTGATAATTTGTTGAAGCGCGATTTCACTTATTGAACCTTTTCGATTTTGCCTCGGTGTCAGCAGACTGGGTGGGCAAGCCCGTAGGTCGACGTATTTCTCCCAATATCTCCGAACCATGCTACCGGAATTGGCAGGTGTTACGAATGCATGCTTGCGCGTCGGAAATGCGCGCACTGCGTGTTTTGCAGTCACAGTTTATTTCTTTACGTAGTTTTACTTCTCGTTTGGTTCTTACTATCGATGCACACAAACATTACGCGACGTGTGATTGATGTCGCGTCAGAGCTTCGAGTCTCCACGTTCTGCCGCTGGTGTAGTATTGCACTGCTGAAATTGAAACGCATACCGGCTCAGTTTGCTGTACAGTCTCTTAACTATTCGTTTTATTTTCTGACACTGACGGTGGTTTGCAGTGAAACCTCGGGTCATTCATTCCATGTTTCATAACATTTCTTTAGCTCTACCCTGCGCTTCTTGCCTCTGAGTGTATGTGCGAGGAATATTAGTCGAAGTATATAGAGTGAACAAGTTTATGGTTGGTTAGTTTAATATGATATTTGTTGCCTTATGTCAATATTAGAGCCGCTGCATATGTAACAGGCTTTTATGGGCATATATAGATGTTTCTGAATTTTGAATGTAAGCATACGGCGAGCATATAGGGACCTTGTGTATATATTTGTGCCCCATATTGTGATCTCGAATGTTTTATGTACTACTATAGCGTATCGATATTGTAAAGGCCGTGTTTATTACTTTCTTCTTTATTTATTTGCTCGACAGAGAGAGAAAAAAAAACAAAGAAAGGAAGGCAGAGACTTTATTTAGAGTTTGTTCACTTTGCTGTACTCTTGCACCTGGAGAGGGTAATGAGGAAGTAAGAGAGAGAAGACATGGATCTATGTCGTTCATATAGAAAGTGCAGCGAATTTACAGTCGTGAACGTAAGTCTGCCGCCTTGAAGTATTACAGGAGGGCTCTTATCGCTTTCTGCGCAGATGAGCTGTGAGATCGGTACCTTCATGATATTTTCTTCTAGAAAATAGCGATCGTCATGTCTACTCAAGACATACTGGAGAATCAGGTGTTGTTGCTTATCGAAGCGGAAACAGTGGCACAAGGTATGATAGATGATCTGCAGTTAGCGCGCACGTTCGGTAACTCGATCGAGAATCGGAGTCAATCCCGTCTGTGGTGCGCGCATGATAGGTCACAGGGAGAAAGAATACGACTGCGGCAAGCTACAAATTTCACCGCGCGGCGACATTTGATAGCCTCAAACGCGGCGATTCTTTCGAAAAGCGCGACCGCTGATAAGAGGGGGGGGGGGGGGCGTAGACGCACACAAGCGATCTCGGTGAAAAACATGGACGACGCTGTGGACGGGGGCGAGCTTACTTTTTTTTTTTTACGACCTGCGTTTTTTCGCGCGTAGCACTGCACCGCGGCGATTTTCTCGAGCACCCATTTTACGACGGCGCTCGGCATCTCGCTGTTTATACAACGTATAACGAAAAAAAAAAATATAAACAAGTGGTGGGCACCTTTGAAAGCGTTTGCGTTGCCGCCCCGGTTTTCCATTGTTCGCAGCATGCTCGGGGATCGTAAGAGAGAGTATCGATGGAGGGGCGATTGTATACTTTACTGGCTTCTCTCTGCTATGCGGCATAGCCACGCACTCATGAACGAAACAGTCTTGATGTCGTTGCTGTTGTTCAGTTTCGCAGTTCTCCGTCTCGACTCTTGTCGGCGCGTGCTGCCCGGGGCATGTTTCTTTTCCAACGCTTCTTACCGGTAACCGCGTAGCTTATTGCCTATTAGCATGACCGTGTATTCGACGCTCGCTGAGCTCTTGCCCGGCTTGTATGTTACGTACATACACACAGCGGCGGCAACCAGGCGCTCGCCGTCCCGTTAGCGCTGGCGCTATTGTAATGAACCGTCGTGCCGCCTTCGGAATACATTAATGGCCGCGCATAACGGCGCGAGCGAACGAGTCTGGGAGGGGACAACATGGCAGGCGTGCAGCGCCGCAGATAAAGATGACCAAGTAAACAGCGGTAATAGGCTAAACGAGGGCCCGTTTGTTTTGTTACCGTGTTGCCCCTGGTCACGCTCGTCTCTTTCCTCGCTTGTTTCGTTGCCGCGTTATGTCCCCGCTGTACACAGCTTGCCGTGCGAGCCGCTTACTGGCAGCGGCGTGGTGGCGTTTTGTTGGCGCTGGTTGCTCGGTCGTGACCGCGCTTGATCGATGCCGACGACCATGTCGGGACGGGAGGCGACACGGGCGATGCAGTAGTCGGTGCGGGAATTCCCCTTTAGGGAAAGGGGGAACGTCATGGAGCTTCCCTGGAGAATAGGGGGAGAGGGAAAAAGAGAGAACGCGAAGATACCATGGCGTTTGCCCAAGAGCAGGCGCCGGCGACCAGCTGCACGTTGTCCAGGGTGCAGCGGTGGGGTGTGCGCGTCTTCTGCCATATGCAGCGATTATATCGGCGCACACTTAGAAGGGACAAGCGTGTTGTAGGTTGGCTTATATCTTGATATAGCTAAGCTAGATTACTGAGGCTGGTGTACACCTTATCTGTGCCAAAGGAGAGTCGAGGGGGCCTATTTACACATGTAAATAGAAGGACTTAATTTCTTATAGTTCGCTTGTGGAGTGATTACCCTTGAGACAAATTGAACACCAGACACACCCTCTTAACCCAGGCGTAGTGCCTAAGGTAAGAAGTGGAGATGCCCTCTTTGGCCACGCATGGTCCTTGCGCCATTAAAAACCACATATCATCATCGTGGAGGTGCCCTAGATTTCATCTTCGTCCGGGGCTCGGCAGCCTGAAAAGCTTAAATATAGCAAAAGGGAGAGTTGGGCTAGTTGGTTCAGGTTCATTTCGGAACAGCGCAAAATACCAAAGACTCAAAAGAAGGCAACGCGAGCGCTGACTGACAACTGAGTGCTTTCTTCAAGCAAAACAGAAAAAGAAAGAAAAAAAAAAAAAACATGCGCGCGCAACCTATGCACATGACAAAATGCTACAGGCTTGCATCATCATTAGGTATTGTTAACACGAGCGCTGACTGACAACTGAGTGCTTTCTTTAAGCAAAACAGAAAAAGAAAGAGAAAAAAAAAAACATGCGCGCGCAACCTATGCACATGACGAAATGCTACAGGCTTGCATCATCATTAGGTATTGTTCAAGTAAGTCAACTCGCATTCGAGCAACGCAATAGACGGTGTACTAACACACGTGTCGTCATTTTTGCAGATAGAGAATGCTTCAGCTATCTCCCTTATGCGAGAATCATTGTGCCCAAAACCGGTGGTCGTGCGGCAGAACTCCGGGGAGCACCCACAGGCAGCACAGTGGGCAGACAAATGGGAGTACGGCGTACCCTTTAAAGAGCTATGGTACTCACGCAGGCGAATGTTGAGGCAGCACCCCGTTTGCCCGACATAAACCTTACCACATGACAACGGAGTAGAATATACGACATTGCTTTTACAAGGAACAAATTGCGTGTGGTGCTTGACTGTGCAAATTCTGCTAGACGACGGATTCACATCTGGGGACAACTTATCAATTCTGGCACACAGGCTGCTCAGCTGATTTTTGGCGGAAAAGTAGACATCAACATTGAACTTGTCAGCAATCTTTTTTATACGGTGAGAGATACCATGGATATTTTTTCCTTTTCCTGATTTGCAACTGCGCGTTTCTACTTGAACATTTTTAACCTTGTTCAAAACTTTTTGTGATGCTGAAACAATGACGTCAAGGGGCAAACCTGCATGTTTCAGACTTTGAACTTGAGATAGAAGGCTAGAGGACATTTTGTGGACACAAGACTTTGTCAGGGCAGAAAAAATGGTGTTAACAGCGATGCCAAATTTTACAACTTTAGAATGACTGGGGGAATAGCTGAGCAAGGGCTTCTTAGACCTGGGGGCAAACTCCCAGCAAACGTGGTCTTCATTAAACGTTAGAGATATTTCCAAAAACTGAATTGCCCCTTCCACGGGACCTCCACATATAAAAGTCAGGACTTGACATTTTTCTTTGAAGCATTTCACTATATTGATCATGTGGTGTGTGAAATTGTCCTTTTTTAACACGACCAAATAATCATTCGCGTAGCGAAAATTCCTCGCCACCATTCCCTCCAGATCGTTACTCAAAACGTTGTCAATGCTACTAAGAAAAATATCACATAGTACGGGGGGTGTACCCGAGACCCTATGCAAATAGCCGCTCGCTGTGCATACAGTTTATCATTCCATCCAGCCAAGGTCGAGGACAAATAAAACCTGAGCAGCTCTAGAAAGCTTTCAGTGCTGATACCAAAACTATTGATGAGTGTGCATTCATCGTTCTGGTCTTTGATGCAAGCCTTCACACACGTCATCAACTGCACATGGGGAATAGAATGAAATAAATCAACAACATCGATGCTAAAGGCCATACATTTCTTATGCTTTTCTGTGTTTAAATATTTCACTATTTCGTGCGAACCATTAATGAGAAAAGGGTCATTAATATAAAGAGAGCTGAGATGCTTTTGAAGAAATACAGACACTTCATACTGCCAAGTGTGACGTTCTGTAACAATGACACGAAATGGTACACCAGTCTTGTGTGTTTTAGCCGTGAAAATAGGCCTTAAAAGGATTTCCTTAGTCTTTTCAATATGTTCTTTAAGTTCAAACTGCTCTTCGGACATAACCACAAAGAATCCCTCTTTTTCCGAAGAAAGTAGCCTGAGGCCGTTTGAAACAGTAATTCACCAGTGGGCTGACAGAATGCCTATGTGTCCCGGCCGCGGCGGCTGCATTTTCGATTGAGGCGCAAATGTTTGAGGCCCGTGTGCTTAGATTTAGGTGCACGTTAAAGAACCCCAGGTGGTCGAAATTTCCGGAGCCCTCCACTATACGGCGTCTCTCATAACCCTATCGTGGTTTCGGGATGTTAAACACCAGATATTATTATTATTATTAGAATGCCTGTGTGCATGATAAGTAGTAGGCTCAGCGAGAGCAGAAATACATTCTTTCAAACAAAAAGAGCTATCACTTTCAGACACGCAACATGATACAGACCTCGAAAGGCCAAGCTTTTCAACAGGTTTCAATACCGGTTCCAAACAGTGCTTCGGGCCCAGTTGCAGGATGCGTCGGTAAGCGTCCGGTAGGTGACTGTCACCTACCGTGTCCTGCAACTGGGCCCGTTGTTGGGGCAAATGGGGCGCTGTCTCAACATTCGCCTTCGTGAGCACCATAACTCTTTAAAGGGCACGCCGTACTCCCTGTCTGCCCACTGTGCTGCTTGTGGGTGCTCCGCGGAGTTCTGCCGCACGACCACCGTTTTTGGGCACAGTGATTCTAGCATAAGGGAGATAGCTGAAGCATTCTCTATCTGCAAAAATGGCGACACGTGTGTTAGTAGACCGTGCATTGCGTTGCTCGAATGCGAGTTGACTTACTTGAACAATATACCTAATGATGATGCAAGCCTGTAGCCTTTTGTCATGTGCATATGTGGCGCGCGCATGTTTTGTTATTTTTCTTCGCTTTCTTTTTCTGTTTTGCATGAATAAAGCACTCAGTTTTCAGTCAGGGCTCGTGTTGTTAAGTCTTCTTCTGTGTTTTTCGTCTTTTGCGCTGTTCCGAGATGAAGCAAATATGTAGCCCACTTCATTCTCACCTCGTTAACGTCACCAATAATACCGCGTCTGTGATGTAGTGCAGTGAATAAGCTCATGTGTCTGTGCAATCCGTACTGTGTGAGAGCGTGGTGCTGAAATTTTATAGGAATAAAATATGGCGATCACCGTTAGATATTTTGCTATCGCATTTTTTTAAGAGTCCAGACAACACTGCAAACAACGGACTTGAACCGACGGCGTCAAAATATATCGCTGTGAACGAGACTTGCGAACTTTCGACTTATCGGGGAAAAAAAAAAAACTAACAAACCCGATTAACGCTGCACTTTTAAAGGTGCTTCAAGCTATGGCTCAAGCTCATAGTCATTCAGAGGGAAAATGACCCGAATTTGCGATTGCGGGCTTTAATTAAGCTCCAATGACGACTATGAATTTCTTCGTCAAGAAGCAGAGAGACGACTCGAAGAGAACTGAATGCACACGGTGTGATAGCCTTCGATCGGTGTATGCCTCTCTTTCTTTTGCAACGTGCGAAGATGGTAAAGAGAGAGATAATGGGCTGGCACGAAGGTAATGGGATTTTGTTATCCTGTTTCTGGGAATCGAGTGCTCCAAATATCGGCGGGAATAGCTGGTAATGTTTTATTCCGTAAGCGCCCACTGTGGAGCGGTCGAGACGGCCGAGCCGTGGACCAATGACGGATCGGCGTAGACGGCGAAGCGGTCTCGCGAAGGCGGAATGAGAAGCTCGAAATTGAGATCCGGATGGGCTTTAGCGAAGTGCCCGCTCGCTTCTGTTGTCTTCGACGGCGCTTCCATTTCTCCGTTGGGATGGCTCTGTGGCTTTAGGGATCATTCGGGATTAGTTCCGCGATCCTCTTAGCGGTTTTATAGCTTCGTTCTTCCTTCCGCTGCGACCATTCTTCCGAGGATACTCATCAAAAGAAACGCCCCCAACTTGGAGACGAATCGAGTTTCGATTCGGGGAAGAAAAAGAAAAAGATGGCACGAAGCGACCGACGCGTACTGTACTGTGAAAAATGCATCCAATTGGCCGAAGTCTTCGTGGTTTTCTTATGGCGGCCTCGATGTTCATTTCTGACTAGCTCTCAATAATTTTTCTTTGTCTCCATGCATCTTCTGCAGCTGCGTTATATCTCGGGCTTTTAAGTTGTCGAGATATCGTGCGGAATCGAAATTACTGTGCTGGATCTCAGCAGGCCGATCATAAATGTGGGATTTGTGCCACGGTTTCCGTTTCGAGCATTTGGCGAGCTTTTTCTCCAGTATGAGATATCGGGTTGTCGTGATACATATGCTCTGCCTGTATAAATATCAGGCTGTGTTGAAGAAGTTCAGTCCAGAACTTTTCAAGCTCGCCGGACCGGGAGATTCGGCGGTATGTTAAATTATTCGGCGTTTGCGCAAGTGGCGGTACTGTAACGTCCGGAGTGCATGGAGCTAATCACAAAGCACACGTCTAATGAAAATATCCATTCTGCATTGCCAAAAGCGGCTCAGTGTCACTCTGTAGCGTTTACCGTTTTAAGGTGAATGCCTTAGATGCCTTATCAAACGCGAAAATTGACCGTCGGCATGAACACGAGTGATGCAAGAAAACCACCGTCACGTGATGACGTCACATGATGTCGTCATGACATCGTGTGGTGACGTCATGCAAAATTATGGCGTCATCATGATGCCACATCACGTGATGACACATGATGACGTAATCAATGACATCGTCGCTTGGTCAAAGGTGGGCCGATCACGGAGGTAGCGCAAAACCAGGTGAGGTGCAGAAAGCTTGCAATGTCTCCCATCCCGGAGGCTGTGCAAAACCACGTTAGGTGCAGAAAACTTTCGGAGGGGGGCGGAGGAGGATCAATACATCGACTGAAAAGAAGAAGATGGCTTTCGCCTTCGAGTTGTCCTTGGCGAATGCATAAGGGAACCTGTGAGCTTTCTTAGTGCTTAGGTGTCTTTATGCCCGTTAACTCTCGTGATGTTTGTGTCATTTTCTCGGAGTTAAATGTTCTTTTTTTTTTCTCTCGGGAAGTGTATTTTTGTTAACTTTTAATTCTGGGAAGAAGAGCCTTTTTTAAATTGTTGATCGGCAATTGAGAATTTTAATTGTCATCTCACGGGTTCGCAGTGGCGCCACTCTGGAAGTGAACCATGCCTCTTTATAGTTTAGAAAATTGCTGTTCATCCACGCATGTCGCTATTGCGTTCTGCTGCACGGGCGCGCGAGCGCCATTGTAAGACAACCGTTCTTTGCCGGATAAATGCGATGCGCCTGGTCCAGTCTGCAAGGTTAATTGTGCGAGCTTGGAGCTCGTTCAAAAAAGGAGGTTAGTAGCACTGCATTTCGTTTAATGAGTACGCGTCGCTAGTTTGAGTGTTCTTCGCGTATGACATGCATCTACAACTGTGCCAAGCATCTTTTGCTGCGACGCACGCACACGTCGCCACAATAACTACGGCGACTGAGCGGCTGTGGAACGTAGCAACATTTCCTTTTAACCCTTCACTTCTTTCCTACGTGAGCAGTCAAACTGGTCAACAAAATCGCACTTCTCATACCCGCACGCGTGCACCTCCACTCCTTTCCATTGCACGAGCGCAGAGGGAGAGAGGAAGAGAGAGATGAGATGCTCACGTCCACAGTAGCGCTTTTTTGAAGACAGGTACAAAGCAAGGCAGTTTTACGCATGTCCCTGTCTCTTACAAAGCGCCACCTATACCAGTATGTAATTGCAACTTGCCCAAGAAGTTGTACATTTAACATACATTTCGCGCGTTCATACTCTCGGTCGCACGACAGAAGAGCGCATTGAGAGTTGTATTAGCGCGTACCGCTTGCTCCATGCGTTTCCGCTAGTACCTTCCTGTGTAGCTGAAAATTATCCGTCTTTCGTTAGCGCTCTTTTTCGTTCGCCTCACCAACGTGCACAAACCCGCAACAACGTTCAGCGGACACTATCCCAGAATATTTGCCCTGCGCGCGAGAATTGCTGAGGTTTAGTCCCCTTTCCAACGCTGTAGTGTGCGCGCGTTGTAGTCGAAAGATAGAAAGGAAAGTGCATCAGCGGGAGGGAGTGGTTGTCGCATGCCCGGATCGGAAGACTTATTGCCCGGAAAAGGACGGGGGCGAGCGGAGAGAAAGAATTGAAACCGAGAACGATTGTGCAGAACGGAGAGATTGGGAGGAGAAAGAGGACGGATGTTGAGGAAGGGAGAAGAGGTGGGAAACTGCACGGGAGGATATAAGGAATCGAGTCGCCCGTATATACTTCGCTCACTTGGCGCACGCAGTGTTACGCAGCGACGAGTAGGTGGAGGGAAAGGGGTTGAGTAGGGAGGGAGGGGCGGTACTGGAGGGACACACACGCAATCGTCCTCGGAGCCTCCTGAATTTTAAAGATTTAAAGCGACCCAGAAGAGGTGGATAGAAGGCGAGTGCTTTCAGAAAACGCGGCCGTTAATTAAGTTCGGGAACGGAGGAGGGCGCATTAATATCGATTCGACGGTAACCGAATTGGCCTGTTCGAATTTCCCCGGCGATTTTCGTGCACTCTTCGTTTTTCGCCCCTTCTCGAATAGTTGTATCTTTTTCTTTCGTCAGGTCCTTTCGGGAGGGAACGCGTGCCGCGGGTTGCTCGCGTTTTATGGTTCCTGCCGAGTTGTCCTTCTTTCTTTCTCTTTTTTTTTTTTGTCTCGTCTTTCACTTGTTCACTGGTTGTCTTGGACTCCTGGGACCTGTAATCGGTTTCCCCTGTTAGCGATATTCGATTTCCTCCCCGTGCACATTTCCATACTTTCGTTTTCTTTTTTTTTTTCGAGTTTCCAGTTTTGCCGATGCCAGATTTTATTCCCCTTTAAAAATGTGAAAAACGCGCGAACCGCGCCGCCAAGATTGGTGGGCATATTGATCGCCTTGTTTCGGGCTGCTTCTTTTATTTTTTACACACTTTGTTTTCTTTCTTTTTTCTTTTTTTGCTGTCTCACTGAAGCCATAACGCTTTGCGTTTTGTGCGTTAGTGGTGACATATATAGGAGGTTTTAGTAAAATGAGTGACAGTTTAGAGGCGAAGCACATAGGGTCCAGACTTGTCCATTGTGTGGTGTCCGTGCTCACTGCACAGCACCGTGTAAAATCCCCTAAAAAAGGTTTAATAATAGACTAATATCAACAGTCATTGTGACAGACCAATATAAAACATATAGAAGCACGAACCCTTTGCACTAGTTGGCGATTTCAACGTAGACATTATGGACCTTAGGACCCAGCTTCGTCGTCGACGCTCACTGTCCGCTGTCATGGTGGTTAGAAAACCGTTGCTATAGTCGAAACATATGTATGTATGTGAATAAAAAAAATGTTTGCAATAGACGAACAACAATAATAATTGTGACAAAATAATATGAAACACCTACAAGCACGAACCCTTTATAATAGTCGGCGACTTCAACGTAGACATTATGGACCTTAGGGCCGAGCTTTGTCGTCGACTCTTTATGTCACTTTATGGCACTCAATTTAGATTATATGGGGCAACGTTCGGGTAGCATGTGTGAGACAGAAAAAAAGGTTTAACAGTACACTAATATCAATCATAATTGTGACAGAACAATATAAAACTCCTACAAGCACAAATCCTTTGTACTAGTCGGCGACTACAACGTAGACATTATGGACTTTAGGACCTAGCATAGCCCACTCGTCATCATTCATTTCGTGGAGATGCGTTCCATTTTTTAAATTTATAGCTTATCTGGTCTGTATTACGCTGAATTTTCAATGAGCGGACATTTATTGCGCTCGCTTTTTGAACGCCTTCCGCCTACTAGACTGCGGTTAGATTTCAGGGAGATCAGCGTTTAAGAGCGATCAGAAATGCTCTACAAACCCGCGAGACGACTCATTCTGCCTTTGTTCTGTCTAGGGGCTAGTTATAATGCGTGCTAGATGGCACATAACGATAACTCAGTACGTCTAATCTTGTAAATGCTCCGCTAGGACTATGGCTTGGATCTGCCGTAGTTTAATGGTGTTCCTGTTTGAAGCCTGTTGTTCAAGGGCAATACTAATAAAAGGGGTCGGCACACTTGACACTAACTCAGAAGAAGGTACTTAGAATCGGAGAGTGTATTTTTGCAATGCGAGAGATTCAACTTCACGTTTTGATAAATAGGAGCATCAAGTATGGCGGCCTATGGATATCGCTACACTAACAGTGGCATGTTAGGTGTAGCGCCAGACAAACCTATCCAATACTCAATAAAGAATCTCTCTCAAATATCTTTTAGAAAAATAATGACTTAGTGTTCAGTCGGTTTCTGATCTAGCCTAGATTTGGACACAGTGACACTGGACAGCCGACTCGGATGCGCCTGCATCGTGCCGTGAAATCCAGACTATGTTCTTGTCTGTTACGCATGTAGTCACGCCCAATATGAGTTGCAACATGTTGTCCGTGCTCAAAGTGGCGCCAACACTGCACAGCGGCGCGGACAAAGCAAAAATTAGCGAATTAAACACTGTTTCCGTGCCTGGTATTTTTCTAAACAAATTTAAGTCTTCCCGTGTCATCGTTCAGGCTTGGGGCCCCTTCAGCCTCGGCCACCATGTTGAAACTCATATTGAGCGCGACTGTACTTCTTATTTAGAAGTCCTTGAATGTCAAATGTATAACGACGTTTAACCGTCGATTATGCCTAAAGTTAAATACGCCCGCTTTTTTTCCAGGCTGGGGCATTCCCGAGCGTGCATACTAACTAGAACACGCCACTCGGCGTATACAGAACAGAAAAAAAATATTTAATGTAATATAAGTCATTCTTGTGGGGGGAGTCGTAGTCGTAAACTAGCTGGATTTATCCGCGAAACGGCGTTGGATCATTTTCTTACTTCCACAGTACCGTGAAAGCGGCTGAGTCAGGCACTTCTGTTACAACAACCGCTGGTTAACGGCGAAATCCAGAGATACTGGCTCTTGACTTTCACTTCCGTATACGTCGGCGTGGGGAGCGCTTTCCTCTGCAAAACGTTGACGCGACAAAGAGGCAGTGCGATGTTTTCCCGCAGGGGCGCAGTGCGAAGTTTTCGCGCAGCAGCGGCTTGTTACGCCAGTCCTCGCTGCGCCAGCGGATCGGTTAGTTTCCGCGTGAAGCACTGTCCGCGTGCTGCAGCCCGGGGCATATCGCGCGCGCAAGGGCCTGTTTCCGCGCGGGCTAGCGGAAGCGCCCGCGGCAAAGCGAGGCGGTGCCGGCGTGTTCAAAGTTGTGTCCCGTGCCTTTTCTCTCGTCCCGGCGAACGACGGGCATGCGTAAAACGCTGTCGCGCGCCGGTGCTGCCGCAAACGAAGATCGGACCGTCATTAGCCACCCGACGACAGGTCAGAATTATCCATTCGCGCCACGCTGTACCGTTTCTCGCGCATCTTTTGCGAGAGGGGTGGCGCGGCCCGAGTTTGCCTGCCCTCCGGGGGTGGCGTGCTCGTTAGCGCATTTCGGGGAGACGCTGGGGAGGGGGTGAGAGAGGTTGCTTTGAAGCAAGGAAGGAGGGAGGGCTTTGAAAAGCGTGACGCGACGACAACTGTGACTGAAAACGACAGCGATGAGGTGGATAATGTGACGAAAAAGCCTTGTTGTTTGTGTTGATTCCTGTATGTGGATTGAAGGTCTGCAGTTGCGCGAAAGTTGTGCGTACATTGCGTGGTGCATGATTCCCGGACGGGTCTCTAAAAGCAGGTTCGGGAGCGTGTGCGTTGATTTCACGCGCATTCGGCGGGGCTTCACGTAAACAACTTCTGTTTTTCTTTCCTTCAATGCAGTGCTCAATTACTTGTCGAAGGTTCGCTGTAGTCTTCATTGTTTCGTGTCATTTCTTTTTTTTATCCAGTCTCCATTATTTCACTAATGTCCGGCTTTTTTCTCTCATTCACCGAAGAACACGCAGCCTGTCTGCGCCTTCAGGGGTAGTGACCAGAAGTCGAACTGCAATATATAGTTGTTAGTAAGTCAGCGCTGTTCGCGATCGATTTCGTTCTAATAATGCACCTAGCATCCCAGTCCAGCACACCACTGCATTTAAGAAGCTTCAAATGAGAGGATAGAAAAAGGTGGTGGTGCAACACCCCCACCCCCCCTTTCACTCTCTCTTTCTGGTGGCCAGCATGATATTCCAGTTGCGTTTCGTTCTTTCATCTTATGCTCGAAGCTTCTGTTCCCCTGTCTGACCTCACTCGTTACCAGCCGACCCTAACTCTAGTTTACCGCCCGGTCGAACCTTCATCGCGTCCTTCGCCTATGGGTACAACAGTGAGGTTATCCCGGGTGCATCGGACGCAAATTGCGAGCGGCCTATCTTTATGTGCCTTTTACAGAGTGGAGTTCGGTGTCGTCTTGTTCGGTCGTCGCGCCTTAATTGCGCCACGCTCGGCCCGCAGCTGGTACCAATTGGCGCTGGGAAAAAAAAAGAAAAAAAAGAAGAAAAGGTTTTACGGCTCCGATTTTGGGCATGACCGAAGCCGCAGAGCGAGAGATATCGGTGGGACCGCAGAATTCTTATTTCCTCGAGGTGCGGGTGCTTTTTGGCTCCCGAGGATTTCCCGTTAGAAAGGTGCAGTTCTCTTCTGTAGCTGGCTACAGCCAGTGAGAGAGCTTGTTCAGGGCGATATGGATAACTTACCGGCGTAAGAAATGTGGCCTTACTGGACTTTACGTTCGCACCTTTAAAGATCTGTTATAGTACAGAGGAGCACGGAAATATTTTACGAACACTAAAGAGAGATAGATAGAAAGAAAATCAAACGAAATGTAAAAAAAGTTATTGCTAGTCCTGTAGCTGTTTGAATTGTGGGTGAATAAATCTGCACCGTTCGGAAAAGGAAGGAGGAAAAGAAAATGGGGGAAGGAAACGTAGGGTATCGCCGTTTCCTCGCAGTTTCAAATAGACTTATACTTACACCATGCATAAGGATAGAAAGATATTACTGCCGAGAAGCACTTTACGGTGTGCATACGCGTCTGACACTTACGAAATATAGCTAGGAAAAACCTGAACAAAATAAAATAGCTGCTCCGCAAGGTGTCTTTGATGTCACCTAGACACTACCAAATGCGGGTAAGCTAATTCCAAAGCAAGCAGCCACCTATTCCTTTATGCACGATGTTAAGAGACATTGCGCATTAGCGCAACGTTGAAGACTGCCTTGCGACGCAAAGAGAAGGTGGCGTGATCACTTGTAGGCGTGACAGGCGCACACGAACCCTAATAGTACCTGCTTCCCTCTCTCTCTTTTGATCCCTTAATCCATTTGCTGGTTGATCTGCTTGCATTTCTTCCTTTTCTCCTCCTCCACTCCTTCTCCTCCTCCCCCCTGGTAGCTGATAAACCTCGTCAGTTCGTCTGAACGACCAGCGAGTTTTCTTGCGCCTGCGAATTGCGAAAACGAACGATTTTATAGCGCGAATAAATCGCTCCCGCCCTCTTAGCGAGCAAAAAGCAGCGAGCAGTCGGCGCGCTCTTTTGGTTTTTTTTACGCTACAACATCACGTACTACAAGGCTGCACCGTTTTAGTGCGGTACGGGACCTGACCTTGTCCTTGTCGTGGCCAACGATGGTCCCGCAGGAGCGCGAGGCTTAGCGCGCCCGACGAGAGAACGTGATAGTTGCGTAGGGCTGCCGACCGATGATGCAACGGGCGGGAGACGTCTCGAGGCGATCGCTTCTTTGCCTATAGTCTTTTCTCTTTGCGAGCGTTTCGCGCGTTGAGGATCAGGCAGACGAGAGGAGAAAAGACAAACGGTAAGAACGCGAGCCCTGCAGGCCTACTTGATGCTTTCGAGCTTTTTCTCACTGGGTGAATTTCTGCTCAACGTTGCTTAGCTTGGGCCCACGGGAACGTACAGAACACCGATGGGATTAGACGGAGCACGCTCTCGGTGACTGCTTTTTTTCCAGAGTCCTGTTTGAGCACAAAAGTTTGTCGGAAGCCGTAAGCGATAGATTTTGGGCGCCTGTTATTTTGCGTTGTGATTTGTTGGATCAAGTCTGCTGCTCATGCTCCCTGAACCTTTGCTGTTAAGAAAAAAAAAAAAAAGAGGGAATGGGAGAATGAACTTTGCCTGCGCTCGTTGGCACTTTTATGGTTGCTTCTGCCTCGCTTTCGTGGCACCATTTTCTGTAGTTCTATCTCTCTGAAAAGTTTTCTTAGCATGCAGTGAGCACGGTGCTGTTTACTCCGTTGCGGCCTCGAAGATAGGTTCCAGGGCGAAAAAAGTAAGTACCAAACAAATATAAGGGACTAGAGCGTAGACAAGCGTAATTTAGGTGACATCAGAAACAGGCACGTTTGCTCCAAGTGACGACTTTTGCATATTATAAATCTAGTGCAGAATACAAAGGTGTATAGAAGAAGTTTAACATTCTCAGTGAAAACTGAAAAGCCGTACGGACTCGCATTGTTATCTGAGACATGCTCACGTACGCACGATGAAATGTGATAGTCTCTCTCTTCGTGTTTTTCCTGTTTAGATTGTCATTCTTACGTTTCATTCTTCGCTTTTGTTTACGTAAATGACATTTATATTCTGTGACTTGGTCACCATACTAAGAAAAAAAAGAACTGGACTTTTTTAATTAAGCCACACTCTCTAGAATATACGCAAGTGCAAGGACCGTGCACTTATTTTGATTGGCACAGAGTGTTATAGATTCTTTTTTATGCTTAAATCGCACACACTTGGCAGAGACATCTTATACACGTATGCAGGAAGTGCAGGAGCTGCAAGAACCACATAAACATTGATACAGGCGTTCGTCCTCCTCGCTTGGCGAACGTATGAACTTTATTCTATTCCTGTGACGAAGAAGTACCAAGAAAATAAAGTGGGATCTTTTTAAGCTTCTTTTTCTTCTCCTTGCTTGTCACGTGCGCATGATTCTGCTTTTTCCTTCTTCGTCTCTGGGTCCCGAACATTAAAGTTCGCTCGCCATAGCCGTATTTTAATATGGACTGCACTACTACATCAGAGCGGAGGTTCGCACGGCTCTTCCGAGCACCCTCTCACCCCCATTTCCATTCGCCGATGACCAATGGTCGCGCATGTTCCGAGCTTGCTCTTGGTTTGCTTTCATTTCTTTTTTTCTTTGCTCCTACGTGTCTGTGAGTCTGTTTTGCTCCCTACAGATCCTTTTACTTTTATCTTCACTGCCGTCATCTCTCTCTCTCTGCCTCGGCACTCCGATCTTTTTGAGTTTATTTATCGGACATCTTTAATCGGTGCGAGCTTCGGCTCTTTCGCTTTTATTATTTTTTTTTTAACTATAGCTGGGTCGCTTATTCAAAGCATAATTTTCGTGTCTCGCGCTCTGAACACCTGGGATTCGTGTTTGAGCATAGCGGAGGTGGTTTATGGTCCAGGGAACACGAATGCAGTGGAGGGTTTCGGTTCTGTGTCACCATAGGATAACTATGGTGCTTCTAAAGCAGGGAAATGAGCACGCGAATGTACTTTATTTTTTATGTTTGCGGTGAGTAGGAACTCTTTCTGTCCAGAAGCATGATAGGAATCATGGGCGTACGCACGGACCACGAAGTGTGGTGCTTCGTCTGGAAGTGTGTATTTACTCGTCTGTGTTATCTGGTTCTATATTCCTCTGCACGCTTCACATTCTTTCATTATAAATCCCTCTCAACCAGCTAAACTTTCTGTCCTTCTTAATACCACAACTATATGTCCTTGAAGCTCGGTTTCTGCGCTTGAGGTGTTGTATTTTTGGCACGGGTGCTGGACATCGCATGTGGTGGATGGGAAAGCGACCGCCGTTGTAGCTCAATTGGTAGAGCATCGGATGCGTTATCCAAGGTTGTAGGTTCGGTCCCCTCCCCCCTTCGGCAAATTGTTTTTGTAGCGTTAGCAACACTTGCCTAGCTGGAGCCGATTTCGTGTGGATGGTCATGAGCCGCGCTGCGCATGCGCGAGGATCAGTGATGTCACACAGCTGGGTCACCGGAGCTGGCATCTCACGCGCTCTCCGACACCGCCGCGCGCGGCTCGCCGCTGCTGGTCTGCGCCGCATTCGAGAGGAGTGACATCGTAGCCATAGACACAGTGGCGCCGGCGCACGCGCAGCTATTCGCCTTCGCTGTCCAGTCGCCGTCTGACACTGCGCTGGGGCCGCTTGATAGCGCCTCTGACTGGCGTTTGCAGGTGGGTAACGCCATGGAGAAAGAGAGCGCAAATGCTGCTCGACGACGCAGAAGAGCCGAGAAGCTTATCTCATCGGATCCCGAAGTAGTTGCCTGGCAATTAGCGGTTCAGCGTACGAAGAATGAACAGAAGAAGGCTAATAATCCTAGACAATCTGGAAAGCTAAGAATATTTAGCTGAACCTTTGCTAACGCTACGTATATCCTGGCATAGCCGAGCTAAGCCACTGCAATTTTCTGATGAACTTTAATTCCCTTCCATTTATGTCATAATTACTACACTTCAGTTAAAACATACAAGTAATGTCCGCTATGCCGTCCTTAGCTTCATTGTGCGTTGGTTTCACTAGGTTGTCTCTAACAAAAAAGAAACCAGCCCTCGATCAATCTACCCACTTTCGCTCAGAAATTAATATTATTTATTCGAATTTTCTTGAATGGACAGCATTTTGATCCCGCGGCCTGTGCTTAGCAACGGAACAACACCACAGTCGCTGAGTCATGGCTTCTGGGTTCGAGAAAAGAAGAAACGAAAGAAAAGATCGCTTTCGCAGCAGGCGCATGGCTGCGAGCCTTTTTGCAAGGAGCCCCCTGATTTCGTGGTTTAGACGGCTGGCAGCGAACACGCGTTTTTGTGCGCGCAGACACTCCGAGACGGATGCTCGGTGCTGTGCTTTTCGACTGGCTCTCCCAGTGCTGCGAAAATATTTGTCTTGGTGGACAAAGGAATCCTCCCCTTTCTCCGCACGCCCGCTCCCGTTCTGCGAGACGAAGGAGCCCGTGCCTGACCGCGTGTTGTTGCTATACCGACTCCCCCGTCGGCGTTGCCTTCTTTTCAGAGAGTCGGAGCTCGGCCGGCGTTTTCGTGACAGCGCATAATGGTGGTAGCGCAAGAAAAATACACTCCGCCACGGCTCTTCTTCTCTCGTCCCGCTAACTGGTGCTCAGCGAGCGCAGCTGTGTCGTCTGCTAGCTCCCCGCCCATGTTTTCTCGAGTTGATATCGCCAAACGCGCAGGCGGTTATCCCTTTGCTCTTAGTCTTTTTTTTTCTTTTTCATACTGTGGGCAGTAGTTGTGTTTTCTTTTTGTTTGTCGTTTTCCACGCGTAACGCTTTGCGTACACATTTGATCAACCCTGCCGTTTTCTTCTGCTTTTGTTGACTTTGTGTACCTTAAGGATGGTCGTATAATAACATCTGTGGTTCTACTTGCCAAAACCGCAATATGATTATGAGGGACGCAATATGTAGTAGAGGGCTCCGGAAATTTTGACCGCTTGGTGTTCTTTAACATGCACTGACATCGCACAGCACACGGGCATGTAGCATTTTTGAAATGTGACCGCCGAGGCCGGGGTCGAGCCCGCGACCTTCAGGTCCTTGTGTACTTTAGCAGAAACTCACTTAGCCGCACGTGTTTGCAACTTGGAATCTGAAACGAACACGGCTCACACATGAACGCTTTATGAGCTACATTACCCCACTAGCGCAATTATGAAAAAAAAAAAACAAAGGAAAAAGTATAAAAGATTCTTGTCTCATCTGTAGAACAAATAAGGACTTAAAGCGATGGTTTCTAGTTATGAAAAGCACCGACTGCATTACAGCTGGACGGAGTAAGTAGCTCACCCACGCGTAACGATCTGCCCTACATCTCATTACCTAGTGATATTCGCAGCATGATCTCAAACTTCGTGCTCTCCATGGAGCAAAGAAATTGGATTGTGTCGGCTACGTCAAGAGAAACTGAGCTCGTTTGTTTGCCTATTTTTGCCTCAGCTCTCGTCGACAAATCAGCAAGAACAGCGAACGCTAATTTGTCTGCTCCCAAATAGGGTTACTTCTATAGCGAGAAATCCTGAAACGCAGTCTTCCAAACGTTCGTTGTTCGTTGCTAATAGGGAACTCAGAGACGATCATGCACAGACTTTGCCCCTTTGGCGATCTCTCGAACATCATCGCGGTGCACTAGCTTAACTCAAAGTGCAGTAATAAAGGAAGATATTTAGAAGGCCGGGTGAGTTTCACGAATGTTCAGTTTGCACTGTCGAGGTCGTACATCCTTCTAATAACATTCATATATACGACTCTCTGTCGTAAATTACTTGCGACTTTATAACATAGTTTTGCTGCGAATTAAAACACTTAAGGAGGCTAATTGCTGGAAGGACTATGTCCGAAATTCCGCTGCGTATCGCTGTACTTTTCATGTCGTTTTTTTTTCCTTCGTTAAAGCAGGAAATTGGGCGTTCTCCGTATAAAAGTCAATTAGAGAATATTAAAACGCGCGAACGTTAACTGGTGTTTTCGAAAAATCGTCTTTAACGAAAACACCACGGAAACACGCTGTTCTATTTGTATGCGTATGAGCACGGGCACAAATCTACACCCTCGTCTCATCGCTGGCGGCAAACTCACCGGTCAGCGTTTGCTGTTAGGCATTCGGTCGTCTTGTTTTCCGCACCCCCTGAATATTTCACCGCGGTCGAGTCGAATCCGGGAATCGGCCTCGCCTTGGCGCGTATCATCGTTGCTTCACATTACCGCGCGTCAATGCTCCCCGCTTTGGTGATCATGAGCGAGGAACCGGCGATCGCGCTGCAGCTGTTGCGTTTGTTTCGGCGCGAAATCGAGACAAGCGAGGCAATTGTTTTCTTGTTGACAGCGCCCGCACTACATTCCAGCAGGGCGCATCGCGGAAACGTTGTTTCGAGCCCCCTCCCCCCTCTGCTTCACGCTGTTGATTTTCTTTCGTTCGCGCGCTCACTCGGCACAAAACAATTCGCTTTCCGAATGCGGAGTCGCGCATTGACGGGTTCGTCGGTAAGCCGTCGGCTGGAAAAAAACCGGGAGCTCATGTTTTATGTCTGACGCGGCGAGGTATCCGGTCTGAAGGCGGCGCGCGGAGCTCATGTTTTAATTCTCGCCGTTGTTTGAACTTCTTGCGCGCGTCGTCTCCTTTTGTTTCTATCGTGCCTTTCGACAATACAGCGGGGCGTCGAAATTGACGCGGCTCCCGCGCTGCTTCTGTAGTTCTGCGTCGAAGGAGCGTTTTGAAAAGCATTTTTTTTCCGGGCGCAGCGGTTGGGAAACTCCGTCGATTACGTCCCTTGCTTATGTTTCTCTCTTTCGCGTTCTGGCGCGTTGTTTCTTTCAATCCGGCGGTGTTAAGGGAGTCGCTTTCATCTCTGGCGTTTGATATTTTTGTTTGTTTTGTTAGAACGCGCGTTTTCAATCTGTGCTGCAACCGTGGTTCTCGATATTGTGCTTCGTCCGCACTGCACGAAGCAGAAGCGACTGCTATGCATGGGTTGTTGCTCGGTGTGTTCCCGTGCGTCGGTAATATTGCTTTTAATGCGCATCGTGCACCTGGATTCTCGACTATACTTTTTTTTTTATTGCGATAGCAATTATATGGACAGTCTCGGCTGGATTTTGCTGTCGCCGTCGCCGCCGTCATGCACCGTATATGTATAAGTATGTATATATATATATAAAGGCCCCAAAGAAAAATAACTTAGAAAAATGCTTCCGAAGCGCGGAATCGAACCAGGGACTTCTTGCTCCGCAGCGAGCGGCGCTATCCACTACGCCACGAAACGCAGATCCTCCACGTAGCTAACGGCGAGCGTTATATACACACCATTTAGCGCTGGACGGACTCGGAGACAGAAGGCGATAATAAGCGTTTCTTCATTACCAGCGAGGTGGCGCTAGGAGCCCGACGGGCGCATTTAAAAGTCGTCGGCGAGCTCGCTCGCTTCTTCTTATATTTGCGCATGGGAGAACCTTGCCCTGCCGCTGTCTGCTCGCGCGGTTTTCTCGTGGCGCGGGGTAGAGGAATGTTTCACGCTTTCACCGTGATGTCCGCGCTCATGTTACGGCGCGTACGAATGTCACTCGAGCTCAGGGACGCCGCTAAACGAACAAACAGAAGATGAGCGCGAACTATCAAGTGTCACAGCTCGACACTTGAAGCGCGCCAGTTTCCTTCGCTGCTTCGGCCGCCTTTGCAACAGAAGCGCTGTTCAAACTGAGAGTATCCATTGGCGAGCCTCACTTCGTATAGCAGTAGTTCCTTGCTATCGCATTCATTGCTTCGCCCTTGCGGCGAAACTGTGACTTTTGTTTTTCGAGAAGTACTGTAGCGGAAAAGGTTTTCATTTGCACTCAACAGTTCGTTCTGTAACTACTTTTTCTTTTCTTGAGGAGAAAAACTACTTCAATGCATGCGGCTAGTTGTCGATGGGCTCACGATTTAAAAGCTTTGAGCTGGGGTGCTGCGCTGTTTTTTGTCTGACCAGTGATGTTAAGCGAAAAGGTTCATGTCTGTGCCAAAGTTTAAGGATGCTTCTCCGCAGTGAACATCTTGTTGTAGGGAAGTGCTATTGCGGTAATCAGGAAACAACAAAGTCTGTTCTCACAGGGACGGTAGTCTACGTTATAGTGTGTTTTAATGGAATGCTACTGATGAACCACAGTATTTAATGACACACCAAAGGGTTGCTGCTCGTGGCTGATGTATTCATTGCAAGTTGTACTGTAAGTAATGATCCGCGCTCTTGAATACACGCTGCTGGGAGTGTGCTCGTAGGTCGGCTGCTGACCCGAAGATCGCGGGTTGGATCCCGGCCGCGGCGGTCGCATTTCGATGGAGACGAAACGGTAGAGGCCCGTGTACTTAGATTTAGGTGCACGTTAAAGAACACCAGATGGTCTAAAATTCCGGAGCCCTCCACTACGGCGTCTCTCATAATCATATCGTGGTTTTGGGACTTAAAACCCCAGATATTATTATTAAGTGTGCTCGTAGGCTGAAGTCAATTGATATGCGTGCTGTTTGTGTCGTTGTGGCAAAGTGTACGTTGTCAGAAATGTGAGCTTTCTCCTTCTTTTTGACGTTTTCCTTGTCGCTACTATCACTGCTACAGTTGACGCTCATGAATGACGTTTTTGGTGACGTTTCGCCGAAGCCAATCGGCGACCCTTGACCAGGCTCGGCGAGCCGCAATAGCCTGTGGGGCCCTGGGCGAGGGTTTCCACCCATGATAACAAAGAAGCCTTATTTTAACGCGACAGCGTTAAATAGCTCGTTTCGCAGAAATTCCGGCGTCGGCGTCTGTGACGGCGTCGTTGGTTGTGACCAAAAAATCATCATCTTGTCCATGACCGAAAAATTGGGAAAGATGTAAATAAAATAAATAATTAAAATTCTTCGGTCCGAGTGAGGATTGAACCCAGGCCGTCTGCGTGGCAAGCAGGTGTTCTACCACTGAGCCACGCTATTGCTTGAAACTGCTTCGGAAAAAAAAAAAAACACTATATGAATGTCATGCAGTGGAAGGCGTCTCCTTAACGCATGCAATATTGGCAGAAGCGTAGAATCGCGCCAGGCGTAATTAATGGACAGGGGAGAGGTTTCATGGAATAATTTTCGTAGCCTTTCTTTCACCTCTCAGGCTCCTTGCCCCTTGTCATATCTTAGCCCGCGGATTATTATTATTATTATTATTATTATTATTATTATTATTATTATTATTATTATTATTATTATTATTATTATTATTATTATTATTATTATTATTATTATTACTTGTCCACCGTTGAGTGGTCACAGGTTACTGACAAACCTAATGTTGATGACCAGGTTGATCGGTTTACGGAGCTTGTACTGAGCAGCATGCTTAATTTTATTCCCCAGTATACACCTAAACAACGTAAATATTCCCACTGGTTCTCATCTGAACTTATCAGTGCACTGAAGCATAAAGATCACGCACACAGGAAATCTGAATGTTCTCCATCCAGCGAGTGGAAGGAAGAGTTCAGCTTTTTTCGAACTCTCTCTAAACGCCTATATAAACGGGATCATAGTTCGTACATTCAATTCTTAGAAAAAAGCGCCTCTGACAGGCCGGCTGAGTTTTGGAAGTATGTACGTAAACGGTCTAGCAAAGCGGAGAGTCCTTCAGACTACTAGACTCAAATGGGGTAGAAGTGCATGCCGTCGCTGACTGTTTTGCCACACATTTCTCATCCGTTTATAAGGCCTCAGACTCCAGCACTGATATCAGACAACAGCCCAAGGCAGTTAGCTCATCCAGTGCTTTGTCGCTGGATGAAAATCTTATCAGCGAATGCATTAAGCGCTTAAAACCATCCTTATCATGTGGCCCAGATGGCATCCCCTCCGCCATACTAAAAGCATATGGTACTATATTTGTCCCAGTACTGACTACGATATTTAATAACTGCCTGGACACTTCCACATTTCCTAGCATGTGGAAAACTGCTCGTGTTTTCCCAGTATTTAAGTCGGGCTCTAAGACAGATGTTTCTAATTATCGCCCGATTTCTCTACTATGTGCCACATCAAAGATCTTCGAACTGGCTCTTCACAAAATATTGTCTTTTAGTGTGAAAAACTCATTGATTCCAAATCAACATGGTTTTCTTGCTGGCCGCTCAACTACCACAAATCTTGCTAGTTTCATGACGCAGATCTCCACACCTATTTCTCAG
Source organism: Rhipicephalus sanguineus (assembly GCF_013339695.2). Lineage (NCBI taxonomy): Eukaryota > Metazoa > Arthropoda > Arachnida > Ixodida > Ixodidae > Rhipicephalus > Rhipicephalus sanguineus. The sequence goes on along the minus strand of NC_051181.1, from coordinate 157,396,177 downwards.
AGAGGACAGGTTGACGTAATCTACTGTGACCTGAGCAAGTCTTTTGACGTAGTCAGCCACACACTGATTATGGTTAAACTTGCGAACTTTGACGTTGACTTGTCGATTGTGAATCTCTTGCACAGCTATCTGCTCAATAGATCTTGTTATGTTGCCGTAAATGGCCAAACCTCTTCTTTGTATAAAGTGACTAGTGGGGTCCCTCAAGGGTCGGTATTAGGCCCACTCCTATTTTTAATTTACGTTAATGATGTTTCTTTTGCCATTCGTAATTCTTCTTTCCTCTTGTATGCCGATGACATCAAGATATTTAAGGAAATTCATTCAGTTAACGACTGTCGCTTGCTGCAGTCAGATTTGGGTTCTTTTTCCGAATGGTGCAACGGCAATAACCTTTCTCTAAATACCTCAAAGACAAAATTCATGTCTATCACTCGCAAAACATCTAGCGTATCGTTTCAATACTTTGTCAATTCTGTGCCGTTATGCAAGGTTTATGAAATCAGTGATCTTGGTGTTGTTGTTGACAGCGCGTTAAACTTTTCTTCTCACGTTAAGCGTGCTGCTATGCGGGGCCTTCGTTCTCTCGGATGTGTTTGTAGAATATCTCGAGAATTCAGGTCTCCCATGGCCCTACACAAATTGTACACGGCAATATGTCTTGCGCAACTTGAGTATGCGTCCGTCATATGGAATGGCATTGCTCAATCCAGCGGTAACACCATTGAACGAGTCCAGAAAAAATTCCTCAGCATATATAACCATCGCTTTGCTAAAAATGACTCTGGATCTCGTTCAAGTACTGCTGAATCATTATCACTGCCATCACTTCACTGCCGACGAAATCGTTCTGATCTCTTATTTCTCTACAAGCTAGTCCACGGTATCATATCCTGCCCTGTACTTCTCAATTGTGTTAATTTTCGAATTCCGCGTAAGTTAACCAGAGAACAGACCGTTTCATGTACCCGCCTGCTTCTTCCAACACTCTACCGTTCACAGAATACAAAGTCTTTATAATATTAATTTTCTTGATCTTGACGTTTTTCATAGTCCACAATCATTGTTTTTATCGGAGCTTTGCACTGTTTTCACATAGTATGGCACAATGTACAAAGTCTTCCCTTCTCCGTCTTTCCGCATAGTTGTATATGTGCAATCTAATTTTTTATTTCCCTTCAATATTTCTCATATTGTATTATTTTACTCCTCCCCTTTTGTGTTCATTTCTCTTTGTCTACGTGTTTTTGCTCTTTTTATTTCTGAAGACTGTGTATTGTATTGTTTATTTTTATTGATTTTTTTTTTGCGTGCGCCTGCACAAAGACCTCACGGTTGTTCCTGGGCACGTTAAATAAATGATTGATTGATTGATTGATTATTATTATTATTATTATTATTATTATTATTATTATTATTATTATTATTATTATTATTATTATTATTATTATTATTATTATTATTATTATTATTATTATTGGTTTATTTCGAGACCTCTCACCTTCAATTGAATACGTGTCACAATCCTCTCCGCTTTGTGTTATGCATTTATAGTTCTACACACTTCATCAATACTGGGAATGCCGTCAGTACATAAGACAGATATGGCGAGAAAGCCATTACGGCAACGGCTCGTGCCTCACAGCCTGCGCGTGTAAAGGGCAGCACGAGGAGGAGCTGTAGGACATTCGCGAAGCCGACGAGGCGTGGAAGGCCATCGTGTCGCACGTTTGACCCTGCGGTGCAGGGACCGTCCTTTCGCCCCGGCTGCCTTTCGTCTGACCTGTCAGCTATGGGCGCGGCGGCCTCTCGTTCACCGCCGTCATCGACGTCGATGCCCGCAGTGGCTATCGCGGCATCGTCCGCGGGGATCTGTCAGTTGCCAGACACGGCGGAAGCTCCGTAAGAGAGAGAGCCCCCGACGAGAGAGCCGAGGAGGAAGAGGAGGAGGAGGCTGGATGAGTGGTGTCGAGGAGCCGGCGCGATGGCTGCTACGAAGTCTCGCGGCTTGCATCGCGGGTGCTCCGGACCGCACGCCCTTCTGGGCCTATTCGGCTCGCTCCTGAAAGGCAGCGAGCGCAAGGCGGGCAGCCGGGATAATACGTCTGGATGAGTGCCGGAGTAGAGCCGACTACTGGCCGATAGGGAGCGCTCTGTCTTGCCCCGTTTTTACCCTTTCCGTAGTTGTGCCGTGTTTCACGAAAACCGTGCAGCGTGATTCGGATTGTTCGAAGACGGTCTAGAGAAAGTTCTTTCAATATATGTAGTTGCGTTTACTAGGTGTTTCTTCCTTCTTTTTCTTTCTTTTTTGCTTTATAACCAGCTCTTGTGCATAATGATTTCAACAAATCTCGAGTTCATACCCACTCCCCCTCAATCGAGAAGAAGGTTGCTGTAAATACGTGTCTTTTAATGCAGTTCTCGCATAAATTGAGACCTCAGCCGTGTAAAGGGTAAAAAAAAGTCTTATGCGCCATTATTTTTGCATCTTAACCTACTGTAATTTCATAACTCTACGCCGGAGCCTGGGTCACGTCATTATTGCATGGTTTGAGGAATAGGGGCATGTTAAGGTGTATCTTAATTTGCTTCGCGTTGCCCCGCCACGGTGGTCTAGTGGTTATGGCGCTCGACTGCTGACCCGAAGGTCGCGGGATCGAATCCCGGCCGCGGCGGCTACATTTTCGATGGAGGTGAAAATGTCTGAGGCCCGTGTACTTAGATTTAGGTGCACGTTAAAGAACCCCAGGTGGTCGAAATTTCCGGAGCCCTCCACTACGGCGTCTCTCATAATCAGGTGGTGGTTTTGGGACGTTAAACACCAAATATTATTATTATTGCTTCGCGTTTCCGCATTGCAGTTCATATCATCGGTACGAACGAGCGGACAGATGGTGTGTGGGTGTAGACGGGGGAAAGTACAGGCATAGTTCGCCTTTCAGCGCACCTGCGGTATGTTCTACACGATGCACCTCAAGCATCTAACACATTTGAAAAGCCTACAGATATAAGAAAAAAAGTCCCGGTTTCGTTAGGTATAGCTGCATCGCCGGTCATGCTGAGCAGAAAGCGGTAACCTACTTTTGTTAGATTCGCTCTTCCGATTGGCTGAGCTACGACTTCCGCTACGCTGCACGGATTTCGTGAGACCCTTGACTCTGTTCCTTCTTTATCTTGGATGTCCTTATCGTATTATGCTTGGCTACGCCGGGAGGCTCTGTGCCTGATCATGGCAGATATATACAAGAGGGCCTTCCTTGTCGGCCGGATCCTCGCTGGCGTCCACATTTTTTGTCTCCTGCGTCCGCAACCGTCTAATGCCCCAAAGTATACGATATGCCAGAGTGCGGCAAACCACGGATATACCTCGAACGCGGCAAAGCTTGAAATGGGGTAATATATATCTGGCTTCGACCGTGTGGTCACTGGCTCGTACTTTTCTGTGCTTTATTCGCTTTTTTTTTTTGTTGCGTATGTGTCCTCTTAGAAAAGAACATGTATCGGGGCGAAAGGCGTGTAACCGGGCTCACCATAACCTGGTTGAAGTCATCACTGGCTATGTCTATGCTTAGTGTAGGTTGCTGGCGTTTTCTCCATTCGTTCGTAACCGTAAGATTTCCCCGGAGATAGAGTAGGTTACGGAATAATGAGATTTCGCGCCGTCGTCAGGTCTGTCGCGTCGACGTCCGCTCCTGCCACCGCTTCACCCCGCGACATCGATTATATTACATTGTCACTTCATTGTCGTGAGTCAGCGCATGTGACTGTCTCTTCTTCTGTCACTCTGCCTTTCGGCGAGCTGTTTTTGCAATAGATTATCGATCAGCCTTGACACATCTTGCTCAACTTGACGCCAAGGTGTAAGTATTGAGTCGGAAATACGGTCTCGTGTCATACATTAAAAAGCAAATAGCATTGACGCCGCCCGCATGACGCTCAGTCATGCGGAGGAGTTCGTCTGTACGCTTTCTGATGTGGCGGAAGCACAAAGCAGCAGTGGTACGGCACGCGCTCATGTCTGCGTGTGTTAAGAAGCCGCTAGGTGGGAAGACTTAAATTGGTGCGTAAGAAAGGGGGGGGGGGGAGTGGGGCTGTTCTTGACTTTATTTAGATCAAAGCTAGGAAAGAGGAATGTGTTAGGGAGAGTGCATTGCTGTGTGAAGTCGCACTGCAAAGGCATTGCAGTGTTGCCTCCTTTCCGCAGTGCAGAATGGCAATAGTAGTGTCAGTAGCCTGTGTCACTTTCACGCTGTTCTAGAGAGAGGAAGCTATAGCGAGAATAGAAGAAGAATACATGAGAAGTTGACTTAAAAGTGCGTTGGCACGAATTCGAGAAATGATAGACGCGTAGCGGAAATTCGAAATGAGTAGACCGGCCTCCGGAACGAAATTCGAAGAGGATGCGGCGCGCGTGACGCGTTGGGAGTGCTCGCCGACCACTGTCAATGGAGGGTTGAGTGGAGTAGCGAGGGATACGAGAAAGAAAACGAAAGAGCGAGCCAATTTGAAAATATGTAGCTATGGGATGGCAAAAGTTCTGCGAGCGCAGAATTCTTGAGAAAATTCGGGCCGGCGGAATCGGAAGTGCTGAGGCGTTGCGTACGTTGCGAGGAAAACTCCATCCCGAATGAAGTGGCTAGGGCAAAAGTGCGTGCGTGTGTGTGCGTGAAGCATTGGGGCTGCGGAGTTGAAGAGCGAATCGGGTCAGACACGAAGCACTACGGGGCAATCGAAAGGAAGTTTGGCCGTGGATCGGGAAAGTCTTCTCAGTATGTTCGGAGCGAGTGCGGAATAAGAAATCGGGCGCCGGCTTGTGGAGGCTAAGTGAGGGAGGTAGTTTTGTCTCTGACTTTTCTCCGTCCAACGGGCCCGAGGAAATTGAAACAAGCGCACTCGAGGAGGAACAAGAAGGCCGTGCATGCTGAGGAGCAGTACGGCGAGCGAGTAGAACGAGAGCACGTTCGGAATAAACGCTAAGACCCGGACTGCGTTCGGCCAGAGAATTCCGGTTCGTGGCGTCGTGGCCCCGCATAGGAAGACTGCGCGGACCGGCTCTGACTTTGGAAACCGAGGGATGAATGCGAGCTCTGCCAACCGCCGAACAGAGGCACAGCCGCGTATGCTAAAGGCTACGGCGCCTGGAATTTGTTGCGCTTGTTCCGCATTACATTGACGTCGAGGCATCTTGTGACTCTTCCGGCTTTTGCTGGTCGCTCTGCACGCGCCGTCCCGCCGAGTTAGCGGTGGTGGCTGCTTCTCTCTCTCCATCCCGATGAGGCGAGATATACGATGGCGTGCAGGGAAGGGAGGAGTCCGACTGTAGCGCCCGCTTTAGCCTGGGAATGCGGGGAGGGGATTCTCTGGTCCCTTTGGGGTTTCCGAGCACGTTCTCTATAACACCGGGTTCATCTGCGGTGTAGCTCCCTCCTTCCCGCTGCCATCCCGTCTCTGCGGAACCGCGCTATTAGAACTGGCCCGTGCGCTCCCTCTTATTTTTTTCTTATACGTGTTCGTGCGTTGTTCAGAGGGGCGCGATGGCAGCAATCGTGATCTCCGCGTCCTGCCTTCGCCGCTGCTGGTGGCAGTGTATTTGTTCGGCGCCGTTCTTCTCCATTGCTTTCGTGCCTTGCTCCGCCTTTCACACCATCAAGCTTCATATACCCGCCCTCTATCGTCATTTCGTTCACTTGCGAGTTCTTGGTGTGCTGTCATTCTTGCCGCTGCGCTATTACTCTCCTTCACTCTCTCCTCTCCCCCTTTTGTACCCTTTGTGTTCATATTCCTACGGCGTCCCGAGACTGCAGTGCGAGCCGCCGCAGAACGGCGGAAGCAGCCAGCGCGGGCGGACGATGTATTGCGGCGCCGGCGAAAACTTTGTAATCGAATTTCCTGCTTGCTCCCGAACCTCCTTCTATGGCGGCCGCTGCAGCTTTCTTCCTCTCTCTCTCGTCGCAGTGTGGCTTGCCCTTTAAGCTTCCCCTCTCCCTGCACACCGATTGCGGTCCTTGACTAGTGTGTGTTCGGAGTGGCTCATTTACACTGCGTCTTCCCGCTTATCTTAAACATTTTATTGCGATAGCAATTATATGGACAGTCTCGGCTGGATTTTGCCGTCGCCGTCGCCGTCGCCGCCGTCATGCACCGTATATGTATAAGTATGTATATATATATAAAGGCCCCAAAGAAAAATAACTCGGAAAAATGCTTCCGAAGCGCGGAATCGAACCAGGGACCCCTTGCTCCGCAGCGAGCGGCGCTATCCACTACGCCACGAAACGCAGATCCTCCACGTAGCTAACGGCGAGCGTTATATACACACCATTTAGCGCTGGACGGACTCAGAGACAGCAGGCGATAATAAGCGTTTCTTCATTACCAGCGAGGTGGCGCTAGCAGCCCGACGGGCGCATTTAAAAGTCGTCGGCGCGCTCGCTCGCTTCCGCTGTCTGCTCGCGCGGTTTTCTCGTGGCGAGGGGTAGAGGAATGTTTCACGCTTTCACCGTGATGTCCGCGCTCATGTTACGGCGCGTACGAATGTCACTCGAGCTCAGGGACGCCGCAAAACGAACAAACAGAAGATGAGCGCGAACTATCAAGTGTCACAGCTCGACACTTGAAGCACGCTATAGTTTCCTTCGCTGCTTCGGCTGCCTTTGCAACAGAAGCGCTGTTCAAACTGAGAGTATCCATTGGCGAGCCTCACTTCGTATAGCATTAGTTCCTTGCTATCGCATTCATTGCTTCGCCCTTGCGGCGAAACTGTGACTTTTTTATTGTTTCCCATTTCGCACGCGCTTTTCTTCACTCGCAGGCGTACACGACATTCTTCGCGGTTTCTCATTGTGCGTCGCCGCTCACAGTTTGTTCAGCGGGGAATTCTTTTCAGATCAGGGGCAGCTTTACGGCGTAGTTGTCGGCGACGCGTCGACGCTTGCGCTGATGTTGCTTCGATTTCGGAGACGGCGTTTTTCTTCGCCGCGCCGCCGAGTTCCTTTAACTCTCTCGTTCTTTTTGAGAGCGGCGAAGGCGGCGAGCTGTTTTGTAGACGTCCCGGATGGTAGCGTCGTAGTCGAGTGCCGAGTTCGTTGATGCCTCTCGAGGTCGACGCTCTAGACGGCCGGGCAGCTGAAAGGGCTCATTGGGGACATTCATTGTGCTATTGAGGATCTCATCGTAGGGACCGAAGCTTTCTAACGTGTGGTACGGTGATGTGTCGTTTATTTCAGGCAAAACAAAGTATAAATTGCCTAGGAGACCGGCGAAAAGTAAAAAAAAAAAAAAGACAGCCTGACGAGGCGCCTGCCCCCTGCAAAGCCAAAATCCCACCAAAACGACACAATGCTCAGTGTTATAATTAACAGTGCTATTGATGTATAAAAAGATAAGTATAAATGAGGTATTACATGTAAGTCACATGTGTATAAGAACAGCCAAACAGTTGATCGAACTAGTCCAGGCAATGACATCAAGAAGTATTAAATGTGTTTAACAATTGACACTAAGCTTAGCCCTGTAATGCCCAAGAGGCTTTCCGCCTTCAGAAAAATTCTGAAAAAACACTCAGCATAATTACTCTTCTTGTAGAGTTCATTTTAAGAAAAAAAAAGGGTGAAATTTTATTTCGATCGTAACTTAATTACTATTAATTAAAATTAATTAATTTCAATAAGTGAATAACTCAGTGTAACTTCATTATAACATGTTAAATATGCAATAATGGCTTTTCCATGAAGCTTTGACGGGCTTATTACCTCTTTTGAGGCATTATTTTTAATGTATCATATATGATACACTGGGTTTTACAGGGTTAGAGAACATAACCAAATGTGAATGTGATTTACATGACAAACAGCTGACAAAGTTTTCAAGGACACAAGCAACAAATACTTTAGAGTACGAAACAATGATTGTGTTGGTGCATTGGTTGTGACAGACTGCATTCAGTGATTACCGTACATGGACGGGATAGCATCCACTGAAGTAGTTTCCGCAGAAATATTCCTGTCGAAGATGTTTGAGCAGCGTTTCAGCTGCTCTCGTCTGCAATTCTCGTCTTGGGCAAATTTAATCGTTCTTTCGAGCGAAATCTTATAGACTGGACGTGAACATTGTTTCATTGCGTGCATCGAGTAGAGTGACCTGACAGAAATGTATTTCATGCCTGGTGTTTCTCACGTGCGGCTGATTGACCTGTTTACCGAATCGCTTACTTATTCTCCGCCGCATATCTAATTTTATATCAAACGCACGCGTGAACGAAACTCTTTCAGTGGTAAATCAACTTAGAATAACAGAATGGTCCGTACATTCAGAACCTGTGCTCTTTAAGCTGCAGATATAACGTTTGCGAACTTTTGAATTTCGAGTTGCCCGAGAAAAAGAAATAAGAGCTCGCAGCGTCGTTATACTGCGCGCACGAATTTCCCCGCTTTGAAAAGAAATAATCTTGGTTCACGTATGTTTCCCAATGCCGCTTCTCTTTTCCTGCCTAGCCATCGTTCCTGGAGCGGCCACCACAGTAACGACGACGAACAAATGACGCCGCTTCTCGCGAGCACGCGAAGCTCTGTTTTTCCGGTCAGCGGCTCGTTTGTCTGCATAATGCATCGCGCAGGCGGCCGCCGGCAGCCTACAACAAAGACAAGAATTGCCTGCCCAGCTTCTGCGCCGTCGTCATTCTTCGCTTTGTTCGCCGCCTGCCGTGTATACGCCGGGCCACGACAGAGGCCTCCCTCTGGCGAGCAGCAATGTCTTTGCATTGCTCACAGGGGCGCGCATCGTCCCGCAGAGGCCCGATGACGGGAAGCCTGGCTTTAATTGGACCAGAGACGTTCGTGTGGCGGCACTGCGCCCTCGCGTGTTTGTGTAGCGCGCTGCAGGCCTCGCGTTCATTAGCTTACACCCTCCCGACTCGTCGGGGCTGCTTGATGAGACCACCGTCGCTGCCGGCGGCCAGCGCATAGCGAGCAGGAGGTGTCGGAGCGCCTGGCTCTTCGCTGTCGACGAATGCGGCATTGCGTCTGCGGCTGCCACTTGGGGCCTCAAGTGGCAATCGCGTGAAGCGTGTTGCTCTGCGCGTCCATACAAATTCTGAGGCAAAGTTCGTGATACCTTTCGTTTGGAAGAAGCGCTCGATATTGGCGCGGCCGCGTTCGCGTTATACATTACGTATAGTGATCGATAACAGTGCTTTCTGCGCATTAAGCGATCGTTCTTTTCCACTCAACTCGACCGTAGACAGTTTGAAAGGGTGAACTCCACGTTGTTCTGTGATTGCCTTTAGTCGCAGAGGCTGCGCCGTAACAGATCCGTGGTCGGCGCGCCTAGTCTTTCTTCCCTGTGCGCTTATATATAAGGCGCGTAGGAACAACCTCAAGGGGCGTTTGTGGATCTACATGGGAAAGCGCGTAGGGGAGAGTTAGCCGCTTGTGCGGCGCCCGCAGTGGCGCGACTGTAGAGCATAATCGATGATGGTCGAGCCTGTTCTGGCCCTCTTACTCGTTCCTCCCTTCCCCTGTCAGACTGTCTGCGGCGCTCGGGGACCTCGCGGTGCGGCCGTGGCTGAAGCACACGTCTTCGTGTTAGAACCGTTCAGCGCTGTGATCGGTTAGTGCTGCACGGCTTCTATCGCGCGGTGAATAAAAATAATTCGTGATAACTTAAAGTCTGGAACAAAAGTTTGGATGCACAGATTTCGTTCCTATAGTGATACGTCATGCACTTGTTCTCTTTGAATAGGTTCCGCAAGCGCCTGTAGATAGTGTCCAAATGCATTAAACTCAGTAGTTCGAAATGTGCCTTAAATTTAATTTGCGATTTGACTTTCGTGAGCTTTAGTATCAATTGCGTAGACTGCCTTTATCCTACTCACGGACGTAAGGAAAACTTAGAGACGTTAGTCTAGTCTGTAAGGTGGCTTTAGAGAAGCTTTACGGTTCCCATTAAACATTCACTTAGCCTTCACTGCACTGCAGTATGTCGCGATAGCCAGCTGCACATGAAAGGCACCGGCCAGCCGTCCTCGAGCTTCTTTAGCGTGCGTTTGATTGTCTCGCTGATTGTGTCGCTTCATCGCACAACGTCAGCTGCGTTGCTTGCTCAAACGCTGCACACATTTAGCCGGCGCATGTCGTAATGGTCCAGGCCGCTGTCGACTTTTGTTTCGGCTGGCCAAAATAAAAAAGGACCGCACGCCCAGCCACAGGGGGTCGCGTGTATAGGGAAGCAAAAGCGCGCGGGCGTTGTATGGGCTATAGTGCATGTCCATCCCACGTGTTCGTGCGTATAGGCGAGAGACTCGGTGAACACGACGCTGATGATTACGAGCCCCCTGTCGCCATTGATCGGCCGATGACGACGAGGAACGCGCGGCTAGTCAGCCAGGCTCCCGGCGAGTGCGGCACTGGGGTACCGGCCGGGCTGTACGCAGCATGCGTGGGTTTTTACTTACCCCACGGTGGCCATCGAGATGTCGAGTCGTATACTGTGGACCTGCTGGCACGTGATTTCTTTTTGTGTTCGTGCGCGCGCGCTTGGCTGCATGCATAGACGTGTGCGTGTGAGAGACGGAGAGAAGGGATAGAAGAGAAGCCACATGTTTTTTTTTTTCTTATAGCGGTGATATAGCAGTTTTTCTTGCCGGTGTGAGGAAGGGAGCCTAAACGCGTATGCATTGCCGCCGCGGGATAGCGGGGTAGCCCGCAGCCTGCAGAGGCAGATACGTCGTTATGGTGCTCGCGGTCAACCGCCTTTTGCTGACCTTGCCTGTTGTCCTTGCTTTATGTATGTCATAAACTGCGAGTTGTTTTCCGTTCGCGGGTGACGGTGGCGCTGGATTCAAGTGTAGTTACACGACGAGTGTACCGATGTTTGTTTTGAGAACAAGGGAAAGTGAATGATAATCGATTAAGTTCATTTTTTGTTATAGTTTAAGCGAACTAAGTGGCTTCAAATTTCTACACAAATGGCCTGTATAGCATTTGTTCTATAGCTGTAGTGCAGAAGAGAACACGACGAAGCAAGCAAGCAAGCAAGCAAGCCAGTGTCAAGGGTAGCCACGAGACGCGAGCGCGTGCTGGCTGAAATTTTTTTGAAGCTCTTCGATGTGCGGGAGCAACCGTAGTTTGTGATCGGACATTTAGATGACACACATGGAGTTACACATGCCTCTTTTGCGCGGCGTTATTTGGATGCGATGATAGTTTTTGTTTTTATGTCTTCGCGAAATGAATCGATTTTTAAGTGTGGTTAGAATTTGGGAGCTTTGTATCACGCCTGGCGCAAATGTCGCGCACTGCTTACGCGACCAGTGCTGGTAATACCGCACCGTTTACACTACGGTATTACCGTTTCATGTTAAGTGTGCCACGATTTGAAAATATTTTAGCTGCGCGGTTTGCCCATTGCGCATGGCAACACTGTGAGATGATGATAGTGGCTAATATAGGTCTTGCCGATTAAAATGGCGACGTGTCGATCGCGGTAAGGCGGCACTGCTAAAAGACCCTATTTGCTAAAGCAGGCTCCGTGACGCTCAAGCAGAGCCATTTACAGCCGCAAGATCTTATAACGTTGCTGCGAAAGTGGGGAGAAAGCTTTGGTCGGAGTGATCCGAAACTGTGACCCAGTGTCCGCAGCGCTTGTCTCGTTCTGCATCAATCGACCGTTGTGCGCATAATGGGCTGTCCACCTTCGGTCCCACCGGCCATTAGACCCGGCTGCGTTCGGCTGTCATCGGACCGCAGCCTTCGTTACGAGCAACCATTGAGCGCCGCCCTGAGTGATCGTGCGGTGCGAGCTTTCGGCGATCTATACGGAACAACGCTGCGCAGCCCGTTCTCCGTATCGGCCAGTCTCTGCCAGCGGGCGGAAGCGAGCGACGCTCATATGCGGGAAACCGGGAACACTTGTGTGTGGGACACCGCTTCCCGTGTTCCCTCGCGACCGGACGGGGCTGCTGGACTTGGCTAGGACGTTTACTGTTTTTCGATAAAAGCGTGCACCGTGGTGGATACCGGAGTGTGCCTCAATAGTGCCGTCGTGCGCTTTCCATCATGCTGCATCTTATTGGAGTACACTCACGAGCGTGCGCATAAAGCACATGTTCGTCACCGGGTTGCGAATCACTTATGAAAAGTATAACTACTCACGAAGTCGCAGTATTAGTGTGCCCACAGACTATGACCATTGACTACGTTGCTTTCGTGCATACTTTTGCTATGTTCTTTTTGCGTGGCATAGAGGTATGCTACGGTACAGTCGATTTAAAAATGACTACCGTGATTATACGTAGATTGCTTTTGATGATTAACGTATTTACGTATGGATGGTCTTACGTTTACTGACGATCCTTAGTGTATAGAAAGCATGTGAGCTGAGGCTGTATATTACTCCTCTGTAAACATAGGGGTACTTTGTAGATAATGTTTAGAAGGCTTGTTCGCAACAGAGTGTAGTACTAATTGTTTGCTCCACTCGGAGCCAACTATGGCGCCAGAGAGCAGTCGACTTTCTCGATCCATGACCTCCTTAATTCCAACCCCTGTGGCCAGCTCTGTTGTATGGAGAAAAAAAAAGAAAAGGTGTGAATTGCAGTTTTTTTTTAAATTTAATTTCAACCATCCGACAGGAGATAAAACTGGATCACTCGGTCGAGGACGAGCTTGAAGCTCATTCTCCTTCATTTGACAACTCTTCTTTGTTTACACTACTTAAGGTCAGTGCATGCACTGATGTCCTCTCACTGTACTTACCTCTACAACTGCAATGGCATGCACAATGATATTTTGAACTGCACACATAATTCACTGGCGTATTTATGGATCTCAATGAAAATTCAACGTCAATCTGTAACAAAGAACTAAACATGTAAATGTGTTGTCATAGAAATGGATGAACCAGTGTAAACCGCTGGTTTCAGTTGCTGGCGCTTCCTTTTGACAAAGCGGTCTTCTTATTCTTGTAGCATTATTGCTGAATGGTGGTCACTTGGTATTCCTGGACAGGGGGCAACGCTGAAGGGAAGGCGGGGGGGGGGGGGAGGGGGTACATGCTCCGAGCGATGCAGCCCAGTATGCAGCCGTTTCTTCTCTTTCTACTGTCTTCTTTTGTCGACTGCCGCCGCAACCAGTATATCACGAGATGGCACTCTGCTGCAGTTCACTGCATATGGATTCACGCGGCAGTCTTTGTCTGAAGGTTCTCCCCGAAACCATTGAGCTATAGATTGTCTCGGCCACTGTACTGCAGTCCATGGTTCTTTTATTCAGTAGCTTAGAATGACAACGCAAACACAACAGTTCCACGGGGAAGCTGGCAGCACTAGTGACAAGCGGTAATGTGGCAGTGGTAGCAGCGACTCATTTTGAACTCGACGTGTGGTCGAGCGCGGGCACGCGCGATCGCATCGCGCGTGCCTCGGTTGTTTCGCAACTCTGCCGCCCTCCCACTGTGTCGCCCCGTGGGAATCGTGTCCGCGGCCACGGTCGCCTTCCGCGTCCGCTAATGGGAACCGCTCTCGCCAACGCCTGGGGCGGCAGCGTCACGTTGTAGGCGCGTAGCCAATGAGCGTGCGCCGCACACGCCCACGCAACCCGCGCTTCACTTCCTTCACTACTTGGCTCCGCATACGGCCGCCGATGGCGAAGTATACGCGCCACAGTGACTGTCCAGTTGAGCTACTGTACACTGGGGGCAAGAGAAGCATTCACCATAAGATGTACGTTCTGTGTTGAGGTTAATTTTCGCGTCCCGTCTTTCTGCGTTCTTTCTTTTTTTTTTCTCTCCCCCTCTCTCTTTGAACTTGAGTTGACGTCTCACTTTGGCGAAATGATTTATGGATTTAAGCAATGCACGGTCATAGTGAAGTAGAAAGCAGCGGATGGTTTTGGGGGACGTCGGATCGATCTGTAAAACAGAGTAGTTTACAAAAGATGCTGGAGATGTATGCACGTCGTCATCCATGAATACGCCAGATGAGAGTAAACCACAAGGCGCTTCTCAGCTTAAAGCATTACGGTGCTGTCAGCGTGACCGACGGCATACGGCGCGATGCTGGCACGGGGATAGGCTATCTCAGCCGTTAGACCAGAGTGGATGGGCTGCTGGCGTGGCTTGCATGACAGCAACTTTTTGGGGAAATCGTTGGTTGGTTTATGGGGTTAACGTCCCAAAGCGATTCACGCTATGAAAGGAATCGTGCAGTGGAAGGGTGCGACTAATTCCGACCACCTGGTGCTCTTTACCGTGCACTGACATCGAACATACACGGGCTTCCCGATTCTGTAACGGTGTCGGCTACACTTAAAACCCTGGACAGCGGCACGGCAGAGGAGGCTGCTATCGCCCTGGCTATTCTACACGCTTCACAATTACCAGCACCGGACGAACCAATTACCGTGGTTACCGATTCACAAACTGCCTGTCGGAACATAGCGAAAGGAATGGTCACACCCTACACACACCGTATCCTGACATCAATACACCCCACTTTGTTACACAGGGTGCGTATCGTCTGGACACCTGGACACGCCTCTCTCCATGGCAATGAACGCGCTAATGCGGTAGCTCGAGAGCTCACAAACCGGGCGCCATCGGAAGAGCTGTCCAACCCAGACGATGCACCAACAGCACCACTCAACTACACTGAAACGCTACAACACTACCGACAAAGCCGCATGTACTTCCCACCACCACACAAATCACTCAACCGAGAAGACGCTGTTGCCTGGCGGCAGCTTCAGACTAATTCATTCCCCTGCCTTTATATCCTTCATCTCTTCCACCCCACACAATATCCCTCATACTGTCCCTATTGTGGAGCGAAGCCCACGGTGTATCACTGCACCTGGGAATGTCCACAACCACCGGGCTGCCGCCCTATTCCTTCACCCTCACAATCCTCTTGGGAGACTGCGCTGACCAGCTCAGAGCCGCAGGAGCAGCGTCGGCTGATCCCGCGGGCACGTTGTGTGGCGCGAGCCAATGGGGCCCTGAACTAAGGGCTCCACCCAACGAGGATAATCCTTGAGGCCTTCCCAAATAAAAGTTTTTTCTCTCTCTCTCTCTTCCAGCATTTCGCCTCCATCGATATGCGATCACCGGGCCGGGATCGAACCCGCGACTTTCTGGTTAGGTATCGAGCACCGTAACCACGAGGCCACCGCGGCGGCACCAATTTATCCTGGCGTATCTTTTGTATTACTAGAACAACGAGAACATCCACCTGTTGGCGTCAACGTCCCACCTAAATGAATTTAACGAAAGAAGCGCGACACGAATGTTAAGGCTTTTAATCTTAGTGTGCTACACTACGCACCACTGAACCATTCTTTTTTTTGTTGTTGTTGTTGTTACGTGAGAAGTAAGCTCTCGGGTTTCTTAGACGCGTATTGTATGTATGATGTACGCCACACCCTTTGCCACACTGCACCGTGTTTGTTTTTCGAGACTGTGCTCGGCTCAGGGCGCTGTTGCTCGTCACACGAGGTTCTTGAACCGCGTCCCTTCGTTCTTCGGGCCACTCCGATGAGAGCCAGAGGCAAATGTCGCGCACGAGTTGTATGTAACAGCTCGGAAAGCTGTCCTCTTGCACGGAAGCGAGGAGAGACACTCGAGGCTTTTCCGCGCCCGAGATGACGCTGATGGGGCGGGGGATCAAGGAAAAAGGCTCGGCCGCGCTCCGCGTCAATTTCTCGCGCGAGAAAAAAAGAATAAATAACTAAAGCGAGCCAATGTTGCTCGCTCACTCGTCGGCGTTGCTATCTCCGTGCCGCGCATTGTCGCTTAGTCGTCGTCCTCTCAGTGCGAGCGTGGTGCGAACAACGGGCAGCGCTTTTGTGTCGTCGAGCGCGGATGCGTTTGTCGGAAGGAGAAACGCGCTTTGTGTCCTTAGAAGTCGGCGCAGAGTCTTTTTCGAGTTGGTCGCAGCCACTGTATTCCGCATTCGCTTATCCGCGCGTTCATTTATTTATTTTTTCTATAGATGAAAAGTTGGGATTTCCAAGTTACTTGGAGGCTTGCTAGGTGTGTGAACATACGATTGTGTGGTTTTGTTTCCCAGTATATGCGCGACTGAGGCGGAGGTAGTTTATACACACATGAAGTTGGCCGAGGTTTCCTGCTTTGGTTTTCTGCATACACCGGTACCTCGCGTTGTGCAAGTGTTATTATTGTCGGCGGCTTCCCACACCAGCTACGAAGAGACCAGGCAAACACTGCTGCACAGATTACGGCTGGGTGCATCGTATGCTCGCCGATTCTTTCTTAAGTTCGGACGCTTTCAAAACCCTCAGTGCTGCATACGTCACATTCCAGAGGCTATGCACTACATTTTCTGCGTGTGCCCTCAATACGCGACTGAACGACCGACACTTAAATGCGTGGTAGATTGTCTGGATTCCCGGTCCTTTTCGGAGGACAAACTTTTGGGTGCATGGAAACAAGTGAACCAGGCCCAACGCAATTTCAAATGCCTGTTGAAGTTTCTTTGTGAGACAGGGTTATTCTCTTCTTAGAGCATGTGCTGTGATGTGAAGACTCTTGCGCTTAGTGCACAACCGCGCACATGCAGGACGGCGTGCGCACAGTAACTCGTTGCACTATACCGTAGTGACCTGTCATCATACCTGGCTCTGGTTCTCTCTCTCCCCCCTTTTCCCCTTACTCCGGTCGGAAGTAGCAAGCTAGAGACACGCTCAGCTCAGTGTATAACAAAAGAAAGCACGCGCAGCCCTGCGCTCTCGGAGCTCTATGAATAAAGGCAGCTATATCATGATGTGACATATAGTCCCGCCTAGCGGAGTCTCCTTTCTCTTGTGCTATTCCTATACCGCTGTCAAAAAAAAAAAAAAATCTTTTGTTTACCTCGGCGCGACCAAAAAGTACTCTCAATTATGAGGAAACGAATACGAAGGTCGGGGCGTGAAGAGTGAAAAAACAAACAAGAAATGTTCCTACAATAGGGACGGAAACAAAGCATAGCGCACGAGGCGGGAATAAGTATCAAGGCAGAAATCGGGTCGTGCGTTTTAGAGTGTTCCTTTCCCGCAGCACGCCTCGCCCGCCGCACCTCACGGAGGAGAAATCTAGCGGGGAATTGCCCCTTGCCGGGACGGCAGACACTCTTTGCGCGATAGTAAAGGGGGGCAGTGGGGCTTTTCCCCGAGGGGCAGTAAATCTGTCCGAGAGAGAAAATGACGGGAAATTTCGATCAACTCCACCGCTCTCCTTTTTTCCTTCTTGGCCCGTATATCCGCGATCTCGCTTCCGTTGCTTTCTTTCTTTCGCTCGCTCGCTTTCGTCTTTATTTTCGCGTATTTTTCTTTCCGCTCGAGCACCTCGGACCACAGCCGCGAGTGCGCTCGGCTTGTCTGCTTGTTTTGGCTTTTTAATGCTTTTAGCGTGATTGTAGCGAGTGCGGTTATCCATGCTTGCTTGCTTTTTCTCCGACTGTGGAGGCTTTCGCTGTGTGCTGTAGTCTCGGCCTTCGTCATGCTACAGAGAGGTGGCGTATCGTCGGTTTACATGCCTGTGTGACGTTTCATTGATATGATCGCAGCAAAGATGCGAGTCTGTGGACAGGAAAAGTTAACGAAAAAACATTGTAATGACTAAGAGAATTAATTATAAGGAGGATTGCCAACCAGAAAAAAAATTGATTTGTTATCAGGAAACGGGTCAGGTAGGGAGATTAGAGGGGAACGTGCCAACGCACCAGACACACGCAGAAGCCGGGACACAATCGTACACAATCGCAATAATTCCGAATCTCCGTTTGGAAACGAACTAGTACGCGAGCAAGCAAGCGTATAAAAGTAATGGATGAATGGAACATAATGGTCAGTTTTCAGTTCTTTCCCTCTGCCACTGGGAGATTGTTTGTCCATTTGGTGATCCCGTCTTCGGAACTTGAGTGCACATTGTCCCGTCCTGCTCGCTTCATTGGCAGTGGCGCGCTGGCACTGTTTTCAGCGCCGAGCGAGCGATTGGGGTAATGGAAGAGCTAAACGAGTTTCTGAGTGGCCCCGGAGCCTGCGGGAGGGGGCGCTCGTGAGCTCATCACTCAGCCGCTTGTTCGTCGCTTCGTGTGCCGAACGGCAAAGCAAATGGGGCCATCGGAGGGAAGGCCAGTCTGGAAGTGTTGTACCGCATATCATTACGCAGAGGACCCCGACGACCGAGCGAAAGAACCAAGACGGCGAAAGGAAGGAGAGGGCGGGCGAACGACGAGGCACAGCGCCAAACGGTCTCGAGCGAAAAAGAGAGGCAGGACGGAGGATTGGCTTTCGTCGTCCTGTTCGCTCGGTCTATGTCGCGATGGAAAAGTAATAACAAAGAAACAGAAGCGAAAGCGGACATCTCTTACATCTCTCCAAGCTGTTTCTGCTGCAGAGGTCGATAGACCGAGCGATGCCCGTCTGTGAAAGAGCCACCCGTGAGGGGACATTTCTTGGCATGAAGACCACGGACGGGTCAAGGAGGGAACGCTAGCACGATAGGTGTATTGCGTGAGCAATAAGCGCGCGGACTCACTCACTCACTCACTCACTCACTCACTCACTCACTCACTCACTCACTCACTCACTCACTCACTCACTCACTCACTCACTCACTCACTCACTCACTCACTCACTCACTCACTCACTCACTCACTCACTCACTCACTCACTCACTCACTCACTCACTCACTCACTCACTCACTCACTCTCGCTCTCTCACGCCTATAGGGGCGTGAGAGAGCGAGAGTGAGTGAGTGAAATGGAACAGCGTATTAAAGAGAGAAGTATATGTCGCGACGATATGGGAGCAGAAAAGTAGACCCCGTGCAGTCTTGAGCGCGACCTCTCTTTTTCGTAGAGCGGCAGTGGTGTGAGGGCGAAGCAGGTCTACGAGGTGCATAAAATGACGGCTGAATAGAAGAATGAGAGGTTCTTGTCATTGGGAAATGGATGTCCCTCGCCGGCAGCACCAGTCCGGGTTGGCTATGCCGTGTTCCCTCTACGGTCAGGATGGTGCGGGGGCTGGGCAGGGGAGGTGGCCCAAATTCCGCCGAGATTGCGGCAATAGGTGAACCAGCTAGCGCACCTCTTTCTTATTTATCTCTCCCGCTTATTGCTCTCGTTTCGGCGCCCAATTTTATCTATTTCTTTGTACTTTTCCCAATGGGAGCTGTGGACGATGGGAGGAACATCCCTTGCGCGACGCCCGTCAGCTGCCTCCTTCTTGTTCTGGTTTCTTTTTCTTAGTTCGCCCCGCGCTTTGCTCTTTGTCTTTTTCACGCACCCTTTACCTCTATTGCTTGCTTTTCCATATGGAAGCACTGTGCTTTATTGTATTATAGTTCAGTTATCTTTATATTGTGCCTTTTTTATATTTGGTCGACGTTGTGCAGGCTGCCATTCCTTGTTTTGTTTTTCTTTGCTACCCATATTTCTTTCTTTCTTTCTTTCTTTCTTTCTTTCTTTCTTTCTTTCTTTCTTTCTTTCTTTCTTTCTTTCTTTCTTTCTTTCTTTCTTTCTTTCTTTCTTTCTTTCTTTCTTTCTTTCTTTCTTCCTCACCCTCTTCCCTATTCTTGAAGACGGTCTGGGCGAAGTTGTCGGCTGTCAGCGCTGAGAAAAGGGGCGGCAGACAGCGAGTTAAAGGCAGAGAAAATGGCGCACACCCGTCGTAGTTGGCGGATCCGAGAAATAGAAGGGGTGAAGATTGGGGATACCGTTAGGGGATAAACGAGGGGAAAGCGGGAGGCCGCCAGAGGAGAGAGTGGACCCAGAACTCTGCACCGCCTGCCTGCGCCGCGCCATCAATATGGAGATTGGCGGTGTCCGAAAAAGCATGCCGCGTGTTCTCTTCTTGTAGTTTTTCTGTTTTCCTATCTTTGAAATTCTTTTCTATCTCTTTCGCGTGTTCTGCTCGTACTAGCGCGGGGCTATAGCTTTCCAAGACAAGTCTTCATCTTCGCTCGGTCCTCGACGGTGCGATCGAAGGGAGCTCCGCTTCTGCTGCCGGTCTTTTCTCCAATGTTGACCGTCCGGTTCGCACTCGAATCTTGCCGGCATCGCTTGTTCCGGTAGTGTTCAAGTTTTAACTTCAATATCTTTCGGTGCTTTCGTTTTTAATCTTCCGTCTAGTTCTGCGCCGAATAATAGAATCCACTTCGCTCGTCCATCCACTCCTTCGCGAAGGTCCGTTGCCGTGTGAGGCGTGCTCGTATAAATGCGCATGCGCAGCGTGTCATGTAATTGGTGTTGGTGGGCACAATGATGCAGTTTGTGACAAGCCGTATACGCGTGAGGAGTAGTGGGATGGTGTGATTCGCCAGTGGAAACCACGACGCGTTTGCAATTCGAGATAATCGCATGGATTATAACCTCAGGGGTCGTGCGATATGAATAATTTATAAAAGGCAGGGATTGCGCCGTCCACCGGAGAGCCGCAGTGTGCTACAAGGGAAACGCATGCGGTGTTTCCTGGTAATACATTGGTTCGAAAAAAGAACGAAGATTTTTTCTTTATTCCGAGATATTGAGGAGCCATGCAACACCTTTTCACACTGGCTGCACTGTACTTCAGCTAAGGAATAGACTAAATGATCTCACAGTTCATGGGCGAACGTTTTCATGCTTAGATTAAGAACTGTCAATCATGTGAAGGTACGTTTCCGTTTTGTAAGATCATTGCGAAGGAGAAAGGACTCCTGATTGCCCTTTTCTCTCTCAACGGCAACGAGATATTAAACCAGGTTGCTGTTTCGGGAGCCCGTTCGCCTATGGTGCCCCATTTTTCAATTTGAATTCAAGATACGGAGCTGTCGTTCCTACGTTATTGTCTCAAATGACACTCCAAGTGCATAAAAGGCTTTCAGAAATCTGTTCAGAGAGCGATGCGTATATTTTGCTGTGTTTCATTTCATCTGTTTTTCTTTTTTAAAACTGCGTCTTTTATTCTTTCCGTACGTGAAAAAAAAAGTGATTACTTCGGAGTGTTCTCGGTATCTATATCCTCCTGCGCGAGCTATCAATACATGCCAAAGCCTAACACCTAGGTCATTCATGTGTGTGAGTAGGGATGTTCCTAATTTCGCGACGCGAAAGCCGCAATACCACAGCGGCTCGCCGCGCGCGCTCCTGCACTTAGCGCGCGCGAAACTACCGGCTATTAAAAGACCGGCGGAGGCGTAGATCATGAGGATCAGAAACATTATCGCCGGATAACGGAAAGTGTTCGGAGGCCGAGACATTAACCCGCAACGCGGAGAAGCCTGAAGAACGGGCGAAAGAAATAGGCGATAAAAAGAAAAAGTCCAGACGAGCGGGTGTCGTTTCTTGAGTGGTGATCCGAGATTACGACAGAGAGCCATCTTTCGTCATGCAATTTTCGCTTCCGAGCGAAAGAGAGGAGGAAACAGGGGAGAAAAAAGAAAGAACGAAGAAGATAGGTACAAGCTGTCTCTACTCTCGAAGCACCCAGAAAGAGAAAGAGAGGTTTATGAATAATTGTGCGGCATTGCGCCCGCCATAAGAACATTAAGCACGGCGCGCCTTGCGGAGAAAAGCCCTGTCGCTGTTTACTTGCCGTTATTTCCGACAAGTCGTGCAAATCTGAGAAAGAAGGACTGAGAAAAAAAAGAGAAGTATAAAAAGAGGCGAATCCGGGGATTAGACGCGGTGATTGCCCTTTCTTTGTGCGATGGCTGCGCCGTCAAAGTCCGTGTTGGCTCCTTTCTTAACGTCATCGTCCAGTAGCTAGCCCTGTAAGGATGACGACGTCGGGAAGTCTAGGGGAGTGCGGGCTGAGCCGATGATGAATGTCCACTGTGCGCGAGCGATTATGCGCGTAATGGAAGCGGCTCGGATTTGCCACCGGCCGAGGAGGAGGCGATTGGCTCGGATTTAATAGTCCTTGAGCCTGTCCTTATAGCTCGTGCCGCCGCTGTCTGTCGCTCGAGATAAAAGAGCCCCGAACTGGTAGCGCTCGAACCGGTTCGGGAACGTTGAGAGCTATTGACGAGTGGTCTATATCGGGCGCGTCAAGAGGAGTGTGGAACGACAGTAGGTGTACGCGACGTCGCGTCTCGGTCGTCGTCTTCAAAGGCACCGAGTCGAATCAGTGTTTTTGCATGAGCGGCGTTCGTCGCTGCTGGCTTGAATTTAGGTGCATACGGGCCGCAGAGCGTGACGTCGCGAATGTGAAACAGAGCTTCCGTAATATTTCGTGGAGCTTTGAAGAAGAATAAAGAGTCCACGAATAGGCGTTAACTATGCCGATTAACGTGACAATGTTACGTTGCAGATATCGTTTTTTCTAAACGTGGTTTCTGTATTTCATTATTTCTATATTTCAGGCTCAATTTCATGATTAACCTTGCTAATCATGATGACATTTAAGAGAAATCGGTTTAGGAGTATGTAGTGTTCCTGAGTTTCCCTTGGTCTTGTTGGGGCTACAGATAGAACGAGCAGTAAAGAAAAAATGTGTTTGCTGTTGTAGAGTGCAAGGAACGAAAACTTCTGAAAAATTCTGTCGTTTCGGTTCAGCGTACACTGTAAGAAAAAGGAGAGTCATTTGATTCTTTTTTCATAGTCCTGGCTTGCAGATCATTAGTGCTCTCGTCGAAGGGTTGTGGCACCCAAAAGAGAAGTTAACGGGTCCTCCTTAAAGAGAGTCATATACGTGGCAAGTCAGGACTAGAGTAACGCACACTTCTTTTTCTTCGAGTGTAATCTTCAAACGCACGTGTGTGCTGTCTGAATTGCATCCTGGATCTATGAAATGCTTGGAAGTAATTCCGAGAGTGCTGATATTGCAGCTTCGGTCACTGTATACACGGATTGGTATACCCGCTGTTATGCTAGCTCCATTTTTTCTCCTTCCTGTCATTTCGCGCTTATATCTGTCTACGTCGCATCATCAAAGTGTCTCGAGTCCCGTCTAGCGTGTATAATCCCGCTGAAGCCAATTTTCGTATATGTTGTCGTTGCGTACGACTTTCCCGACTACGTGTCTTGCGGCGCACTAGTTAGTGTATGCGCGTAATTTCCATATTGACACTGCTCCCGCGCTTCCGTATGCGGATGCGCGCGACTTGATAGGGGAGCGTCTCGCTGTGTTTGTGTTGTGTTCGCTTCTAAGCGAGCGGCCAAATTTGCTCGCCTCCTTTTTCAACCCGCGCTGCGGCATGCGCGCACGCCAAGCCGTTTTCGGTGAAATGCGTGTCAGCGCGAGCGAAGAGGAATATTAAGGTAATCTGGCTACCGCCCTTCGTTTCCTGGGGGATCGCAGCGTCTCGGCGAGTCAGACCGCGCGGAATCCCTAATGGCGTTTTTATGAGGCCGCCTAAAGGAGTGAGTGCGAAGGAGCGGCGCACCACTTGATGCTCGCGGTTGGCGGAGAAGAGCAGACGCTATTACAGCGCTTTGCGTTTCCTTTAGCCGTGCGTCTTTACTCTACCGGCTACTTTTTGGCTGCATATCGTTAGCACTTCTTCGCCTGCCGTTATTTCTTTTTTTCTTTAATTGCGTACCTCTGGTATTCTCGCGAGCTACCCTCAGTTGTGAGGACGAGTCGTGCATGATTATGAATGTAGGAAACGCGCACGCTGGGTTAATATGCTTTAGCCCGAGCTCATTTAGAAGTGTAGAGGCTTCGAGGCGGTGTGTAAAAAAAGGAAAAAAGAAAAAAAAAAAATCCTTATAGCTGCATGTTTCGACGATGCTTATGTGCGAGGTTCGTCGTCCTATTTCAATTCCCTCCTCCAGAAAGTGTAGGCAAGCATTGCTGCCCCTCCATTCGGTGGCTGTCAACCAGCTTCTTCCACTTCAATTTTCAATTCAATATAGTTACTTTAAGACAGACCAGTTTTTTTTTCTTCTAAATATGTGTATTTGTTTGTCTAATAATAACGAGGCATCATTCAAGTAGATCGGGCCCATATTCAGAAGAGGCTGTAACACTAGAGCCCCATTTAAGAGAAAATGTCAGCGAATACGGTATAGGATTTACCTATTATTATCAAAGGCATCCAGGCAACGACAAAGAGCAGCACTTAATAAAAGAAAAGCCTTTGTGTATTCGTAGCGTGGTTTGGTTGGTGATGTGTCAGCCATCATAATTGCACAAAAGGCATAAATGTGAATGAGCTGCGAAGCCGCCCTCGTAATACTATTATTAGGATTGACATTATGGTGAATTTTCTTGTTTCTTTAACAGTTCTCTGGCAACGGAATGTGGTGTAAAAATCCCCTAACTTGTGCGTTGGCGGAGTTGATTTTTTTCATCGGCTGACGTCGACACCGCCTTCTTCGTAAAAGCGGCTTTTCTTTATCACTGAACCGCATAATCCCGCAATCTTCCATCGGGAAGCTGCAATCTTTTCTTCTTGAGTCACGTATTTTTGCGTGTCTCTCGGCGTTTCATTGCATTCTAAAGACGGCGACGTCTGCAGTTTGGCGCGCCGCTTGGGAGGTGACTCGTTTAATGCGAATGACAGCCCGCGGTGTGGGTTTAGTATAGAAGAGCGTGGACCCCATGCTTTATAGAGAGCGATTTTTTTTCGCTTGTTGCTTTTTGTCGTGAAAGCAGCTAACGCGCTTACTTCGCCCGAAGCCCGGTAAAAACCGTGCAGTGAACTCATATTGTAAAGCAACGGAAGCGCTACTTAGTTCAACCATATACCGGGCGATCTAGTTTAATGGAAACAGATTGTTACACGGGGCGGATAGGGAGGGGTTGGTTGGGCGAAGGGGGGATGTGCTTAAACACCTGAGTTCGTGGAGATCATCTGACGTTGTTCGTAGCGAAATGACAGCTGTTTGTCTCACCGCGTTTCTGATTACACATATCTGAAGCCCGCTAATGCGGTAAATGTCATCGTATGGCATGCGTGATATGGACGTCACGAACGTGAATGTTCTTCCCGCCCGGTCGGTGCTCTAACCCTTTGTTTTACGTGGGCGCCATTGTCGATCCCAGTCGAAGTCGGTGCGCATCGAACTTTTTCTACAGCTTTCGAAGCACGAAGCACGTACGAGTGATTCGGATCAACTTTGTATGCAAGCTTTGATCGTTACATCGAGAAAAAATGCGCGGGTGGGTGCGCCAATGAGTGTTAGTTATTTTTTTAATACTTTACATGAACCGTCCATATTCCCTCATCATCGCTGAGATCACCCATGACAAGGCTTGCATTTTTGTAATCTCTTACTTGTTTTTCATTTTATTGCTTTACATTTTTTCTGCCCACATTCTTCTAGGGCCTTTTTTTCCTTCCATTGCATCCCTAGAGGAATTGCATGTAAGCTAATGTATATACGCTGGACACCCATTCTGCTTTTCAATAAAAAGCTCTCTCTCTCTCTCTAAGAGTGGTAGTTGGGATTAAGAAAATAACGTCGTCACCGCGCTCGTCACCTATTTACTTCGGTCTGCATCTACTCAAGCATGATCGTGACTGAGTATGTGACAGGCTCGTTGCTCAGACTGCGATGTAATCGCGCTCGAAGATCGCTCCCCGATATAGAAACTGCGCGTATTGGTAAGTTCATCCGATCACGCTTCCTCAGCCGCACTTCAAAGGTCCGGTAACGATGGAACTTTGCAAGCGTGGAAAGGGCTCGCGTCACACTCGCATTAGAGAGGGAAGGGTGCCTGGGGGCCTGCCCCCTTAACAGTGATTCAGCTAAAAACCCAACAGGGACTCGCAGCGCATGGAGGAGGAGGAGGAGGAGGAGAAAAACGGAAAGACAGGGAGGTTAGCCAGTTCTCAGACCGGCTGGCTACCCTGTGCTGGGGAAAGGGGAAGGGGGAGTGAAAGATGATAGAAAAGAGATGTTACAAAAAGAAGAAGAAAAAAAAGAACAATAGTACGATAAACGACACTGCTTAAAGTCTGTCTATGAGATTAGTTTTGCGCAAAAAATCACAGCATATCCACGGAGTGAATGATGATGAGTGGGCGAAGCTGCGGAGGTTCATCGGTAAACCGTGAATCTTCCGTGAATTCTGCCCAGTACATCATCACCGACGTGAGATCGGGCGCGTTTATACTAAAGGTTCGATGAGTTATGACGACTTGCAGCTCACTTTAATTTTACATGTACGCTGTGAATTTTCATTGTTTAGAAAACCATTGCTTTAGAAAACACCTTGCGTCTTTCGTTAAGCAGCTGGCGTCTTTTTCGTTTTGCTTTAGAAACATCTGGCGTTCTTTCGTTTTGTTTTTACAAAACATCTGGCGTCTTTCGTTGGTTTATTTCATCAATCAACGGCGTTTTGAACAAAATTTTTATTGTTTAATCACGCACAGGAGAAATCTCACCAGGCACTACCTTGGAGGTAAACAATGGCTGCTAATGGGAATGAGAGACAGAAGAAGTCGGCTTTTAGCTAACATTTACACTTCTACAGAGACAGAAGAATTCGGCTTTTAGTTAACGCGCACGCTGCGAATTTTTTATTGTTCAACAACGCACAGGAGAAATCTCCCACCGGCACCACCTTGGAGGTCAAAGGGTAAGACTTGTTACTCACTACTACGAGCACGACGAGGGACGAACGGGTGCCGCCTTAAGGAGCTTCGCCCCTAAAAGCGCAATAACGCTTTCAAAGCTTTCCGTGCCGAGGATGGTTTCGGCCAGTGTCCTAAAATCTTTTCCTCTGACAGTGGACGATTGTCAAGTCTATTTAACGCTTTGGACAGTTCTTCTCTTTGTGCACTGAAGCGAGGACACTCACAGAGAAGATGGGCGATTGTCTCCTCGCTGCTACAGTTGTCACATGTCGGGCTGCTGGCCATTCCAATTCGAAATGAGTAGGCCTTCGTGAAGGCCACCCCGAGCCACAGGCGGCACAAGAGCGTCTCCTCAGCTCTAGTTATTCCCGACGGAAGATGGAGCTGTAGATTCGGGTCGAAGTTGTGAAGACGGGCGTTGGTAGATTCCGTCGAGTTCCACTGTGCCAGTGTCAGTTCACGTGCATGGGAACGAAGCCTTGTTGCGGCGTCCGTTCTTGACAGCGGTATAGCTGCACAATGGAGAGCATCATGGGCAGATCGGGCAGCCTCATCAGCACGGTCATTTCCGTAGATACCGCAATGGCCCGGTATCCACTGATAGATTAGGCTGTGGTGCTTCTCAATGGCGCGGTGATGAAGCAGTCTTATGTCAGCGACTAACTGTTCATTTGGTCCATGACGATATGGGGACATAATGCACTGGAGCGCTGCTTTGGAGTCAGAGAAGACTGACCACGCCTGTGGCGTTTCTTCCACTACGAGCTCTAGAGCAGCACGGATGGCGGTGAGTTCTGCAGCCGTCGATGATGTCAAGTGCGACGTCTTGAACTTTGTGGTGACGGATTTCTCGGGTATGACCACTGCCCCTGCTGAGCTTGTAGAAGAAACTGAACCGTCAGTATAAATGTGAAGGCGTCCACTGTGTTTTTCATGCAGGAACAATAGAGTGGCTTGCTGTAGGGCCAGATATGACGAGTGTTTTTTCTTTTGTATACCGGGAATGGTTATCAAGGCTTCCAGTGGATGTAGACACCACAACGGCAACGGCGGTCTTGCTGCGTGCGTGAAGATCGTGGGAATCACTGCGCTATGCGAAGCAATAATTCCGCTGAATGCAGAGTGTGGCCTAGCAGCTGGAAGTGAGGCGAGGTGGTGTGATGGAATCCGGGCGGCATGTCTTATGTGCATTCTTAAAGCATCGACGCGAATGTATGTTGTGATGAGGTGATCACGAGCGATGACGACAGTCGCTGCTGAGGACGCGCATCTCGGAAGCCCAAGGCATATCCTCAGTGCTTGAGCTTGAATCGACTGGAGTACGCGTAAGTTTGTTCTTCGGGTCCTGCCCAGTACAGGTAAACTGTAGCGCATGAAGCCGAGGAAAAGTGCAGTATACAGTTGAAGCATCGCTCGTACAGATGCACCCCACGATTTTCCCGCAAGAAACCTTAGGACGTCTGTGATCATGGCAAGCTTCTTTTTCATGTAGGCGATCTGGGGGCTCCAGGACAAGTCGCGATCTATGATTACTCCAAGGAAACGGTGGGTCTTCACGTAGCTGATCGTGCGCCCATTGATTTTGATGACGTATGGGGTCATTACCTTGCGCGTAAACGCAACCACTGAGCATTTTTCAGACGACAGTTCCAGTCCCCGTCCTTGGAGGCATGGAGGAGGAGGCACACGAAAGCCAATGGACAGAAAACATTCTTCCGCGACTCGCTTCGTCGACATCTTTGTGACAGCGCTAACAAACAAACATTTGCGGCAAAAGCTTTTCTTTTTCTCTCTCCAAACTTGGAAGAGACGTCGCTGCTCGCAATGCCATAAAGCTTTCCGCAACCGTTGTCGTGGCCTTAGTTCGGGTCCCGCCGTTTTTTTTTTTTTTTTTTCGCAGACTAGATAATTCGCTGGCTCGGCGAAACGCGGAGGCGGCGGCGGTTGGAAAGAGTTGGCCCCGGCGGAAAGTGGCGCTCGCCACACAAAACGGCGAAGCGGCGACGGTTTCCAGGCGTTCAGGGGGCTCGCTTTGAAATGGATCGTGGCGCATCTTCTCGTACTCCGTACACTGCGGCGCTTCTTCATTTTTCCTTTTTTCGCGTGTCTGCTCTTTTACTTTTTTTTAATCTCTTGATGGCTCTCTCTGTGTTCACACTTTGCTGTCTTGAAATGTTCTTACCTACATGGTGGGTGGGCTTTCGCGAGCGAGATTCTTGCTTTCGAGAAAAAAAAAAATGTGCACACCTCGTTTCCTCTTCGCGAGGTGTCCTACCAAGTTGCTTCCTTCCGCCATACGTACGTTTCTCTTTTAGCTCCATTTTTTCCGCGCATTATTTCAGAATTTCTGACACTTGATAGTTACGTCCTGTGTTCCTTCTTCTTTCATTTGTACCGTCGTTTCTTAGCGAGATATGTGAACCGTAGTTCTCGCGTTGCATAAGAAACGCAAGAAAAGAAAAAAAAGATGGTAGATCGGCTTTCCGTTCCTGCGGCTGTTGTCATTTGTTTCGGCAGTTCCGGCATCAGTCAACGGGTAATCCCCGTCTCCAGCCAGCGTGTCGGTGGCTAACGCTAGCCTCCGTGGCGTATATAGCACGGTACGGTATAGCTACCTGCAGGCTGTAGTTTATGTCGTAATGCAATGCCTTCCTACTTATGGTATTTGTGGTACGTGTTTATTCTCGTCTTTTTTTTTTTCTTGCGCACTTTATTGTCTATATTAGCTTGTTATCTTCATCGTGAGGCGCGTGCACACGCTCTCGTGTGCTCATGCGTTTATGCGTGCGTGCGTTTGCGCGTATGTGTGTGTGCATTTCAGAGATAGATAGAAAGAGAGAGAAAGAAGGAATGAGCTGGTGTGTGAGTTATTCTAGGCTTGCGGTTACCTCGCGTTTCCCGTTCCCTTTGCCATATGGTCGTAACGTCATTCCTCAGTACACCTTGAGAATGGTCAAAGGGGCTCGTTTTCTCCTCTCCTTGACTTTCTACCTGAAGAACTTAACTTGCTACCTGAAAAAGAAAAATCAAGAAACCGAAGAACGCGCGCGCGCTTTCTTGCGCTCGTTTGGACGTTCTTTTGAACGCTTGTTTTTGGAGCTTCGCAAGTAGTGCTTTGAATTTCGGATCTTAGCGTTCGGCCGTGATGGAAGGCTAGCACTGGTCCGTGTTTCCTTTGTGCGCAAATGCCTGCTTTTCTTTCTTCTTTGATGTCCATGTAGAGTCGTAGACAATAAGCCGAACTCTTGAACTGTTTCCCAGTTTTTTATTTAACAGTACGGACGATGGCGGCACGTGGAACTAAAATATTGGCTTCAATTGATATATACATTCGCTTACTGATTGATTGATTGCTTGATTGATTGATTGATTGATTTTTCTATCTCACTGCGTATCCTTTCCCACATCAGTAGTCTTGATGTGGCGCTGCCAACTTCACAGGGGCTTGTTGGAAATTTTATTTTTACTTTTAGGCATCCTGTGACCGTCGTTCTCAAAATATCTTTAAAGTTGTGTAGCGACCTGTGTGTGCCTTAGCTGCGAAATTAGCAGTGAAATCTAGAAGCTTTTGCTTAAAGGAGATAATGAGCGTGATTAGTGGCAAGTGAACAAAAGAGAACAGGGAGAAAATAATATAGTGGCCCGCCATGATGAAGCGATTAAAACCACACAGGGAAGTTTTCCTCGCTATTAATTTAAACAAATAATTTCTTCTGTGAATCCGAGTGGGTAAAAGGTTGGGTGGTTATCGGTAATCTGGCGCTTGTCGTATGTATTTCCTTCTTCTTCTTTCTTTTTTTTTCTAGTGTCCAGTTCCTGCACTTGTTATGTTTGAGAAACAGGGCCTGTATTGAAGTCCTGTATTGAAGTTGCTGTTTCCAATTCAAGTTTTCTTGCGCGAAAGACATGCGAAAATTTGTGAGAAAAATAAGAAAACAAAATTGTCGCGAGTCAGCTGTAAGAAAAAAAAAGGAGAAAAGTTCGACGCCTTTCGCCCCTGTCTGTACTTTAGGCGATTTTGCTTCTGTCGCGCTGATCGCGGCAAGCAACGTCAAATCCGCGTCTCACCTGGCCTGTAGACATCCATTCCAGTTCAAAAAAGAACGCCGCACAAACGTCCTGCAAACACGACGCGGCCGCGTGAAGCTGTCTATACGCGTCGTGTTCGCGTGTAGTGGCGAGATAGCGCCGAGCATCTCGAACACCGTCGCACGAAATATTTCATAGCGCCGTTCCCGCTGCCGCTGCAAAATGACGACAAATGGAGCAGGATGTTCGTGCGCACTCCTCACCGTGTCGCGTGAAATCTGTGCAGCGCTGTCAGTGCTTCCAAACTTTGAACTTTCTCATTGATTTTTGAGGAGGTAGAGTTAGAGAATCCTACAAGACGCAGTGCAAGAACCGCACAAGCGTGCATACTGCTTTGCGCGATCGGCCTTTCTTTTCTGTTTTTTTGTAGCTTTTGCGCTGCTCTTCGAAACCGTACTTTTTACGCAGCTCGGGTCAACATGTTATGAAGTCGCGTGAGCCCTGTAACAGTATTCTTAACATGAAGTATGGTCTCGAAGACAGTAGAGGTGACGTCACAGCGATGTACTCGACTTGATAATTTAGGCGCTTTGTTTAGTGCTGGGGTGATTGTCCCGCATTCTGTTCGCACGAGCAATTATTAAACGGGCTTTAGAATGTGCAGTATGGGCGCTGCTGATCTCGTTCATGTTCTCCACTCTAGCTTCCTGCGCTCATCATGCGTCGCAGCTTTCAGCAGTACTGCATAGCTTTTATTTACTATGCATGGCTGTAATAAAACTGTTTCGTACTCCCTTTGTAGGCGCCGCGGGGATGCGAAATCGAAGAGGATGGGAAGCGTTGCTTGGAGCTCGCTGATTCTCGCTGTCGGCTAACGCGGTGTCTGAGTTTGGTGTAACACGTTTGGACAGGGCTCTCCGCAGAAAGACTGTGAACGTCGTTTCTTTTCAAGCATGTCGCCAGCAAGGGCACATCGACCCTGCGGTGCGTTGCCGTTGGCCCACTCCTGACAGCTTATTGTCCTTTCTTCCTGCTCTTGGAGACAAGTGAATCCTCGCGACGGTCGCGTTTTGCTTTGTGCGTATTAGGAATCGTTCAAGCTCGTGCGCCTTTCCATCACAACGCCCTCTTTTGCTTCGGCAGTCGCAGCTCGTTAGCAGCATTGAGTGCGGGAAACAGGTTTTCCCCTTTTATTTGCACTGACAAAGGGTCGCTTTTTATCGTTCGAATAGTATGAGCCTTGTCGGCTGTTATATGCTATGCAGTATTGTGCCAGGCAAAACGAGGTTGTCTGCCCCCTAAGATGCACTGAACGACGTTTCCGTTTTATTATTTTTTAAATGAAACTTGCTTTGTAGCATTTCCTTATACAACAGGGTCCGAATTCAGAACGCTTCTGCTTTGTACGTGGTCTTTGATGTTCGCCGATCGTCCAAGGCGTAAGCTAAGTCGTTTTAGTGAATACAGGCCCAGAAGGGCGTTTTCAGTTTGTGGCTTCGTTATGTAGCATCGCTCTTGTAAGATGTATTGTACTAGTTAACACGCTGACTATTCCTTTCACGGTGCTCGGCTGCTGATCAGAAAGACGCGGGTTCGATCGCGGCCGCGGCAGTCGCATTTTGATGGAGTTGAAATGCTAGAGGTCGTGCAATGGCCAGGTGGCCGAAACAATCGGGAGCCCTCCACTACGGCGTCTCTCATAGCCTGAGACGCTTTGGGACGTTAGACCTCATAAACCAACCAACCCAAGCTTATGGGTCGAAGTGGAGCCCATAAGCTTGGGCGCCACTTGGACGCTGCTTTGAAGCGGTGTGTATTATAGGAATCACTTCGTTCTCTTTTATGCACATCGTGAAGTGTGTTTGTGCTATTGTCGTTCGAGCAGCGTGTTTCCTTTCAGTATTGCGGTCACCGCAAATTCCTCTATCGCTCTCGTAAATATTCCACTAAACAACCTCTAAAAATACAAAGAATGAGCGCGTTGTTCTATCCTCGCGGTTCCCGTCTTTTGGGTACAATTCGTGACGCCAGCAGTCCGTTCACCTGACGTCAGGAGGAAATACACTCTCCATTGGTCCATATACAAGAAACATCAGTTGTGTGTTGCGTCAAACCTTCTTTGCTGTTTTGCCTTGTCTCGCCTGACTATTGTGCGCGATCACTATGTATATTCCTACACCGTGTGCGCGATGAACTGATTTCACTTTGTTTTGTGCGTTGTCGGCTGCGAAAGCGGAGATAACAGCGTGTAGCTGAAAAGCGCGAAATCATGATAGGTTCAACGCTTACTACTTACAGTGCCCACATGTTTTATGAAGAAATAAGCAGCGAGGATGAGATAGCATATGTAAGAAGGATAGTGAAGGCGACAAGGAAACCACTCTCTCGTCTTGGAACTCGGAGTGGTTTAGGGGCCCCTTAAGTGCCTTTAGATGGATTCGTTTGCTGCTCATGCACTACGGAAATGCGAACCAGAAAGCTTCGTTGACGTCTTTCGAGCCGCAATCTGGGGACGTTCTGACCAGGCATATATCGATCACGTCTCCTCTACCTCCACTCTCAGAACGGAGGGAGTCACAGGCCAAGAAGCTATCGCGGAGAAAGATGCCGAACGGGGCGTCGAAGTTTATTTTCTAGGGGGCTCGCGGTCTCCGTACTTCGCGGGCCGTCATCCATCGCCACTTTCTGCAGCCTCCCGAGCCTCGCGCGATGTAGTACACTTGCGTGGGTCCGCCATCTTTGTTCTTTTAACTCTTGCTCCCATCGGTAGACATGTGGAAGGGTAAAGATATTTCCTTCTCTCCCGCAAGGTATCTCTCTTTATGGATCTTTTTTTTTTGTCGATCTTTCCCACAACTTTCCGGTTCACGAAATAAATTGTCGCCGCTCTTTGCGGGAGTTCGCCCTTTCACTTCCGGGCGGACGTTTTCAGACGTAAATTTTCTCGTTTGGTCGTTGCCTTGTCAACTGATCGCGAAAGCGCACTCGTACGTGGATAAGATAGTGATTTAAGTTATGTGCTGTAGCAGTGTACGCATGGCGGTCGTGGCTTTTGAGTAGCTTCACGCGCTTTGTGTGTATATTTTTTCTTTTTGTGCTTCGACACGTGGTAGCTTTTCACCCGGAGTTGTCAGGAATATGAAGTAATTTCTGTAAACTCTACAAATTTTGTTTTATTCGTTGCTGCATGTCAAGAACAAGAGTGAGAGAGCATCGGGAGTAAAGGCGGGGAGAGTATAAAGCGAAGGAAATAGCGAAATCCGCGTGCTTGGAAGCAGGGGAGTGCTATAAAAGGTCACTCGTATCGGTGGTGTCCTGGAACTTGGACGCAGTGCGGGAATACTTAAAGCACACTTTATACTAATCACAACCTGTTTAATGTAGTTTATCTTATGCATACTTAATTTCGTGTCACTTACGTAGATTTACGTGGCTGTTTTTGCACTTATTTTACTATACTTTGCTCTCTTCACAGAACTCGAGACGCGCCCATCGTTAATACAATCTATGTATAGTATCCCGGACGGCAAATCACCGACTGAAACTGACGCTATTTCTCTGTGTTAGGTATTCCCATTCTTAATCATAGTCATTCACCTGTCCGCGCAGATTCGACAAGAGTTTGCAGTTCGTCCTCGGGTCTATAATTTAAGTAACCAGCGAAATGGTGAGTCGTAAATGCGAAAGTATTCACAATTGCGTTCCTAAAGATCATGGCAAACGAAATCGCTTTCTTAAACACGCTCTCAAAGTAGTAGCTCTAATCTCGCACTTTCGAAGTAATGGCATTCTTTAAACTCCGAGTACAACCCGATGCTCTGAATCATATTTGAATATGGCTTGTGCGGCCTTTGCATAAATTCTAGGGCTTGAGGATATACGTTCCTAGAACAATATCCTTTGAGAGCTGGCTGTCTCTGATGCTTCCTTTGAAGAAACCGAGGTCCCTGTCTACTGCTTTTAAACTGTATATTGTCGTACTTGAACTTTGTACACCGTAGTTGAACTAATCAAATCAAATCATATCAAATCAAATGTTTATTTCCACCGTGTGCAATCTTACAGATTGAGGACAACGAAAAAAAAAAAGCTGCCAATAGGCGGCTTGACTAGTCCGCAGCCCAACTAGTGGCCTGTCATGTTTTTTTTTTATTTCTTATCTAGTCTTCTTAGACTTTTGCCCATTGAGAAGCTAATGTGAAGCAGACATAGATCTCCCATAGGTTCTTCTTAACGTTTTTTTTTTTTTTTTTGCTGACGTAAAACTTGTGGTCAGTGACACTAGCCTGCTAGACGATACAGCTAGCGACTGTAAACCCGCATAGTGTCTCCCAGCTGTTAAAGCGCATTTATAAGGTGTCGTAAGCTTATAGAAGGTACGTACCGACCAGTTTGCAGAAGGGACGTGTCAGCGGCTCCCATGCGTGCCGCAGTGTCATGCCTTGCGCGCTGCTCTCCCTCTCCGCGTCCACGCATTCTGGCCGCATACTTCCCTTCTTTCTTCACTTTTGTCCGGCGATCCTTTTCTTCGCGAGCATCGCAGCTCCTATCGTTCTTTGTGCACCACGCATTGGCCGGTATATATCGGTGCCGCAGGCTATACGTCGTCTCGGTATCGGCTCCGCGAAGTTGCTCGGTCGATGGGCTTCCTTCCGTCCGCCGTTGATCTCACCGCCACGGGACCCGCCACACGCTTGTGTAGTTGGACTATAGCTTGTTGCTGTTTCTGCTCCTCTATTGTTCGTACGCTCGGGATGAAAAAGAGAGGAATGAAACGCTTACCTGTAACCAGGGTGTCGGAACCAAATGTTTTTCGTTTCGGTTTCAGTTTCGTTCCACCGCAAGCAGTTCCGTTCCGTTTCTGTTCCGGGGCGAAAAAGAAAGAATATTCCGTAACGGTTCATAACGGTTTTTATTTGTTATTTGTATGCAAAAATTTGAAGTTAAAGGAACGATAAAAAACACTGAATTTGTGGTATAATTACTTGCACTCCTCTTAAGAAAGTGAGACAGGGGTAAAACTCGTTCTTCAGAGCGGATGTAACCATACCACGAATTCCTACCAACTAACACAAACCAGTACCCTTCAAAGTCGTAGTAATTATTTTCTCAGAAGTCAATTACGAATATTTTGAGCAGGACAATGCTTTGCGTCAAGGGAGTGAGCATGATTTCGGAAGCAGCGCGTCATCGAGTGTGCTTTCTGATGTGCGAGACCGCTGTTCTGATAAAAGAAACTTTAGCGCCGAGAATGCCCTCTCCACGTTGGCCTCCGTGACTGGCACACGAAAGGCGTTAATATAAACTTATCTGGTTGCCACTGTTTTCGTTTGTCGCACAATTTCAACGCTGGAATTCTTGCCTGAGGTAGGCGCCAATACTATGCCCTGTTATATGCACTATTGCTCACGTTTCGTGACATCGGTTGTTCCGGATGGCCAAGTTTTCCCATGAACCGAAAAACGATAAGAAAATTTCGGTTTCGCTCCGGAACGAAATAATAAAGTTTCGGTTACGTTTTTGTTCCGGTCAAAAATATTGTCTTTTTTTTTTCGTTTTCGGTTTTCGTTTCGTTCCGACATACTGCCTGGAACAGAGCTGTTTGCTCAGCCACATCGTGTGCGAGGCTTATAGTACAAGGTTGTCTGGCTTTTCTTTCCTTTTACTCCCCACCGAGCGGTACCGAACGTGTACAAAAATACCGCGCATCTTGAAAAAAACGTATTCTTTTTTTATATGCTGAAGTCTAAATCATAGTCGGCGAGACAGCTGCAAAGTTGCCTCTTTTATATATATATATATATATATATATATATATATATATATATATATATATATATTATTATTATTATTATTATTATTATTATTATTATTATTATTATTATTAGAGGGAAAACGACGTCGTAAAGTGCTTTCTTAGGGATGACTTCTATACGGAAAGCCTTCATTCGCTATGTGCACTGAGTTAAGTGTCCTGTCTACATCTATCGGTGCACGTTAAAGAACCCCAGGTGGTCAAAATTTCCGGAGCCCTCCACTACGGCGTCTCTCATAATCATATCTTGGTTTTGGGACGTTAAACCCCAGATATTATTATTATTATTGTCTACATCTATCATTCATGAAATTACGCGCGCACGCTACGGCTTTCCGGCGCGAACATGATTGATGGACGTTTACTCCCGACTCCGTCCCGCCTCTGTGCTTCATTTCTTACGGAGGTGCCGGCCGGTGGCCGTGCTCTCTTCATTCTTGCCGATCGTTTCTTTCTTTTTGTGTGTCTGTGTTTCTCTTGTAAGATTCCTTCAACGATGAAAGTAAACACTGTCCCGTATTTTCTTAATGTTCCTTGCGCTGTAACTTTATCCTGACGCACTGCAGACTGTTTCGCTATTTTCTTTTCTGTAGCGCTATGGAGAGAGAGATGGAGAAGTAAGGAATGGTAGGGGGGTTCACCAGATGCACGTCCGGTTTGCTACCCTGCACTGCGGGAAGGAATAAAGGGGCGAAAAAAGAGGTGCGGACACCTCTGCATGCGACTCCTGCGGAACCGAAGAGACGATTGAACACGTCCTGTGCAGCTGCGCGCGCTATGACACCCAGCGATGCTCGCTTTGGATGTTTCTCTACCAACTGGACTAAAGGCCATTTTTTGCAGCCAAGATCCTTGGACGTGTGCGTCGAATGCGCAGAAGGGAAATGAAGGTTTAGAGCTGTGGAACTTACAGATGACGTTGGCCAGTGATTTACTCAAGTGGCAATCCTGATTTCACGTAAATGTGTAGCTCCATTGACCGGCGTCTAGCGTTTCATAATGTGAGAATTCATCGTCATCTCACCAATGTCGGTCATTCGCGGAACGCCGCGATCGCGGAGGTACGCGTTTAGAAGTTGTGATCGTTGACTGGCCTATACGCGGTCTCAGTAGTCCATAACGCCGAACGTTTTTCGTTACACGAAAGGGGTTAGAGGCGGGCAAGTACTCGCAGTGGGTCTTGGCTTCCGCGGCCTTGCACGCTTTTAGCTCAGCGAGGATATTCGACCTCTTCGTTCATAGCTGGATCCTCGATCGTGTCTGGTGGAGGTGAGCATGGCTGATCGCGGAGAAGAAACGAGGGTTGATTGAAACAAATGTACCTCGCAGAAGGAAACACCCGATACGTCGTTCGTCTTCCAGTCTAAATTCGCGCCGTTCCTTTTCCTTGTTCTTGAAGATTCCACTATCCAATATCGCTTCTCTTTTCTTGATGTTCGTCCGCACATCGCAGACCTGGGGTGGGTTGAACTAGGTGGCACATACACGGTTCTTCGCCTGTATTTGCACTGAATAAAACGAATGACCTTTCGCCCTGGGTTGAATCGTTCCGCAGGACGTTTTCTTACCTATTCGGCTTAATATTAAAAAAAATAATAATAAACTTGAAATATATTAGGACAAATGCGTTTGCCTATTCTGACTCGCTGATTTTGAAATACAAAATAAGAGTTTTGCGAAGATGTTGATTGGTACTTCTACTGAATGCAACTTATAGCTGGAGAGAGAGAGAAAGCTCTTTAATGAAAAACAGAGAATTCTGCCGGCGTATATGAAGGCGCCTACATGCTACCCTGTATAGGGGAAGGGGAAGAGAGGCCCTAGGAGGAGGAGGAGGAGGGCAAGGAAAAAAAAAGAGAAGGTAATATGATCGTGGTATGTACATGTCACAACGTAATGATGCTGATGTAAGTTACAGTTTATCGATTCCGGTAATATCCTCGAGGAACCGGAACAGAAATTTTAAAGTCTGACGTTTCTGAGAAGGAGAAGACGTAGGTCCAAGTATTTTCTCGTGATCTAGCGGTGCTTGGGAAGTTGAGCATATTCTACTGTGGAGAGAAGTTCTTTCTTCTCTGTATGCTTGGCAATCTAATAAAATGTGTTCTATTGATTCTAGAGCACCGCAGTTATCGCAGTATGGGTCAGTGGTCAAACCAATGCGGTACGTATAGCTATTGGCGAATGCTGCGTTGAGGCGAAGTCGATGGTAGAGTGTCTCAAGGTGACGGGGAAGTGATGCGGAAGTCTTGTTTTTAAGTCAGGGTCTATGGAGTGGAGAAAGAAGTCTTGAAGCGAAAGTTTCCATAATTGATGTCTCTCTCGGTGGGCGTACTGTCTTGCCATTGCTGACGCATCTGATTTAGCGAAGTATGTTCGCCGAATTTTCCTTAAATACATGTCTCTGCGTGCAGCTAGATCCGCTTTTTCATTTGCGTATATGCCGCAGTGTCCGGGAACCCACACTGAAACATGACACTGTGACCAGACACAGTGGCTATGTGGTGGATGTAACCAATGTCTCGGGTCACCGGATGTTGTTGACGAGCGGCGTTGATGTTTCTCATGCTTTGTAGGGCTGCTTTCGAA
Source organism: Rhipicephalus sanguineus (assembly GCF_013339695.2). NCBI lineage: Eukaryota > Metazoa > Arthropoda > Arachnida > Ixodida > Ixodidae > Rhipicephalus > Rhipicephalus sanguineus. The sequence goes on along the minus strand of NC_051181.1, from coordinate 157,357,241 downwards.
TCCGTTAAAACGACCCATCGTCCAGGAGGTTGCCGCTGGATGTAAATAATGTCTTCCTTTATCGCATACAGTTCAGCTGACGTGCTTGTCGTTAGTAGTTCAAGACGGTAAGAGAAACATTGGTCAGTTGAAGATATGTATAAACCACATGATGAACTGTGGGCAGAGAGAGACCCGTCGGTATGGAGCGCATCACCTTCTCGTTATGTCACTCAGCAGAGGTTACAGAAACCGCTGTCAAACACCTCCCTCTATTTGACACACAGAGGTCTCCAAAAAAGAGCTTCGTCGCGACTTTCTCTCGGAAGAGCATGAACAAGGAGACCCATTAACAGTCAGTGGACGCGCTCTTCCTTATGTGCGACGCCAAAGGTTTCTCGGCGTAATCATTCAAAGAAGCCTGTCTTGGTCACCACAGGTGAACAAACTTTGTGCAAGGATTTCTGCAATCTCACAAGCACTCCGCTACATGGTAGGAACACGATGGGGTAGCGACTGCCACTCGATGATACTTCTACACAAAGCTTACGTCGACGGTATTTTGCGCTACAGCCTGCCAGTACTACAGCGAATATCGTTGACGAGCAAAAAGAAACTTGATACCGCACGTATAGCTGGAGCTTTCGGTTGATCCCGTACTGGGAGCGTGATCATTTCAGAGATGTCGACACATGGCTTTGCTCGCGTTCGACATAACATTGCGTCTACACAAAGGTATCAGTGAACGTGACGTTAAGGCAATTGTTGTATCGCTCGCTTTGGAACTGGCGTCGTAATCGCCGTTTGGATTTCTTCAGGTTTTCGCCAGGAGCGGTGGAGATATGACTGTTTGTTTTTGAGACCAGCGGTCGAGGCTTTTATTTTGGGCGAGTGTCCACTGCAGAGTTCGAACATCGTTACAGTGCGTCGAAGCCGCGTGCAGTGAAGTACAGGCCGGAACGGCAAAACTAAGAGGAAGAAAAAGGAAAGAAGAACTACGCCCGGTACAATTCATAGCGGTTGTTGCCGGACGTGTTACTATTAAATTTTTTTTTACAAATTTACAGTTTCACTGAATGTTGGTCTGTTTCCAATACTGGCGTTCAGGGTGAATTAATGTACGGTCGAACGTATGGTCAAGAAGGAAAGGAGAAAGATGTCCATACTGAAATGACACGAAAGGCAAAAGGCAAAAAGAGAAATCTCCAACCAGAAGGTTTATTTTAAATAACCCGACGTTTCGAAGCCTGACCGGCTTCTTCTTCAGGGGTGAGATGGCCCGAGGTGCACGGCGCTTATATGCGCTTTCTTGCCGACAGTTGCCGCAAGCCTTGACAATAGAGGGGGGGTAAGGTTCCCGTGATGCGGTTGATGTTTTCCGCTGTATTCTGTATATGCCACGACTCGAGGAGAAGCCGCCGGCGCCAACAGCTTTCCTGTTCCAGGATCACCGCATCGTCAGGACTAATGCGGTGGTCACATTTTTCGCAGTGTTCCGCTACTGCACTCCTTTCGCTGTTCAGCTGACGCAGATCGTTCTTATGCTGCCGCATCCTTTCGCGGAAGTTCTTTGTTTCCCCGACGTACGCGGCGGGGCAGTCTGAACACGAGATCCTATACACGACGCCCTGCGCTTTCTCCGCGGGCGCGCGGTCTTTGGGAAGGGGGAAAAAACGGCCGATGGTGGTGGTTGGCTTGTGTGACACGCCGACCCCCGCCTTTCCCAGAATGCGCGCTAATGTTTCGCTGGTTCCCGCGATGTAGGGAATCGGCACACGTCGTCGCTGAGGCGGCGCCGCTGGCTCTCTACCCCCACCGCCTTTACTCCTGCGCAGGGCCTTGCGAATGAACGCCTTTGTGTAGCCGTTGTCGCCGAGATCCCGGATTATTTTTCCTTTTTCTTCCTTCTGCCGTCGTGGAGACGAGCAGATTCTTTCGGCCCTTTTCACGAGGCTTCGTACAACGGAGAACTTGTGGCAGGCGGGGTGATTTGAGCTGAAGTGGAGGTAGCGTCCTGTGTGTGTTGGCTTCCTGAAGACAGAGAAAGAGAGGCTCTGACGTTGTCTTCTCAACAACACATCCAGGCACGGGAGGGTTGAATGGATCTCCATTTCCGCTGTGAACTGAATGTGGGGATCCACGGAGTTCAAACGGGCGAGCAGGTTGTTGGCCTCGCCGGATTTCACCACGCAGAAGCAATCATCTACGTAGCGAACAAACAACTTGGGCTTGGGGTCACACACGGCGAGCGCTCGCTTTTCGATGTCCTCCATTACGAGAGCTGCCACTGTTGCCGATATCGAGGCCCCCATGGCTGTCCCACTGGTCTGTCTGTAAAACACGTTGTTGAAAGAGAAATAAGTGCTTGAGAGGCAAAATTCCAACAGCTGGCATATCTGGTCTACCGAAAGTGGAGTTCGGTCGGTCAGGGTGGGGTCGTCTTCGAGGGCCCGGCGCGTCAGAGTCAGTGCGAGGGGCACGGGCACGCTGGTGAAAAGGGAAACCACGTCGAAAGACACCATGCGATCGGTTTCCTCAAGCACAACGTTGGACGCCAGTTCTACGAAATGCCCCGAGTGGCGGATGTATGTGTCCGTCTTCCCGGTCAGAGGCACGATTACCCTGTGAAGATAGGATGACAGAGCCCGTAGGGGGGAGCGGGTGAAGTCAACGATGGGTCGAAGAGGAATTCCCGATTTATGGACCTTTGGGAGGCCGTAGAAACTCGGGGCGGATCCGTTTCTGCAAATCAACTTCAGGTAGAGGTTTTTGAAATCGGGATGATTGGTGAAGATTTGCGATAAAAGTCTGTTCAGATTGGTTTGGGTTTGAGGAGTCGGATCTTTCTTGATCTTGGAGTAAGCCTCCCCGTTCAGAAGTTCTCCTGCCCTCTTCTCATAGTCAGCGCGATCCATGACGACCGTGCTGTTACCTTTGTCGGCCGGTAGGACTACGATGGTCTTGTCCTTCTTCAAATCTATGAGAGCCTTCCTCTCTTCGTCAGGAAGGTTGCTGCTTAGCCGAGCCGGTATCTTGGAAAGAACTTCTATTACCTTGAGACGGGTCTCATGACGGGCGCCGGCTTCAAGGTGTTGAATCCCGTCCTCGACTGCAGCGACCATCTTCGAGATAGGGGGAATGGCCGAGATGTTGAAACCATGTCCCTTGGCTAGTGCGGCTAACTCCGGGGTTGAGAGATGTCGGGATGAGAGGTTTGTCACGAAGGTGCTTGGGGGAATAGTCGCCGATTCCCGGTCCCGAAGTATGCTGCCCAGCTTCTTGTCTTGGGCTACCTTGTGTTTCTTGGCCTCGGTGGCAGCCGATTTCTTCGCAAAATCCTCCAGAGATGGCATTATATCGGGGATGCGGTGTTCCAGCTGGCGTCGGGCGAAGAAAAGGTCCAATTCTTTCTTCTTGATGGTCGCGTTGCACTCACGTATGCGTGCGGTGAGCAGACGTTGTTCAGTTTTCCTGATGATCTGGATGCCTTCAGATGAAGAAACTGGGCGTTTCAGACGTAGGCTGTGCGGGATGACGCCGTTCTCTTTGCACGTACGGTTGAAATCCAAGTGGGACTTGAACACCGCTATCCTTTCGACGATCCTGGTGAATCGCTTGGCAAGCTGCATGGTCTCTTGGCCAAAATCTCGACGTAATGAATTAAAGGTAAACATTCGGCAGAAGTCTGCCTGGTTGGGTGAAAGACTAAAGGCAAAAAGAGAAATCTCCAACCAGAAGGTTTATTTTAAATAACCCGACGTTTCGAAGCCTGACCGGCTTCTTCTTCAGGGGTGAGATGGCCCGAGGTGCACGGCGCTTATATGCGCTTTCTTGCCGACAGTTGCCGCAAGCCTTGACAATAGAGGGGGGGTAAGGTTCCCGTGGTGCGGTTGATGTTTTCCGCTGTATTCTGTATATGCCACGACTCGAGGAGAAGCCGCCGGCGCCAACAGCTTTCCTGTTCCAGGATCACCGCATCGTCAGGACTAATGCGGTGGTCCTGTAGATTTTTGTCACGTAGCCTATAGTTTCAGGTGTCGCACTGCCTGTTGGTTTTGACGTATTGAAGGTGTATTCATTGCTACATTTTAATTGGCGCGAGCATCTGCATAGACCTGGGCAAAACGTATCGTGCAGTAGCTATGCTTGAATTTTGATCCGTGTTCTTGTGAGCTCAACCTTGGCATCTTCAAATCTATAGAATATGTTGATTACTAACCGCCTATGTCTTTTACATTGTACCTTTTTTTTTCTGTGTACATTACATGTTCAGAAGAGGGTAAATTACAGCACAGTACAGCATGTGTCCAGACTATCGTTTTTGTCCTTCGTCTTTTGTCATTATGTATTTCCTTCTCGTTGCGTTCAGTTCCTCGCAGTCCTTAGTATTTTCTGTTGTGCGTCGTATCTGGGTTCTGCGTAAAAGACTTCTTATTTCTGGTGTGCACTCGTTTCGAAATGACCTTTCGTCTCCGGCATGACTTCGTTTTATTTTATTATTATTTTTCTCATATCCTTGATTGTCGTCTTGGTGCTTGAATTATTTAGCTTATCTCGATCTGGCGCGTGTTGTATATTGCCAGTTTAATGCTTGTTCGCCTATCCATAAGCTTCGCGAGTTTTGTGAACGCAGACCTGTTGGCACTCAGTCTACCTACGTAGCTGTAAGGAGCTTAACATTGTTTTCACGGGCGACTTGATATCAGCGAACGCGTAATTATGGGCGATATGCCTGGAAACTCTTAGCACTAGCCTTCTTCTTTGGTACTTGCGTTTCGCTTCAAGCCTTGCGCCTACAGTTTTTGTATTAATGAAAGTATTCAAGAAAGTCATGTTCAGAGTATCAAAAAAAAAAAAAAAAAAAAAGACAGGAGTCAGGGGTAGATGAAAGATTGTGATGAAAAATTCGTAAACAGAGGGTGTGCTGGAGCCCGCTGGGTGTGCTGGAACCAGCACACCCCCTTTTTACGAATTTTTCATGTTCAGAGTATGTATGAGCAGTCCCGTCGCTTCGTGCGGATAACTTGCCTTGCCTGTTTGTCGGTATGTGATGAAGCCTCGAAAGCGGAATGCGCTGGAGATATCATCGCTCTCGCTGTAAACGCCGAGAGCTTAGTTAGAAGCCCATTGTAACGGGCGCAGCACGGACGCTCCTTGTCGGCGCAGCTTAACGGCGAAAGACGGTGCCGCGGCTGTCGCTAATCTTTAAGTGCGCGCCTTTAGAGCGCTTGTTACGGCGAGGCCGTGTCGTACGCGAGACGCTTAGAGGTAGACTATCGTTCGAGCAGTTGCGCCGTTGTACCAACAGGGAGGAGATTAGATTACGCTGTCAGGCATTTGTGGAGTGCGGACGGTGTTTTCGAGAGAAGCTAAACTCGTTTCTATGTCTATGGTTTCTAAAGTTTTGTTTTTTTTTTCCTTAAGCTACCCTTTTTTCCCCTTCCCACCTTCTCTCTCTGACCAACGCGGTTGTTGACTTCTTCGTACAGAAAGCTTTTCTGGACGGACACGAAATATCGTCCGAGGAAGATCACAGAAGACTTCGAAATTGCGTTCGCTACGCCCTGCTGGTAAGTTCTCTTTGTCGACGTCGTGGTTGCGGTTAGCGTTTCTCTCTCTCTGTTTCGTCCTCGACTCGTCCTCGAATGTACTCCGACTGTTATTCGTGTATTATTTGTGAAACGGAAGCATTTCCCATGGCGCGCGTTTTGTTCGGGCGTTAGCGGCACGGTCGTTCTTTCTGAAGCCGCGTATCTGTTGCAACCGTTCTCCCAATTTCACCTACGGCGCTTCAAATCGAAGAGAATCGCTAGTAAAAGACACAGAACGGGATGCGTCGTGATGTTTTGTTGGTAATGCTGTGCCGTGGTGTATCCGGATTTTGTGCGTTGGTCTTGTGCCGCCTTTGTAATGAATGCATTCTGCCTTCGCCGCATGCATTTCTTAGTGGGTTACTGCACGTAACACAATTTTCGTTGGAGTTGTCATTGACACGATTTTCGCTGTCATTGGAGTTGTAATCATTTACACGAAATTGTATGAAGACCTGTATTTCTTTATTTAAATATTTCGTACTCCTCGCTATTGTTGCCTCCTTCTCGTAGACTCGCACCCAAACTTTTTTTTTTTATTGAGGGTAAGACACGGGGAAACTTTAATGGCGTATATTACGAAATTCGGTCGGTTGCTATGTGCCCGAAGGAAATGGATTTGTCAAATAGCCGACGGCAATTGAATCCGATCTGCAGCGCTGCCAGGGCCGTGCAGACGAAGGCTGAAGTCATCAAATAAAACACATTCTTGAAAGAAGCTCAACTTAGCAGAATCGGTCACCAAGATAAAGAAAAAATAAAGGCAGCGAATGGAGAAGATTCCGCGAAGGTAATCTAGTTAATTCTTCACCTTGATTTAAGTCGGCAGTGTATATGGGAACGGGAATGTGTTTTGGGTATCTTCAAAAACGGATTTTAAAGGAGCGTTGACGGAAAACTTTGAAACAAAGTTATCTTTGATAACGGCTTTACTCGCATAGAGTAGCGCTCCGTTGCTTTATTATTACTTTCTTTTTTTTTTTTCATAGTGCTGGTGATGACCTCGGGGTTTTTTGTTTAATTCCGGAATGAAGGTGTTACAGATGTTGCACTTGATTCCTTCACGACGGTATGCTTTATTGTGGTTTTTACTTGCTTTGTAAGAGCTTTCGAGAGGGTGAACAAAATTGTGTCACCGTTATTAGCTGTTGGCTTCGGTTGTTTTCTGTTTTATGTACAGTCAATTTAACTGTACATATATTAGAAAACGAACATACACACGATTAACAAACAAAACAATTCGTTTGCTGACGAGTAGCCGAGTTGGCGAGAAGTACGGAATGAATGCGGTGTGTTTTATAGATCGTTTATGGATCGTTTTTCTTTTTTCTTGGGTGATGTAAACATATCTCTCGTATGTGCTTAACCGTGTCGTAAATTGCGCTTCATGCTTTTATTCTTGCGCAATATTGTTGCCCTTTTCCGTCTCTCTCTCCTTCTCGTACCGTGGAACATTGAGGCTTTATGCAGCGATCTGACCCGGCTGGCGGCCGAAATCAATTCTGCAAAGTGGCTACCCGTTTTGTGTTACTCGCGCGTCGTGTTGTCGTTGCCTATCTGGCGCTGTTACACGAAACGTTTCGTTTTGCGCTTTGGTTCATAACGTTATCTGTTCGCCGTATTCGGTATTGTGTGTGTGTTTTTTTTTTTCATCTGGAGAGCTAACAAAATCTAGCGCTCTCATTAAATACGTGCAGTTTTGCGAAATCTCGTGCTTTCATTGCCTCGGCACTTTACGTAAACATACGTTCGCGATTTGCTTGCGGGCGCACGGCGATCAATCACGAGCGGTAATACTATGGCAAACAGCCTGCACCGCCACGCTAGTGGGCCACCAAGCACTGCAGATTGGCTTTTATCTTATATTTTTTTTTTCTCTCCAATACTGTTATGAATGACGCTCCGCCCTTCCGCGACGTCATTTCAAAACTTTTTACAGGTACTGGTCAATTATAAAGCGTCTTTTGCCTGCAGAAACGTATTCAATCTCGAAACTTGACAACATCGCCGTAAACAGGACGAACGCAAGAACAATATAGGCCAACATGTAATCGTGTTTGTGTAGTGTCGTATAGACCCTTTAATATTGTTACCTTCGCGTTCTGGGGCTGAAGTCACAAAACATTCCCCATTGGTCAGCCGGCTTCCCTAATGATATGTCCCACATCGTGATTGGCTCTTACTAAAAATTTTGGGCGTAAGACGTTACGGGCCGTGCAATTTATTACCTGCGTCAGCGGACGCCATTTACAAAGCTTCGACAGTGCTACATGGTTTGAGCTGGACAGTGGCACGTTTGAATGTTCCCGGCCGCTGTCCTCCTGTATTGTCCCGCGATAGTGGGCGTGCGGCCTCCGTTTTCTGGTTGTTTCGCTTCGACCCGTTTTCCGGTCGTTCATTCGTGGATTCTGCGCTCGCAGTCATAAATAATGGCCTGCACGCGGGGCCCACAACCGCAGCCTAAGGTTCAGAAAGAAGAGCGGCGAGTCACGTGGTCTCGATAGGGGACCCGCCAAGAACGGCGGCGGAAGCACGGAGGTGGAATAGGGCGCGCTTGTGCGTACGCACCTGTTCGGAGCGGAAGCATATCGTTTTTCATGAGCTGCTGTGCGCGATCGGACACTGTCGGATACAGCGCTGGCAAATGGTATGGGGGAACGACACTACTCGTGGCGCAGGCACGAGTACAGCGGTTCCTATTGATCGCCCACTTACTTGGGTTAGCAGTAGTTACCGCTAACCCCTGTTGAATTGGCGATGATCGTGTGGGAGTTGGTACTATACTAACGGTAATCGCGTACACACACACACACACACACACACACACACACACACACACACACACACACACACACACACACACACACACACACACACACACACACACACACACACACACACACACACACACACACACACACACACACACACACACACACACACACACACACACACACACACACACACACACACACACACACACACACACACACACACACACTAACACACACACACACACACACACACACACACACACACACACACACACACACACACACACACACACACACACACACACACACACACACAAAGACGAAGGACGAACGAAGTGCGCACGACATGCGCTTTCGCGAGCATCGTTTTAGTCCTTCGTCTTTTTTTTTCTTCACAGAAGACCACCATATTGATGCGATGACTTAGAAAGTTTACGTGCATACAGGTTGCCTTCTGGTTCTGTTCGGCCCCTTGCTCAGGGTATGAATATTCAACCGAGCATTTTTCAGGTTAAGTTCTCTATTACACTTCGGTCGTCATTGAGCATTTGCCAACCTGAACCCTTCCGAGAAGATAGTGAACGTTTTCAAGAAAAAAAAACAAAACAAAACAACAAAAGATCAGGAAGAGAGCATTTCCTCAAAGGCAGAAAAATTTGGAGGCCACTTTTCCAGAGGGCGGGAGCAGCACGAGCACGAATATATAAATCAAATACATCCGTACGTCGTGCAAATTACGCCGTGTTTAATGTGTAGATAAAGGCTTGTGCGTGCTTATAAATTGACCATCGCATTTCCCGCATTATCCGTAATTGCCCAAAGAAAAGGCCCGTACGATCTGATGGTCACAGCGCCCCGGCCAAATGGTGGAATACATTTTGTGCCATTGTCTTCGCTCCCTCTCTGGGCAAACGCGACGCGCCTCTTGTGTCTGGGGTTAAGCTTGCAGCAGCAGCTCGCCGAGTGAAGGGCGGGAAAGAGGAGACGTGTCGCTGGCTGGCGTGGTAGCGCCAGTGACCTGGCCGTCCAACCCCCCCCCCCCGCCCCCTCTATCACCCCGCCCTTTCTCCTGCCACTGGCGGCCCATGCGCTGGCTTTAGCCAAATTGCGACCGCGGCGCGATTTGTAGTCACGTCTCCCTGGGTCTTCTCCTTTGATGCTGACCCGAGGCTCACACGAGCGCACATCTAGCGGTTTCCTCTCGCGCGACTTTTTTCTTCTTTTTTTCTTCAATTTAGAAGTCTTTTTATCCTTCGTTTCGCAGGATTCGTTGATTCCCTGTCTCTTGTTGTCGGCATTTCTCGAGCATTTGTCGTTTTGTACGAGCGCGCATCAATTTGCGCTCGTGTCGTGTCGTGGTCGTGACCTAAGGGCCGGCTGCCGCGTTCTCTGCGGTTGCCTCCGTTTGAGCGAATTTGTTCGTGCTGTCTTTTTATTGTTGGTGGTGTTGCTATTTTGCGTGCGGGTGTGCGTGCCGCTTACATCGCGCACATGGTTGTGCGTGCGCATGTTTGGCGGGTGGTTGTTCTCGTGAGCACGTACTTTGAACGCTGTTTGTTGCTTTCATTTTTTTGTACAATTTAGTAAACGGGAAACGATGGGGCGGGGAGGGGGGGGGGCAAAGTATCTAACATCACTTTGACATCACTTTGCTCTCTTGCATTGTGTTTTCCCCGGGGACATTCTGATAGCAGCGATGTAGATTCATGTTTGCTGACTCTATAGTAGTCGTTCTTTCCATACACAGGCTTTTTATTTAATAAGTTAAATTCTGTTCTGCTCATTTGTACCTGTAGGCTGTGCAAGCAAAGTTCCTTTTGACGACAGTGAAGGAGTCATCATGTTTTATTCCGCTTAAAAAAAAGCAATGTAAAAAAGCTTGTGGCGTATTCCTCGCGATATTACACAGCACAAAAACGTCGTATGCTGAGACACAGTCAACATCATGGTTGCCCACCGCTAGGCCTAACTTTACGCCTAACGTAGAAAACACCCTATTGTATCAGAGCCTCTGATTGTTATCTGTGTGTGTGAACACTGAAAAATTTAGGAAATAATCCGGAGTCCCTTACTGCGGCGTGCCTCATAATCGTATCGTGGTTCCGGCTCGTAAAACCCCAGCAATCATTATTATTGATTTATCGGTCCTGACGAGTTCAGTTCCTGACACAGTTCAGTTACAGCTTTTCTAAATATACCTCAGACGCTTTGATGTTATTTATTTCTTAGCTTCCCGTACTCAGTATTTTCGTCGATTTATTCGAGTGCTTAGTGGCGATATTTGACAAAGATCTTCTCACTTCCTATTCTGCGCATTTCTGTGCCTTCGTATCTACATTTAAGAGATTAATTAATACACTCATTACGTGTTTTATCTCGGGTCCACTTCCCCTGACGCAATCATTTGAAAAAATGAAAAAATAATAACAGCCGAGCATGCGAAGTGTCTAATGAAACAAAAGCTACATCGGAACGAACTATGAGCAATCGGCACGGGGTCGGGTCGAAACAATGACGTCAGAAGGAGTCCTTTTAAAAGAGGAAAGTTCTGGCCATGGTTTCTTCTTCTTTATTATTTTATTTTTTTTTATTATTCTTTTTAACATTCGCGACTGGACCATAATCGGCTCTATGGCGAGACACTACTCCTCTTCCTTCCTCATTATTATTGTCATTATGACTGGCGCAGGGGCGCGCATGGGTCTCCCGTTTCTTTTCAAATCCGCGTCGAACCATTTTCGGCGTCTGCTAATGGAAAGCGGGAGAAGGAAGGCTGCTTGTCTTTTTTTATTAAGGCTGGGTCGCCGTCGACGAAAGGTCAGTAATTCTTCGGTGGCTTGGCGCGAAGTGCATTAGATTTCTCTCAAGACGTTATAAGAAATTCGTCGGTCCTTTTCGCCGGTTTTAATCGGACTATTTCTTTCCATTTTTTTTTATTACTGGTTCTTCGAGCTCTCTCGTTGCCAATCTTCCTGTAAGTGTCTGCGTAGACCTTCCACTATTCTACGAGAGAATCGCAAATGTCGCTTGCGCCAAAGCCACGAGAAAGGGGCCTTAACGATTTCGTTTTGTTTGTTTTTTGTTGCCGTCGTGGTCGATGTTGTTGTCGCGCATTGTCGTGTTCCGACTATTTCGGTGCGCTTCCTTTGTGGCGTTATCGCCGAATAGTGTTGTTTGAAACGCATTCGTCGGACTTGTAATGCTGCCCCAAAACGGCTGTATGCATTATAGCTTGTATATAGTCTAATAATAATAATAATAATAATAATAATAATAATAATAATAATAATAATAATAATAATAATAATAATAATAATAATAATAATAATAATATCTGGAGTTTAACGTCCCAAAACCGCCTTATGATTATGAGAGACGCCGTAGTGGAGGGCTCCGGAAATTTCGACCACCTGTGGTTCTTTAACGTGAACCTAAATCTAAGTACACTGGCCTCAAACATTTTCGCCTCCATCGAAAATGCAGCCGCCGCGGCCGGGATTCGATCCCGCCACCTTCGGGACAGCAGTCGAGCGCCATAGCCACTAGACCACCGTGGCGTGGCTGTATATATTGTAGTTAGTATAGCATACTGCATTATAGTATAGTATAGTATAGTATAGTATAGTATAGTATAGTATAGTATAGTATAGTATAGTATAGTATATTGTGTAGGCTATAGTTTAGTAGTTTCTATGGGTTGTGTATGCTGTCCTAATTTCGAACTCTATTACGCGACTGCCGGTAGGGACGTGATTAGTTCTATAATCTTCGTATCCAGTGATGTCTACTGTTAAAGGAACGCGTGAATAGGCGCAGTGCATTTACACAGGTTCATCCATCGCATGATTTGTAGACCGCCTTCAAAGCGAGAGCCGTCAGTAATCTCGCTGTCAGACCGTGTCTAAGGCACCATGCCGTACGACGATTTGAATGTGTCTTGCATTGCAACAAGTCAGATTATTCAGACGCGTTTTATTGTGTCACGCTTACGTTGACGTGCAAGTGTCATTGGTTGTTGCACCTCGGTGATGCGACTGCTTGCTCCTCATCGTTCCAAAAATAGCGTGCTGTAATATATTTAGAAATATCTTTGATAGTTCAACCGAGCTGGCAGAAAAGTGACTTTTGCGGAAGGCACCATGAGGAAGAAGCCGGATAAGGAGGAGCTTTTGGTGTTTATTTGGCAACCTTCTCTATGGGAGTTGTTCTAAAGCAAATTTCTCTCATTGTTATGGTGCTTACTGTTCTGATAGATTATTTCAATATTAATTTGTGTTGCAGGTTAGTTGGGCGTCGCACTAGTTTCTGTCATCTGTTGGCTCTTTTGTTAAAAACCTAGCGTTGAATCTGCGATATATATATATATATATATATATATATATATATATATATATATATATATATATATATATATATATATATATATATATATATATATATATTGTGAGCATTGTTTATGCCCTTCATGTTCTCATATGTACATACTCATCATCACCAACTGTGTTTGTGTTGTGGGGCTCATACTCGGGAGAATAAAGAAGGGTCTTGACAGCCCTAAACGTTGCCTCACAAGTGGTGGAGAGTGCTGTCCGGTCCCTGAATCCTCTCTCGTTAACAGATCCTCTCCCGCTTGACCGCGAATACATCCCTGGAGCTCCGTTCGGGACGCCGCTTACACCCCCTGCGTTCGGTGATGTCGCAAGACGAGCAGCCCAGCTCGGCAGCAACCCCAATGCTTGCCCCTGCGGCCACCCCTTCTTGGATGGTCACCAGCCCTCAGAAGGACCCACCGATGTTCGCTGGGCTTCGCGGCGAGGACGTTGAAGACTGGCTGGAGGAGTATGACCGCGTGAGTGCCATCAACCACTGGGATGAGCCCGCGAAACTCACCCATGTTGCGCTTTACCTCACAGGCGTCGCAAAGACATGGTTCTTCAACCATGCTACAGATTTCCCGAATTGGACCTCTTTTACTATTCAACTACGCCAGATTTTTGCCAACCCATCTGTGCGTTCAGATATCGCGAAGAAGAGGCTTGCTGGGCGTGTTCAACACACGGGCGAGTCATACACATCTTACATCGAAGACGTGCTCGCCCTCTGCCGCCGCGTCGACACCTCCATGGCGGAGAATGACCGTGTGCGCCACCTGCTGAAAGGTATTGGGACCGTCGCTTTTAATGCGCTTGTAGTGCAGAACCCCACGACCGTAGCCGATATCGTCGCTACATGTCAGCGCCTCGACGAACTTCAGACCACACGCCTGCAACCTGACATGTCTGACCAGAGGCCAACCAGCGACATCGAGCTGCGTGCATTGATCCGCTCGATTATCCGAGAGGAACTCCACGCACAAGCTCCGCCGTGCCATCTTGAGGTTCGTACGACGCTACCTGGTGCCAATCTACGCGACGTCGTGAGGGAGGAATTGGCTTCCATGACCGGCACGCAAGTTCCGAGCCCGCATCCCATGCCAACCCCGCATCCCTTGCCAACCCCAACTTATGCCCAGATTGCTGCCATAACACCACAGCCCCAGCAGACACCACTACAGGCGCCTGGAGTGCACGGCTCGCTCAACTCTCTCACACCCCGAGCGCCGGTCCAGCCTTACAACACCTGGCGCACCCCTCGGCCGATTTGTTTCTATTGCGGCATCCGTGGCCATATTTCGAGATTTTGCCGACGCCGTCAGCAAGACGAAAGACGAGGCTACGACGACTTTGAACGGGACGAATTTTACACCAATGGATCGCAATATCGTCGCCCATACCAGAACAGCCCACGTCGATCGCAGTCTCCGCAGAACTTCGGCGCAGTTGGCAGTTCCCGATTTCCGCGTCGTCGCTCGCCTTCACCGCTGCGGCGCTCTTCTTCCCCACTTCGCCCAGCTACCTTGACTCCTGATCACCGACTGGAAAACTAAATAGTGCAGCTTCGGGAGGGAAAGCTGCATATTTCGGACTGTATCAAACTCCTCCGGATCGCCCGTCAAATATATTGTTGGTGTATGTTGAAGGTATACGGACTGAGGCATTGGTGGACACAGGTGCATCGCTTTCCGTAATTAGTGCAGACTTCTGTTCCCGCTTGAAGAAAGTGAAGACTCCATACGATGGCCCTCCCCTTCGCTGTGCTGACGGTGTTCTTATTCGGCCCTCCAGTGTTTGTACAGTGCGCGTTTCCATTGATGGCATCCTTCATCATATTCAGTTTCTTGTGCTGCCCTCGTGTACTCACACACTCATCTTGGGATGGGACTTTCTTTCTTCAGCGTCAGCTTTCATATCTTGTCGTCAGCGAGTCATCCATATGACAGACACTGAGTTTCCATCCGATGTCGCTTCTCACAGCTTCCGTTTAGTCACAGCCTCTGACTGTTGCATTTCGCCGGGAGATGAGAATATTATTACACTGGCTTCTGACACCGTCGTTAATGGTGACGTGTTCATTGCTCCATCTCGTCGCTGCATACCCACGGGGCTTACCACCGCGCCTGGCCTTGTGCGCTTTAACGATGGTAGAGCTTTGGTCGCCGCACTTAATCCAACTTCTTCGCCAGTGATGCTGCCCCAGGGCACTGCAGTGAGTTGTTTCGCCGACACCGAGCCTCTTTCTCTGGTTTCCCTTCGCGCAGAATCGCCACCTTTGTCTGCCTCAACTGATCATAAGGCTGCGACAGCTGCTTTAAATGCGACCATAAATCCCCATCTCACTGCTGAGCAAAGGAGAGACCTTTTAGACCTTCTTCAAAAGCATAGCGTTTCGTTTGACGTACACTCCAAGGTTCTGGGCCGCACTTCGGTCGCAGTGCATCGCATCGAGACCGATGGCAGCTCCATTGTGCGCCGCCGCCCATATCGCGTGTCTTCGGCGGAACGCAAAATCATCGAGGACAACGTCAACGACATGCTGAAACGCGACATCATCCGACCTTCATCCAGCTCTTGGTCATCTCCTGTGGTGTTGGTCCGGAAAAAGGACGGCTCTGTACGATTTTGTGTCGATTACAGAGCCCTTAACAATATCACCAGAAAAGACGTATATCCGTTACCAAGAATCGACGATGCCCTCGACTCCCTTCAAGGCGCAGAGTATTTCTCTAGTCTCGACCTCCGGTCCGGGTATTGGCAAATACCTATGCACGAAGCGGACAAGGACAAAACAGCTTTTGCAACTTCGGACGGCCTTTATGAGTTCAACGTAATGCCCTTCGGATTATGCAACGCTCCTGCAACATTCGAGCGCATGATAGACACTGTTTTACGTGGCCTCAAGTGGAAAACCTGTTTATGTTATCTAGAAGATATCGTTATTTTTTCTTCCACTTTTTCGCAGCACCTTGAGCGTTTGGACGAAGTTTTAACATGCATTTCGAATGCTGGACTTCAGCTCAATACAAAGAAATGCCACTTCGCCAGCAAAAGTATCAAAGTGCTGGGCCACCTTGTCAGTAAAAATGGCGTTCGACCAGACCCGGACAAGATTGCTGCCGTGATTCGTTTCCCTCGCCCCGAAAATCAAAAACAGCTGCGAAGTTTTCTTGGCCTGGCTTCTTACTTCCGCCGCTTCATCAGTCACTTTGCTGCCATTGCGTCACCATTACACAAGCTTCTCACGTCGGGAACGGCCTTCGCTTGGACAGATGACTGCGAGTGTGCTTTCCAAGCTCTTAAACGTGCGTTGACATCAGATCCCGTCCTCCGTCACTTCGACGAGAGTGCCCCCACTTTTCTGCACACAGATGCAAGCGGCCATGGGATCGGTGCTGTCCTCCTACAACGCGACGACACTTCACGAGAGAGAGTTGTTGCATATGCCAGTCGCGCCCTAACACCTGCGGAGCAGAACTACTCGATAACAGAGCAGGAATGTCTTGCTGTAGTTTGGGCCATACAAAAATTTCGACCGTATCTTTATGGACGCCACTTCACTGTGATTACCGACCATCACGCTCTATGCTGGTTGTCCTCACTTAAAAATTTGTCTGGACGCCTCGGTCGTTGGATACTTCGTTTGCAAGAATACACTTTTGACGTTGTGTACAAGTCTGGCAAACAGCATCAAGATGCCGACGCTCTCTCTCGCTGCCCTCTGCCACTTTCTTCTCCGACCACGCACCCTCGTTGCTCATCAGGTGATCCTGAGCCTTCATCTTCACTGACGTTATCGCCCTTGGCAGTTCCTGAGTCGCTGTCTTCCATCCGCTGCACTCAGTTCGCCTCGTATCAACGTGATGACCCCTATTGTAACCGCATCATCGGACACCTCAGTGGAACGTCTTCACCTCCTAATGCCAGACTACGTCGTCAGCTAAGGCAATTCAAGCTGGAAAACAATGTGCTGCATCGCTATACTTACAATAGCGATGGGCATAGGTGGGTGCCAGTACTTCCCCGTTCGCTGCGAACACAAGTTCTCGAAGCACTGCACGACGACCCGTCCGCTGGCCACTTGGGGTTTCACAAGACGTACAACCGTGTTAGGAGCCGCTTCTTCTGGCCTGGCCTTTCTACCTTTGTGGCCAAGTATGTCGCTTCTTGCGCACTTTGTCAACGCCGGAAACGACCAACTTCACCTCCTGCTGGCCTGTTACAACCCATCCTATGTCCCGAAACACCCTTTGCCGTAGTCGGAATAGACCTGGTCGGGCCACTTCCCATAACGCCAGCAGGTCATCGGTGGATTGTGACAGCGGTCGATCACCTCACACGGTATGCGGAGACCGCCCCTCTACGCACTAGTTCTGCGTCCGACGTGGCCGCCTTCTTTTTGGAAGCCATAGTTTTGCGCCATGGTGCACCTCGCGTGCTGTTGAGTGACCGCGGCAAGACCTTTTTGTCGACAATTCTTGAAGAAGTGCTGAAGACGTGTGGCACAGTTCATAAGAGGACATCAGCCTACCACCCTCAAACAAATGGCCTAACGGAGCGATTCCATCGTACGCTAACCGACATGATATCAATGTACATCGGACCACACCACGATAACTGGGACACAATCTTACCGTTCGTGACGTTTGCACACAACACCGCTGTCCAACGAACTACCGGATATTCACCTTTCTACCTGCTCTACGGTCGTGCGCCGACATTCGCCATCGACGCCTCTTTCTTCAGTGCAACAACAAAAATCTCAACAACACCACCAGAACACTTCGTCTCTAGGCTTGAGGAATGTCGGCAGCGTGCTCGCCTCAACACAGAGGCCAGTCAGCAAGACCGTAAGCAGCGTTATGACAGCTTTCATCGCGACGTCACCTTCCATCCTGGCGATGAAGTACTACTTTGGACGCCTGTTCGTACTCCTGGATTGTGTGAGAAGTTTCAATCACACTTCCTTGGACCTTACGTTGTTCGTGAACAAATATCCCCAGTGAACTATCTTGTCACCCCCGTCGAGGTCTCTTCGGACCGTCGTTACCGTGCTTCTGAGATAGTGCACGTATCGCGTCTCAAGCCATTCGTTCGGCGTACCTTTCCCGCCTAAATCGCGGCCGGGCCGGCCGCTCGCGCGCGCGGGGAGATTAGTGTGAGCATTGTTTATGCCCTTCATGTTCTCATATGTACATACTCATCATCACCAACTGTGTTTGTGTTGTGGGGCTCATACTCGGGAGAATAAAGAAGGGTCTTGACAGCCCTAAACGTTGCCTCACAATATATATATATATATATATATATATATATATATATATATATATATATATATATATATATATATATATATATTCTTGTTTACTACATCTTGGTGTGAACTCCTTATATTTTTGCGTTCCTTGTTGCCAGACGGATGAGCGGCGGTGCAAAAATTCGCCGCCGAAGTCCTTCGCGGTAATGGATATCTCCCGCGCGTTCCATCCCAGCGCAGAAAGCACGCGTTACTAATCGCGGCGCCGTAAATTTCTGGCACCGCGGACGCTGCAATGTACGGTCGCGTAATTTGCAGCCTTCGGCGGAAACTCACGCCGCGAGTCGGGAGCGCTCAGTCACTTCCCATAAGTCTCCGTCTCTTCCCAGCCGTCCCTCCGTTTCCCGCGGAAAGAACGCGCCGTTTCTCTTTCCGTAGACTCTCGGACATTTTTTTTCTCTCAATTTCAGCGTTTTTGTATACTTTCTAGCGCTTATCCACTGCATACTTTAAATATCTCTTATCAACTTTCCTTTCTTCCTGCGTAAGGAATGCGAGGTTTTCTTGTATCGCGTGATTATCCTTTATATTCCCAGCATTCCCTTTGTTCCTTTGGATGAGGGTCAATATGAATATCTATGCCTCCGCTCGTCTCTCTCTCTCCCTTCTTCCTCGTCCGCCCTTCTTCATTCTTGAGGATGAAGAGGGAGCGAGGCGGATTTCTCATTTTCTTCAGTCCACGTCCTTTCCCGTAATTTTTTTTTTTTTTCGCTTTCCGCGACGGCTAGAAAAACGAGCGGTACGCGCGCGGGATTCCAGCGCTGTGGCGGAACGCGTGCACGCTGCGCGCGGCATCTAATTACGCGCGGCTGACTTATGGCAATTAGATACACACGGTCCCGCGCTGTGGCCGCTGTTCTTGGTCGTATGGGCTGTTTAATTTGCGAACGCGGAAGTCGTTAAGCGGAGGGGAGTAATTTGAACTTATAAGGTGCAACTCTTTCGACTGTGTACGCGTACGTTCATTTCGGGCTGTTTTCTTTTTTTAATGAAACTTCTTGTTCTGCGCATTTATGAGACCTCGAAATTATTTTAACCATGTTTGCTGGGCGAAAACTGCATGAATTAAGCTGCCCGAAATATACGCAGAAAACCGTCTTTTGCAAGCGGAGTGCTTCTTCAGATATTTATATAAGAACCCGAACACTTTAAGAAGAAATAAACGATTCCATTGACTGTTCTTTTTGGGTTCTGACTTTCCACGCATATGACAGGCTTTAAAGAGAGACGTGACCTCTCTTTAGAGATCACTGTACTCTCGTCGGAGGGTCGTGAAGCCCAAAGAGAGCAAGCGTGCCTCTTTGAACTTTCCACTTTAATATCTTTCAATTTATCTGCAAATCGTTACAATACAGTTAAGAAACCACAGGTAATGTTCCCTATGCTTAATGGTCTGTCGGTTTTGTTAGTTGTGTATAATACAGAAAAATGAGCCCCCCGGACAGTTATATACACGTGCCAAGTCAGGACTCGCCGAAAAGAGTAACATGTACCCTTTTTGTTTCGTTAGACTCAGAGGATGCGTCCCGACGAAGCAGTAAAAACGTTGAACTTATCTCGTGTGTGCGTAGATAGGTGAAATGGTTTTACTTTTCTGAATGTTTTTGCACATCCGGGGGGTGAGAACATTTGTTACACAAATCACATTACCGTTTAACCTGAATTGCAATTATATTTTGTATGAATTTGCGTGGGCCGAGAGCTAGCAGTGTCGCTAGGAGTCCAGTTGAGCTCGCAGCATCGTTTTGTCACCATAAAATAATAAGCCGATGAATAATTCAGGAAGCTTTCCGTTCCCGTTGCCAAGAGATTGAGCCTTGCAGCTTCGGGTCCCCGTTGTCAGGTGATGATTATAATTATCGCTATTAAACCGTTATTAGGAAAGATGGAATTGTAGAGATCACTGCTGACTGAGATGGTCGGAAGCCCCTGCGCCTGCAGCCTGCCCGCTTTTTACCCACACTGTGGCAATGCTCGAAACTGTAATTTCCGCATGGTAATACGAACACAACGAAATCGTGGGCTACACTGATTCGCGTGTCTGACCGTTGTCATAAGCATTCGTAATTGGTCTGGTCTGGAAGATGAGGTAGTGGGAAGTTTACTACACTAGTGCTCTTGGCTCCACGCACCCTCGCGATGTGTCATCTTCTTACGGACTAAGATGTCGTGATTACAGGAAGCTGACATGATAATGAAGCTCTACGTGGTGATGCAAGAATGCATACCGAATTCTGGTTTCGAGAAAGCCCGCCTGCGTTGTATATTCATGACCACGTGCGTGTATGCAAACTATAATCAAATTAGAATTGCGAAGAAGTATACTTCCTATATGAGCGCGCACCATGAAAAGATCGTTACCGATGCGCGTGCATCGGTAGCCGGGTACAACGTTGGTAGCCTGCGGTAGCCTGCACGCTAGCCCGCGCCAACGAGCGCGTCCTCCAGACTGACGTCATAAGCCAGAATTTCGGTGACCTCGCCGTCGCAGAACATCGCCGAGTATACGAGCAGAACTACTACTTTGGTCGCGGTGTCAATCGGCTGCCGCGCTTCGGTCATCTGGGCTCTCCTGCCTTCTTAAGAAAGGTGGGCGGCGATAGTGTTGGTTTAACGTGCTTCACTTCCTTCTTTTTTTTTTTCGAAAAATGCGTGCTTTCTGGAAAGTACCGTTCAGTATGCCGGGACATGTTAGCCGTCTTTCACGGTTTCTGAAATCGCATGCCGCTTACTTGTTTCGTGCGCTGCGCTTAGTTAACAACTGAACTGAAGCTATGGCAAATCCGCATAGACCTTGAAGCCATCGGTGTTGTTTCTTAAGTTTTTAATGCCCTTTTTTATCTCGCTGAACTGTCCTTTCTTTCTCTTTCATTTTCTTGTGTATTTGTAATTGATAACTTCGGTTACAGTGCTGGTTAAATGTTGGTGACATCCGTGGTGGAACTGTCGCAGGCGTGGGCGCGGTTGTGTTCTCTTTTTTCAGCAGCAAAAAAAGTTTTCTTTAAATGATTAAGAACGCAGTGGGCACGTAGCAGTTGATTCTTGGCCGATCCCCCTCGATGGGTGGCGTAGGCAACAAAGTGAGTGAGTTCATGACGATCATCACCGGCTGCTTCTCTCTCGCTCGTATAACATATCCTTTTCGCAAGAACAATTAATGTCAAGCACGGTTGTACACCATCGCAATCGGCTGTGCTCTCTTTTTTTACGTGTTGGTTGACTCGTTTACCACTCAATTTACGACCCTGAATGGAGGCTGCAGTTGACGCCCCAGGCACAGTGGCGCTTGTTTAATTAAACCGGTGCAGACCTTGAAGAGGGAGGGAGGGAGGGGAGGGGCGTGTCGCGTGACGTGCCCGCAGTTACGCAACTCGACGTTGGTCCTCAGCCACGGTCGTCGTCTATTGTGCTCCGTTATGGAGCGTCGCGTTAGGGCACTGGTTTGGGCCCGGTTGGCAGCGCTGAGCCCTGGTTCGGGGTGGCAGCGCCTGCTGCATCGCGATGGGAAGGCAACACGCGCAACGATGACAGGCCGATCGATCTTGCGTCTGTCTCGCCAATGCGGCGCTGTCAAGGTGCGCGTGAGAAGCGCTGAATGGCTCGACCAAGCTGGGCTCGGCTCGGCTTTGCGCGCGCTGTTTGGCCGCTGCCGTTTTTTGTTGGTTAGACGCGCGTTTTTCGTTTATCCCGCGCTTTTACTTGCAGTGAAAAGATTGGCTGCGCCTTCGCGGGTATCCTGTTTGGGCTAGTTAGCTAATGGAGTTAACTCTTAATTAGGTTAAGTAAGAGCGAAAGAAAATGCTGCTTTCGTTTATTTATTTCGTTTTACCAGTAGCGATATTGTTGTCGTGTGTCCAGGGACACGCTATGCTAAAGAAAAAGAGCAAAAAGAAAGATAAGGTTACCGCGTTAACAACGTGGATTTCTGTTGAAAAAAAATTAAAAAACACGTCAACGTAACACGTTTCTAGTTAGCTTGATAACGTGTTAGGAGCGCTTAAAATTAACATTGCTCACTTGGATAGAAAAGAGAAGGAAGCAAAAAAGGCTGTTTTCCGTGTTCAGCGCAGGGCGCCGCTTATTGCGCTGTTCTGTTTTTTTTTTTACGCAATAAAGTTTGTTGGTCCCAACTGCAAGCTTTTGTTCTGCCATTGTTTCTGCCCACTTACTCCATGCTTCCCTTTTCACTTCCAATGGTTTGTCGTTTAGGCTGCCTATTCTGTTCGCAGCCGCTGCTCTGTGACTTGCATCTTGTCTCTAACGCCGAGTTGATGCGCTGCCAGCCGAGCCGTTATACGTGACTTGCCAGTGTTTTGTTGCTACTCTTGACCTGAGTCGTGAACTGGTCAACTGCCTGGCTGATTAGCGATCTAACCATATGACATTCTGTGACTGGCCTTTTTTTATGTTTTTCTGATAAAAGATGAACTTGCGCAAACGGTATGTTTTATTCTTGTGCATGTTGGACCCTGTTCAGCATGCATTGTGTTATCTCCTCAGCTTTCGCATGAAAAAATATATATATATATATATATATATATATATATATATATATATATATATATATATATATATATATATATATATATATATATTGTAGTCACAGTAACAGAATGACGATGGCGCTGAGGCCTGCTTTCTTGAGATAACTTTGTTCTGGCCTACTACTGTGCGCTGTTTCCAGGTGATAACTCGCCACGTGCAATTGGCCACACTTTCTTGTGGGACTAGTTTTGCACGACAAATATAAATCATTTTCCGTAACTTGCTACATACCTGTTTTAATGGCACACCGGTACTTAGCAACATTAGGGAGTTTTAGCTTGTAACGTATACTTCTTTACGTTACCTTTACCGGATTACGTTGACCGTTTTACCGGAACTCGAGTTTTAGTAAAGTTTTTTAGCTGCCCAAACGTAAACCTTTACGTACGTACGTAAACCTTTACGTTTGCTCAAACCACTAAATGGTGATGATAACTGCATTTAAACTGCATTTAAACTACATTTAATTTAGATAATATTGAATTACGCTGCGGAAAAATCATAAGAAAAGTTTTTAGCGTGTGCAGTATCCCGGTATAAGCGAAGGGGTGTAGCAATACCGGGTTACCGGACGATGGTGTCGACATCTTGTGACGCTTCGTGCAACCACAATCATGAACACGTTTGTTTTCGCTTAGTGTTCTTGAGGCGGCAAAATGATTAAAAAGGCAACTCATTCGTAATTATGCCGCTGCAAGGCATTTAAATTTGAAGTAGAACGCCCGATGTTTCTGCAATAACAATTTTGTGCTTGCCTGGTACACCATGACCCCGCTAGATGGCGCCAGCTATCCAGCCTGTCAGCGTCTTTAGGCCTCTCACGTTTGCGGATTCGGTATTCTAGGTCGCACTAGCCTCGGCAATCCCGCTGAAACATGGTGATCGTAAGTGGCGCTCACACTTCGGCTTATTTTGACTCGGCGGCTGGAGTCTCCGCGAAGCGGATATCGCGAGTAGCCACGAACGAAGGTGGATTTGCGAGATAGGGCCGTAAACGTAAAGCCTATCCGGCGAGTTGTTTACGTTCCGTAAACCTTTACGTTCCGTAAAGATTCGCGCATGCGCAGATTCCATCCGGTATCCGGTAACACGGTAACGTAAAGAAGTATACGTTACAAGCTAAAACTCCCTATTAGTAAATTTTTGTTCCGTTAAGACGTGATTATTTCAACGTAAAGATCACTATGTACGTTGCGAAGCTGCATTATAGTTTCGCAAAAAGGCAGAGACACAGGTTAGACAGATAGTAGAGACGCTGTTAGCAACTGTATTGTCTTTCTCGCTTGTCCGTGTCTTTTGCGCTATTCTACAATGCAACCATACCAACTAGCTAGGCTTTCCTTACTACCATTGCAAAGCTGGCGTTTGCACACTGAAACTTGGATTTCGAGGTTATGTGCTGACTTAAATCTTGCGTTCCGCAATCATTTCCATGGCCGGCTTATTCACTTATAGCTATACGCAATGCGCTAATGTTCTTTCAGATACACGTGAGACCACCTTGACTTATTTCTGTTTCTTCCCTGCCCTCTTCCGACAGAAATATCTGCTGGAACATGAGCAACAAGGAGCATCGCTAAAGAAGCTTCAGACTGCCGTGGACTACCAGACGGCCAAGTCGGAAGACATGGCTGACAAGGACCTCCGTTCCAGGGGTGAGTGCGCGCCACGCGCTTTCTTCGTGTATATCGGTCTGATGCAACATCAAATCGGCCTCTTAAGGGGCACTCCAAAAAGAACTTTTGCAGAGCTCTAACCTATATGACTTTACTCGCTATACTGTGTAGGTTCGAAAGCGAAAATCATTACAAGCAAGTACTCACTGGCGTTTCACAGAAAGAGATGCAATCAAGGTAAATGAAAGACAGGGAGCTCAAATATACGCGCGTCCGGTTTGCTACCCACGCAGGGCTTCATAACTTATACACAGGGGGAAAGGGGAATAGTGGGGCTGAAAAAAAGAATGTAGAGAACACGAAGAGCGCTGCTTCATTCGAGAGTGCGTACTGATACAACAGTTACTTGCTGAGGTCTGCAGAGATTGGTTTCTGAGCTTGAGGTATGTATTCTTGGCATGGCGCTGGGCATCGCATTGGGGAGTGAATTCGAGGTCTGCGAAGGCGTAAGTGAACATTTTTCGGTGGACGCCGCACTTCAAAAAGTCTCGCATTGCATCCCTGCGTCGGTACGTTTCGCAAATAGGCTGAGATTCAACCCTATCAGCTTTTCTTAAGGCCGATTACTGCGAATGCCTGCAACAGGTGGAGCACACAGCCGTTGCTTATCCTTACGTTCAGTGAATAGCGTTTCAGCGTTTATTTGCTATAATTATACATCCGGACAGAGGACATCTTGCTCTCAACATACTGGGGCTCAGAGAGATGACGTGGGATAAACGTAGGCCTTCCCGTCATGTTCGAAGAAAGCATCTATTCCCTGAATTAAATAATACCGCCGTGCACTGAGACATGGGGTGATGCACAATCTTATTACGCCGCTCCTATGTTGTGATGTTTTTTTGCGTATTTCTTAGTACATATAAACCTGAATTATGGGCTGTCATGTAAATATAAGAGCCCATTCATTCGGTAGGTGCTGTGTTCGCGTGATAACCAAACGAGAAAAAAAAAAGTGAAAAAGAAAAAAGAAACCTGGACCCATACTTTCTGTAGCATTTCCTGCTGGGGGGGCACAAAATGTGTTCAGCAAAGAAGTAACTCTTGGTCGCCTTTATACTTGAGAGGTGCTAAAACGTATTTATTCTTTAAAAACTCTGCTTCTGCATTCGCACGAGGTCGCGCGCCCACTGCAGTGCTTTGATTATAGTGCGCAAATTTGTCTGCGAAAACGTACTAAAAAAAAATGAAGAAAACGTCATTTTCTTGAATGATATAGATTTCCTTTTCCAGAACCAGTGCACGCTGACTTTTTCTTGCTTTCTTTTTTTGTGCAACGAGCCTAACGCCCGCACTTCATTTTATGAATGTGCGTTTTGCCTCGCAAGTCGGGAGGTCGGGTTGAATTTGAATCTCTCTCTGTTCCTTTATTCTGCGACAAAAAGACCTAAAATGTCTTATGTTAGTCTCTGGCTTCTTTTCTTTTTTTTTTTCTTTCGTGCACTCGCATGTCCGCGTTAACATTAGCAGGCGCCATAACAGGGCAAGCAGTATCAATAGACGTAAGAAAAAAAAAGTGCCTGAGCAGTTTTCTTTTTTCAATATTTTTTGTCCGTACGCTACGCGTGTCATCGCAAACCCGGCGTTGCGATGTATTAAAAAAAAAGGGGGGGGGGGGATTTCTAAATTGGGAGTGTCTGGTAATTGCTCGCCGGACGGACATGTCGGACACACTAAACAGGTAGAACGTAGAAAAAATACAAAAATGTTACTTCTCAAAAGCTAGCGAAAGGGCCGCTGTTTTGACCAAGATAAATTGGCCGATTAACGCTGTCAGGACTTTTTTGTTTCCTCCGCCTGGCTTTAGTGCGCGGTTGTCAACGATGGAATTTGAACGTGCGCGAGCATAGAACTTTTAAGTTAGAACACTAGCGTTTCTTTTCTTTTTTTTTCGTTTATTCGCTGTAGTCGTGCTCCTTTCGTTTGTGTGCCGACTCGGCACGCGTCGAGGACCGGAAAGGGACACGCATTCGCATTTATTTTTCGTCTTTCAAATGCGACACCGTAACTTATCAGTCTCGGACGGCTTGTGGCGATTTAGCTGAACGCATCGGGATACGCTCTCCAAAAAAGAACGAAGCGCACTATGTCAAGAAAGAAAGATTGGTAGACAAGTTGATACAGTTATTTATTGACTGATTTACCAGTCGACTTATGAATTAATTAATTGACCAATTTAACCAAGCTCCAGGGTGCGGGTTCGATTACCGGCCATGGCGGCCGCATTTCGATGGGGGCGAGAGAGAGAGAGAAGCAAGCGAAGACAGGGAGGTTAACCAGATGCTCGTCCTGTTTGCTACCCTGCACTGGGGGAGAGGGATAAGTGGACGAAAAGAGAGACAGGAAGAGAAGAGGGTTGGACACAATCACGAGCACACTTGGGGGAGCACATCCGGTCCACAGGCGGTTGCACAGAGATGTTCACTTTAAATACTTCAGTAACGCTTTCGTTGCCTTTGGCGCCTTCGAGGCACACGCCCATGGTCCTAGAAATTTGGCTAAATGCAAACAAAGCTTAGATTTAGGTGCACCTTAAAGAAACCTATGTTGTCGAAATTAATCTGAGATTCCCCACTATGGCGTGCCTCGTAATCATATCGTGGTTACGGCGCGCAACGTACACCCCAATAATTATTATTGCTAATTCATGCTGCAAATGGGTAGATGAAAGAATCAGATACATCAGTTCTGCAGAATGCCGCGAGATGGATGTGTATATAAGTATTACATGTGAATTCCTCCTTAGTGTGGACCTCTGTGCGCCGTGTACACGTTATACTCTCTGTTCGAGGTTCACTTTGTTCGTTAGGGACACTTGGCCACTGAACCTTGGAACTCGGCTGTCGCAGCCTGCCCGCACAGCCGACTGTGCTCGTATACGGTTATATAGCTTTCGCGTTCTCGGTGCACACGTGCGTCTTTGAAGCTTGCTCTTTCCTTAAAGCGTTTTTGTTTGGAAATTTCTTTGCCGTGCGCCAACTTTTTCGCCTTACTCGGTCGAGGCCGAACTCTCGGAGAGGCCGTGACTCTGGTTTGAAGCTGGACCCCAACGTGTTCCCGGCCTTCAGGCGAAGACCCGAGATCTTTTTTCTTTCGCTCTTTCTTCGCGCGCGCATCGTCTCGCTACCCGCGTTTCTTCCTCTCCCCGAGAAGCGCTATCGAATTCTCGCTCGAGCTGCTTCCATCTCGTACATGCTGCCTTGTTTGCTCTTGCTCCTCGTGGCGGCGTCGCTTGTACCGTGCCTCCTTGCCTCGGCTGGCCGCGTTGTTTGTGCGTTTGATCGATCCGCTTTCTGCAGTTTCTGTTTCCCTGTACTTCTTTATACGCTTCCCGCCTCACCTGAGCGTGAGGGAGACGACCGCGACGCAATTAACGAGAGCCTGCGCCGGTCGTAAAGAAAATGGCGCCGAGGCACGCGTCGTTAGCGCCGGGTAACTGCGGGGTTATGAAGAGCGAGCAGCTTTCCCGACGGGCCCGGCGCTTTCACTCACTTCGATGCCTGCATTTTTTTTGTTATTCACTCGATTGCGGCGTTGTGACTTTTTACCTAAGCACTTCTTATTTCTATCTCTTCCTCTCTTCCGACGAGAGGCGCGCCGACAAGCTCTGCAGGAGTCGTTGCTCAGCTCCCGACGAGAGCCCCCGAACGCATAATTGAGAAGGCAGACAAAAGAAGGCAAACGCAGGAAAAGAGTGGAGGCGCGGTGTGTACCGGCGCGCGAGAACTGCCCTAATTATTTGCTCGCATATAGTTTGTCGAGAAGGCGATGATACGCGCTTTCGTTAGCTGCAGGATCGGTCGCGATGTCACATGGCCCTGCGATCGTGCGCGAGCTCCCGTATAGGGTTAAAGACTATTAGAGTTTAGCGACGGCGTGTGACTTGTACATCGAACAACGATTGAAACTACGCCGAATTTCGAACCATTCTTGCTGCTTTGATGTATCGAGCGAACTTAAAAAAAAAAAAAAAAAAAACTTGTGATGGTGAGTTCAGACTAAAACTAAGGAGAGTTAAGTAGACGCATGTACTTCTGACTGGCTACCCTACGTTGGGGGAGAAGTTAAAGCGATGCAAAGAAAGACATTAAAGCACTTACACGATTGAGAGCCGAATTCTTTAATAAAGCTAGGCCTCTAGACATTGGGGACCGGTGCGGCTCAGGTATAGGGTTCTGTGCATACAGAACAAGAGGATAGGTACGGAGATTAACATGCTTTTCCGGTTTGCTACCCTGCGCTGTGTGGGAAGGGGGTAGTCAGGAGTAACTAGGAGTCGTGGCTGCGTGCAGCGCAATTGACATCGGCAAAGAAAGCGAGTCGACAGACTTCTTTTAAATATTACCTACTTTTAGATTCTTCTCCATGTTATCAATTATTTACCTTGTTCCCTCCCCTAGTGTAGGGTAGCCAGCCGAGTACGTGCTCTATCTGTTACCCTCCTTCTCTCGTCTCTTCGTTCCTCTCTCTCTCTCTCGCATTCTTTGGAAAAACGAGGGGAACCCTCCTCCAAAGACGATACTGCCATCTTCCTCCCACGAGGCTTGGGATTCACTCCTGTCGGTATAGCTGACTACCTTATATTCAGCCAGAAGTGATTAACTGGACCCAAACGGTCGTGGCATGCTACTTACTGACCACCACCCTTCGAACCACCGGCACGCTAACTTCAACAACCTCGTTGTGGCGTGAATAAAGTTGTCTCTCTCTTTTTATTCACTCGACACTTTGCGCGCTCTTTCATTCCGGGGATTCCCCTCCCACTAACACTTCTGACACCCACTTCTCTGGCGTTCGCCTTCGCTGCACGCGAGCGCGTTCACTGGCACGCGTGCATTATAAGTACCATAGTTTACGACCAGAAAGAGTCCCGCTCCGCGGCACAGTGTTTCACTGCCGTTCCAGTCTTCGTCCACCAGAAGCGTGTGATTTCGC
The DNA here is from genome assembly GCF_013339695.2 of Rhipicephalus sanguineus. Classification (NCBI taxonomy): domain Eukaryota; kingdom Metazoa; phylum Arthropoda; class Arachnida; order Ixodida; family Ixodidae; genus Rhipicephalus; species Rhipicephalus sanguineus. The sequence continues at coordinate 157,328,051 of NC_051181.1, read as the reverse complement.
ACCCTGACATTAGGGAGCGCGCTTCTTCCCAAAAGAAAGAATGGCGCTGAGTGGGTGAGTGTGGAATCTCTGCAGCGCTCGGATTCTCAGGGTGGTGTCGGACGCACGGCCGCCAAAGGCTTCTGCGCCGCGCCGGCCGTTGAAACCGAAAACTGGATTATCGCTTTTTCCCGAGAAAGATATAAAGGGCGACGAAAGAAACAAATTTTGCATTGCGAGCGAAATGAAAAGGCAGAACTGGAAGAAGCGGAAAGGCGGGGTGTAGCAGCACGAGGCTCCACAAACAAAAAAAGGAAATCATAAAAAAAGGGAACGAACTCGCAGCTATTTTTCCCGCGTCTGCCCACCGAGAATACATCTCGGAAGCGTTCGCTTTCTCTGTAAGACAGTGGAAAGTGGCTTTTCAATGCCTGGCCGACCAGGCAGGAAATAAGAGGGTGAGAGCCACAGCAAAGAGAGAGAAAATATACATAAGTTGAGAAAAAAGGACAGTGAAGCGAACAAAACCGAGCTTGAGAAATGTAGAGAAAAGGCTATGCTTGAAGGATGCCGTGCAGTAGAAAGGAGTTGAGGGAAACTCGCGGCGGGGGAAGCGGTGGAGAAAGCGCGCGCAGCAGGTGGAAAACGTTACGTATCGCTGAACTCGGAGGAGAAAAAAAGAAAAGTAACCAGCGACGAATGCGGGCCCGTCGTCTCAGTTATACTTACTACGTACTATTACTAAGTCTTTGTTCTCTCTCTTCTTTCTTTTCTTATCGTTTCGAGCTCACTTTTCTCCTGACATCGCAGCTCGTGTGGCGGATTTGCGAGGCACCCTATTCTCCCTTTTTTTTTCTCCCTCTTTCTCTCTTCTTGTATCTGTAGGTTGTGGCAGTCTTGTCTTTTCTTAACTTTCTTTCCCTCTTTCTTCTTTCTTATTTACGTTAAAAAAATTGGAACGACTCGGTGTTTCACAACTCCCTCCTCCCCGCACGCCGATCAGCCTCTCCCCGTGTTCCCCTTTACTGATGGTTTCGCTTTTCCCTGGCGAAAAACTATTGTTCGATCCTCGTTGTGCTTACTTTACCTCACTTTATTTCCGTATATTCCTTATTCATTCATTTTATTTTTCTTTCTGTTTGTTGTGTTTTGAACGCAGGTGCGTTATGTACGGGCTTCGGTTCTGCCTTATCTTACTTCGTACGCTTGCAATTGTTTGAATTTTGGCTCCGGTACCTTTGTTACGATGCAGCCTGCCGAACGTTGGCGCTTATTGTTTCCTTCGGGCTTTGCCCTAAAATTGAAAAGTTCGCTTTCCTGTCTGTCGTCGTCGAAGACGGCCCCAAGAAGAGAACCTCTGCGCGTGCGTATGCAGAACCCTCCTCCCCGCGCTCTTTTATTCGCGCAGTGCCTGAGTGTAGAAAAAAAATAAATAAAACGGGCCGAAAACTTTTTTTTCCGCCCCACTTCGGCTGCGCGCGTCTTCCAAGGAGACGTTATACAGGAGCGTTGAAAAGCCGCAGATGGATTTAAAACTGCCTTTTCGCTGCTCCCGCTGGTGCGCTCCTTTTCTAAAAACCGTTCTTCCTCTCGTTTCCTTCTCTTCTTTAACGCACGTGGTTCCGTGCGCACAGTTTCGACGAGCGTTTTTATTATTTTTTTGGCCTCCGTTTCTTGGCTTAGTGGCAATGCCTCGCTTTGGTTTCCTTGCCTTAGAGCTCGAGGGCATTCAGTTTGAGCACAACGGGTGGAAGAGCGATAGAGGGCATTGGTTCTGAGGAAAGGGGCAGAATATCTTAATGGTATGAGAAAGGAGTGTGCCGACGAAAACGTGGTCGGTCACTATAGGCTGCCGAGGGGAATTGATTCAATGAATGAGAAATTAGGCTTAGGGCAAGGTCCAGCCCAGGCTTGGGGTTACCTCGAATCTCGTCTTTCAATTCCGTGCGTCTTTGTTGAGCCCTTTTGCCGGATTTGAGTTCACATGAGGGAAGCGTGTGAAGGCTCTCTTTTGCACAATGTTTCCTAGTTTCAGGGACCTTTCGAACGTTTTTCTTTCTTTCCCTTTTTTTTTTTTTTACTATAGTCTGTCTTAGAATCGTTATCGCTGTCGAGACATCGTTCTCGGCTCCTTCTAAGCAATCATGTTTATAAGATAACAGGCGTTTCCTCGCGCAGGGGGTTGATGAAAGTGAGATTTATTGTGTGTCTTGTGTCGAAGCAGTGTCTTAATCATAAAAGATTATTGCAGTATACTTTTATTGTAGGTATCTCGTTGCATGGTTGATTATTTCATGCGCTTAGCACCGCGTTCTCAGTGCCGTCATCGCTTTAGTCTCAGTTTTATGCTATTTACGTTTATGAAATTGAGCTTAGGTGCATTGCTTCAGCGCCTGCGTGCCCTACCTATTTTAGTAGTTGGTCTTGCCATTTCTTTGTCGGAGGCATAGTTCCAGTTCCGCGCATGGAAGATTTGGTAGTGACGACGATATGATGGCAGACGTGAAGAAACTCGCATACTTACGAGCGGAGAGAGAGAGAGAGAGAGAGAGAGAGAGAGAGAGAGAGAGGGGGCAAACAAGGGAAGGCAGGGAGGTCAACCAGACGCAAGACGGTTTGCTACCCAGCACTGGGGAAAGGGATAAAGGGGCGAAAAGAAAGATCTACAGGCTGTCGTAGAGACCTGTCGACTTCAAGTACTTCAGCTACGCATTCGCTGCCTTCTGTACCATCGAGGCGCATGTCCCTAGTCCTGGAGTCTTGGCTGCATAAAATTGTCTTGAGCCCATTTGGTTTGGTATCCTCCGGAGCGGGTATCGCTGGTTGTCATAGCGAGCGCAGCAGCGCAGGACGTGTTCATTTGCCTCTTCGGTTCCGCAGGAGTCGCATGTAGAGGTGTCTCCCGTCCCGATACGAAACGAGAACGCCTTCCCGAATGCAACACCCATCCAACGGCAGCGTAACAACGTCGCATCAGAGCGGTGAAATCGTGATGGTGGTTGTAGCTTCTCACAACCCTTACAAAAATATATTTAGACAGTCTATAGATACTCTAAAGATTGGTTTAGACAGTCTATAGACTGTCTAAATTGATTTTTGTAAGGGAAGGGTCAACTTCATATAGGTGACACTTTTGGAAGCTAGGAGACGACCACACAGTGTGTATATGATTCCGAGCCAGCAAATAAAATTGTCTTGCAGCATCAGTCCTTGACATTGGGATTGGAACCGCTCGAGTTCCTTCATGGGCTGATCGGCCTGCGTCGTCGACTGATTGATTTCCTGTAATACCTACATGTCCTGGTAGGCACTGATATATAATATCTGGTCCTTTTGCTCGAACTTGATGGTGCCAATTTCTCATTTCATGCACCAATCGCTCGTGAGTCCTCGTGAGGGCAAACTGCAAACTCTGAAGTGCTGCCTTTGAGTCGCAAAAAATTACCTATCTGCGTTGCGTTATCGCGGTTGCACGTTGTATTGCAGCTCTCATAGCAGCACGCTCTGCCGCCGTGGATGTCGTTGCACGCGACAACTTAAATTTCATTGTGACTACTTCAGCAGGAATGGCAACTGCTCCTGATTCGGCGCTGTCAGAATTCTTCTGCCGTACTTTTGCGAGCGATGCAGTTACATATAGGTTTACCTCTTTCTTTGCAGCCATTTTCTCTTCTTCTCCCATTTCAGGGTAGCGAACCGTTTCCTACTTTTCTCTCAATATAACAGCTCGCGTGACTCGAAAGAACTGGAATTGTTCGAGGGTCTCGTTTCTTTGTCATACACAACCAATGAAACCAACAAAAAACCAAGCCCAGAGAAGCACAGGGGATATTATTTGTTGTGCTTAACTGCGATGTAAGGATTATGACCTAACTTGAAAGGAATTAAAGTGCACGAAAGAGCACCCTTTCCGTCTGAAATCCAAACCCACAACCTTCGAGCCCGAAGGTTCGAATTCGAAGGTTGTGGGTTCAGATCCCGCAGACGGAAAGGGTGCTTTTTCGTCCACTTTAATTCCTTTCAATTTCGGTCGTAATCATTACACTATAGTTAAACACAACAAATAATGCACCCCTGCTTTCCTTGGCTTGGTTGTCTGTTCGTTTCATTGGACGTGGCTCAACCATTCCGTGCGCATGGCACCGGGAGTCTCTGAGGCCTGAAACCCGCGTGCTCCCTGCTTATGACTGTGCCCTCGGCGCTGCTGCGCCTGTAGTAAAGGCTGCCACCTCCAGCGCAGCTGGTGCGGCATTAATTCTGTCTTTTTCTCGGCGTCTTCATGGAGTCTGTCCTCCAGCCGCTCAGTCTTCGCAGTTTTCTCCGAGCGCCATCACTCCCTGCCGCCGTCTCTTGTCCTTATTTACTTTTTCAGTGTTCCAGCTCCCCCATAGGTGAGCGCCTGTCGAGTTTCTTTGTGTCGTGTCCTGTTCGCGGCGCTTTCCAGTCATTTTGGTTCCGTATTTCGGGAGCACTTTCGCGCGCGGCACGTGTGTTTCCGTCCGCATGCTTTACTTCGCTTCCTTCGTTACTTCGTTTTCTGTGCGCTCTCTTTACGTCTGACTTACGCTGATTTTGCGTCAGTAACTTTTCTTCGTTCTTCCAACAACTCTTTCCTAGCATTTCCTCTCTGTTTTTCATTTCTTGCGCGTCGAGTTCGGCTTATTGAGACGAGCTTCCGTAGTTCCGTTGCGTTTCGCTTTTCCTGAACTCGTGGTTGCGTATACGTATTTTTGCTTGCCTCTTTTCCCCTCGCGTGAATCCGAGCCATATTTCACGCGGTGCCGTCTTCGTCAGCGAGCAGTCTTTCTCCGGTACCGCTGCATTTGTATTTCGCACTGACAAGACACCTGTTCAGGACGCGCGCTCGCCTTTGTGTGGATTGTCGTTGCGTTGCTATACCTTTCCTTTCATTTCCGTTCGCCTGCTCGTCTAGATTTTGCGATCAACCTGCACGCTATATGCGTAGTTTAGGTTTCGCCGTCGAACAAACGTGAAGCTTGATTACTCGCGTAGGCTATGTGTCGTCAATGCGTCCGCGGCAGCTGAACGGGCTTTCGAACTGAAAGCTTAACAGCATAGAATGAGCCGTGCAGTTTTCGCACGCGTCAGCGATCGCGTAAACGCATATTTGTGTGCATATCGTTTTGTCGTTTCGCATTCGTGTTTTACTCGTGCCTTTCTTCAGTTCGATCTAATCCACTGGTATTCGCTTTTCTTCTTTTCGATGAGAAGTGGCCTGTCACAAAAGTTGTGCACGCAACTGATGGATGCTCTAAACCCAGCTTTTTTTTTTTCTGTTCTTCAGCAATCACCATTGCTCGCCCATGGCGCTCGTTTCGTAGTGGTCAGAAAGGCCGCAATTTCCAAATCGAATGCCAGAGCGGTGAAGTCGCGTATGTGAAAGAAACATGGACCTCAGTGACCGTTTGTGCTGTTTTGTGCTCGCAGTGTTCGCCTTCTCTCTCTTTTTCTCCTTATAGTCCCCATTCTCTTATGCCTAGTGTAGGGTAGCAAACCGGGCGCTCGTCTGATTAACCTCCCTGCTTTTCTCCTCTTGCTTTCTCCCTCTTGATGAGCTGGCTACGCCTGCAGTATGATGGCGACGGACAAGCGTATAGCGCAACACAAAGTATAAACAAGTGTAGAATACATACCATTTACAGCTACGCTTTGACAGGTTACGTACTCAAACAGGCAATGACGTGACAGTTATATTACGTTAGCGTTTAGAACATAAGTGCGAAATTAGAAAGAAAAGGCAGGGAAATTATAATTCCTTTTCGGCAGTGTATGTGTTTACCCTGAGATCGCCGCTCCGAGAGGAAAGTTGTGGACAAACTGCGTGATCCCACGTTTCTTCTCGCGGTGTTTCTTCCTCCAGTTTTCTAGTTCCGGAACCACGCAATTATAACTCGTCCCAACCGTTATGGCCTCCATTAGTAGAGTTTCTTCTTTTCTGGCCCTCGTACATGGTTCGTATCGCTGGCATAATTCGTCATTCCCAGGGCCAGCAGAAAGAGTGGCTGTACCCGAGTGAAATTGCAGCCATGGTTTTGTCCTTGCGTGCCCACGAAGCGATCTGCTCCTTGGCTCGGTTTTCTTGCTCTCGCGGTCCGGGATCAAAGACAGCTGCACATTTCTTCCTCGGCCTTCTTCCCATCGTTTCCTCTTCATACTTATTTCTCCTTTTCCTCCCCAAGCGGCCATTTGATTTTTCCCTTCGTTGTACTGCTATCTCTTCTTTGGATCCCCGTCTTCTCGTTTCAGCTCTCCTCCTCAGTGAGCGCCGTTCTCTTCCTCCCGTTAAAGAGGCGCCATTTTTGCCTCCTCTTCAACGGTTGCGGCGAACGGCGGCTTTACCTAGCGCTCGCCGAATTTAGTGCGGCAATAATTCACTCGGCCCTATCCCGCGCCCTCTTCTCCCTCTCCGCGGTGCTTTTCGGTGAGCGTGTTGTGGGCGTTTCCTGAACGGATTCTTCTACCCGCGGTGTTTGTTTTGCCCTTCATGTTTCACGCTTTGCGCGATCGTTCTTTAACGCTTCTCTTTTCTACGTCGCCGTTTACAGTCTTCTCGTTCGGTCTGTGTCCACGGTTAGCTTAGGAAGTTAAAACTTCGGTATAACGTTACTAACATACCGCTGTCTTGTCAGCCCGTGTTGTGTACGTTCGGCGTCAGAAGTTTAGAGACAGCTAGATATGAGAAAAATTTTTATGTCCCAGCAATTTTTTACTGTATTCGCTCGACCTGTACAGTACAGGTTGTTAGCGGGGTTTAGAAGTTTAGGACAGGCCGGCAATCTAAATTCAGAGCTGCCTGCCGAAACAGCAGGAATATTCAGCTTTTTCTTGTGACGCGTGATCTCTAAACATTTAGCGCTGACTGCAAATTGCGAAACGCAGTAATTGCGAAACGAAGCTAAGAGAAATGGTAGCGCAATTATTCTACACATTAAAAATTTCCTCATCGACCCACGCATAATCGATACAGGTGAGATCGGTAGTAATAACAAACGCGCCAGGGCGATCAGTTTCTGTTATGGTTAGTGTTCACACGTCGTTCAATAAGAAATACCGTCGGAGCCAACCTGTCGTCATGAGGCGGTGTTTTCGTCTACCTTGACGAGGATAAGTCTCCATGTCGAAACATTCGCTTCGGCGACGTGTCGTTTTCAGCAATTTATCATCACTGGAAGTCGCCATAGCTTCCCCTGATCATCTGTCTCGTTTAATGTTCTGGTTAGTGTGCTTCTCTGCGTCGCCGTTTCATTTTGTTGTGCTTGATTTAGTAAGCTGCCGCTGGTTTTTGGCGTTCTTTCCCTTCTCGCTAGCTTCAGGCGCCACTACAAACATAAAACGCTTGATACCTTCAGATGAAAAAATCCGTAAACAGGGGGTGGGTGCTCGAGCCGACGTTTCGACAAGTGTACTTGTCTTCTTCAAGGCTGGAACTGATTTCAAGGCTGAAACGGAAATCAGTTCCAGCCTTGAAGAAGACAAGTCCGCTTGTCGAAACGTCGGCTCGAGCACCCACCCCCTGTTTACGGATTTTTTCATCGCAAGCCTTTATCTTCTCCTTCCTGCCGTTTTTTGATACGTTCAGGAATTTTAACTGCGGACCTTCGACCCAGAAACCTTGCGCTCTAGTTGAACTCATTGCCATCAAGATTCTTCACGGAATTTCGTGTTATTTTTATTTCACTCGCCTCAAAAAAAAAAAAAAGTATCCGGCGCCTTCCACTAAACCAAGCATCTCCACGGTTTACAGTAATTTGCTTTTATTCTTTAGAAGCAGTCGCGCAACTCCTTATGGGACTGTGTGCGAAAATGGCCTGTTGTAATTTCATATTAGCAAAACGAGCATCTGCAAATTGCGAGGGAAGCTCATATCGCTCGATGATATTCAGTACAAACGGTTGTCTTACACTGACGGCCTCCTTATTGTAAGAAAGTTAAATTTCTTACGTGGAAAGCCGACGTAACACGTCAGACCATTAATGATAGTGGGAGAATTGACCAGCACAGTCGCGCAGAGTTTTCTCCTTTTAGTTCTTACATCAGTGGTCCTTCTTGTCCTTCTTTTTTTGCCGTGTACGTCTCCTTTTAAGATTGTCGTTAAGCAGATCACAGAGACCCTTCTTTGTTTCTTTCATTCTTTCTTTTTCAATTTCGTGATGTTACCGTTTGCGTTTCGATGCGTGCGCTGCTATTTTGTTCCTGCTTTCCGTTTAACATGAGGGTCTTCACTATTTTATCTTATAGAGGACCAGGTGGTTCTAATTTACTGGTATTTCGCTGTTGCAGTTTGCGTTGTAGAGGCTTACTTTTTTTTTCTTTTTAAATATATTTTTTATGTGCCCTCCTCAACTTCACGACTAACGAGATTAAGTGGGCTGTGAGAGACCGCAGGCACCGTCGAGCGAAGCACCGGCGATGAAGGTAGACCGAGGTTTCATGCTTAACTGCTCTTCTCCTCTGATTGCTTCCCATATTGGCGTACTCCTGTCTTTTTTGTGTTCTTTTTTTTTTTCGCCATTTTCCCTGCGCTCCGGCTTCTCGCTAATGTGGTCTGATTTGTTTGCTTGCTAAGCTTGCTGATTTCCTGCGAGTCGCTAATTGGTAAACACGGCTGCCATTTCTCCATTATACGTGTCAATTAGACCGCTCCAAAGCTCGAGTTGTTTGTGGATGTTGTTATCTCAAATTAGGATAGTTAGCGCGCGTTGCGGAAGCCTATATTTTAGTGCCTGTCGAAGCGTGCTGCGTGCGGGAAAAGAAATGGTAAAAAACGTTTATTTAGGGTAGGCTGTCGAGGCACCCTGAAGCCTCCCTGTTTCAACAACAGTGGCAAGAAGGGATCGCGCGATGGTTCAAGTCGATGCAAATTAATTGAGTTAGACTTTGCGGTTAGGCGCCGCTTTATACATTGTTCTCGCTTTAGTCTCAACCGCTCTAAATTTGTACTTATTTTATACTTGCCTCATGGAAGGAATATTGGCTTTACTACCCAACTGGTGAATGCGTTCTGATACCACGACGTGGTGACATCGCTATGTTTCTGCTTTCGCTGCCACGTCAGAGTGCAGCCATGGCAAATACATGCGGCAGTCATCAGTTTTGAGCGGCGTTCCTATGCAAACAGCGTGACTGCTTCAGGACGAAACAGCTGAGGCATCATAATAAAACATATTTACCAACCGTAATCATTTTACTTGAGAAAAGTTTCTCCTAAAGTTTCTGAAATTTCGAAACGTACGCGTCAGTTCTCGCCTAACGAAAACCGGCTTCTTGTTCCCAAAAAAATGGAATATGACTCACCCATTGTACTATGCAGATTCGTTATGCGCGAAGCCTCCGTTGTATGTATTTGAGCGAAATTCTTAGACAGACGCGAACACGAGATGCACAAGAGGACTTGTTTTTGTGTCTATTCCAGCATTTCGCGTTAATAACACCCTGTCCAGAATGAAAGTGCTATCTAACCCATTAGTTAGTCTTTCTAACGCACCTGTCCTGTCGGCATCTCGCTTTAATTGATCAAGGGGTGCAATGCACAAGGTGTACATTGCCCAAGGTGTGCAATGCACATGGTGAGCAATGCAAAAGGTATGCAGTGCACAACGGAAAGGAACTTTCTTGTGGTTCTACTTTCTTATTGGCTAAAGCATCTCGTATCCTTTCGCTGCACTGCACGGAGTTAGTTCCTTCCCGACATCTCGACAGCGTTCGCGAGTGCTCGGCAACCCTTCTCGGCCTCCTCGACGGCTGTCCGTGAGGCGCCGCGTATTCGAAATAACGAGGTGCCGTTTGTCTCGGCTGAGCTGCCACTTTTTTGGAGAGGGCGAGGCGGGAAGGTGTTGAGGCTTGTTTCTCGGCGGCCTCGAGTCCCTACTCCCATTCCGCTCTCGTTCCGCTTGGGCCCGCTCTGTGCGCACACACCTCTCATCGGAAAAGGCAGCCATTCGTGCGCGTGGTGTGATGCGTGAGTCCGGCGCGCCCTCTTGGATGTGAGAACTCCGCGTTACTTTTTTATTTCCGCTCCTAGAGTTTCCGCGCGTGTCTATACGCCGTGCGAAATGTACGCGCGGGTGTGTGCGTGTGGAGATACAGTTTTTCTGCGCACCTCTGCGGCCTGCCTTGGACGTCTCTTATTTTTTTTTTCCTTGGGACTTGTCGTATCTCATTTTCAGGGTATGAAAGTATGCAGTCCACACCTTCTCGATCTCCTTCTTTTTTCTTTTTTTTTTAGAATGGCGCTGGTTCGCCAAAGAAAGTCGAGCTGTAGTCGCTAGCTGCGTCATGATTTTTGGGGAACGTGAGGTACATACTTTGGTTTTACAAATCCACGTCAAGGCATATCGTTCGAAATAATAAAAGAGAGTATAGTAATGATAATAATCAAGCCAGACAATATTTTCCATCACAGTTGTGCGCAGATGTGAAAGCGCCTTTTCCGTTAGGATTGGTGGCCCGAGATTCGTTTTACGATAAGAAGACGCGCTTTTATCAACTCCAGACAAGCGGGCGCACTAACGTTGGATATTGTTTCTTTGAATGTTGGCGGACGTCTTCAGCGGTATCTGCAAATCAGCTGAGGTTCATTGTGTTATGAGAGAAAGCGAGAGAGAGGTTAATCATTTCGGACGTTGATCTCCAATGATATTTGTTTCACGAAGGTAACCTTCACTTGCAAGTAGTGAGGAAGACATGGCAAAATATAGCAGAAATGACGATCATGACGAGCATTTTCTTCGTTGTGCGTATGATGGCGCGTGCAGCGTTTTAAGGTCGCGCTGCTTTGGCGCGAAATTAAGAAGCTGAATCTTTGACCTTAACTTTGCAGTAAAAGGGCTGAAATGTTACCGTTAATGAACAAAGTTATACGTTTTCCCAAGAGTGCCGCATCACCCTTAAATGAATTGCCGCTTTTCTTGAATGTTTATATAAGTGTCTGCTGTTGCAGGAATGGAATTCACCAGTAAAGATTACTTTGTTCTCTTTACGGTAAGGCGAGCATCTCTTCGCGTACGGGTGTTTTGTATCCGCACCGCCAGCAAGTGAATCCACTTTGCGGAACAAGAGCCCCGTATCCTCACTGTTCCTTTATTCGCCTTTTAAGGTCATGCGATCGTCGAGGTCCCCTTGAGAACACAGAAACCGGTGACGTGCCGCTCTGTCTTCCTCGTGGCAAATTAGCATAAGGGTTTGTGCACACTCTGGCTTCCTCGAAGTGAGCCGCTGGGCATGACTAGCAGATTCCACCCGTCCTCCTTCCTTGATATCTATCTGCACGCTCGTCTCTTATACTTCTCGAGCCGCTCCTTACAGGCTGCGCTTTTCCTTTCGCGATCTTCTGGGCAAACACCGTCTCTGCCCTGCCGAGTAATTAGGGGCATAATTAAAGGATTTAATCTCGCATCACGCTCTCCTTTTGTGCCCTCTTTGCTCAACGGCAAGCGTGCGCGAGCAATGCTGTCGGGTGCCGCTATGCCTTATTTTGTTTCTGCCGGACTATGTCGCTGAAGCGACGTACGTAAGTGTGCATAAGCGCATGTAAATGGCTGCGCTTGTTTTAACCCGTAGCTTTTTAACTTTTCGTCTCAATCTTCTTGATGTCTCAGTCCTTCCTTTATAGTTTTTTTTTTGTACGTGCGTAATTTTTTACCGATTGATATCAAATAGCGCGAGGGATAACTTGTAGTATGTTTTTTTTTTTCTGATATCTAGAACTGCTAAACTGAAAGAAAAAAAAAATTGGCCGACTGTCGTCATATATGCTGCATGTATAGCAGCGGTAGATAGTTCGTTCTGCCGCGCTGGTCCTGGACTTGGCATACAGTATTTGTTATTTGGTCATGTAGGCTTAATATGATTGCTTGTTTGGACCAGGATTCGTTTCTTGATTTCATTATTTTGTCTTTTCGTGTCACTTGGAACTACATCATATGGGGTAACGATCCCTTAATATGACGGGGCTGACATCTTCAGCTTTCAGTAATCTCTCCATCTCTCTTTGTAGACTTGTAGACATCACGTGGGCGGTAACGGAACTTCTCGTTACTTTGTCAGACTTCGATGCTTTCTTTTATGGCATTTTTGTCTACGCGGTTTCTCACGACATGTGACGCGACGATAACGTTGTATTGGTTTGCCGTGTTGGTTGTCGCTTTGAAAACGGCGTCACCCGAAACCTATCATTTCGTTAAGGTTGACGTGGAGCTTAAGTGTTCGCCGTCGTTGGGCGGGTTACCGCATACTGGCGTTCACGCCGAATGCTGTGAGGCGAAATATCTTTGGTAGCGTCGTCTCACATACGCACAATCCTGCGATGTTCTAATGAGAAGTCGCTGCGAACGCATTTGTGGCGACGTCATGTACTAGCGGCTACACGATCTCTTCTACAGGGCTTGCGAAAGAGTTTGTAGCCGCGAGCTGTCCGAACTCAATTTACATGTCATAGAGCGCTGTCTGACGATAAGACTAGCTCCGCACAATTAGCACCGAGAATTCATCGTTGTAAGAAGTTTTAACCATATGCGAGCTCTGGTGCGCGCTGTGTCGTGGTAAGTTGAGACTGCTACGTTACGCTGGAGCTCTGGCTGCCTACCCAATTAGTGTTATGTGTACGCAGAGCGCCGCTCATGCATTAGCCGTGGTTTAGGACTGTACGTGCACACGCTTCCTCACGTCGTTCTTGTTTGCATGATTCTTTTTATCGCCCGCGCAATCCACTCTAATGTGATATATTGCTCGAAATTCTCGAACTTCGCTCGATCTGCGCTCACTCCAAAATTGGTGTCGCTGACCCGGAAACGATTGGCTTAAAACGACGATGACGCGAGATCGGAGTTTGTGCTCGTGGAAAACTCTCCCCGAGACTTTTTTCCTCGCTTCCATGGGCACGCGCTCGCTAGCCGGCATCGGTATCGCGCTAACAAGGCGAAGAGGCAATGAGCTCGCCCGGTCTCGAAGCCGCGTGAGGTCAGCACACGCGCTGTGCAGCGCAGCCTTCAGACGCACTCATCGCCTAATCATCGAGCCAAGCCAAGGACTTCCCAACTCTTTTCCGCGCAGCATCTTTCATTGACGAATCGGGGTTTATTACGGGTTCTGCAGGCTTTTTCATTCTTTGCATCTCGCGAAGTACGGCGCACCGAAGTGTGTGGCCCGGGCACTTATAGATGGAAGCACGCAGTGGTGTTTTCCGTTCTGTCTATACTTTGCGAGACGAGATGATGCTGCACGGAACTAGTGACGCGGAATGGAGTGTATTAGCCAAGCCGGCCGCACACCGCCGTTTGTCTTCGTGAGTGCGTGTGTTTGCGATGGTCTTAAGCGCGCAGGCGCACGGCGCGGTAATCCGCTCCCGCTTACGCAACGCTCGAGTGGCTTTGGCTCCGGCCCGTTTCCTCCCACTCCATTTCGTCGTCGTGGAGTCGCACGGCGCTGTTTGCAAGCGGCAGTCTTAATGAATCCTCAATCCTTGTAGCCGGCCTGGGTTTGCACTCTCGATGATGTCCGGCTCAAACTCGCGTCGTCGCTAGAGTGCGCGTCTCGTTTCGACCTTATCATCCTGCGGGTTGCTTTCCATATTGGATACAAGATGGGCGCTAAGGCGGGTAAACACGCCGGGGATGCGGTGGTGGCGACGACGGAAACAGGGACGACGCCTCATTGATTGTATACTTAATGCCGTGCCTCTTCTCGGGAGTGTTGCTTAGACGAGGCCGCAGGTAACGGCGGCGGTTGCATACGGCACCGTACTTTTTTCAGAACAGGTAGTGTGAAGGTGATGGCGATCCAGACCTTTCTCCTGTGACATCTCGTGCACTTTCTGGAAGTGCCTGTCAACTTAATGAGAATCTGCTTAAACGTACATCGTACAGTCTACGATGTTGTAGGCTTGCATATCGCGTTACTGTCGGCGCATACGATTTCATTTGCTCTCTCTGCTCAACTAAAAGCTTTTGTTGGACGCATATCTCGTAGATTGTAATGAGCAGAGACGCCCGCATTTAAAACGCGATATCAAGTGCCCACTTTCCTCTTTTCGGTGGGTGCAGCATGGCTCCTTCGTTAAGTGGGAACCCCTGCCTTTACTGGAAGCGTTCTCCGTCGTCCTGAGAAGTCGTCGCGGATGAAGACGACGAGTGCATTGCTCAAATTCGTGAAGACGATAGACTGGCAGCGGCGATTAAAAACCAATTGCGATATTGTGACTGTGAGGTGTGTGGCTTTGTGCGTGTTTGCTCCCGCTCTCCCTCTTTCTCTCTCTCTCTTTCTGTCTACCTCTTTAACTTTCAAACTCCCCTATCCCTTTCCCCAGTGTGAGGTAGCATATCATAGCAAGGTCGACAGCTGGGCTAGTTGGTAAGGTTCCATAATATTTTAAGCAGCGCAAAAGACGGGACGACGGACAAGAAGTTGACACACGAACGCTCAAACGCTTCGTGTGTCAACTTCTTGTCCGTTGTCCCGTCTTTTGCGCTGCTTAAAATATTATGTAGCATATCAGTTTTTCTAAACTGGTTAACATCCCTACCTTTTTTACCCTCTCCTCTTCCTTCCTTCCTCCCTTCCTTCTCCGTCTACATCGAACGCCTTCGTAAATGAACGTACTAATGGACCTGAAACACGTCGGCTATTCTACAACAGCGAGCGGGGTTGGTGTGGGCATATTGCGAAATACACGGTTACTTCACCAGCAACTAATTGTTGTCTCCATTCCTGTCCGGCGGTGATCAGTTAGACGCTGTCCTTTTGTTTTTGTTTTTTTTTGAAATTGTTGCCGCGCACAATGATTGTGATTTGTATTGTTTGCTTATTATGAATTTATATGCACTGTAGGGCATTGTAATCCTAATTTTCTTAGTGCGGAGCGATTTCTTCTGTTTCCTTCGTTTGGTCCGTGCCGTTATGAGTTTCACTACTTCTTGTTCATCTCATCACGTGGGTAGAGGTCGAGCTTGTTCTACCCCACTTTGACTCTTGTTCTTTCTTACTCATTCTATATTTTCGGCTTAAAAACTCACATGCATTTGCCTAAGACAACTCGAAGGCGAAAGCCGTGTTCTTTTTCTGCTCAGTCGATTGTACTGATCCTGCCTCGCCCCCTCCGAAAGCTGTCTGCCCTTACCGTGGTTTCGCACTCCCTCCAAGATCGGAGGCATTGCAAACTTTCTACACCTCGCCTGGTTTTGCACTGCCTCCGCGATCGGCCCACCTTTGTCCACGCGATGATGCGATGTTATGACGTTACAAGTTTTGCCTCTATGTGACGTCATGATGACGTCGTGTGTGGCGTTATCACGTGATGGTCTTTTGCATCACTCGCGTTGACGCGGATGGTAAATTTTTGCGTTTAATGAGGCACATAAGGCATTCGGCTCAATAAAGCCTTGTGTCACAACCCATATCTCATTCCTCTTTCTCGCAGTGGCCAACCTTCGCGAGGAGTGGGACCGGAATGAATCGGTTGCGCTGCAGCGTCGCCGCCAGCTCGAGGGCATCGCCTCGGACGCCGGCCGCAGCCTGGACGACCGACGCCGCGAGCTCGAGGCGTGGCTCAGCCGCATGGAGGCGCGCCTCGACCGACAGGCCGCAGCCGGACCGCCGCATTCGCTCGAAGCCCTCGAGGCACAGATACGCGAGCAGAGGGTGAGTGTCCTACAATATCGCTAAGAGGCCACCTGCGCCTGCAGTTAGACCCAGTAGTAAACGCGAAATGGTTATCAGCGCCGTCATATTTTTCGCCAGTGACGTCTCATCGCTGAAGTGAATCGCTATTTGTAACGTGAATTCGTTGCCTTTGTGTCGTTGAGTTGTGTGCCATGAGCTTGTTTTGTGTCCGTGGCACCAAATGGATATTTTTCCTTACCTCCTATCCACGTCACGTATATTTCATGCGTTCAGGGTCCTCTTCAGGGCAACCAAACGTAACTTTGGTGTGTGGTAACGTAAAATTATAATTCTTTGTTAATTTATGTGCATTAGAAAAAAGGCATTAAACGCAGTCGCTTCCCTTTTCAACGCTTGTTATGATCGGCCTGCCTGGCTTGGCGCCGCTTTGACGCCTGAGACGTTGCGGCTAAGACTACCCTGATTTCTTCCGGGTCAGCGGTTGCAGAGATGCCCCAAGAGCGGCGACAACACGAAGGTCGTTCGTCTATTATTCTCAGGTTGTCTGCGCCCCTCGTAAAACCCTTTGGGCACGCCTGACCGACTGACAGATTGGGAAGAGTTGTTGGCCGTCGAGGCGGCTGGCTTTGTCGTCAAGGTGCCCCGGACAAAGGACCCAGCGTCCGGGAACCGTCTTCGGATGCATTTCCCACGTTCTCCGTGGCGCCTTGTTGCCGCTGTTTCCACAGTTCGTGGTCTGCCTCGCGCATAACCATCATTGCAACAGACTGCGAAATTGACTTCCACGTAAGACTCAACGTCTTCGTGCTGTGCCGTGTAGTGCGCGGTGGGCAGTGTTTTTCCCTCGCCATGGGACGAACTGGATGTGCCTCTCTCCTTTCGTGGGTTGGGAAGGAGGCGACGTTTCACCTTCCCCTTTTGGGGGCGGAGGTGAAGATGGAAATTTTCATTGGACTGTCCCGACCTCCATTGTTTTTTCCTACAGGGAACCCTGGGAAGACCAGGACATAAAATGCGAGCGCCGATGCGCTCCCGACGAGCTCTCACAAGTTCTCTCAAGCTCTCACGAGCTCCGAGAGCTTCCATGATGCTAACCCCATCATGTAGCAACACGCTACCTGTAAATAAACGTTACTGTTAACAGCTCCGGACTCCTCTCCTCGACATCTCCCCGGGACTCTGGCTGGCTCCGGTCCTCTGGGCAGACCCCCGACTACATCAACTGGATGGCAGCGGTGTGATGCTGCTGACAACTGGAACACACCAACTGGTTAGCAGCAACGGGATGACCCATGCTTGACTCGGGCCTCAACGATATGGTGAGTGCTTGACTTTCTTTGAGTTTTGCCAGGTTTTAGCTTTTGAAGTTTTCTAAATCTGTGTGTAATCTTCTGTGCGTATAGGCTTCGTTGTACCGCTACCATACGTCACAGCTATTCACCATTTTAGCTTTCATGTTCTAAAACTGGCAGTGTTTTACCGTGCGTCTAGGCTTCGCTTGTTCGCTACCTAACGTCACGGCGGGTAGAAAGTCCTCACTCGTGAAGACCATGGAGTTGGTAAAGAAGCTAGAGAGACCAGACCTCTTACTACTGTGTGAAGAGCTGGGAATTAAGGTTGGGAGAGAAGAGAGAGAGTCACAGCTGATTAGGGCTATTCAGGAATGCGGTGCGGAGGATGACGAAATTGAGGAGTGCTGGGAAGAAGTAGAAAAAAGGCAAAAAGAGGCCGAGAGAATCAAAAGATGGGCTGAAGAAGACAGGATAAATGAGAAAAGGCGATTGGCTTTAGCACTTTATCAGGCATCAAGTAACCCGAATAACGAGATAGCACCCTCAGATAAGAAAAAGAACGGCAGTCCTGCTAAGTCCACGTCTACAGTGAGCCACTCAGAAGATCGAAAGAAAGAAAAGGCGTTTAAGGCTAGGAAGCCGGTTGTATGCCACCGTTGCAAAGAGCTAGGTCACATCGCAATCGGCTGCCGCAAGCCTAGGAATGCTCTCTGTTTTCGGGACAGCAGCGACAATGATCTGGAACCATTGAAACCCCCCATTCAGGAATTAGTTGAGGAAAACGTACCGCGGTACTCTGCCGCAACGTTTGATAGTGTACATCCGTACTCTTTGACAAATGAGGTGACCACAGGGGAACGCCCGTGTGCATGGCAAGTAGTTGAAAATGTAAGTGTGTGTTTGCCATTAGCCCGCGTTGAGAGTGGGGGACCGTTCAGACTGCTCGCCACGAAAACTTTGGTGTCCCAAAACCTGCCCGAGCATTATCCCTCTCAGAATGATGTGGATATGCTGTCGAAAGGCCTTTGTTTTGGTGACGAATCGGCGGCAGCTATGACGGATCCGATAGCCTGTGAGTCTGCTCATGAGGTTCCGGAAGCAGAAAGCGCAGACTGTAAAAGTTCAGATGATGAGGCGCTTAGCTTACCACGAGAGGAAGAAGCGCTTAGATTAGCGCGAGGTGATGACTCTCATCAAGGAGAGACATCTGATGGCGAGCCGGCTGGTTTAGCAAGTGTCGATTGTAGCGTTGTTTCTGAAGAGCAGACAGCTAGATATAACGCCGAGGATAAGCCAGTTGAGCCGCCTGGAGTTTTGAGCAATGTACTTCCGAGTATTATTGCCGAGTCGGGGAGCGTTCCGTGCCGCCCTGAAAGAAAAAGGCGCCAGCGAAAACTTCGGGGAAAGGGGAAAGGTCCAAGTTGCCTCGAGCGGAGGCTGGAAACCCCGAAAAGGTTCTCTAAAAGCCAAAAATTGCGGGTCTCGCACAAATCGAGATTAGGCATAAACCGTGTCGCGAGGGCCAGGAAAAAGAGACGCCGAAGTGGTCGCCTGGTTTCTTCATCTTTGGTGAAGGCTAAACGGTGGAGCAAAGCGAGGTGGTGCGTACGCGACTGCAACGACAAAGGTCCTCCCCCAAGTTTGCGAGAGGGTGACCGCTGCTCTGGGAGGCCCACAATGAGGAAGCTTAAGCGTCCAGGTGCCTCTTTGTCTGAGTTCGGAGCCCGCGGAACAAAGGTCACCGCCACTGTGTGCTTCGGACAGGTTGGCTTTTTGTCCCTCCGTCGCGATCTGGCCCATCGGCAACTGTGGTATGCGCGTCCCCCCAGAGCACGTCTGAAAGGGTGCCGCATGAATTTACGCAGTGTCACGAAGGATACTAAGAATGTGTCTTGTATCCAGTTTTATTATTATTTTGTTTAGCTGTCTAACGTTTGCGTGTCTGCAGATGAGCAAGGAATATGTCGATTTTTGTAACTTTTATTTTCTTCCTCATGATAACTGCAGACATTAAGATACTTATTGAACTGAGTGTTTGCTTACATTTAGCGAAACCTAACACCCGAGTAGAGGGTTTTGCGCAAATTGATTTTTAACAGAGAAGTAGGCTGAGGGTAAAAGCCTCTGTGTAAACCTTGTGTAAATTGCAGCACACTTGTTAGTATGCGCATCAGTGTAGTGTAGGTTTTTTGTTTCTCTGTTTGTTTTATTTTCATACGCGCAAGTTTGATTTTGAGTTTTACTTATACTGTGAGAGGCGTAATTCATTAACTACCTCCTTTCGTTTTGTTTCGCCCGTAGCACCTGCGTGCCTTGAACGCTGTGAATCTCTCTGGGAAATGATACAAAACGTTAGGCTGTTGATTTGCTTCGCACGTAGTAGGTCTGAGTTTGTTATGGCTTCGTTATCTGATTCTTGATTTTCACGAGTGAGAGCACCAATTATAAATTTCTAGGGAGTTTTACCAAAACTGTAACCTGGCATTTCTCGAGGTCAGTTGAGTGCCCTATGTTTGTTGTGCCTCGGGTCTTGCGTGGTTCGTTTCTGGCGTTTGCTGGCCATGGCTCAGGTCCAGAGATTGGTGCAGCCTGCGTCAACGTCTACAAGGGAGCAGATCTACGGTCTCTGCGGAGTGCTTTGGTGCTGCAACCCCTTCGAGACCTCCTGTGACGGTGGACGGGCTGTTATGATCGGCCTGCCTGGCTTGGCGCCGCTTTGACGCCTGAGACGTTGCGGCTAAGACTACCCTGATTTCTTCCGGGTCAGCGGTTGCAGAGATGCCCCAAGAGCGGCGACAACACGAAGGTCGTTCGTCTATTATTCTCAGGTTGTCTGCGCCCCTCGTAAAACCCTTTGGGCACGCCTGACCGACTGACAGATTGGGAAGAGTTGTTGGCCGTCGAGGCGGCTGGCTTTGTCGTCAAGGTGCCCCGGACAAAGGACCCAGCGTCCGGGAACCGTCTTCGGATGCATTTCCCACGTTCTCCGTGGCGCCTTGTTGCCGCTGTTTCCACAGTTCGTGGTCTGCCTCGCGCATAACCATCATTGCAACAGACTGCGAAATTGACTTCCACGTAAGACTCAACGTCTTCGTGCTGTGCCGTGTAGTGCGCGGTGGGCAGTGTTTTTCCCTCGCCATGGGACGAACTGGATGTGCCTCTCTCCTTTCGTGGGTTGGGAAGGAGGCGACGTTTCACCTTCCCCTTTTGGGGGCGGAGGTGAAGATGGAAATTTTCATTGGACTGTCCCGACCTCCATTGTTTTTTCCTACAGGGAACCCTGGGAAGACCAGGACATAAAATGCGAGCGCCGATGCGCTCCCGACGAGCTCTCACAAGTTCTCTCAAGCTCTCACGAGCTCCGAGAGCTTCCATGATGCTAACCCCATCATGTAGCAACACGCTACCTGTAAATAAACGTTACTGTTAACAGCTCCGGACTCCTCTCCTCGACATCTCCCCGGGACTCTGGCTGGCTCCGGTCCTCTGGGCAGACCCCCGATTACATCACGCTATATTGGCTATGCGACGAGACTAACTTTTTATACACAAACGGAGGTAAGCAGCTTCCCCGCACGGTACGTTAGCTTGCAGTGAAGTGACATTGCCGTTCTCTGTAAGTGCAGGATTTGGCGCTGTATGAAAACCAGGCCCCATGTACATAAAAGAACTTGTGCGCTAGAATTGTTCTAAGGCGAAAACGACCCATATAGAGCGTAACAACAGCGACTATATTTAGCGCATCGACTTCGATACATTTATTACCAGGTCAGTGCTTTCTTCTTGCGCTGCTCCGTACGTATCCGAAGCATAGCGCAATGTTTTACAGCGGAACTGTTATGCTTTTCGTTATGCCATTACGCGTTCGTAAAAACTATCATCATCATGAATGGTATCTGCCTTTCTCGCGCGTGCAACGATATAACTCGGCCGGCGCGCGCGCTCTCTTCGTCCTCTTCATCTTCTGCCTCGCTGCCCGAACATGTGCGCCCGGTGCGCGCTCTCCCGCAGCGCCGATTTGTCCGGCGTGGGATGCAATAACTCGGATGGGCGAGACAACGAGTACAGAGAGAGAGAAAAAAAGAAAGAGATAGAAAGAAAGACAGAGAAAGAAGTACACAAAGAGTCAGAGATAGAAAGAAAGACAGAGAAAGAAGTACACAAAGAGTCAAAGAGATAGAAAGAAAGACAGAGAAAGAAGTACACAAAGAGTCAAAGAGATAGAAAGAAAAGACAGAGAAAGAAGTACACAAAGAGTCAGAGATAGAAAGAAAGACAGAGAAAGAAGTACACAAAGAGTCAAAGAGATAGAAAGAAAGACAGAGAAAGAAGTACACAAAGAGTCAGAGATAGAAAGAAAGACAGGAAAGAAGTACACAAAGAGTCAGAGATAGAAAGAAGACAGAGAAAGAAGTACACAGAGTCAAAGAGATAGAAAGAAAGACAGAGAAAGAAGTACACAAGAGTCAGAGATAGAAAGAAGACAGAGAAAGAAGTACACAAAGAGGCTCAAGAGATAGAAGAAAGCAGAGAAAGAGTACCAAAGAGTCAGAATAGAAAGAAAGACAGAGAAAGAAGTACACAAAGAGTCCAAGAGATAGAAGAAAGACAGAGAAAGAAGTACACAAAGAGTTCAGAGATAGAAAGAAAGACAGAGAAAGAAGTACACAAAGAGTCAAAGAGATAGAAAGAAAGACAGAGAAAGACGTTACACAAAGAGTCAAAGAGATAGAAAGAAAGACAGAGAAAGAAGTACACAAAGAGTCAGAGATAGAAAGAAAGACAGAGAAAGAAGTACACAAAGAGTCAGAGATAGAAAGAAAGACAGAGAAAGAAGTACACAAAGAGTCAAAGAGATAGAAAGAAAGACAGAGAAAGAAGTACACAAAGAGTCAGAGATAGAAAGAAAGACAGAGAAAGAAGTACACAAAGAGTCAAAGAGATAGAAAGAAAGACAGAGAAAGAAGTACACAAAGAGTCAAAGAGATAGAAGAAAGACAGAGAAAGAAGTACACAAAGAGTCAGAGATAGAAAGAAAGACAGAGAAAGAAATACACAAAGAGTCAAGAGATAGAAAGAAAGACAGAGAAAGAAGTACACAAAGAGTCAGAGATAGAAAGAAAGACAGAGAAAGAAGTACACAAAGAGTCAAAGAGATAGAAAGAAAGACAGAGAAAGAAGTACACAAAGAGTCAGAGATAGAAAGAAAGACAGAGAAAGGAGTACACAAAGAGTCAAAGAGATAGAAAGAAAGACAGAGAAAGAAGTACACAAAGAGTCAGAGATAGAAAGAAAGGACAGAGAAAGAAGTACACAAAGAGTCAAAGAGATAGAAAGAAAGACAGAGAAAGAAGTACACAAAGAGTCAGAGATAGAAGAAAGACAGAGAAAGAAGTACACAAAGAGTAGAGAGATAGAAAGAAAGACAGAGGAAAAGTACACAAAGAGTCAGAGATAGAAAGAAAGACAGAGAAGAAGTACACAAAGAGGAAATAAAGAAGAGAAGGAAAGAAGTCCACCAAAGAGTCAGAGATAGAAAGAAAGACAGAGAAAGAAGTACACAAAGAGTCAGAGATAGAAAGAAAGACAGAGAAAGAAGTACACAAAGAGTCAAAGAGATAGAAAGAAAGACAGAGAAAGAAGTACACAAAGAGTCAGAGATAGAAAGAAAGACAGAGAAAGGAAGTACACAAAGAGTCAGAGATAGAAAGAAAGACAGAGAAAGAAGTACACAAAGAGTCAAGAGATAGAAAGAAAGACAGAGAAAGAAGTACACAAAGAGTCAGAGATAGAAAGAAAGACAGAGAAAGAAGTACACAAAGAGTCAAAGAGATAGAAAGAAAGACAGAGAAAGAAGTACACAAAGAGTCAGAGATAGAAAGAAAGACAGAGAAAGAAGTACACAAAGAGTCCAGAGATAGAAAGAAAGACAGAGAAAGAAGTACACAAAGAGTCAGAGATAGAAAGAAAGACAGAGAAAGAAGTACACAAAGAGTCAAAGAGATAGAAAGAAAGACAGAGAAAGAAGTACACAAAGAGTCAGAGATAGAAAGAAAGACAGAGAAAGAAGTACACAAAGAGTCAAAGAGATAGAAAGAAAGACAGAGAAAGAAGTACACAAAGAGTCAAAGAGATAGAAAGAAAGACAGAGAAAGAAGTACACAAAGAGTCAGAGATAGAAAGAAAGACAGAGAAAGAAGTACACAAAGAGTCAGAGATAGAAAGAAAGACAGAGAAAGAAGTACACAAAGAGTCAAAGAGATAGAAAGAAAGACAGAGAAAGAAGTACACAAAGAGTCAGAGATAGAAAGAAAGACAGAGAAAGAAGTACACAAAGAGTCAAAGAGATAGAAAGAAAGACAGAGAAAGAAGTACACAAAGAGTCAGAGATAGAAAAGACAGAGAAAGAAGTTACACAAAGAGTCAGAGATAGAAGAAAGACAGAGAAAGAAGTACACAAAGAGTCAAAGAGATAGAAAGAAAGACAGAGAAAGAAGTACACAAAGAGTCAAAGAGATAGAAAGAAACAGACAGAAAAAAGGGATAGAAAAACAGAGAGCAAGACAGAAAGAGAAAGGAAGATAGAAACAAAGAGAGAGAAAGAAATATAGAGAGGCAGACAGAGAAAGAAAAAAAAACAGAAAAGCAGGGACAATAAATAGATAGAAAAAAAACAGAAAGAGAAACAATGAAGGCCGCCTAACTCCGTTGTTCCGTCAGGCTTAGCCCGTTCTACTCTCTTGCACGGAAGTTCAAAGTCAATGAAGCTGCTGCTCACTCTCAGTACATCGAAGCTCTTTACATATGCTCCTCCAAGAGCTTCTGTATTCAAGAGGGTAGTGTACTCGACACCATGAGACAAAGACGGTTTCCTCGCGAAAGTGTAGGCAGCTTAGTTTTCTCGGAAAAACCGCGAATAGTGCTCGAGGGGCAGTGCAGCGATTTGACTAAAATTTCTTCGAGTAACTGAATGCACATTCCAGAGGTGACGGGTATGTATGACTTGGAGGAAGAAGTTCATGCCGAGTCTGTCGGATTCATACGACATTATCTTACTGTAGCAACGTCACCACTACCACCGCCTTACGCGAAGCTTGCCTAATGAACTGTTCGGTCGGTCAGCATGCACAAAGAGACACCAAACATGCCATCCTAAACCATTTTCAATCAGTGTGGTCTCCACCGCAACGACCCTGCGTGATTAAGGAACTTAAGAGAACTGAAGCTCCTCTCTTTTATCGCATCCGCACGGGGTCATCGCAAACTCCCAGCATGGTGGCGCAGCACGGGACTTAGCACATCATCTTGATTTGTGAAGTTTCACGCTCTTGGCGGCAGTGAACCTTACTTATTAAACTGTTCAGAATTATACGCATAACATAAAGTATTAGCAAGCGGACTAAAACGCAAGATGACCTCACACTCAAGTGCAAGTGCAAATTCTTCCTGCGAAGACATTGGATGTTTAAGAGACAGGTGTTTCGGCTGCTTCTTAAGTTTCTTCGTGATACCGGGTGGAAATGGGAAGGGTGAAATGTGTGGGCCGACGCTGTGGAAGATAGAAAAGGGATGATAGGAGAGGTCATCTTCTTGAGAAGAGTACCTGCACAAACGAGCGCCAAGTCGGTGCAGTTGGCAGTCGGGATTGGAAAGAAATAGTGAATGGAACGCTCTCGCGTGTCTGTGTGATTTCTTTTTTTATGGTATACTAATCAAAACCTGCGATGTACGCTGCAAGCTGATATTGTACAAGGATCCTTGCGCCGTCCATAATTACGCCCTGTGCGTGATTGCGATGCTCGTTGGCATTGTATTCATATTTAGGCGATCGCCCTGCCCTGTCTTCTCGGCTAATTGCCCTTTATCTGCGCCGACCTCATAGCTCAGCACTTTCCTCTTCAAAGCTGCGTCCTTTTGTGCACCGCCATCCGCAAGCGTTGACAATAGCTGCGCTCGCCGCCGGGAGACCGCAGAACCGCTTTCATGCTCCCCGCGCATAAAACATTCAGTCAGTGAGCCGTGTCGCGTAAACTGTCGCGCGTGTCGTCTACTGTTTCGCGCCAGCGCGGCGTGCCATTGCGTTTCCAGTCTCGTTCTTCCCGCGAAGAGCGCTTTTGTGCGAATGCAGTGCTGCGTGAACCCGCGGCCTCCGACACCGAATGGAGAACTCGTGCGTGCCTCAGCTTGTGGTGCGTTAAATTTACGCCGATGCGAGTGGGGCCGCGAATAAGTATCTTCGCGAAAAATACATAGTTGCCGCTGGCGGCGTTGCAGATTGGCGAAAGTTGCTGCAGACGCGCGCGCCTACGGCTGTCACGCGCTTGTGACGTGCTGACGCTTTCACAGTTTAGAACAACTTTCAGAGTCGAAAATATCATAATTTATATTTCATTTGACCTTAATGGGATGAACAGCGATTCGATTTTGGCGGTGGGCTTAAGTACGTGAAAAAAAAAGGGAAGTCAAAAACTTGGAGGACGCTTGAGCTTCGCCTTCAACAGTAGAACGCGATAGCGTAATCGGACCCTATTCGCATCGCCTTTTCAGTCGCTAGCCTTCCTTTGCTTCTCGGCGGACACCTAAACCCCGCTGCGAGGAAAGAGAAGTCTGTGCGCCTGTAAATTGGCCCTTCTAAACTATCCTAGAATGTCTACTGAAAGTACAGTTGCGAAGTGCCCACTACGCAAGAATTCTACATTTTGCGAGTTCGCGAGGTACCCACTACGCGTTCGTAAAGCAACACGAGTATCTGCGGAGCTGCACACGTTGTTGATGATGTTGCTGATAACGATAATTAATTATGCCTCTGTGCTTTGTAATTGGTGGGCCTTTAAACCAACCACTCGTCGCGCGCAATTCACATGCTTTGACGCCCGGTGGGATTCTACGCTTCGGCCACGCAATATTACACGTGTTAATGACGCTACTCGCACTACGTAACATTCATGTAGTGTTTTTACCTGCAGCAATTTCGAGCGCAGGCGTGGCTCTGTGGTAGAACACCCGCTTGCCACGCAGACGGCTTGGGTTCGATTCTCACTCGAACCCTAACATTTTTATTGTTTATTTTATTTGCGTCTACCTCGAATTTTCGCTCACAGACAACGGTGATTTTTCGCTCACAACCACCGACGCCGACACCGGAATTTCTGCGAAACGAGCTTTTTAAGGAAACACCCTAGCCGCTATAGGCTACCACCGCTGCTTGTTGCAGCTTCCGCGATTAACGCAGTTGCCTCGTACTACTAGCTTTCTAGCACGGTCTAGGTGTTATACTAAGGGAAGAGCAAAACGCACACTCTAACTTAACGATAAACTCCAATAGTATTCCCAAATGAGAGCATAAAAAGTGCTTTTCTAGCATTTCATCCGCCACCGTTGCTTTTCGACAGGCAGGAAGCTCTCGCTGAAATGCAGGCGCGATGTCCTCGGGGCTGCCCGAAATTTTTCTCTGTTCTCCCATGTTCTGTACGGTGGCTGTGCCGACGCGCAGACAATGAATTTCTCGGCTCTCTTGACGACTCCGGCGGCTCGTTTGTAAAGCAAATACCGCGGAGCCCCCCCACGGCGCCTGGAGATTCCGGAAAACTCGTTTACCAAGAAGCAGCGGCTGCGAAAGGAAGCGAGAAATGAGGGCGCGTATAAAGCGAGAAGCGACGAATGAAACGCGAAGAAGAGAGCAGTCAGAACGTGGACACCGTCCCGGCGGACACCTAGATCGCGCAGATAAAGGAGAGCGGAATGAGATGTGCTCAGAGGCGACGAGGCGCGACCGGTGGCGAGGCGATAAAGAAAAAGAAATAATGAAAGGCAAAAAAGAAGAGCGGCTGAAAGACGAGAAAGACAGCTTCCAAGTCTTTCGAAAAAAGGAGTACCGCACAGGGAAAAAAATTATTCTCAGAGCTCTTACTTTTTTTTTTCTTCGAGCTCGCATTTTTACTATTAGCTTGACGTGTCCTTCTTTCATGTCGCATTCTCTTTTTATTTTTTCTCAGATGAGTGAGAGGCAATCCTTATGTATCTTTTTCTCGGGCTGTTTTCGTTTCGTTGCTGTTTGATGGTGGCGGGCTCGCATCTCTCGAAAATACGAAAACGCCGCTATGCGCAGGCAGAATCTAACGCACGTTGTCGGTCGCAGATGCCGTGGCGCATCAAATGCCCGTGATGTGGTCGTCGTTTCTTGGTTTACCTCTATGGTTGCCTTTTTTTTTCCTGTTGTTTCTTTTTCTGCGCTCTTTCGTCTAACTGCTTTCCTCTCTCGGCATCTGAAATGCGTGGTTATTGTAGCCGCTGCTTTCACTGACAGCTCACTTCCTTTGATTAGTCTTGCTTGGCGTACGGCGCTCGAAGCGCCGAGCTTTTCGTGCTTGCTCGGTCGAGCGCGTGCGCAGAATGCTTCTTGGCTTCACCTCGTTCCGCCGTGCAATTCTTGAACCCGTGTCACGCAACCGACAATTTACGAAGCCAAAGTTCTTTCACTGGCCACATTTTCTAAACATTTGCTGTTTTTGCATCAATTCTGCATTCGGTACCCCTATATATTCGGTTATATTTTGAGGAGTGCCCTCTCCGGGACATGTGTAAGAAAAGTTAACTGCATATTATGACTTCATCATTACGGAAAGCACAAGATGGGAAGGTCAGCAGAAGAACACAGAACTAGCGCTTCTTCTGGCGTCTTTCTGCGTTTGCACTTTCTGTACTTAATGAAGGCTCACCAACTCGCCCATATCTAAAGTGTTATGAAGTTATGATTTCCTCTGATCATTAATGGCATGATCATGCGCGGTACGGTGAAGAAGAGACCAGTCAGTATTTCGATACTGAATCGGTGAGCGCCGCACGAAGAACGCAGCAAAAGCGTCACACAACACGAAATGGTCGCGCTGCGTGAGGTAACTTCACGTTATTTTGCTGCGAAAGCTGTTATGAGATCACGACAACGGTGCCGTAGTTGTCCGCCGCCGCCGGTGTCCGTAACCCCTATCGCGCGCAATAAGGAAAAATGAAATGAGGAAAAAAAAATATCCAGGATCGAATGGGATTTGAACCCGGGCCCTCTGCGTGGCAGTCGAGTATTCTACCACAGAGCCAGGCTGGTGCTTGAGGCTCCTTTGCAAGAAGACCCATGTCGGGCAAGGAATCGCGTTAATATATGTGATATGGCGTGGCAGAAGAGTAAAATAACGACCAGGCGTCACACAATGCTAACTGAGCAACGAGTGTGGGATTTAAAACTTTTCACCAACTACAACGTTCTCAGCCATAATGCTTCATGGTCATCAGCCGCATGAAGCATCAACAAAGTGCATATAATGCCTTACAGAGCTGTAGCGTGTACCTGGCTTATCCAAAGAAAAACGAATAATGACATATTGGCTGCTTCCCTACTTCACAAAAATTATGATTTATGGCGTAGTGGATACCTTGCATGTGTGCTTATATTAGTTGCCCCAAGCGAGTTCAGAACGGGCTCTAGAAAGGCCGCTCTTTCAGCTTTCGCTGTGACTGTGCTGCTCTTCCGCGCAGGCCTGGCGTTTTTTTTTTTTTTGGTCGTAAAGAATCGTGATGACGTGTCGGGAATGGGAAACAAGGCTCTGTCAGCCTCTCTCTCTCTCTATCGATATATATATATTGTGAGCATTCTTCATACTTTCATACTTTCTGGGCCTAGCGTCTTATTTTCCCCGCTTTATCCGCGACTTCGCGTCCATCGCGTCGCCACTACACAAGCTACTGACGTCGGGCACAGCCTTCACTTGGACGAACGATTGCGACACCGCTTTTGACACGCTCAAGGCGGCGCTGACATCTGACCCCGTCCTCTGTCACTTCGATGAGCATGCCCCTACTTGTCTCCACACCGACGCTAGCGGCCATGGCATCGGTGCCGTCCTCCTACAGCGTGATGAAGCAGGTCGAGAGCGAGTTGTCGCCTACGCCAGCCGCGCACTCACGACTGCTGAACAAAACTACTCGATCACGGAACAGGAATGCTTGGCTGTAATTTGGGCCGTACAAAAATTCCGCCCATATCTTTACGGACGCCATTTTACCGTAATTACAGACCACCACGCTTTATGCTGGTTGTCATCGCTAAAGAATTTGTCCGGTCGCCTCGGCCGCTGGGTGCTCCGGCTTCAAGAGTACACATTTGACGTTCTGTATAAATCTGGGAAAAAACACCAAGATGCCGACGCCCTCTCTCGTTGCCCCCTCCCATTACCATCTTCTCTGAGCATGCCTCTTCACTGCTCGTCCCATGATGATGAGGCTACGCATCCGCTTACGTTGTCGGCACTAGCGGCTGCTGGCACTCTGTCTTCCAATCGCTACGCTCAGTTGGCCTCCTGTCAACAGCAAGATCCATACTGCCTTCGCATTGTTCAACGCCTCTGCGGAAAGTCTCCACCACCCAATGCCAGGTTGGGCCGACAACTCAGGCAATTCAAGCTTGAAAACGACGTGCTGCACCGATACGTTTACAATGATGATGGACACCGTTGGGTTCCCGTTCTTCCACGTTCGCTTCGTGCGCAGGTCCTTGAGGCTTTTCACGACGACCCATCTGCTGGCCACTTGGGATTCTGCAAAACATACAGCCGCCTTAGGAGCCGCTTCTTCTGGCCTGGCCTCTCCACTTCTGTTGCCAAATACGTCTCTTCTTGCACCCTATGTCAACGGCGCAAGCGGCCGACTTCCGCTCCTGCTGGCTTGCTACAACCAATCCCATGTCCCGAGGAACCTTTTGCCATTGTTGGAATGGATCTAGTCGGACCTCTTCCTGTAACGTCTGCAGGATATCGCTGGATCGTGACAGCGGTTGACCATCTCACACGGTACGCAGAGACCGCTCCTCTGCGCTCTAGTTCTGCCTCTGACGTGGCCACCTTCTTTCTCGAAGCCATCGTCTTGCGTCATGGTGCGCCCCGCGTCCTATTAAGCGATCGCGGCAAGAGTTTTCTATCCACAGTTATACAAGAGATGCTTAAAACTTGTGGCACCGTTCACAAGACAACATCAGCATACCACCCTCAAACCAATGGCATCACAGAGCGATTCCACCGCACGCTAATTGATATGATATCTATGTATATCAGCCCAGCTCACGACAACTGGGACACGATATTGCCATTTGTGACGTTTGCTCACAATACCGCCGTCCAACGCACTACTGGGTATTCACCGTTCTACCTCGTTTATGGCCGTTCGGCGACATTCACCATTGACGCTGCATTCTTATGCACTCCAAGTGACAGTTCTACAACCCTAACCGAGCAGTTTGTTTCGCGGCTTCAAAAATGTCGGCAACTTGCTCGGCTCAGCACAGAAGCCAGTCAACACGATCGCAAACAGCGGTACGACAGCTCCCATCGTGACGTCTCTTTCCGTCCTGGCGACGAAGTGCTCCTTTGGACGCCTACTCGTGTTCCCGGGTTGTGTGAAAAGTTCCAGTCGCGATTCATTGGACCCTACATAATTAATGAACAAACATCCCCTGTAAACTATCGTGTCACCCCAGTTGAGGCTTCTTCCGACCGTCGCTGCCGTGGTTCAGAGATAGTCCACGTTTCCCGTCTGAAGCCCTTCGTTCGACGTCTCTACCCAGTCTAAGTCGCGGCCAGGCTGGCCGCTTCGGCGCACGGGGAAATTAGTGTGAGCATTCTTCATACTTGCCATCTTCTCACCTGTATATACTCATCATCACCACTTGGGTCTGAGTAGTGGGGCTCAGGCTCGAGGACAATAAAGAAGAGTCTTGCGGCCTGAACGTTGTCTCACAATATATATATATCTTTTTCAACGGGAAATGAAGGACGACGCTTGCTCCTATCATTGCGTTCAGTGGGCGCGATGATTGTTGCGCCGCCCGCTGTCTTCGCATCACTTGGCAACTCGGCCGTCTCGCAGTTAGAGCTCGCTTCGTCGCTAAGGCGCGTAAAATGCTGCAGCGTTTCGCTTGGCGCACGCGCGTTGTGTGTCTGCACCGGTCCTTTCGCAGCCTTTGGTGTCTCATGCGAAAGGCCGTGTGCTTTGCTAATGTTGGGATCGCTTCGTCTTGCTAGTTGACTTCATCCGCCGGGCCTAATGAGAAGGAAAAAATGATGCCACTCCTCTGTCGGGGGAGCCGGTGTGCGCGAGAGCCTTACAAGCGAAGGTACAAGTCAATTCGCACCTCTTCACTCACTCGTGCGCGCAATCTCACTCTCTCCCTCTCTCTCAGCAACAAACAAGCAAAGGCTGCGCCTTTCCCGTGCCCTCTTCTTCGTGGCAACCGGTGCCGCCGTTTTGGTCTCGGCACTCTTCCTCGCCTCGCCTTGTTGTCTACTGCTACACTAATCTACTTTCCATTATCTTCTTCGCGCGCTGGTGGCCGGCCCTTTGTGAAATAGTGGCTCGTCTGTTTCTTTCGCCCCCTCTATGATTCGTCCTGTTGTCTTTTTTTCGTCACTTGTCTCTGTCTCGTTCCTCGCTTCGGGCTTTCATTTATATCGCGGTACAGCTGCACCGTCTTATTTTCTTCTTCCTCGATCCTATTTTCTTCACATTTTTTTTTTCTATTTTGGCTCGTGTCTGGGGGCGTTACTGTCCCCTGGTGCATTGCGTGGCCTCTCCTTGGCTCCTTGCGCGTCTTCTTCGTGCTCAGATCTCGTTCTGTGCCCGACTGTTCCTATCTATCCCCTCTCCCCTTTTCACGGCCTTATCCTTCTCCTCTTAGTTCAGTCGTTCCATAGCGGCGTTTTCATCGGCCTCACTGCGCGTAGCTCGAGGCGACCCGCGCCGCGTCCTGCTCGCCCGTGGCAATACGAGCCGTGCGCCAGATCGAGCGCGTTCTATCGACAGATCTGGTTGCCACCATCGTTAGCGGCGTTTCCCGCTCGTCGCGCATCCCTTCCTCTCTCCTCTTCCCACTGCCGCTTTGTTTTTTACTCGCTTTACTTTTCTCCTCTCCCGATCTCGACCCACCACCGCACGTCGATGGTGCTGCGGTGCAAGACCCCGCACGAAGGGGAGCGCTTGGTTGCGTGTTCGTTCGCTTCCGCGCGCTTCGAACTCGGAGCGCCGCTGCTCAGGCCGGGTTGGTCGATTTCTAGCCGGGGCTGACCGCCGGGGATATTTTGGATTAGACTCGTCGCCCTCTGTGTGTGTGTGTGTGTGTGCGTGGTCTCTCTGTGCGCCAGTTATGGAGACGGAGCTTTGGCAGAGAGTTGGAAAGGCGCGCTTCTTCCTCCGCTGCCCTTTCGCTGCTGAGCGCTTCCAATTTGTGCGCGCTCCCGCGTATCGCCTTTCTTTTTCCGGACCTCCCGCCTGAAACATCGAGCCGTGCTGAGCCGCGCTCACGCCGGCAAATCATGCCCGGTAAACTGCTCCTAGGATGCGAGTAATCCCTCCGGCTTATTGTTCGCACTGCTTGCGACGGTGCGAAGGCGGAAGGTGTTCGAAAGCCTCGCGCACTGGTTCGCTCTCTGTAACACGGATTGCCTTTGTAGATATAGGAAGCTCAGCGCTGCCGTCGGCGCTTCGTTTCCGCCTGCGATAGAAAAAAAAAAGAAAAAAAGAAACGAAAGGATCGCTTTGGAGCAAGAAATGCGACTTCTTTTGTAAGTTTTCAGAAACGACATTGCTCGTCAAGAGACAGAGAGAATGTCGAGAAACAAAGCGACCTTAAGCAGAGGTAGTTTTGGCTGGCTAACCTTGTTGAAACAGCGTTTACAACTGACGCATCGCATCGCATCAACTTTCTAACGCATCACATTCATGTAAACGGGGGTAAATGCGATAGGAAGGCACATCGCACTAATGCGCCAGGCAGGAGTGGATTTCGAGGGGCAAGTCGACTCGGCTTCGCATGGCATCGAAACGGCGTCGCATCGCATTACTTCTGACGCGCTAGGAAAAGTGACGCGCTACAGCCAAATTCTGTCGCATGCATATAAACGCCGCTTGAGAAAAAGTGGTGAGGGGATTGAAAGCGCGGTGAATAGTGGAAACAACACAAAACGCTTACGAAATCCAGCGGCAGCACGCAGCGTTCTCAGTATTTTGGGCGGTAGCAGTGTAGCTTTCTTCGTGGAATTTAACGTGGAATCTAACTAGCGGCCCTCACAAATCGATTGCCGCAAACGTCTATTTAATTCGTTAAGTGCGAGCGGAGTTACCGGGATCCGCTGCATGCTTTCAAGTGATTTTTCTCTTTCGCCCTAACGAGACGTGCCTGAAGCTACACCGAGGCGGACGACAAAGGGTCAAGCTATAGAAGCTATCTCATCGCGCGTCATGATTTTGAGCATGTTCTCGCGATCATCAAATCAGCCAGTTGACCATATCCTTCTCTCCGTCAATGAAGTAATTTGCCAAGTGAAGAGAGAGCGATTTCTAGCTGTCTTGGCAACGTCATTGTACATTCCCTGCCGCGTGCGGTCTGTAGCATATTGCTCACGTGTTTCACAGGAGCTTCGATTACCGATTGGCAGCGTGATTTACCTTATTCACTTATTCACCTTATATTGATTTACCTTATTCGCTTAATCGTCCCTGTTTCCTTGTTTTATCTAATGTATTGGTTAATTTTATTGAGCAGTAACTGTGCTGCTCGTTCTTCTGCATAACTATGTGCATAGCTTTACAATACTATAACCATAAGTTTAACCACTTTACATTACTATAGCCGTAAGCTTAACCACCTTGTGACTGGCGCAGCATAGCCTCAGCTGCCTTTGCGCCATAAAAAAACCCGAATAACTTAACCACCTGTTTGTAAAACAAAGTGCTTCATATCTGTGCGCCAGCGTATCCTTGTTCTATCGCCAATGAAAAGAAGTCTGCGTAAAAAAGGAAAGAGAGAAAGAAAGTGCCCCCAGCGGTGAGCGAGCTCTGCCGAAAAGCCGACCTCTCCGTCGCTTTTCTGATTGCTAAAGGAAGCTGCAGGCAGGAGGGGTTTGGAAGAGAGGGTCATCCGGGGCCATTTTTCCGTTCAAAAGGTTCGATCATTGCCGCCCCGTCTCAGTCTCCGACGCGCGCCTTCGCCAAAATAGCCAGAAAGGGGGCAACGACAACAGTGACTACGCCACCGGCAGTCTGAGCAACAGCGTAGCTGACATTCGATGCTCGAATCGCAATTTCTTTCAGTTAACGCGACGGGGCGAGTCTTCTTCCCAATTTTGTCGCTGTGTTATGTATTTTCTCTCGCACTTCGGCAAGCGCGGCTGTTCCTCGTTTCTACCGTTCGACTTACTCGTTTTGTTTTGTCGCCTTCGTTGTCGGTATAAGAGCGGCCCGAGTTTGAGACCCTGGTGAAGGAGGCTGTTGTTGTTGGGGCTGTTGTAGGCAGGCAGAAAATAGGAGGAGGGCGTACGGGTAGCGAATGTGGAAGCGCGCGCGCGGGCGGCAGGCGTGGTGTTTAGCGGCGCTAACGCTGGACGCGACAAGTCGGACAGCGGGCGCTTATTAGATGGGCGTCTTCTCGTCGCTTCATTGACATCGCCCGAGGCAGGGAACGTCCGATCTTGCCACGCTTCGAGCCACCCTATATACTCCCGAAGGCCCACGAGTTAAAGCGATAAAAATAAAAATGAAAAAGAATGGCACGAGAACCAGAGAGCAACAATGGACTCCGTCGGGTGTCACTTCCCAATTTCGGCGTTCCGCGCGGGTTGCGACGCTTCGTTACTGGAGGTGACGTAGTTCTATCACGCTATGCGTTACGCCGAAACCTTGCAAATCGTGCTGAGGAAGCAACCGGCCCAGAAAAGTAGTATGTCACATTTATGTTTTTGTTCTTCGATGATTTCCGATAGCACGGGGAAATCTTCGAAAAAAAAAAAAAAGCCAGCGCGCTTTTCATATGCACGCGAATATTGAAATTTTATTTCGAGACAAAACAGGCGCGTGAGGTCAACCAGTGCACGCCCTGATGTAGCCTTAGCCAGAAACTGATACCGGAAAGGCGGACTTCCCCGCCAGCATTCACAGTCCCGCTTCTTCAGTCGTCGAGTGAAAATGTTTCAGGACATAAGTTTGCTCACTGCTTTGTTCTTTATGCTCCGCCGCCATCTTTAATTATATGTATGGTATATCCATACTTATAAATGTTTGCTCAGTCGTACATTAATTAATTATCACACGTATCGACCCACACATTAATGAGTATAACGAGTGACCAGGAAACGTGCATGCCTCAAATTTCTATACTTATATAGACTTGACGGGCACGTCATGATTCCCGCGAAGTGGCACGTTGAATACATCTGCTACGTATACTTTCTTGTATTTAGAACTTCCATGACCTATTCTGTTTGTTCCTTTATTTGCTTGTTTGTTTAATCTCGTGTGTGCATGCGTCAGCTGAGGGTCTGCTTGTTGTGTTTTCGGCTGTGTAGCTGCGCCGATTGTGAAGAGCGAGAGGCGGCCTCTTCCCGTAGACGTGCACCGCCTCGGTTCCGTCGTCGGTACGGTACAAAAGCGGGATCCGCTGACAGCTTGGCGGGGCGAACGCTATCCTTTTGTTGGCGCCCTGTCAGGAATGAGGGTTCCACGACAGCGCGGAGAGACAAAAGACGGACAGGGGATCATCACCAAACTAAGCGAGCAGTGCCCACCGCGGCCCGGCTCTTTGTCTCAGGGTGCGAAATGCCTCCAGCACAACTGTTATTGTTTCGCCCGACAAGTGTTGCGACGCGCTTCCCTGACCGTTATTCTTTCGATTTTTCTCTATTACACGTGCAGGTTATGCAGTTAGCCGTTGATACTGCCCGCACTACGATGACGTTTTCTGTCAAACGTTAGAGGTCTGCTAAAATGTTTTCATCTTCTACATATGTTCTGGCTTGTAAACAAATAGGAATTCAATTTCGTGCCGTCAGTCGCTTACCATTATTATTATTATTATTATTATTATTATTATTATTATTATTATTATTATTATTATTATTATTATTATTATTATTATTATTATTATTATTATTATTATTATTATTATTATTATTGTGTTCCTGTCCTTAGGTTAAGTTCTTTCTGCGCACCGAATGTGCGACACAGATTTCTATGGGGTTGTTGTGAAACTAGAGATCGCCGCCAGCGGGATCATTTCGGAGAGCGTAAATATTTGCTTTTGGCTCGCCTGACGCGTTACGTAACCGACCGTTCACAAATCAAAAGACGTTGTGATCCTGACGTCAATAAGCATTTATAAATCCTGCCGTCAATTAATAGTCCCCCTTTATGTACGACGTTCACAGGAGCCGCTTTAGCGCTTAGCGGACTTCGAGTGCGCTTATACACGGCGACTTGGGCGCCGGGCAACATGCGGATGCGTATTTACGGCTCGCTCGCGTACTTTCGTGCAGCTTTTGAACGCCGAGCTGAACAAGTGGAAAGCGGCAGTGGACTCCGTGACCCGGCTGGCGCACAAGGTTGCCTCCGAGCCCCGCTCCAACTCTGTGGGGGCTCCGCTCCAGGAGGACCCCGCGAGGCTTATGGCGGCCGTCGAGAGCATCAACCAGCGCTTCGCCGACCTCACCGTCAGGTGTGGCACCTCTTCCGCTTATCCCATAGACTACCTGAACACGGCGTCCTGTCAAAGGGTGGTGGCGCAATAACCTTGGAAAATGGTCGAGTTAGTGTTCGTTCATCCTCGGGACAACGAGAAAACACGCGAGACCGCTGGCTATCAATTAAATTTTTGTTGAAGTATAGGTATTATCGCCCCATATATAGTCTCCTCAATAAATAATCAGCTCGTTATCGGGCTTGCCTCCCAAGAACTGACCTGGCAACGAGCTCTCGTCGCTTTGGCTCAGGATATACTGAAAGGGACACTAAAGGCAAATGGCAATTTATGTCAAAGTTAAAGGTCAATGCTTGAGAACGTCTGAAACGTCAATATTATACGCAGCATGCAGCGCTTAGTCAGTAAACGAGAAATTAAGGTAAGTGTGGTAGACGCTTTGCGCCACCAGTGGCACATTCTGGAACGCAAACCCGATGGCGTACACTCTAAGAAAAAAAAAGACTCTTTTGACTCCTTTCAGAGACTCTTGACTTGTCGCGTATATGTCTTTCTTTAAAGAGGCACGTCAACTCTTTTTGGGAGATCATTGTACTCTCTTAGGAGAGTCGTGTGATCCACAAGAGAGTCGACGTGCCTCTTTAAAGAGAGTCATATACGTGGCAAGTCAAGAGTCCCTGAAAGGAGTCACCCATACTCTTTCTTTTTTTCTTAGTGTGTAGAAGGGCCTCAGTACAATTAATCGCAAGTATTCAAGCTGCCCAAGACAGAAAAGAACATTTCAGCGCATTACAAGGCGAAATATAAAATGCAACTAGTGCGTTTCAGTCTGATTCACGAGAAAAAGGACTTTTTGACGATACCCTTGTTTCGTTTGCACCGGACTACGCCAGAGCGTAACAGAGCAAGAGGCTAAGCCCCTTGCTCTGCGGCGCCGGCTGCCAGGCACTAAAGCGAGTGAAGGGCGGGCTTGGCTGCGTCATGAGGCCGTTCTGGGAGGCGGGAGGTTTGATTGCTAACAGTGCGCACACCACTAATATGAGATTTTCTTTCAAAGTAGGCATTTTCTTGGCACGAGACAAGCACTACGAGGTTTCTGGACCGCCGTTTCAACAATCCACGTCTCCTTAATATTTGCCTTTAGTGGCCATTTAACGCCTAAACTAAAGCTTTCTCAAGAAAAGTTTTACATCCATTTACGTTCAATCGACGCATCCCTGTTTTTTTCTTCAGCTTCGGTCTTATAGCTCTGCTCCAAAAATGTCTCAACACACGCGGCACGACGCGACCCAACAACGTGGTACGCCTTCAGCGCCCGATTCGTGATAGAAAGATACTTGGCGCAACTGTTCGTCTTTTGCGTTTGTCTCTATTTGCTATTCGGTATTTCCTACCTGATTCGGAGATAAACAAGGTAAGTGGGTATTTTCTATACCCATGAACCTCGACTTCAAGGCGGGGTTTCGCTCACAAGCTGCCACCACCCTT
Organism: Rhipicephalus sanguineus; assembly: GCF_013339695.2. Taxonomy (NCBI): domain Eukaryota; kingdom Metazoa; phylum Arthropoda; class Arachnida; order Ixodida; family Ixodidae; genus Rhipicephalus; species Rhipicephalus sanguineus. The sequence continues at coordinate 157,290,149 of NC_051181.1, read as the reverse complement.
TACAAGGCGCCGTAGTCGAAATAACGTTGGAAGTTGAATGGTGTAAGCAGCTGCGAGTTCGCGCCGTGTGTCCTGTGTCTTTTGCTCTTGTTCGCGATAGGATGCCCAACGCTAACACTGGTTCGAGCAGCAAAACTGAAAACGAGGGACAGAGGGAGGACAGATAAGGACGTCGCTGTGCTAACAACTTAAATCTAATTCGGTGCGCCGGGCTAAATAAGTAGCCTTACACGCACAGTCACCAACAGAACAGTGGTTGGCGCCTCGTGGGGTTTCCACGAACTGATTTTTACCTGCAAGAGAGATACGGCAGTTCCTTTCTTGTCAGAACCACTGACACTGCATGCACTGATGCACGTGCTTCCCTCCTTCGCGATCTCGATGGTTACCTTTATCTCCCGTTCAAGTTTGTTGGCACCTTTTCCTTTAAGGGAAACTTGCTTGAGATACGCCTGGCATGCGCAGTCCCTGCTACGAGCCGCTAGGTGTCCACAAGGATCCCGGCCACGGCGGCTGCATTTTCGATGGAGGCGAAAATGTTTGAGGCCCGTGTACTTAGATTTAGGTGCACGTTAAAGAACCCCAGGGGGTCGAAATTTCCGGAGCCCTCCACTACGGCGTCTCTCATGATCATATCGTGGTTTTGGGACGTTAAATCCCAGATATTATTAGGTGTCCACAAGGTGCGGTTGTGCTCACTGAGGAAGCATGTTCCCTATCCGCTCATTAAGGCACCGACCACTTTGGCCGATGTAAGCCTGGTCGCACGATAAGGGAATACGATACACGACCGCCTGCCAGCATGGCGCGTATTTCGTAGGGTGCTTCTTTCCGCAGGTTCCTTTGTTTAGACAGCGGCACACGGTTGACGCCTTGTTAGTAGCCGAATACACCATCTTCAGGCCTTGTCTATCGGCGGTCTTCTTAAGTTGCTCAGTCCATAACTGTACGGAGCCACGACAGGAGGCTTTCTTGCATCGTCGTGATAAGATGCCGATAGACAAGGCCTGAATACAGTGTTTTCGGATCCTAACCATGTGCCGCCGTCTAAGCATCGACGAGAAGGAAAAAACCCTTGGAAAGAAGCACCGTACGAAATTCGTCGTGCGGCCAAGCCTTAATAAGCGGTCAAGGGAGCATGCTGCCTCACTGAAGACAACAGCGCCTCGTGAACGCCTATTGGCTCATTGCAGGGACTGCGCATGCCAGGTGTATCTCGAAAAAGTCTCCGTTATAGGAAAAGGTGGCAACAAACTTGAATGGGGAGATAAAGGGAGCCATCGAGATCGGGATGGAGGGAAGCACGTGCGTCAGTGCATCGTCAGTGGTTCTGACAATAAAAGAACTGTCGTATCTATCTGATAGGTAAAAACCAGTTCCTGGAAGCGACACGAGACGCCAATCATTGCTGTTTATCTGTTGGTGACTCTGCGTCTCTGCCTATTTATAGCTGCGTGCACAGAAATCAAATTCAGTTGTCAGGACAGCGGTGTCCTTGTCCATGCTCCCTTTGTCCTCCGTTTTCAGTTCCGCTGCTCTAACCAGTGTTAGCTATGAACCAACTAGCTCGGTTGAATACCGTTTTAATATCTAACGCGCCCACGTTTCCACCTTAGTGACGTATACCAACGAGACACTGCCGTACGCAGTTGCCAAAAGCGCCAAGGCACATTCGAGCTCGTTGCTTTTCATGAACGTTTTGGCTAATTTATGTTCTTCAGATGACTTGAACGCCAACGTTTGCAGCTTCCAGGACAGGCTGCAAAACATCGGCGACGCAGAATGTAGGTTGTTTTATATCAGTGTAATCGGAGTCTCTGCGACAGCTGTCGCGCGGACCGTTCGGTTTTTGTCAACTCTCCCCGCTCGAGGCTGGTGTCGCGTGCGCTTTCTTCGAATGAGATCTGAGCGCGCTCGAAAACGGGGACCCACCACTGCGTGTTTGTGCGTCGTCGCAGCGTGCAGAACCGTGGCCAGGCCCTGCAGTCCGCGCTGGGCTCGATGCACCAGCTGGAGAAAGCGCTCGACCGGTTCTTGGGCTGGCTGGCCGAGGCCGAAGCCACGCTGGACGTGCTGGAGACCGAGGCCGACCGCTACGGACCGCGGGACGACGTGCACCGCTCCTGCAGCTTCCAGGACAGGATAAGGGTCAGTGGGCACGCCTTCTATACGCTCTCTTACTCTTTGGCCTGACGTAGTATGCGTCATCGAGACAGCCAGCACAGTGAGAAGCTGCGCTCTAGCCTGATTTGGTTATTTGCGAAGGCATGCACAGTGTAAGCTGCGAAATGTACGATAATTTGGTACACGCTGACGTCGCGTGAGTACTGCCTATAGCCAATAACAAGGACGGTTGTATACATTGGCAAGCTCGCTTTGTCGGAAGCGTTGTGAACGTTGTTCCGAGTTCGGTGACCAGACATGCATGTGTGATCAGTGTGTTCGGGCGTTGAACTAATAGATTGTGTGTGGGTACTGCCGGCAGCAATGAAATATACGACGACGCATGCATGTACCTCGCACTAGTTATTATTATTATTACGATAGCAACTACATAGACACTCTCGGCGCATTCTTGCCGTCGGCGTCCGCGCTGCCGTGAACCGTGAGGTTCCGTATGAAGGTGAAATGGACATCACCCCGCGCGTCGAATTTTCTATGTGCGAGTGAAAGCTTGCGAGGGCTGCCGACGATTGCGTCTCAAGCGGAGAGGAAACGCGCTGGCCGTCTCCGCTCGAAAGGCGCGTGGAGGGTCCCGGAGGGTGGGCTTTTAGTTTGACGTTTTTACGGTCCGCTCCGAGTTGGCCCGCTTAGCTGTAGCGGAGCGGCGGTCTACTTTTTGGTTTTAGTTATCCGTTCTCCGCTGCCGAGGGGATCTTTCGCAGTTGCGACGCCCTCTGGCCAAATTCAGCCTCGTTAAAAATGAAAAACAGTTTTGTCACTTTTACAAAGTAACACAAATGTGTATTACTCACTTGTTCACGCAGTATTCACACGTGCGCATGCGTTACCGGCCCATTTGAGGGAAAAAAATAAAGCTTCGGACTTCAAGATAGTCACGTACAGTCAGCGCGGTAGCATTCCAGATCCACTGCAATCCGTTTGGACGCCAACACGGCAGCGATGTTTTCGTTATCTGTGCCGTCTTGTCTAGTTCGCGTCACTTTCCTTAATTCGGCGACTCGTAGTAAGCACAAATGTTCGTCTAATCTCAAGCGCTTTCGCGGCTTCCGCTGCGCAGACGAACGTGAAGCGGCCGTGCACGTGGGAAGCACATTGAGCACTGGAGGCAGCCATCTTAGAATATGCGGGAAGTCGACGCACGCGTCAGGGAGGGCGCGCACATCGACGCCCCTCGCTAGCGGGAACGGCAGCGACGGTCCGCGCTCCGCTTAGGCTCCCTATAAGCGGAAAGTGGGCCTCGCTCGGCTAGCCCGCTTACGGCTAAGCGGAGGACGCATGCGCACTCGCGCCCCCGCTCTGCTTAGCTGCTGAGCGGAGCGTAAAAACGTCAAACTAAAATGCTCTATAGACATCACGAAGGTCGCTTCGCTTGCTGCAGCGGCCGCGTTTCCTCACGCCAGCGTTTCGTTGAGGCACGCCAGGTCGTATGCTAAAAGAGTGAGCTCCTAGCCTTACTTCGCATAACGTTCCATTTTGTTGCTATCGCATTCATTGCTTGGCCTGTGTGACGAAACTGTGACTTTTATAATAATAATAATAATAATAATAATAATAATAATAATAATAATAATAATAATATATTATTATTATTATTATTATTATTATTATTATCATCATCATCATTATAAATCTTGGTTTGATTTGTTTTTAAGCATGCTTTTTGTGAATGCTTAAATTAAACCTTCGAGGTCTTCCTTAGCTGTGAATTCCAGTTGTAACTTAAAGAAATCATTGTCGATGGGCCAACGCTTTTAATATATAACTTTTTAGCCAATCCTTAGTTTGCAGCATTCAGAACTTCAGTTGTGGGATTCCACTTGATAATTGCGTAAAAACCATGACGTCGCGCTCTGCTTTGTTATTTTCGCTTAACGCCGTTTCTTGTGCCGCCTTCCTTTGCGTGGCCAACATTAGCAACTACTCGCCCTCGTTACGTTGATTATTGATTAAAAGGAAGGAAGGCGAAAAGAAATAATGGGGAGAGGTGCCCTTTAGACGCGCCCTCCTTGGAAACACGTAGGTCGATTGACCCTTTAATGATATCGATTGCCCATTGATCTTCGGTAATGACTCTGCCACAGAGATTGAGCGACGTCTTCATACAGGGGCCTCATTTCGTAATCGTTCGAAGGCAGCGGAAAGATTTCCGTAAGGCTGTACGTCCTCGTCTCGTGCGTGCGGTCGTAGCGTTGGTTGCATACGGATCCCAGACTTAGCTAAACGCCGGGTGAAAAAGTCATTTGCCGTTGAGAAATGAAGGAGAAAGACGAGGCGTCTTCTTCGCCTCTTCGAACGTGTATGTTCGACATAAAAAATAAAGAAAAGACAGGCTTAAAGACGGAGCTATAATAGCGGTGCACACAACGTCCTCTTCGAATCTGTGACGACCGACCTTTTTGATCTCGTTCAATTGGCTATATGTCTTGGGAAACTACGTCTGAGACATTTGAAGGCTGACTTTCTTAATTTAGTAAATAATTCCGACGTTCGAAATATGACTGTAAATTCAGAGATGAAATACGATATACTTGAGGCACGTAACGTTTTGCAGCGTTGTGGAGCTTTCTGACATTTGCGTCAGATATACCTCCTTTTTGAGTTTTCCGAAAGTGTAAGAATGGTAGCATTACGAGCTGCAGTTTGTAGTTGCCATGGAAACGGTACACTAGGGGAAGCAAAGCAATGCGTATATGGCCCATGGCACGAGTTCGCATTTTCCTTCTTTTTTGTCTGAGAACACTTTCCGTAGGCCACCGCGTTCGATCATTCCTCCAGTGTATTGATTGGACGGCTGTTCTTTCGTACCAACTGGTTGCGAAAGGCCTTGTGCCGTGCGGACTCTGAGCGCTCTTATTCCGCAATAGCGGTTTGTGATTGGCTCGCACGTTCGCTATCGTTCAGTTCGAAGTCACGATTTCCCAGCTTGCTGATACAATTTGCGTGCGCTCTTTTTCGGAGATATATCCGTCTTGTGGATGGCGCAATGCAGCAGTGTATTCGGGGACACGAGGCGATCGGAAAATGTAAAAAACTGACAAACCGTATTCGCGAAAGTATTACTTTGATGTGCGTTACCGGCTCCTACCAAATGTCCTTTCGATCCTGCAGTTATCACGCCGATCGCCATCATTCGATGCCTGGTAGCTTTCCTACTTGGAAGCTCCTGCTTGGACTATTGACTGCAGTATTGTACGAAATGAATAAGCCTGTCAGCGATGGTATACTTTCACAGAAGAGTCTAAAATGAGAGAGAGAGAGAGAGAGAGAGAGTTCTTGGGTTTTAAGCGGAAAAAATGTTTTGTAAATACAAGCTGGCTCATGTAATGCAAGGATTGCTATCGCTCGATCTTATTCCTTACCGCTTACGGCTAGCCTATGGAGCTCGAAGACGAATATCATTGAAATAGACTCGTTACGTTGTCCGTTGACGAATGAAACGATATTTCGTTCGGTAACCAACATACTCGGAACATTCTGTTGAGTGGAAACGTTTATGTGGACATTAAACTTTCCGTTTGCGGTTACACGTTGGTTTGAATGACTCAGGTTGTTCAATATTATTATCAATATCCCCTTCAGGCGCGAATTATGATGCACTGCCTGCAAATGTCTCAAATTCACACAACATAATTCTAAGGCACTCAATATTACATTACAAGAAAGAAAATAATGTGATATGCTGTTTTGTGCGAGTTTTGCTAATTAATATCAATTAGATGATAATTAAATATTCAATTACTCTGCATTCAGTCATGTTCCATTTTTATATAAGAATAAGGAAATTGTTTGCTTAAAATGCATGCGCAATTTGTTTTTGGTTGTTTTCATTTCGTGCGGAGAAAAAAATACTTATGACGTTGGCCCTCGAATGCGGCACGTCGAACAACCCGTCGAACATCGTAGTGCCTTCACCAAAGTCATCGGTTGTGGTCATACTTACCACATTGAGGTTAAGTCAAGACACGTTGACTATGCAGAAGGTTCAATTGATGCTATGCGCAATGCATCTCGCCCTTTCTTTCCGACTAGCCCAAAAAACTGGCAAAAACAAGTTGCGTCCACATATGTGGACGTTGCGCCTCAAGGGGATATTGCTAGTCGCACTTTCGACTAGCACCGATCTCGTGACCCATTGCGACTGTCGACCAAAAAGCTATACAAGAAGACCGATGTTCACACTTGCGTGCGCCACACTCTGCATTCACGTCTGCTCGCATTGTCATTGTCTCGTCAAATAAGCTGTCGTCCTGTTCCTGCGCATGTGTTGGTTCAGAGGTTTGCGACTGCAGTCGCGCGAGAGAACACTCGAGCAGCGAGCGACTGAGCCAAGGCAGCCGCTCTGCGATCAAAGTGGCCATTTGCGACTAACTTGGTCGCGCGACCTGTGCTAGTCGCCAGTGTGAACGAGCCTTTAGCGCGCGCCTGCTAGTCGCGCTGTTTGCAAGTGCCGCGCGCGATTATGAATACACGCTCTTTACCGGCCACAGCGTCGCTCGCTCGTTAGCCTCGGCGCAGTACTAAGAATAGATTAAACATTTTCGGGTTCGAGCGGAGCGTCACCCTCCTTCACCGCACAAGGAACTTGAGGCGCTGCGAGAAGGATGGTGAAGGGAGGCGCGCATTTGTAGAAAGGCGCTGAAGGGATGGCTATATCGATTCAGCTCGCGCGTGTGTATGTTCGCGCATGCCCTTATGTACAGCGCTTCAACTGCAGAATTGCCTGCATGCTAGAGAGCTGCCGCGGGAGGACTAACGCGTGATGCTTGGAAAGTCAAGATCGGTTTCAAATCGGCGGCATTTGACGCCTGTTCAGTTGCGATGAGTTAGTGGAGGCGCTGGTCAGACAGCTAGCTTTTTTGTGAATTTCGCTGCCTTAGTTCACCGCATGATTGGAAATGGTGGTGGTAGTGTTGCAGAGGGCGGGATTAGCCTGGCATGCATCGCCGTAAATTGCTCCGCCTTAGCGTCTCATGCGTTGATAGTAGGGTTGTGTCATCAGCCTTTTATCAGCCCCGTGTCTCGCATAAAGGCAATGAGCAATCGTTCAACTATATTCCTGGTTGCTACGGGCCATTCGGGAAGCGCCACTTAGGCAAAGCACGAGTGCGTAAGACCTCTATTTTGCAGACTGCAAACCCGCGTTTTTATTTCCGTGTCAAAGCGCGGGTGTGGTCAGATGAAATGTTCTGTGCCACCACGGTGGCCTAGTGGTTATGGTGCTCGAGTGTTGACCCGAAGGTCGCGGGATGGAATCCCGGCCGCATTTTCGAGGGAGACAAAAATGCTCCACTACGGCGTCCCTCATAATCGTATCGTGGCTTTGAGACGTTAAACTCATCAGTCATTATTATTTATCGCCGTTGTGACCACAGAAGTTGCTACCAGGAACTTCATATTCACGAAGAGCTTTCGCGCTTTATTGTTCGTGAGAGAAAGATATCAGCCCGACATAATATGAGCGAAGGCTACCAGCCAACAACAGAGCGCACTTCCGAATGAAATGCTTTTCTTTTTGGGCCCCGTGTCACGGTAGGCTGCGCAAGGCTGCACCGTTTTAACTGGTTCCCGCAGTGGCTTCGCGCGCTTGTTCCGAGTGTAACCGATCGGCTGGCGCCGCACCCAACGGTTCCCTGACTCGTCGTTTTGTGTGTACGGTTTTGTGTGGTCGGTTTCCCTCACTGGGACGCAACTCGTCGATTAGGCGAAAGTGCTGCTGATTCAGATAAGGCTGGAGGACCTCGGTGGTGGATGCGCACACACGCGTGCGCTCTATGCTAGCATTGCTAATGAAATGGCCCGGTTTTCTTGGCCCGCTGAGATGATTCCTCGCCGGCTTTGCCGAGTCGAGCGCGCGCATGTGGCCGCTCAATGGAGCGTCACGATGGCTGAAACGTTGTCCTCCGTTGCCGTCTTGAAACTTACGTAGGGCAACATTTCTTATTTTCTGTTAGAGGCCACAGAGCAATTTCGCTTTTTTTCATTTAATGAAACTATCATTTCACTTATTTTGTACTGCTTTTAGTTCTTGCTTTGGCATTTTTCCAGTCGTATTTGCAGCCAAACTGTATCCGCCGCCGTTGACTCATTCGCTGTGGCGTTACGCTGCAGAGCATGATGTCTTCGGTCCGTTTTCCGCTACAGTGGTCGTATTCCTTACATTTTAGATGAGCAGCCTGTCCCGTAAATGCATATATATATATATATATATATATATATATATATATATGAGAGAGAGAGAGAGAAATACGGGATAGGCGGGGAGGTTAACTAAACGGAGAGCCGTGTTGGCTAGAAGGGGCTGACAGAGGATGAGGAGGAGAGAACTTTGTACTAGCACGCAGAACGGCATTTTCGACGGTACTCGAAAGGCCTACGGTATTTCTTGCAGTTCGTGGGTATTCTCGCATTTCGCTTTCGGCTGAGCTCTGCTCGTCATGGATATCCACACGCGCAGAAGATTTCGCTGTCTAACCCCGCCATATGACAGACTGCCTTTCCCCGGTCAGGGCACCACGCTCCGGTCTCCTTTCGTCGAGCTTTCCGCGACGACGCCTTCGTGGGCGTCCGCCGTGAGCTTCTTGCGGGAGCTGTCGGCTCCGTGCGCTCGGCTTCGCTGCGTCGCACGCGTGTGCTGCGGTGGCGTGACGCCCGAGTGTGCGACTTTCACCCCGCGGATTTCTGCAACCTCGCGAACAGGAACAGGCGTCGCCTTCGGCGGGATTTGGAAGGCACCTCGACACGGCGGTGCCGCCATAAAGCTCTTGAGCCGTTGTTTGCGCAAGGCCTTACGTCGACTCCAGGCGCGCCCGTTTCAGCGCTGGTACCGCCTTCGAGGCTAGGCCTGTATCTTTCACTACGGTCTTACCCTTCGTATTTGTCCTACCCACTCCTCGTTCTCTCAGACACGTAGCTGCTCGTTGTTGCAATAAAACCGCGAATATTTTACCGTGCGTCTGTTGACCACGGGTTCAATACTCGGAGTTGGTCAAAGGATGTGACTCAGGATTGAGTAGGGCCGGGGTCTCCGAATCGTTGGTCGCGGCTCACTCCGTTTCAAGAGTGATTAACGTTCGAAACGGCTGCGTAATCATTCGAAGTTAACTGAATATGCATATGCTATGTGCCGAGCCACAATGGCACTGCTAAGTTAATCTTGAGATGCGCCACACTCTGACAACTTGTGACTGACTAAATGATACCTGCGCGTACTTTCAACTTACCTCCTTCCCAGTGCAGGGTAGTCATCCTGAGTTGAGCTATAGGTTAGGCTTCACTTTCACTTAGTGCTTAGTTTCACTTAGTACAAGGTGAAGTACAGTCATGAGCAAATGTAAGCACGGGTATCTTCAATATAATATATCACATTGTTTCTGTATATAACCAACGCGAGTTCCGGCTGTGGTCGTGGCTTAAGTCTTGCATTTTTGCATATTTTTCTGTTGCCGTTGTGCTGTAATGCACTGTGGTTTTATCCGCGGCCTGCCAGGAAGTTTCCATGTAAATGTACTTTACTAGGGCCTTGGTCTGAGCTAGGTTGTACGGTAACATATTAAGGCAGCTGCAGCTCAAAAGACGTGGACGTTGGAGAGACTGGTACATTGTGGTGAACGCTTATTTAAGGGTTTTCATGCGTAACAAAGCCAGATGGAAGTAGCGCTTTGTATGCCTTTTCACCGTCTCTATCTTTTGCGCTTCATCTTTTCTATGTAAATGCTTGTTCGGGTTACTTTATTCAGCACCAGTACAGTGTGTCTTCCATCGTCGTCATTTTGTTGCGGAAGAAATCACGCATAGAGGAAATTCTATTGATACAACCACCACACGACAACGCGACGACAGTGCGAAAGCCATCGCGTCGTCATTGGTCTTGTCTCCACTGTACAGACACTTCTATCATGTATTAGGGCCTAGATTTCTTTTTTCTTTCTATCTTTATTTCTCGTTTACGTGCGACAATTCGAACTTCGTGAATTCAGGTTAGCTGGCGTATTTTTCCCGGTGATGTCACGGACCGGTGACGTTAGTGGGACTGACTGAACGTCGGTTGGTTGCTGGGAAACCGATTGCCTTAATCTCGCGTTCAAATTTCATCATCATTCTCTTCGTGTCGCGCTGTTCGCTGTGCAATATGCGAATGTTGCGGACGCTGATCCGTTCATTCAACAGCGTGTCTCGGCTGCGCTCGGCCTATATCGACGTGTTTAACTCTCCAAGGAATCCAGGGAGTTTGATTACCGAACGCCCCGAGGCGGTGCTTCAAGCCTTGAGAACTGGTCTGCCAGCCGAGCTCACGCGGGGAGAACGCAGACATGCGAAGTTTTACGAAGCCGAAGTGACCCGACTAAAGGAGCTGTGCCCGAACACTTAGGATCTTATTTGATAGCTCTCACAAATGCGCCTTAGTGTCATTGTTTTGGCGAAAGCCTTAGATGCCTCATTGAGCTCAAATATTGATCGTCGGCGTGAACAAGAGTGATGCAAAAAATCATAACCACCTGATGACGCCACCATTCGACGTCATGACGTCACAGATAAACACCCTTTGTGTCGTCATCATGACGTTATTTAACTTATGACGTCATCACATGACATCGTCGCTAGTTGAAACGTGGGTCGATCACGGAGGCAGTACGAAACCAGCTGAGGTGCAGAAATCCCGCTATGCCTCTGATCCTGGAGGCAGTGCAAAACCGCGCTAGGTACAGAAGGCTTTCGGAGGAGGAAGGGGGGGGGTGGATCGATACATCTAGAGTTACTGTATATGTTACCTTTAGGTATAGCAGAGTTGCGCGTGTTTCTTCCAAAACGCCGCTAGCAACCATGCGTTGCGGAGAAGTTCACGCTTGGTATAATTTTTGTATTTCTCGACGCCGTCGCTGCAGCCAACTGGACTGACACTATAGTCATCGACAGTCAAGTTAATCACCGGTCTTCGACACGCCCAACGTGCCGATCGGCGAGAGAGAAGGCATGTTGCTGCAAAATCGGAGTGCGGCTTCGCCGCATAACTGTGTTTGCGCTATCCAGATCTATGCGCAACTCTGCTACCTAAAGGTATACTATATACAGTAACTCTAGGTACATCGACTGCGAAGAAAAAGATGGCTTTTGCCTTCGAGTCGTCTTAAGCATTAAGGACCCTGTGACATTTAGGGGATGCGAGCGGGGTGGACCTGTCACTTGCACTTTAACTGTAGTTCGAAGGAGCCACTGCTGACCATTCGAGCGACAGTGCACATAAGTCTGGGTGTAACATTGCGTTTTGGAACGTATGCCTTAATGGCACAATGATCATTGCTGAATACCACGATTGTGCATATAGAAGCGTGTCAAGTAACGAAGGGTGCGGGTGGGAGCGGGGCGTGTTGGATTTCTTTTTACTTTAGTCGTAGACTCATGCGAAGCCGTCACCAGTTATCAGCCGCTCGCGACGGTGGCCGATAACAAATGAACGATATTGTAGGGGAAAACTAATTACGTAATACCAGCCACATCCTGTACATCTTTCTTCGTGGGAACCGCTGCCAACAAAATGGCCGATAGTGCGCCATGCCCTTCAAGCCCCTGCGTTGCGCGTGGAAAGAATCGCCCTTGGCGCGAAAATATCGGCCGCAAGTAGAAGGAGTGAAACATGGCGATAAGGGGAGCCACCACCGCGCGTTGTCGGCGCGGCCGCCGCCGTCGACCGTAATTCAATCGGACCGGTCAGTGCGCGTCAGTATAATCAGGCTAATCCGATAACAGCGTCGGGCGCAATCACCGAGCTGCCACTGCCTGCCGCCTCATCGTCCTCCCTGCAGGCCGCCTGTCACCGATCGCCGTTTGGAATGCGTCTCACTCGACTTCTCTTCCTCCTCTCCTTCTTTGTTTCTTTCGTTTCACTGGTACGGTTGCCTCCCAGTTTGTCGTGCGCCATGTCAGCTTCACGTTTCCCATCCGCTCAGTTTTGTATGTCTGTAGTGGTTACTTTCTTTATTTTTTGGTTGGTCTGCGGGTACCTCTTTCTCTCTCCTATACACGACGCGTGTCGACTCCGTAGTAGCTGTGCCCTAACAATTTTACTTGCGGGTGTTCGTTGCTAGACTTTGTCGTTTGAAGAGTGTGAAGTTGGGAGTCTTCTTAATGAGTGCAACGGCTGCCTTTAGGGAGTTTTCCAGCGCGGTCCTTCTAGCAAAGCTTGAAAACTGCGCCGTTCTATCTATCTACTACCAGAATCCTGTCCATTCGACGCGCGTAGCTGTGTCTTCTTTTTTTTTTTCTAACTGAACGTCAACTAACAATCGCCGTGTTAAAAACTGGTCTTGCTTCTTAGGAGGTCATGAAGAATCCTTGGAACACGGGGCGTCGCTGGAGTCAAGGTTTCGACAAGTGTTCTTGTCTTCTTCAAGGCAGCAAACAGTTGAAGAAGACAAGACCACCTGTCGAAGCCTTGACTCCAGCGACACCCCGTGGTCCAAGGATTCTTCATCGCTTTAAGCTTCACTCTTCAACTGAACTTCTACCTCAATGGACTTACGTGATTTCAGGTAGTCGTCTTGGAAAGGTGGAGGCACAAGAATCTCAATTTAGACAACGCTGTTGCTTAGACGTGCTTCAAGTTTAGAAAAGCGGGGTTCGAGCTCAGATTGCGTATAGGAAATTGCATTTATTCCGTTTCGCCTAAGCGTTTTGTTTGCTTGCTTTATTCCTTGAGTGTGTGAAAGAGTGAGTGAGTGCGTTAGCGTTCGGCCAAGCGTGAACCATGATTAAAACGGCGAGCCGCCTCTCGCATTTTTAAGCGTTGTTCTTTTTTAGTTAGCGGTATTAGATGCACGGAGGGGCTGATGTTGCTCAAGCTGCATTAGAAACACCTACAGCACAGAACCACCGCGCCTGTATCGGCGGTTTACGTGCTCTGCGAGCGGTCACGTCTGCATGGCCGCGTAATTTGCGATCCGCCGCACGTCACAGTAATCACGCTTTATTCTGAAGTCACTATACAGGTATAAAAACGTACTGGGCATATCGCGTTTCGCCAGGTGTCTGCTGAGTACAGACGTTGACTCATTGAAAAGCGTACACGTTGCGGTAATTCCTTCGTCATATGGCACTGCAACTTATCGATCGACGTAGTTCATTGCAGCTAAAAAAAAATGTTGCTGTTCACTGTAGCTGTTGACTATACTACGCAAGCGATCAAGTGCCTTCACCTTGGACTGTTAACGCTTCCACTTTCTATCTGCAACAACATTAATGAGAACCAACAGACAATAACGGCAAGGAAAGTATAGGGGGCGTTATCTGTAGTGTTTAGAATATAAATGTGAAGAAAGTAAAGTGGACGAAAAGATAACTTGCCGCCGGCAGGGACCGAACCTGCGACCTTCGAATAACGCGTCCGATGCTCTACCACTGAGCTACGGCGGCGGTCATCCTCCCGTCCACTTTATGGGGTATATATGTGCATTTAAACCTTGGAGTGTTAGTCAGCGCCCATAAAGTGGACGGGAGGATGACCGCCGCCGTAGCTCAGTAGTAGAGCATCGGACGCGTTATTCGAAGGTCGCAGGTTCGGTCCCTGCCGGCGGCAAGTTATCTTTTCGTCCACTTTACTTTCTTCACATTTATATTCTAAACACTACAGATAACGCCCCCTATACTTTCCTTGTCGTTATTGTCTGTTGGTTCTCATTAATATTGTGTGTAACAAAGAAAACGAGCCCTTAATAATCATCATCTTTCCTTTATTCATAGCGAGGGTCTCGTTCTGGCAGACTTGATGCCTTCAGGTAGTATGCGAGGGATTATTGGTCAGCTGCCAGCTCGTAAAAAGAGCACGTGCTACGTGACGCCAGAAAGGCAGAGAAAGAGTGTTCCACACTCGCCGCCATGGCTGCGACTGGCGCTGACTAACACTCCAAGGTTTAAATGCACATATATACCCCATAAAGTGGACGGGAGGATGACCGCCGCCGTAGCTCAGTGGTGGAGCATCGGACGCGTTATTCGAAGGTCGCAGGTTCGGTCCCTGCCGGCGGCAAGTTATCTTTTCGTCCACTTTACTTTCTTCACATTTATATTCTAAACACTACAGATAACGCCCCCTATACTTTCCTTGCCGTTATTGTCTGTTGGTTCTCATTAATATTGTGTGTAACAAAGAAAACGAGCCCTTAATAATCATCATGTTTCCTTTATCTGCAACAACAAAATATATACGCGCCACTACAGGTGATTCATAGCCTATTCATGAAAATGTCTCTACGGATACGGTGGTTTATCGTTATGTTGATTTGAATGTACTGCGCGCTAGACTGACATAGTGTTGTTGTAACGTTCCGGGTAGATGGCGGTGCCTGTTAATGAGAAATGAAGAGCTTTTTTTTTTCGTTTACTGAATGCGCGTGTGTTTTTCCTTTTCCCGCCTGTAATTTGTGAGGAGTCTGCTGACTGCTGGCCGCGGCGGCCGCATTTTCTATGGAGGCGAAAATGCTTGAGGCCCGTGTACTTATATTTAGGCGCACTTGAGGCCCGTGTACTTAAATTTAGCCCTCCACTACGGCGTCCCTCAGAATCATATCGTAGTTTTGGGACATTAAACCTCAACATTCTTGTCATATGCGTAAACATTCCGAACTTTCAACTGCACAGTGTAACTGCACAGTTTCAGCACAACTGCACAGTTTCAGCACAACTGCACAGTTTCAGCACAACTGCACAGTTTCACAGGTGCAAAGTTTTGTGCACAACTGCACAGTTGCAACTTCACAGTGCACCAGTCTCGGTTTTTTAAGTAAAAAAAAAAGACTATGTTGTGCACCGTGTCATGTATCGAATGCGGACATCTGTCAAGTTTCGCTGTAATCCGGGCATCATGGCACGTGATGTCGACTTTAACTAGCATGCATTGAATATATATGCGCGCCTAAGAACGGGGAATTGGTGAAACTTCCTGTATTTCTGGAGCGGTGACCTCCTGTGAGCGTCTGCTACGTGACATTGTATTATACAACTTTCGGGAAAACATATCAGAAGTTGAGGGTTGGAGGTGTGTGTGTGTGTGTGTGTGTGTGTGTGTGTGTGTGTGTGTGTGTGTGTGGCAGAGTGATAGGGCGGGGGAAGGGGAAGCCGTTGACGCGGACGCCATCGCTGACTCGCTCGGGGCGGTCACCTGAGCTGACCAGCATCAGCGTGGAGTTGAGCTGATGGACTCTGCCCTGAGGACGTGAAGAGAGGTGCTAAGGACTCCGTCTGGCTCCTCCATATATCCTCCGTCGTATCGCGATACTTAAAGCGAGAAGCGTTCCACTGTGTGTGCGGGCGAGGAAGCTTCTTATATACTCTTTTGTGTTGCAACAGTGTGATTAATGAATCGCGCCTCCCCTGGCAGCAACAGCAGCAGTTTCAACGACCTCGGAGGCTCGGAAAAAACGCGGCGCGCTGTTTCTCCAGCCTGATCTTAAGCCGCGGTACACTGTAAAAAAAATTACTCCCAGGTGGGAGTAAAATGCTTGTCCTCTAGCGACCCCCCCATTCGGAGTTTTTTATACTCCGGTCTTCCGGAGTAAAGCATTTACTCCGGCTGGCCGGAGTTATTGCGTGGCGCCTCCGGAGTGTTTCTGCCGCTCCTTCACTCCGGCTGGCCGGAGTTATTGCGTGGCATCTTCGGAGTATTTTTCACTGTTCTTTTACTCCGGCTGGCCGGAGTTTTTGCGCGGCACCTCCGGAATATTTTTTGCCGTTCTTTCACTCCGGCTGGCCGGAGTGACTGCGTGGCACCTTCGGAGTATTTTTCGCCGTTGTTTCACTCCGGCTATCCGGAGTTTTTTCGTGTCACCTCCGGAGTATTTTACGAATCTCCTTACTCCGTCCGGACGGAATTTCAGTGAGATGCATCGGGAGTATTCTTCTCTTGCTTCGCTGCTACAGTTTCTTCACTCTATGCTGATCGTGTCACGCGTTGGTTACATAAGGGAATTCTCATCGAAACACTGCAGAGTCACTGTGTACTTTTATCCACAGACCTCTAGCAGATGAAAGTCAAGAGAACACGTGAGTTCTTATTATTTCATTTATTCACAATAAGCTGCAGTTTTCTGTTCATGAGCCAGCATTTGGGAAAGCAATACAAGAAACAAATATGCAAAAGGCCACCAAAAAACAAAGCAGAAGTCAGATCACGTGAAACCAACGGCGCTCAAGTTTTAAGCGCAGCGTGTCGAAATGAAGCCCAGAATGCTGCAAAAGAATGCACAACAAACGAAGGAAGCGTAGTCGCCGGAAACCATCCACGACGGACCGTCCATCAGATTCATTGACGACGTAAGGATTCAGCTGATTTCTTCCTGCATAATTTAGCAAAAAAGTAGTACATGAGAACTCGACAAACTTTGACAGAGCAGCACTAATTAAACGGACCACACAAAGTACACAATATCACAAAGAAGTCAATATAAAGAAGCACATCCCACGTACTCTGGTGTCAGCCAGCCGCACTATGATAAAAACACACCTCCGCGCCGCGAACAAAGTGCAAAACGCGCGAAACTTTTCCATACAATTATAAATCGATACCTCTACTTCTGCTCAGTCTTTCAAAACTTTCTTTTTCACTAAAATGAGCGAATTTCAGTACTCTCGACGAAAGTATCATGAATGCCTCTCCCGATTAACTTGCTAATTTTATAAAATATCATTACTGGTTATTACAGTTGCATTTCAATCTGTTCTTATCGTCCTACTTCCCGCATATTAGGCGCTTCCAGTTTTTATGCTTACGACCGCTCCATAAGAAAAGCGTTCCTCTATTCTGCTTTCCAAAACAGGCTTCGAGGCAAGTTGGCGTTGTACCTTTCTTTCTTAATTTGCTGCGCCCGCTCTGTCATGAAACTTTTCGTAACGGACATTTTTCAAAATAGTTATTGCCTGGTAAGACGACGATGTGCACACAACTACTGCACTTAGAAAAACACGTCGATCCACTTCGTAACGCTTGGCCCAACACAAAAAAAAAAGAAAAAAAATGCAGCCTCGCTCACTGCTTCGCATGAAACCGATTGCCACAAGGCGTGGGATCTGCCGAATGTTTAATACCTTGTTATTCTGTCTACATGTTAACATTGTCTCCCAACATTTGAAAAGGATACTCTACGTCTCTTATTCGATCTTCGGCTTTCTTTACGCAATGCTTCGCCGATCGCACATGTTGTTCCTCCGGTGTACATCGCGCAAACTCCTGTTCCCGTTTTGCTTTCATTTTCTTTTCGATGCGTCGCGGATTCTAATATTTCAAGAGCTATCTTCAGTCTATGTATTTCATGTAGCTTGATGCAACGAGGGCCGTCGTTGGCGGCCGGTGCGCGAACAAGGCCGTCGGCAACGGCGATTGCAGACGGGATCCGATGGAACTGGATCTACTCCCCAGCTTTATCCCTATTTGCATAGCTGTTTGTGCCGCCTGCAGTTCAGCCTGTCTGCTCGGGCTTGGTTCCCGGGGCCTTTCGGCAGCGCAGGACACAAGCGACGAGAGCACAATGAAGCGCAGCCAACATCCACCACCGCGTCCCCGCAGCTAGCGCCTGCTCCTTTCTGGCACTCACATGCCATTAGTCCGCGCCTCCACCCCCAACCCGTTTCTGTGCCAAGCGACCCCTGCCTTCCTTTCGCATTTTCCGTCACCCACAGACTGGTCTCGACACCCCTCTCTACCTTTCTTTTATGGACGGACCACATTCTCGGAAGTGTCAATTACATTCCTACATTGATATTTCAGATGCCACTTATCATATGAAATAATTTTTTTCGCCAAAATGAGCACGTATATGCGTTCTAAAAATCTGTACCAAACACATTTCTCTAGCTCAATTCGTTAAATATATAAAAAATTAATACTGGTTTCAGTTTTTCATGTCCTATTAGTTCCGTTTATATGAAAGATCAAGAATATTAACACTTAATGATAGACCCCGACCTGGCGTATATTAATATCGAAAGCGGACAAAATTACCTTTTATTTATACTAACCAGGCCAACCATATCTCTTTACCAATTAGATTTACTTATCACTTAATAACTCTTTATTGAATTAACCCACAACTATGATGTTTTCCATGAATGCATATCGCTAGGGTCACTCTGCGCTCCGAATATTACAGTGCTCTGTTTAAGTTACCGCAGTTATCCATATTAAAAAAAAAGAACACCTGGTCCAAACAACGCGTTTTCTAAATTTCCGCTGGATTTTTTTACTGCCATCCTGTAATGCCAACCTAGTCTTCGTAATCTCTTTGGTTATCAATATAACAGTACCCAATTTTAGCACTTTTCGAGAAAAATGACGCAGATAATTCAACAAGAGCTCACTCACCAGGTTTGCGCCGCACCCGCGACCGTCCGCTTGTTCGCCACTCGCGAGATCACAATGTGTCGTTTGCTGCACGGCACCATCACGCGATTAGGGCACCGCAACTTGCTGCTGCCGATGAGATGACAACCTTCGTTGACGCTTGTAGTCGCTTGTAATGTCCGCAATGTGCATGGAACGATTTCCTTTTCCGAACGCGGCCGAAGGCTTCGGACAAACCTAGCTGCACTACGACGGGGACACACGCGCTTCAGGCAGGGTCACTGAGGAGACAGGGGATTGGAATGCAAGGCAAGCGAACTCGTCGGACGGGTTGGACGGCCGGCGGCTTGTCCTCAAATTCTTGCTCGCAGGCCTGAAAACCTGTTGGTGGAAACCGGTCGGCCGGCGAGGCTGCCTACGTCACTCCTCCAGCAGCCAATGAACGTCGCTGAGCGATGCCGCCGACGTATTTGCGGCACGTGCACCGGAGTATATTCAGGGAAAGGGCGCCCTTTTCCTCCCATCCGTCGCCCGCGGGAGGAGAACGGCGGTGAATGAACGTATATACTCCGGCAAATTCCGATGTGTTCGAGTTGGGGAGAGGTCACCGGAGTTAGGCGGGAGCATCATCCCCCAAGACCTCCCAGCTGGGTACATTTTCGTTTACAGTGTAGAGGAGCGCCGCGCTGGGGCACATCCCCTTTCGATCTTATAGCATTTTATCTCCAGCATTTTATTATCATCGCTTTCCTCTCTCGAACCCACCCTCGAGGATGACTGCGCGTCGCGCACTCGAATCCATATTTTCTTTGGCCCGTACTCGAAAGATGAAGAATGGTCCTTCTGTATCGAACCGACTTCTTCATCGTATGGAAGGGAAGTGAAAGAAGGCAGGCACAAACAGTGAAATTCGCCCGTGTAGAAAGTATCCTAGGGGTCACAATCGAGGTGACGTCTAAGTTTTTCAGGATGGAAATATTCTTTGTCTTGTCAGTGTCTGGCAGGGTAATTCAGACTGAGGCAGAAAAAAAAAGACAAGTTTAAGTAGAGGTAGTAGGGTTCGGAGAGTGTTAGGAACGTTCTGCTTTGTATTCCGCTCTCAGGAAAGAGATATACCGTTTGCACTTCTTCGTTGCTTCCTCTAAACTATAGCCATGGAAATACGATGTATGTCCTGCATTTCTGAGAGTCAGCTCCAAATACAAGTGAGTTCACAAGTAACAATGCATCATGAAAGTGCTTTCCCAGGGGCCCCATAATAATAATATCTGGGGTTTAACGTCCCAAAACCACGATATGATTATGAGGGATGCCGTAGTGGAAGGCTCCGGAAATTTCGACCACCTGGGTTTCTTTAACGTGCACCTAAATCTATGTACAAGGGCCTCAAACATCTTCGCCTCCATCTCAGGGGCCCCAAGCACTCCTCTTTCCTTTTTGTTTCTGCTGCACTTTCTCTTCGGTAAGCTCGATTTAGTGTCTTAACTTGACAAGATTCCGTACGTTTAAACACATGAAAAGTATACTGTATGGAAGGGATCTGTGTTGTAGTTCTTCCTCAGGAGTACCACAGGGCACCAAAAAGGCACTGCTTAGTTATCTATTTAGCGCTAGTGATTATCGCATGAGCCTGTCGCATTGACTAAAATCCAGGCGCACAAGCCTTCATAATTATTGCGTAGAGTAGTCTTCCCAGAAAGGTCGCGAATAGCGCGCGAGCAAGTAAAATGCCTCGTATTCCTCTGACGTTTATGTGCGACAAACCGGACTATGTGATTAGTGGTACGTCAAATATACAACATGGGGAGGGATGCTCAAGCGGAACAGTTCCCGTCAGGTCTGCCCGGTTTACGCCGCCTGTATAGCAACACCTGCGCCACCGCCCACTTCTTGTAAGGCTGCAAAAGTACTGACAGCTGGGCGAGTTGGTGCTGATTCATGTCTGTCTGCTCAACACAAACACGGACAAAAGAAAATTTGCGCTCATGGTGAATGTCTTTCTTGTCGCTGTTTTGTGTTGCGCAGCCAGTCATGAATTGTAGTGCTGCACCGCATCGCGGGCAACTACATTATTTCATTGGAATTTTGAAACAGCCATTGGTTGCTCAGCGCTTCCGTCTCGCTTTTCAACCCGCCAGCGCACAATCACGACGAGGATTGTGATTGTGCGCTGGTGGGTTACGATGCTACGCCAACATAATAATAATCACTGTTGGGGTTTAACGTTCCAAAACCATGCATGATATGATTATGAGAGACGCCGTAGTTTGTAGGGCTCCGGAAATTTCGACCACCTGGGGTTCTTTAACGTGTTCCTAAATCTAAGTATACACCGGCCTCCAACATTTTCCTGTCCACCGAAAATGCAGCCGCCGTGGCCGGGATTTGATAATGCGACCTTCAGGTCAGCAGTCGAGCATCATAACCACTAGACCACCGTGGCGGGGGCTACACCAACCAGCCCAAGTTTTCAATATTTTGAGTATATTTCCATCTCGCCTTTCTAGTGTCCCTGCTCGCCTTTAGTCTGCTGCGCGCATAGCGTTTAGCCTCAAGTAGCGGGGTAACGGAAGCGCGTGACATGCAACTGCCATTGTCGTTCGCCGCATCGGCGCGCAGGTCACGCAAGCGCGCGACAACAGCTTCCGCGCACGCCGCTTGCCTAAACTCGGCGCAGTCAACAACGCGGGAAAAAGCGAATGAAAAGCGGGCCACTTCGGGAGCGCCCATTTTGGCGCACCCTGCAAGGTCAATCTAAATAGGTCGCGAAAGTCGGAACGAAAAGTGGTCGGAAACCTATTGCGACAAACATCAACACCCGCGTGACGATTAAAGCGCTACTAGGTGAGGGGGGGACAAATAATGAAAACAAAAAATTAATTAAGCGTTTATTTTCATTAGTTTTAAATTTATTTGTCTCGAATTAAATTAGTAGATTACTTTAATCAAACTTTAGTCTTGGGAATGTGGTTGAGTGGCCAATTTTTTTTTTCGTTTATTTTCAGAAACAGCGGGCACATGCAGGCAGTCTGGTAACATGGGACAACGGTTTTGCGCATTTTGAGATTCAAATGGCGTCGCTCATTTTTGCGCAGTAGGTTTGTGCCTGTCGTCCGTAGATATTTCCTCGCATAACCGTTGTTTTCTAGTCGTGGTACTTGGCAGAAGGTAATATAGCCCATCGCAGCCATCGGGAATCGTTTCAGTGACTGTGTTTTGCCAGCGCACGGCCGGCGGGCTGTCGCCCTTCGGGACGATGAGTCCGCCACGCTACGCGAAGAAACGCTGCGCTGTCTACGATGCAAGAGCAACACGTGTGCAAGGTTTGTGTGTGTGATGATGTGGATTGTGTGGCCCGTGACGGGGCGAAAAGGGAACGACAGTTCTGCTCTGCGGTACGCCTTGGAGGGGAAGACGACGAAAAGGAAGCGCGAGCGGGGCTTGCGGCTCGAGGAGTTGGAGCGCGACACGGTTGGAACGGCAGCCGCTGGTCGGCGGTTCTGGTCGCGACATCGCTTAACCAGGCGTCCGGCAGCCATGTGGACCTGGTGAGCCTGATTCCCGCTCTGTGCCCGGTGCTGACAGAGACCGGCAGCCTAGTCTGTTCCTGGCCTGAGGTCCTGGGGCCCTAGTGGTGTCACGAGGTGGCCGCGGCTCATGTTGGCGACGGGCAGCTAACCTGCGCTGCAGTGGCCTGGTGATCTACCGACCTGCAGTGCCATCATCACCACCACTACCACCTCGCCACGGTCAAGGCAGCGTGACTGTTGACTGCCCAAGGAGTACCGGTGACGACCGACCTCGCCGCAGCGGCAACAGTTCATAACGGCGAGTAGGACAGTTTGTGTGCGAGGCGCGTAGGACGTTTAGGATGTAAATAAGGAATGCTGTAGTGTGTTGTGTGTGAATCGTCAGAGTTATCGGTTGTGTTAAAGTCTGTGTTGTGTGTACAGAATCACCTGACTGCCGGTTGAATTATTTCGGATCCTGGGCCCACATTACACCATCACAGTGTGCACGTTGAATTGTTATGCTACTTCTGATTTCTGTGTTATATATTTTGGGGTAATATCCTGTTCAACTGCAATATTTCGCCAATAAAATACACCTTATTTATCAAATATGTCTTTTTCGTCTTCCCGTTATCTTGGAGGCTTCCATTATGGAGCCGTCATAGTGATAAGAAAAAGAACGTGCAGCTATAAAAAAAAGTAAGAAGCGGCGCCCTGTCAAAAAATTTCATAATTTCGCGCCCATCGCGTTAAAACGTGACGTCATTTCCGCTTCCGGTTGTGACGTCATCTTTTTTCTTTTTTTTTAATTCAGTTTGTCCCCTCCTCACATAGATGGCGACTGTTGCAACAACTAGCCGCCGGCTTGACACGTGGGCTTCTACGGAAGTTACGCTACCAGTTTACATATACCTTGCACCCTGCGCGGTCCATCACACGCGGGCTCACGTCTCGAGGCCGCAGCTGCGGCGGAATTTCCGGAATGCCATCGTCCGTTGAAGAAAGGACGGCTCGTGTGTGTCCGAGATGTAACGTCGCAGCTTGTCAAAGTAATGCCTTGGTTGGACGGGAAATAGAATAACGATAAAAAAAAAAAAGCGGACACGCGATAAAGTGTTCCGAGTGCGTCGTCGCGTCCATTACCTGCATTCTTCCTGCTTTGGGCTCAGCTAAAGCGGCTGTTGTGCGAACGAGCGCGCAATATTCCGGTTTGCGCAATTCAACCGCGCGATGTTGTAGGAATGCTCGATGCATATTCGTGGTGGTTCTCTCTACGTTGTTGTGAATGCAATCGTGCAGCTCGGGCTTTTTTTCAGTGACTGGTTTTTTTGGTTAGACAGTCTGTCGGCTCGTTTTTATGCGTTATAACTCGGGCGTGTGTTAGCTACAAGCATTTGTCACGACTTAAACCGTGTCCCGTCGGATGCATAGGGATGCCTTCCTCGTACGCTTCGTATGTATGCACGTTTAGTGTGCGTCTTTGTCTCGTCTTTCGTTCTTGCTTTGCTTTTGACTTGCTTTGTTCGCAATAACTTTTGCTCAAATGTGATAGTTTCCATTCGCTGGTGAAAATTCGCTCCGGCGTCGCAAGGCATCATTGCTGGCGTTTGCCTCGTGTTCGCGCTTCTGAGCCTTCACACGGCTGCTATTTAGCGCTCAGAAGAAACGGGGCGGATAGAAGCGACGCGTATGCACTGTTGGTGTTGTTGCTTTCCGCCGGGTCCTTTCTTGTGCGCTCTGAAAGTTTCTGTGGATTACCAACATGCCCATGCATATGCTGTTTAAAGCTTTGACAGACGCTCTCTCGCGAATCATTTTATACCGGCGGAGTAATATAGACCTACTACACTGTTCGCCATTTCTTCTGTGCTTCCTTCCGAGTACGTTGGGAAGGCACTGGGCTATATATATAATTAGAAATTCCGCTTTGCTTACGGCGACTCTGTGTCAGAGCAAATCTTGCGTCGCGGGAACGTTGTTGAGGCAGCCTGGAAAGTGACCGCATCACACGAGTAAATGTTACGCCGATCTGTGGTGATTCATCGTTAAAGAAAGGCAATTTACGCTAATCCGCTTCTGTATCTGAAACCGTCGCAAACACACATTGCTCACGACACTTCATTGGTGTACACCCATCAGACCTCGACGGTGAGTCTCGTTAATCAGGAGGAATCCACGCGCGTGTGTGTGCGAAGAAAGGTATGTGTAATCTTCCCTATGATACAAACAATGAAAAACGTGGAGTAAGCTTGAGCCTCGCTTTCAAGAGTAAAACGCGATAGCGTAATCGGACCGTGTTGGTATTGCCTTCCCAATCGGTAGCCTCGCTTCGCTTCTCGTCGGAGACCTAAACCATGCCTCAAGAAACCCAAGTGCGGACGCCCTCCGGCTCCAATATACATGCATGCGGCGCTACGACACACGGCCATACGGCGGAGCGACGCCGTTTTTTTAAAGCGCGCCCGTGGGCCCTTTGCGCCATCTCACGGGTGATAGTCAAGCCAGCACTGGTTTGAACAGTGGAACTTAAAACGAGGGACAAAAAAAAAGACAGACAAGTAACAGCGACGTCCCTTTCTGTCTTCTTTTTGTCCCTCGTTTTAAGTTCCGCTGCTCGAACCAGTGTTAGCCATATACCAACTAGCTGCGACGAGTTCCGTTTTGATGAATGGTCAAACCGCCGAAGAACCTTCGAGATGTGCGTTCCACTAACGCTAAATGGTGTATATAAATAGCTCGCCGTTAGTATGCTAGATGATGTATGCGGGGGGGCGAGTGGCTGAACGCATCGTGCCACGGAGCAAAGGGGTCGCAGGTTGGAATCCCCGGTCCCACTCGAACTGAATATTTTTTTATTATTTCTTTATTTGCATCTACTTCGAATTTTCGCTCTCAACCAAAGACGCCACCCCGGCACCAGAATTTCTGCGAAACGAGCTCTTTAACGCTGTCGCGTTAACAGAGAAATATGCATCCTCAGACGTGCACGCCATTCGGGGGCCGTAACTGCGGCGCTGTGAGAGACTCAGCCGTGGTACAAAAGAGCAAGGCGTATACAGCCCGACCGGTGTACACGAACGAGGACGACGGCCTAGAGTATAGTGGAGTGACAGCGGGCGAGACGTTTTCTCCCCCAGACTTCATCCCGGCGTCCCCTTCTTTGCGCTTCGCGAAGAAGCCGATATCGAGCGCGAAACCGATATCGGCATCTAATTTCGAGGTTCACTGCCACAGAATCTGCCAACTGCGTGCGCGCCTTCCCCGACGTCGCGCTCTTTCCCGTCCCGCTCTATTGTCCAACCTCATTCCTTTTGCTTCGCATTTTCATTGCGGGTTCTTCCTTCACGTCATGAGCTGTGCCGGATCGCCGTGCGTGCCTCGCACCGGCGCGCGGCGGTGAACAGTGAGCGACTCGCTGTGCCCTGTGAAGCGTGCAGCGTCGCGGTATCGACGCTTGGCCTCCGTATAATCAGCGGCCGCTCACTCGCGTTGGAGACAGACCCTGGCTCTGGCCCCTATAGTTTCGGACCGTTATTATTCTTCGCGCGGTTTAGAGGATGCGGAAGCTGGGCCCACTGATTCACAGTCGATTTTGTTACGGACTTAGTTGGAGAAACAGACACTGCGCTGCATGGATGTAAGGTCGCAAAACGTCTTCGTGTGCTTCGTGCTTGCGCTGCCCGACATCTCTGGTCTTTCATCTACAAAACACGCGAACATTCAATGTACTGCCTGATTAGCTAATACGTTGAGTTTAGCTGATGTCAGTCCGGATTGTCTGTGATAATTGCGCTGTAACATATCCGGGGCACGATTAACGTTAACGCACAACACAGAGCTCGTAGAGTAACAAATATTTATCGTACGGGTTTGGGGTATACGCGGGCAAAGCCATCGTTATGTGACGTAAAAGAGCGGTGAACCCACGATTGTGTTTACGTGAATCCGTCTCTATACTTACAGCGCGATTATCCAGCACAGTAACCATCTCTACTTAATTATCCATTCCGAGACTGACAGATTGCTTCATTATTAGCCTCGGCGGTGGTTGTAATAGTTTGGCAGTACGAACTTGCCGGTTTGCACTGAAATCCTGTTTCATTGTTTCTTAATTATGGGATATGATGCCCTACAATTCACAGCAGTTCAAAAGCGCAAATTGAAGGCGCTGTATCCACTGCTACATAGTTGGTGCACTTCCACTGCACGGTATTAGTGATACACTATCGTACAAGTAAGGCACCTAGACTCTGGGACGGGATGAGCGAGAGTGAGAAAAGCTTGCGCGCACGCATCCGCCGAGTTATATAAATAACGAAATCGCGAGCATCGATGCGTTTTGTCTGCCCGTTCGTATACGCACAGCGCCTGGCCCTCTTTCTGTCGTGCGTTCCAATGCATGTCTCTGCTGTGTTCGATGTGCTCGTTCCTGGCGTTTGCTTACCATTGTCGGAGTGCTTGCGTGACGCTCGCTCCTTCAGCTGCAGACACGCCTGTTGTGGATTCTGGGCGCGTTTCCTTTTCGCGTTCGATAGCGAACCTAGGAACACGGATGCCAGGGCGTCGTTATTGACCCTCGCTGGTTTCCGCAAGTTCTCTGCGCTTCATGCAAAAAAAAAAAAAATGCTATTTTCTTTCGTTTGTACTGGTGGCGTAGAACATCGCAATGTATTCCATCGTCGTCGCGTGCCTGTTAGCCTGCAGTCGTGAACCAAGCATGCAGGCGCGTGTTTGAAGCTGCTGCCTGTCGTTATTATCAATTTCAAGGTTCTCTTAGCTACGAGCCGTTTATTGTAGACGACCGCCTTCCATCATTTATTGTAAATTCCGCAACAGCTTTGCTCTTGACCTCAATCTCTCTCAATATGTCTTAAACCGTGCTGCCAACCTTGGGTCTTCTGGGGGTATAATGGCGCGCTTCAACGGACGCTGCTACGCTTTCGAAAGTTATTCTTCACACCGAATAATACGAGGTTATAAAGACTCAATATAGACATTCTGACAATGATAAGCGCTCAGCAGACGCGGACGCACAAACGGTATATACTATCAGCTGCTTGTTAACATGCAGCTCTGTGTAGTGTTTTTACCACGTATACCTTTATGAGCTCTCTTGTGTTCGTGTCTATTTCCATTACATTGTGCTAGGTAACCCCCACGTAGAATAAAAGACCGGCTAGCCCATTATTGCCAAATGTTCCACATCCAGTGGTGTCTACGGACACATTGTCGCTCTGTAACCCCGACTGAACCTTGACTCACTGAGCGCCAGCATATTTTACATCGACGTCATATAAGCACTCCTACGTACATGCGCTTCGCTTTGGGTAGTCGGCTTTATAACGTAGCTTATAGGTTCCCATATCTGCGCAACTGTTAAACAACCGCAACAAAAGGCTTTCTGCGAGAGTTGCAGGCGTTCGCATTTCATCTGTATCATGCATCCTTCTAACTTTGCGGGCTCAAGCCGAACTGCACTCCGAGCGAACGCGTATTGACTTTATAGAACTGCGTCCCGTCGCATATGTGCCATCCGCCATCGGAACTCGTCCTCAGAAAAAAATAAAAATATGTATTCGCCTTCTCTTTGTGCGACTCGGCTGTGTTTGCACACGGCGTGAGGAGATAGTGGGCTTACCGAAAAAACCCGGGGCAACTTCTACAACTCCGCCAGCAACGTTTGTCCTATAGCTTCTCTTTCGTTTCTTTGTTTACCTTCAACGAGGCGCAGGCGCGATTCCCGACAATCGAAGTTGGCCCGCTTTTTGTTCTGCCTGTTGCTCTTTGCGTGTTTAGATTTAGATCTTTTTTTCGTACCCCCATGAGGGAAGGAGAAGGCGCGCGTAGGCTTATGCACCTGGCAAACGTCGCTTGCGCCGCCGGCTATTGGAGCGTTATGAAATCCCTCTGTGTCAACATAGGGAGCTGCTTCCTGTGTGATACGCTGGTGGCAGCTGCCCGTGTATACTATAGGCCTGCGGCTTGGTCCAGATATTTTTCTTCGTGCCTCCTTACAGTACAAATAAGGCAACAATGCATTCCAGTCTCGGCTTTCAAATCGCGGAGGAGAACGCGGCTCTGTTTCAGTTTTCCAGCTTTCGGACGCGCGGCTCCAATCATCCTGGTTATGTGATGTAATCACGCGTTATCCATGTTGACAATCCAAGCACGCGAGCGATTGGATGCCCCTCTCTGTCCGAGGCTGATTTCACTGTGTGTACGTAACGAGGTAACGTAGATAACGTAACGTAGATACTAAACGAGGGGAAACAGTGCAAATATTAATAATAATAAAAGCCTGTGATTCCGGAATTTTTATGTTACACGTAAGAGGCAGCACTGGCGCACGCAAGGTTATTCCATAAAGGCCAAGTATTCTTTCGACTCTTATTTACACGGTACTGTCACCTTCTGCGGCCTTCGTAATAGAAAATCCAAATAGGATATCGTTTTTGCGTCCTGGTATGCGCTCGCAGTAAATTGGCTGTTACCCAACCACTTTAAATGCTGGTGTGCTTTCCATATCGCACGGCGACCGGTTACGCCAGCTCGTGTTCAAAACGAAAATAACAAAAATCAATGAACGGCTATCAAAAGCCATTCATGCGCGCAAGTAATTCGCTATCCTCTAAAAATTGCATAGAAACAGTGCTACTAGGAGTGGACAGTAGACTTGGCGACAAAGCACTTATATGTGTAGTGGTTTGGAAAAGATGGAAAAAGGCGCTATTTTCTGCCTCCCGTTATGGGGGCACGGCTCAGCGCCACCGCATTTGCTAACGCTTAATGTATGCCTTGTGTGCGCTGTGCACGAGGCTAGCATATTTCTCTCTTCTGTACCCCCCCCCCCCACACACACACATTTTTTTTGTCTGTTCAACATCATTAAAACGCCTCTTGTTAAAAGTGAAGGGACGTTGATTGAACGAAGCGTCTTCTTGAAGCAAGCAACAATATATTATTGCAAAGTTCGAGAAAACCTCTTGTGAGCTTATGGCCTCGTCTTAACGACCAAGTTTTCTTCCGCCATGCACAAGTAGCCTTGTGACAACAATATATAAGGCTTGGAGCACCACGACAATAAAAAAAAAAATATTTTCTCTGACGCCAGGACGACAGATTGTTCTCTGGAAGTTTAGACGACAGCTACACGTGCCAGACAAAGGCACAGCAGTGTAGCAGATACTATCGGGTTGTGTTGATGCTACCGCCTCAAAACACCGTCTACAGCGCGCGCGAATCACACGCACGCTCATACGCCGAGACAATCGTGCGTCGCATGCCTGGCCCGTCTTGTAGATAGTGCTGGCCACTGCTTCATACAAGCCAGTCGCTTATCACAATTTGAATGGAAGAAAAAAATAATACTCCGGAAATACAGCCCACATGAGATACAACCCACACGCGTCAGTGAATTCACTGCCTTTTTCCCCCTCTCCCCTCCCTGTTTAGCCTCCCCGCCTTCTTCTTTGCCTTCCTTCCTATACGTTTCACGACGTGTGGTCGAAATACCCGTGCCCTCTATTGCGTATTTCTATGGCCGATTACATTTTTTTTTTTCTCCGGTGCGCGAAAGCTGTTGTTCCTATGCACCACTTCATCATCGACCGTCTGCCATCGCGAATAATATGGCCGCTATCACGATTTACCGGTGCCTCTTACATACGGTTTAAGCGTAAGACCTGCAAGCTTTGCTAGTGCGGGGTTGTCTTTGTTCCGCAAAGCTTGAGTGCTTCGTCAGAACACACGCCACCCAATATCGACGACGAATGTAATAAAGGCGAGAGCAGCGGCCAATGACGCAACGTTTCTCGCGAACGAAGTGTTTGTGGTATCGATACCTGGAGTGCCGCGGTCCTCGCCCGCTTTTGGCCAAGACTGTCTTAATTGGGATTAACGTAAGTCCCGCGTTGCGAGAAAGAAAAACAAAAGAAGTAGCGCGTCCCGGAAAATAGCGTATTGAAATGCAGCACACTTCGCGTCCGCTGGGCGAGAGGTTCGTTTGCGCGATGGCGCTTCGAATACGAAAAGAACCGGCGTGGAACCGGTTCATTGTATAATTCGGATAGTGGACAGCGGGCGAGCGGACTTAGTGTGAGTAGACGTTATCCTGTGATGTACGGATGGTTGGCCGGCCCCTCGGGGTGTGACCTATCGTCTCCCGCGTGATCCCTTTTATTTAATTCTTTTTTTTTTTTCGCGGGGTGCTTTCTTCCGCGTCTTTTCCGGCAGGGTTCGCGCCTCGCCCTTGGAGGGATGAGCAGCTCGCATGGTTCAAGCGTTGCCTCGAAGCCCTCGAGGTGTCTTCTCTCGGCTGCTCACTTTTCTTCTTCAGTCGGACAAGAATGCGGAAGGGCGCTTTCACTTCCGTCTGACGCCTGTGTGCTGTTGGAACTTCGTATGGGTTGCTCTTTGAGTTGCTGCTGAACGGTTTAGCTTTGAAAGATAAATGTTTACCTCAAGTGCGCTGTAGTTCGTCTAGCTATCCTGAAGTTTATTGGCATCCCGGCAATCTCGATAAGAACATTTTGTTGTTCTTTTTCATTTCCTTACGGTTTAACGTAAACTAACCAGTGTTCGCTATTTCCTCTGTTTAGCAAGATGCGGGCGACAAATACACATCACTGAGTCACGTTCTGCATTCTCGTCTGTCACTGTGTTTTATTAGGTTTTGTTCCTGTTGCCAGGACGTCACATATGGGCTGTCGAGCCTGAAGTCGTGGGTTCGAAACCGGCCACGGCGGACGAATTTCTATAAAAATGAAACAGGAAAACACTTATTTTGTATTAGCTTCAGGGACCCGCCGCGGTGGTCTAGTGGTTATGGCACTCGACTGCCGACCCGAAGGTTGTGGGATCGAATCCCGGCCACGCCGGTGGCAGTTTCGACGAAGGCGAAAATGCTTGAGGCTCGTGTACTTACATTAGGTGCGCGTTAAAGAACCCCGGGTGGTTGAAATTTCCGGACCCATCCACTACGACGTCCGTAATCATGTCGTGGTTTTTAGACGCTAAACCCCCATAATTACATTATTATTATTATTAGCTTCAGGCGCATGCTAAGGAACCCCAGATGGTCAGTATTGATTCGGAATCTCCACTACTGCGTGCTTTTAATTATACCGAGACTTCCGGTGCGTAAGACAACTAAATTTATTTTATTTGTGTTGATTACTCAATCCTGCTAGCTTTATCTTACATTGCTCGCCCTCTTTTCTCTCAACCCTCTCTCGCCCCCCCCCCCCGAAATTTATCAGTTTCTCATGTATATATATACTATATACTATACGCACAGCGTAGAACATCGCGATGAGGGTGAAAATTTTCCCGATAGGCGCCCGTGTGCAGCAGCAGCAGGGTCACCTAGGGCGCGGCTCCTGTGGCGCAGCAGCCCAAGTATTCGAGAGCTCGCTCGCAGCAAGGCTCGGGCGCCCGCCGTTTCTGGTGGCGCTCGTATACGTGGTGGCTGTGCGCTGCTGCTGCTTTGGCACGGTGGGCGGGACTCGCTAATGGAGCCCTGCCGCGCGACCTCTGGAGTTGCGCCGACACTGCTGCTACTTGCCGCGGTATTATTCTTTTGCTCGTTTGACTGCCCGCAGCGCTTCTCGCGGTGTCGCCGATTGCGTCCTACCCTCACGGGCAGCAACGAAAAGTCAGGCAGGTTGAAGGGGCGATGACACGGTCATCCAGCAATGTGCGAGTTTCAGCGAAAAATGGCAGTAGAAGGATCTAATAATCCTATGTATTTATGAAAAATGGACTGGAAAAGATAAAAATTCGTAAACAGTGGGTGTGCTGGAGCTGACGTTTCGACAAGCGGACTTGTCTTCTTCAAGGCTGTACTGCAACTGAAGAAGACAAGTCCGCTTGTCGAAACGTCGGCTCCAGCACACCCTGTTTACGAATGTTTCATAGCAAGCTTCCGTCTTCCTTTGACTCCTGCCTTGTTTTGGACTGGAAATGAGTATTTCAGTCCAAAATAAGCCCTAAAGTTTGCCGGCTGTAAACCCCACCCACCGCCGACGACCTTCATTTAGTCATGGCGTGTGTGGCGCAATGTGCTGCATGCAGCGGAGCCGTCGTCCACTACCAAATCCGCTACCTTACAACAGCCGGTCAGTGTGTTGCTGCTGCGCCCGGGCAGTTTTTCAGGCGCCACAAATCGTTTAATTCCAATATGACAAGCTTCACAAAGCTGAAATGCCTCGACTACACGCGCAGCTGACCACGGAACAAAATCGTTCGCCGGTATTCAACACGCTCGCACAGCAAGCAGCTTATTGTTACGTCACGGCTCGCGAGCGCGCCGGTGTTGCCCGACTCTCAGGCCGCTCGCGTGCGTTTATAAAAAAATATTGAATTACAAAGTAAATGCACGACCAAATTCGCTAAAATTTCGCCAGCTGATTGGAGAACGCATAAGGATTAACCCACACATCACAGATGATGACCGAAAATTGGGTGAGGCCCGATTAACTTGACGTTCTCCAGTTTTCTACCCTGCACGTTGGAAGGGAAATGGGAATGGGAAACACCACCGCAATGTTCGGTCTGCTTCCTTTATGTTGCATTCGACAAAAGGCCTGAGCTATAGGCTAGTTGGTGGGGAGAGGAACGGCAGAGTTTTTATATAAGGGACCAAAGAAGCATTTATTGGTAAGCATAAAGCAGACTCGGGCTGTGTTGAAAAATAAAGAAACATAAACATCAGCATCATGATGAACATTGATATTGAAGTACCTAGAATGTGAATGTCCATTCCTCTGTTTATTTGTCTAGCTTTGTGATTATTGACTACTTTACGATGACAACTATCTAAGAGAAGTAGCCGGCATCACAGAGAGGCGCCAACCTTTATTTGTATAATGTATTAGAAAAACACAACTCTTACCTTTGGCCCCTGCATGATTAGGACACCACGCGTGTGATTATAGTGCCATATTTATTCATTATTGAAGCAGCGACACCTGTGGATGGGGCGAAAACATTGCGCGTGTCGACGTGGCAGCATCACGATACTCCGCTCGAGCAATTGGGCCTGTGTTCACAGAAATCATGCTGCTTAGCATGTGATTAGCGAAGCCAGATAGCCGATGCGAACGGGAACGAAAAGCTATGCGGATTCCTATAGCTCGCTTGTCGACACTGCTCCTCGAAATTAGATGTAAGGAAGTCTTCCAGGATTGCATCGCGCATAGAGCAAACATGACGCTGAGCGTCCATTCAGTGAACAAATCTGCAGCGTCATTACTTGTCGTTTCTAGGAAACCAACGCAATTGAGAGGCGCTTTGACAAGGTTTCGTACTCGTCGATTGCATCTCAAGTTGACATATGTTGACTCAAGTTGACTCGCTTGCCTGCGCCGTTCGCATTTTCTTTGTTTGTCGGGAAGCAGGCTGCGTGCGCGACTTCGTACTGTTTAATCAGGCGCTGACGGCCGCCCATAGGTCTCTGCTTACAGCCGCTTCGTCGACGGGCACTGTGTCGCAGCTCATATTGAGCGTGACTGCACAGGCCGATCGCTTGTTAACGAGAACGCGCAGTCTTGTTTCTGCCAAATGTTATGGCGGAGATAGGGTGTAAGGACACGAAGACAAATTGTTTTGTGTAAAGGTATGTTTAATTGGTTATATAGGGGACATTTCTACCGACATGAGTACAAACATTCTTAGTTAAGTTCCTTTGATTCATGGCGGACTGTTCCATTTAACAGTGGACTTGACTGTACATGCCTCTTCATTTGTGGCTTCCGCACATCTTAATCAATGCTGGGCAGGCCCGTAGCCAGGAATTTTTTTCGGGGGGGGGGGGCACTTGCGAAAACCTCGACTATTTGAGAAAAACACCTATTTTCATTATTTATTTTTGGTAAAAACACATACTTCACCAAAATTTTGGGGTGCCCTGGATCCTAGCCTCTCCCCCCCCCCCCCACGCGCCTATAGCTACGGGCCTGATGCTGGGTTTTTACGAGACATAACCACGATCCCAGTATGAGGCACGCCGTGGTGGTGGGCTCCAGAGTAAGTTAGACCTTGTTAAGTTCGACCACCTTGGGGTTATTTAATTAACGTGCATTCAGATATAAGCACACGGGTGTTTTCACATATCGACATATCGCCTACTTCAAAATGCGGCCGCCGTGGGCAGGAAATCGAACCCGCGTCCTTGAGCTACAGCAGTCCGACACCTTCCGCACATTTTGAGAATCTGGGCGGACCAAGTATATGAAAAATACGCGCCTATAGCGGAAGCACATGCCAGAATTCCGTTTGGGTCTCCGTGGAATCAGCGACCGTAACCTCTTTGTCTCTCTCCCTCCCTCTTCGAAGCCTGCGTGATGCGCTTCATGGCACATTGAGACCAGCAGTCAGTCCTCCTCATACGCGGCTGCGCCAGGTCGCTTCCGAGAAGCGTGAGCAACCCATTCCGGCCGTTGGTTTCACTCGCGCTGCAGCGCCTGGGCGCAGAATAGCGGCAACGGCAGCGGCGCGGTGTTTCTCACCGTTCCGGTGTCACGTCACGAAGCCAGCGTTGCGGCGCGCGTTCTTCTTCGCCGCCGTTTAAACTGCCACATGCTGTCGAGGATGACGCCTCGCGACTGCTCAGTGCGCCGCTGTCGTGACTCTTCGCGCGCCGTTGTACGGTTCCATTGAGCGAGCGCCCGCGCGAACGCGCGCTAGATACGTACAGCGTGGGGCAAGCTGCAACTGCTGTGTAATAATATCTGGAGTTTTAACGTGCCAAAACAAACATATTATTATGAGACACGCCGTAGCGGAGGGCTCCGGAAATTTCGATCATTTGGTGGTCTTTAACGTGCACTGACATCGCACAGTGCGCGGGCCTCTATGGCTTTTCGCCTCAATCGAAATGCGGCAGCCACGGCCGGGATCGAATCCGCGACCTTCGGGTCAGCAGCTTACCACCGCAACCACTGTATTTCCGAGGCGGACGAACTGCAGTGTCGACCAATCACCGTCAACCAATAGTTTTCTACTGTGGACTGTCGATACGTCAGAGCATTGGTTATGGTATTCAATTCTGTAAACGTTAGCTGGCCCAGAATTTGGCTGGCGGAATCGTCTAAATGCACGCTATAATAGACTTCAAGTTCTGCGCGTGTCAGTGACTCTGTTTGATCGCTATATATATATATATATATATACATACGCTATGCCACCCGCCTCATTTCTGAAAGCTTCATTGTAGTTATCAAGCAAGGGGAACTAATGTGAAGAAAAACACTTCGTTAACACCCTCATTTGTTCTCGTTTTTGTGCTTATGGTGGTGAAAGAACCGAACGAGTGCCAATGCGCAGCATATCAAATCATGCTTTGCGGTAATAGCCGTTTGAATACAAATTGTAGACTGTGCCATGACCGTGACTTTGCTATCTTTATTAAACGTCCCATTCTAATCTGGGCCAGTTCTAGGTTCGGCCAGCCGACGTCACCCCGACCTTCCGCACGCTGCACTGTTTTAGCGAGGCATGTTCTGCATATATATAGCACTTTCCTAGGCTGAGAATGAACGCGTTAAAACGCGCGTGAGAGCTCGTTGTGAGTTAGCGGTCGCGCGCCGTCTTTGTCCTGATGACGGCTGGTACGTGAGTTGGTGCGCGGCTGTCCGTTGACGCCGGCGGCGGCGTGAGTCACATTTTACTTAGCCGACGGACACGCTTGTGTGAACGCGCCGGCGCTGCTATTGCGCGCTGAACTGACGTCATCCACGTGTCGTGCCTGGCGCTGGAACTCGTTCCGCTTTCGTTCGCTTCACTATGTGTCCTCATGGCTCGGAGAGGAAAAAAATATAGGAGTTCCCCACTTTCCTGTGACTCGACATCGGCCGACGTTGGACTGCGGGCAAACTCATACTGCTGCCTTATTTGTGATGCGTATAAAGACACGTGTACACGCTTGGGAGCCGACCGGATGGTGGCCGAAAATACTTTCTCACGCACCGCTGCTCGTGGTTTTCGCACCTTCCCGCGCCCCCTCTCTGTGTTGCGAGTTGTGCAGGCACGATGTTGCGATGCTGTGGCAACACGCCTGTCGTGTTTTCGAGATGCACTGTCTAAAGACGTGCTCCTCAGATTCGGAACGTCAGTAACATTCGCTAATGTACACATCGCCGTAGTTGGTACCACCATGTTCCTTTAAGACAGAGAGGGAGGTTTTTTTTAGAGGACGTGCTCTGTTGGCTACCCTACAATTTGGAGGCAAAAGAGGGTATGATAGATAAGATGTAGAAGGGAGAAATAAGGGTAGGAAAAAAAAATTAGACAGATCCCACGCCTTGTAGGAATCGATTTCATGCGAAGCAGTCAGCGAGTAATTCTACGCTGCATGTTTCGGCTTTGAGCCGACCAATACGAGGTGGATCGACGTGCTTCTGCAAGTATAGTAGTTGTGTGCACATCGTGGGCTTACCAGGCACGTCGACTATACACTGGCGTTTAAAGGGTAACTTATGGTCTGACGTAACGTCAGCACTCACTTTAGAGCAAGTACGTCAGCATCATTGAAACGAAGTGCATTTTACTGCGCGATGACATGAATATCATACGTGTTCGTTAGCGCATTCCTTCGGGGTCGATCAACGCTTGAATATAGCTTGCTGAACCATAGGAATACAAATCTAATGTTTATTAAATTGCTATAAAAGCGGAACCAACACTGTAACCACAAACATTAACCTGACATGACGCCTGTGTCGTATAGGAGTACATGTGTAGTTTTTATTGCTTTGTTACAAAAATTAGATAGTCAGCACCGCAGCCACAATTGACGTTGCACCAACATTACGCCTGCATAGGACGTTTTTGCAAAGCAGTTTATAGACATGGCATGGTTCTCCTGGCCGCCCGTCGGAATTTGGCAGTGCTAGTACATGAAATGCTTGAAAAACACGCATATAGTGAAGCAATACGCGCGCTAGCAAGCATGCTGCCAAACGCTACTTTGTTAAACTCCACAATCGAAACAAACTACAAACTGCTCGCTCCAGCACAATCAGTCCGTTCGCTGGGAATCGATGACGCGCACGAGCAACCTGTCTAACATGTCATTGTTATCGCAATGTAATAAACAAAGTAAGGGTGTCAACAGCAACATGCGCGAGTAGCCGCGATGCAGCTTTGAAGCTCGTACACGAAGCCAGTTTCTCGGTGCCTGCAAGCACACGGCGCCAAAACTGTCTCGTTCGGGCATGACACAAAAGAGTGTTCTCCGAGTACCGATGCTGTCACATACCGCAAAGGGCGAACGCAAACACACCGTTAGTCGTAAGCAGTAGCCGGAGCAGCGGAACGATCTGTCGCTTCTCGTCGTCCGCGAGGAAATCTAATAACATGGAGGCTAGTTTCCTGCAAACCTTTTTTCAGCATTCCAATTTTCTCGATCTGAGCAACACGGCACACGAAAATATTTCGACATTGCCTTTCCTATCAGCCGCCACACGTCATTGAGTACGCTCCGTGTGTGTACATGCGGAGCGCGCTTAGCCTTCAATATGGCGGAAATGCGTACAGCGGCTGCTAGATGGCAGCAGATTTGGCATAGTCTATGGTAGGTAGCCCCGCTCCTCACTTTTCCTTTTTGTTGTTTTTTTGTTTTTGCGTGCCTGCTTTTTCTCTCCGCTCTTCTTTCCATCTTTTTTCCCCTTCCCCCTAGCGTAGGGTAGCAAACCAGACGTTTCAATTCTAGTTGACCTCCCTGCCTTTCCTTCTTTATATCTCCCTTTGTTCTGCTCCCCGCGTCCCTCTCGAAAACAGTGCGTTAGCTCACTGTGAGGCACTGTGGAAATCCTCTGCTAGTCTGCAGAGCGCCATAGTCACAACGAGTGTATCTGTATACGGATACATAACTCACGGTGCCCTGTCATGCGGCGCCTCGTCGTTTCGTCATCATCGGTGACAAGCCTGCCAGAAGAGATACCTGCGAGTCTCCAGCCTACACGCAGCTGTTGTGCTTGCGCGTGAAGTGTAGACGCCCTTGTTTGTACAGCGTGCCAGCAGCTTAAGAATCGAGCTGTCGCCTATCTCGTTGAGAAAAGGCCAAGACATTGCTCCCCTCGAGGAGCAGGTTGACGAACTTCGCGGAACGCGGCGGCAATGAATTCAGCCATATGCTTCCCTGCTCAGTGCACTTGTCGCTTGATGTGAAAGCCGCTTGATGCATGCGCGACTTGCGTGCGCTGCACAAACACTTGACAGCTCTGCAGGCCGTCAAGTTTTCGGCCGTCGCGAATAAAAATGCCGAGTTGCGCAGTGACGCGTTGAGCAAGTCTTGCTCTCTTTCTCGTCTCTCTGTCTTTCTCACTGCATTTAGATTGCTGTTCATAATTTTGCAGATGTTATACTCTACATTAATCATCACACTCTCCCCGCCCTGGTGGTCTTATGGTTACAGTGCTCGACTGCTGACCCGAAGGTCGTGGGTTCGAAACCCGGCCTTGGCGTCCGCATTTTCGATGGAGGCAAAATGCTAGAGGCCCGTGTGCTTAGATTTAGGTACACGTTGAAGGACCCCTGGCTGTCGAAATTTCCGGAGCCCTCCATATACAGCGTCCCTCATAATCATATCGGGATTTTCGGACGTAAAACCCCGACAATTATTTTACTTCAGATGTCGCACTAAACTTTAATCACCACATTTTGAAGGGCGCATTTGCGCAAGGTATCATTTCTTGTTTTCTCACAGTGAATTACTACTTGCGTAGTGTAGTTGGGTAACATTTCGTCATCTCGCGTGCTAATGTTGTGCTGCCTGCGAGAATGAGGGAATGTAGAGTAACCGGTGTTGCGATGTCCGTGCGGCCGCACTGAACTATATAATTTGTGCGGCGTGCGATATTACATATTGCGCACACGGGCTTGTCGCGTTCACCGTCACTGTTCGCAGGGTATGCGCACGTCTGCTACGCGGATGAGACGACGAGCGCTGCAACCACTCCCCATCGCGCCACCTCACGTCGGGGTCGGGTGTCGAAACAGTGTATCGCAGTGTTTCGAATACAGGTTCGCGGTGTCCTCGCGTCATAGTGTTGCCTCATGTATTGCCTCAGCATGTTTCTGTCCCTCTATGGAAGCCCGCGAAAACAAGAAGTGAGAAATGCAAAAAAAGAAAGAAAGGGGGTGGGTGGGGGTAGTGCAGGGCGGTCCTGCCCTCCATGCAGCACGACCATTACGAAGATGAATCCGTTTTGATGAACGTATAGGTACCGTAAGTTGCCTGTCTCTAGTCCGACGTTTCTAGCGCGTTTGGTTACTACGTTCAGCAAGGCCATTGTGCCTATAGTTTCTCTCTTTTTTTTTTTTTGGAAAACAAGGATGACACATTGTTGCAGTTATCTGTCTGAATAACATTCTCTGAATAATAATCTAAAAATGCGGCTGGCAGATAAGTGTTGTTTTCTTTCCTTTAGAGGAGCGAAGAGCTAGGAACAAGTGTTTTCATGTGTTAACTGTAGCATCAAACCGCCTGGTCACTTCTCTCTTGTATATTAATATCTAGTAATCTTCCCCTCACTTGTATTTCTCATTGCTGACTTGATATTTCGCTCTATATTTTGTTCCATTCCATGGCGTTTTATTTGTGCAACGTATAAAAATGTAATTCGGCGTGGTTATAGCCAACATCACTCAGTTATTGGGTTATCGGGTCAGATATCGTGTACTGTCGCCTGCGAGAGTGACATCGCACACGCAACACAGCATTTAAGTGTCCAGCTATATACAAACCGTGATGATTCAGTTCATTTCATTCCGACCGCTTGTCACCTTTGGCAGGCCGAAATGTCCGTATTGTGACGGTCTGATTTCCAAAATAGGCCGACGGCGTCACTCGGTCGCCTCCCGCGCTCTCCCAGCAATTCCACGCAGTCACACGCGCACGCGCCCTGTTTGTTCCATATTTACCAGCTCTCGGGTTCTCCCTCGCTTCCTGTCGGCGAACACGAAACAGCCCGCGGTTGTCATTATTGTGCCGATGATAAACGTACTCCACTGAGCGACCGCGTGCCTGCGAGGTGACGCGGGGCGAAGGCCGTTCGGTTCGTTACGTGATTGGCGCGTAAGTACACGCGCGCCGGCGCTGGGTTTTCGCGCACGCGAGAGTGGCAGGCAGCGAGAGTTGCCGTCCGTCGGCCACGCGACGGACGGGCGAGCGTAGTACGTACACGCTAGGCTACGAGTCGTTCACGGCGAGTTGAGGGGAGAATACGTGCGTGCCGACGTCTTTGCGACGAGGGTGTTGGTGCGCGGCGGCGTAGTGCGCTCTCCGTCGCGCGTTCTTCGGAGGAGAGAATCGGCAGCTGCCAGCCAGAAGAGCGGCAGCCGTGACTTGGAAAGGCGCGCTTGGCGAAGTAGTCTCGAGCGGCTCGCCGAGTCGGTGCGCGAAGCGGCATCGTGCGCGTGGCCTCATGTGCGTCGCGGCGTGCGCCTCGGCCCCAGCCGGCGGCACCGCGACGGCCGGCGAGCGGCAGCCCATGCCATCGCCGGAACACAACGACGGCGGTCAGCCTCGCCGTGCTGTCGTCGACGTCTCAGAGTCGTCCCCGTCGACTAAGAGCAGCGAAGCGGGCAAGATCGCCGCGTCGTCTCCTGTGCCGAACGGCGTATCGTGTGATGGTGACAAGTGTGTCGACGGCGCTGTCGGTGACGAGTGTGTGAAGTGCCGCGCGCAGTTGCACGACCGTCAGCTAGACTCTTGGCGCAGGAGTATGAGCCGCTTTGGCGTCGACCTGAGGAGGCTTCTCATCCACATCGAGAAGGTACGCGCCGATGTCAACGGAAATTAGCTTGCGTACTTATCTTGCATACGCAGTTACCTCGCATTCTCGCACGACTTAAGGTGTGACAGTAGCGTCGCCCTTACGTTGCCCCCGTGAAAGCTAAAGCGAAACATGCGATGCAACAAGACCTATATAATTAAAATTTGTTGCACATGCGATATCTTTATGCTTCTTTAAGGTTCGCGGATATTACTTCAAAAAAAAAAATCGGTACCGGCATCAAGCATTTAACAATTACGTCTGATTACGGTGCTTGACTGCTGACCCGAAGGTCGCGGGTTCGATCCCAGTCGCAGCGGTCGCATTTAGATGGAGACGAAATGCTAGAGGTCCTTGTACTGTGCAACTTTAGTGCACGTTAAAGAACCCCAGGTAGTCGAAAATTTCCGGAGTCTTCCACATACGGCGCCTCTATAGCTTGCGTCGTTCGGGACGTTAAACCCTATAAAGAAACCAACTTCCTGTTTATCGCTCTTTGAAACACTTGCGCTGCTGACATTATGTGCTGTGTTCGGCTTTGTTCGAAAACTGAAGTCATAGATTTACTTCTTGGAAGTATCATGGTATACTTTCCAGCGCAGTTAAAAGTACAACCAAATAGTCAGAAAACGGAGCGCTGCCTTTTGTATTGTGTTGTCCGGCTTTCCACAATAGATGATATCATTTTATGCCAAACCGACCATCTCAA
The DNA here is from genome assembly GCF_013339695.2 of Rhipicephalus sanguineus. NCBI lineage: Eukaryota > Metazoa > Arthropoda > Arachnida > Ixodida > Ixodidae > Rhipicephalus > Rhipicephalus sanguineus. Next base: position 157,248,644 of record NC_051181.1, on the reverse strand, counting down.
CAGCCCATTCTAGAGTAGGGATTATTTATCCTTGATTATTCAGTTACTTTCTTAGGTAAGCTCTTTTTTTTTTTGCAGTGGTTTTTTGTTTGTTTGTTTTCTTTTTTCGTTGCTCTCAGCGAGAGCATGACCGTGCCAATAGCTAGCGATTTCAATAATAAATTATTATTGTGTTTTACGTGCGCGCCAGAACCACGGTATGATTAGTAGGCACTTCGAAGTCAGGGACTCCAGATTAATTTTCATCACCTGGGGTTAATTCTTTAACGGGCACCTAAATCAGTGTACATGGGTGTTATTGCATATGATTCCGCTCTCATCGAAATGCGGTCGCCGTGACCTGGAATCGAACCCTCCTCGTCGAGCTTAGCAGTGCGAAGCCCGCCATTTCGTATAGACCAGTAGCACGTCCGCAAAAAAGAAAAGATATTCTGATAAATCCTGTGGTAGCATTCGCCGCTTCTTCACAAGAACTCCTATGAACGTCACGAAGTTGTTGACTTCCCTTACTGAGCGGCGAACATCAAAAGCTTTTTAGAATGAGTTCGTAAACAAGTGTACGGTCATGGCGTCAGAAAAAACAGTCATAAATTCCGTGAGCAAAAAACCGAGAGAGGAGGGAGATGATATGTGCGTAGAAGTTCACGATTACGAAGCCGTCGCATCTCATGCATGCTTGCTCGTAAACATTGCCTCCGTGCACCAGTGGCTCGAGTTTCCTCTTTGTGATGGGGTTCGCTTTAGCGAGCCTTTGCATGCATTTTTCCTTTCTTTCTTTGTTTATTATTTCTTTCAACTTATGACTACTGGCGACCGCGTTCTTGGCAAGGCCAAAGCGCAGAGACAGAACGTAACTGACGGCCGTCCTTGAGCATTTCTGCGAGAAGGAAGGTTGCCGGCGGCCGCCTTTGGACTCGTTTTTTTGCCAAGGTTGTCCATATTCTCGAGCTGCCCCTCAGACGTGCGTAGAAACCGTACATCGTCTTGGTCATTATCTCGCCGTCTCTGCTGGCGCGCAATGTGGATTTCGATCGACGGCGGAATGCCTCGATACTGGCAACTTTCTTTCTGCTGTTGTGGCGTTGTGTTCTGCAGATGTTGAGTCAGGAGCGGTGACATTGTCGTTAGGGGCATTTTTTCTTCCGGGGAGGGGGTGTTTAATCAACCTTCACGTCCGTGTGTGTGTTTGTATGCGTGCGTATATATATATATATATATATATATATATATATATATATATATATATATATATATATATATATATATATATATATGCAAATATAGAAAACTTCGGGGGCATGCAGTCGAACCCCCCCCTCCCCCCCTGACTACGCCAGTGATTCTCTTAGGTTGATATTTCAGCAGAAAAAAACAAGAAGGTATATTCGCAGTACTTCCATACGCCCTTTCGCTGACTTTTTTTTGCGAAACCCGAACTACATATTACTTAAAATTAAATTCTTGCGCTTATCTTGCAAAATGACACGCCGTAAGGGGGAGAGACTCCGGAAATTTACACCGCCGACACTCTTTCGACTACGAGCGCTGCGATAATACGATGTAAGTACTCGAGCGTTCTTCCGTTTCCCGCTCAATGAAATGTAGTCGCCGCTGCTAGTATGGAACCCGCGACAGAGCTTATCAGCGCAGCGCTGCCGAGCTATCGCAGCCAGGCCGTACAGTGTTACGCTTCCCTCGCTCTTGTAATGTATATTATTTACCTTGTAAATGCGTAAGCAATATTTTACGGGGTGCGCGTCAAATTTGTATGCCAGATTGTCCCAAGTGGTGGAATACTGAACAGATATGACACCGACGCTTCTAGGGATTCAGACGGGGAACTGGTGTGGTTTATACGTCAAGCGCTGGGCTATTCCCTCGTCGTGTGTGTGCGTATAGCCAGAGTTCCGCGAAAACAGGTACCGACAACGACATAGGACGCCGATCGGCGATCATATGACGCTCTCTATGTTGTCATCTGTCAGACGGCATGAACTTGCGATCATTTTGTTTGTGGCACTCAGTAATTACTACGGTACGTTGGCCACACTCTCCAGCCAGAGCAGAACAGATTGGCATAATGCTGTTGTACAGAATTTTTAGGAGTCGTTGCGGCCTCAAGGGAGAGCAAATAGAAAGATATAAAGAAAGAGGGGAGCGGGGAAATGCAGGATGGTTAAGCAAAAAATCCGGCGTGCGACCCAACACTTGGATATAGTACAGGGGAAGCACGGTTCGAGTCGGTGAATACTTGCTGTGTACAGTATCTTTCTTGTTTGTTTGTTTGTTTGAAACCTGACTACATTTGCTATGCTCTATTAGCTTGAGGGAGAAGGAGTAGATGACCTCACACATGATGCAGCACTGCGTTCGATCGACCTCATCTGGGATCATCTAGGTGGCCGAGATTCCTAGTTGTTATCAACTGATATTGTCTTTTGGTCAACGCGAGCTAGTGCAATTGCGAACGATCGTATCTGCGCACTGTAGCGAGGACAGTTGCCCGGGCGTATTTAATAACGTTACGTGGGGTCCTATTTTGTAATTGTTCTTTTCCTTTGATACTGTTATTTGCATTTCTTATCACCCGTCGCACAAGTCGCCAATATTTGCGATAACGAAGGCGTGGCTTTGTAATAAATGATAATATGGGAAAAGAAAAACTAAAATGAAAACAACCTTCACATAATGACCTCTGAACAACTTTTTAACACAGTGGAGTTCCAGCCTAATATGACGTCGTGATAGCAGGATGGCAACACGATAAATTATATGTCGTAAATGGCATTCTGTATGGCTGCATGGGCTATGCATTCGCCTGAAGGCTCGATGTGCTTCACGTTTGCGGTACGGAGGGATAGTCCAGAAAGTGGCGTCGACACTTTGCCAGTCTTGCAGCAAATGCATCCACCCCTCACCGGAAGCGTTTCATTTGCGCCTTCTATCACGTATTTAGAGCAAGTTTGATGCCTCATACATTTCGCTGCCACCGCCAATTCTTGCCCTCTGAACTGCAATGTCTTGTTTCCCCGATGCACAGGGCTCTGCCGACGCTGCATTTCGAATTCTCGGCTTTTGCGTGAGTAAATTTCGTGTGAAATTGGGAGGTCCCTTGTGGTGAAGCAAGACCGGATTCGTTGCTTCCGAATGGTAATCGCTGCTGTCCTATCAAGGAGGTTTATTTCAACCTCCTTGAAAACGACGCTGTCGACCGTTTAAAAACACAAACTTTATGTACAGGATTACTTACAGTCAAAATAGAAGCCCGCAGCGGGGCCGGTGCCTATCTGGCAAGATCTGGTAGCAAGCAAAAGAGGGGCTCTGCACGGCAGTCTTTTTGACCCCTTGCGCACCCCGTTCTCTCCATCCGGTTCGTCGGGCCTGGCGTCACCAGCCGGCCGTTTCATTGGTGGGTGGTGACGCCAGGGGGCACCGAATGTCCTCCGGTTGCCTGCTGTCAACGACGCCGCCCGAAACCGGGCAGGTAGTTCCACGGAAGAAGCCGGGGACCAGGCACACAATGACCCGAAGCACCTGCACAGCTCGGGAACATTCTAGAACACTTTAACTCGGGGGATCACGCTGGGTACGACCTTGCATTGTGCCAAACAACCACATGGTTGCAAGAAACGACGTACTGTACATAGTGAGGGGCTCTGGATTATTGTTGACCACCTGCGGTTAAAGCTAAGCATTCGGTTGTTTTTTCATTCCGTCCCACTCAGAATCGAACCGTCGCCGTCCTGCCTGGCATACACCTTAATAATAATATCTGGGGCTTTACGTGCCAAAGCCACGATATGATTATGAGGCACGCCGTAGGGGAGGGCTCCGGAAATTTTGACCATCTGGTGTTCTTTAACGTGCACTGGCATACACCTTAGCCGGTAGGCTGCCACGCCGGATAAAGTTCAGAAGAACCTTCGCATAATCTGTCATCTGAACGCATTTTTTACCCAACGCGCTGATATCGTGGTTTTTGGGACGTAAAACCCCGGCAATTATTATCATCGGACGTTTTTCTTACACAGCGCACTCTGAATACACTGTTGATTCCTTGCACCCTGTTTCATGGGCACGTTGGTCATGCATTAGTATACCATTCTATCGTCACATGTGCAGCGGTGTAGCTCACACCGCCACGACCGCGCTTAAACGCTGAGCTTACAGCGCAGCCGTGCTCGCACGTGGAGCGGCGCCGAGCTCCCGCGTATCTCCTTGCTATCCCCTCCTCCGTCCGATGTCTTGGCGTCGCGTCGAATGCGTCATCGCGTTCCGCGCAGTTAAGCCCGCCGCCTGGTCCGAATCGGCCAGCCCGGAGGGAGTGCCAGAAGCAACATACATCGTCGCCGGGTAAACAGTGTCCGCCGGGGTGGTTCTCCCCGACGTCGTCGTAACGGCTCGGCGCGCGAACGCACGAAATAGGGGCAGCACCGAGGAGAAGCCGAACACAGCGGTCGCGCCGGAGAACGTGGAGGGTTAGAGATAAAACGGAGTGCAGCCGGCGAAGCTCATCTTTTCGCGCCGTCTGGGCTCTGCTAGGGGAAATGGCCTTATCTCCGCGGCTAACGAAAGCCGCTGGATGTTGTGCTGCATCAGCTGTTTGGTTTCTTGTTTCTCTTACTTATTCAGCGTCATTTTTCATGTTTCCGTTGGCCTCCGCTAGACGCCAGTCTTGTGTCTTTTTCTTTTTGTCCCACCTCCGCTCTCTGAGACCGTCGTCGGTCGCGTTTTGGCTCATTGCGTCCCAGCGCGTGTGGCCGTGGACTTGGTTTATTTCACTGATTCCTTTTTCTTTCTTTTTTTTTTCTACCGCGCTGGCGGTTTGATGGCTGTGTTTCTGACATTGTGAAAGCTGTAGCAGCAGCCTATATCGTCCCCTGAAGTGCTGCGTGCAGCAGCGTCGCAGGAAATGCGCTGAGCGGACGTTTTTTGTTGACGCATCTTGATTACGCAAGCAGGTAATATTCGCTTATCGCGTGCCCAGTGCACGCCCCGGATATTGCTGATATGATTGTATTTGATCAATGATTAGGTCGGTCCTATCGGTAAGTGAAATTAGCTTCTGTCCTGTTTTGTGTGAGGGAGACGTCGTGTATTACGTGAATAACTTATGGGTTGCTGCGAATCAAGTTATTTTTTGCTGTTTGTGTCCTGCTTACTGTGCCGCTTCCTGGGAAATTTCGTAATACTTTCCCGAATAAAAAAATGAACAATAATAATATACGAACAGGGGAAAAATGTTACGCACAAATTCACTCTTTAATAGCAGCGATTTCGAGCCTTTCTAGACGCTCGTGAATATAGCCTTGGTTTCAAGGTAGGTGATACGGTTGGCTAGCGGCGCTTCTGTTCTGTTGCTGCGGATTGTCAGTGCGCTCTTTAGGCAGCTATAATATTGTATCCTTGCTGTAGTGTGATAACCAGTTACTTATGAGGCCCCGAATTAATCTTCACGACCTGTAGCTTTTTAATGTGCCCCTAAATATAAATACACGAGCCTTTAGTTTTTCCTACCCACTCCTATCGTAATGAAGCCGAAGTGGCCGGAAATCGAAGTCGCGATTTCACACTCAGCCTTCGCTGCTGTTGGATAGTGCATGTACAGAGTAATATACCGTGCTCAGCACATCTATGATTTGCAACTAATCAAGGTGGACGATTGGGCGAGTTGGTGATTCATGATCGACATAAGTATACTGCGCGGTAGTAAACACGGAAGTGTCCTTGTGTCTTCTTGTCGTCCGTGTTTACTACCGCGCAGTATACTTACGTCGACTATGATTTGCACGCAGATAAAAACGTTTCGCACTTCAGCGACGATGCACGCGCTCTGTCTGCACACTCGCGTATAATTCGGTGTAACATTGCATGTTTGACTCGTCATTTCAATGCTTCCTACCGGAAACTCATCAGCGATGTACGCGGCCTTGCTCGTTGTGAACCAGACTAGCACCCGCCCATATCGCAAAGTCAAAACAGCGACTAGCATTCTTGTTATTCACGCTGACGCAAGACAAAAAACAGAGCCAAACAATAAAATTCGCTACCAAATGACATGCGTCCACCAGTTATATTTTTCTCGTCGTCAAACAGCTGTCTTTCGGTTGTTTCAAGCCGGCGCTTTTCCTGCTCCTCTGTTTTAGACGTACCACCACCAGTTCATCCGTTCTCCTAAGTGTCCGGACTGCGGAGACCGCCCTTGTCTCCTCCGCATTGTCGTGGAATGTCAAGCAATTCCATCTGTTTTTTTTTTTCCTTCTTAATTTTCTAACTTCCCCAAACCCCTTGGCTAGAGCAACTGACTGACTCCACCACTGCTATTCAGAAATGGCTGGTGGCGCTGACGGAGGTGATAGGCCTCATGTGGGTCCCTAGACTATGTGGTCCGCCCTGAAGACACGTTTAAAACACCCCGTGAAACCGTTTATTCCCTCTCGCCCCACCAAGATGCAGATTTTACAGCTATTTGTAACCGAGTCGCTTCTATTTCACCGATACTGGCACTCAAAAAGTGTTTAATCCAGAAAGAACGCGAATTTCGCTTACTCTTTATTCTAGAACGTTCTTCCGCTCAACACTTCGCCTGTGCTCAATAAAGTAGCTCTTCACGGGGTTTCTTATTAAGCACCCCGGTGAGTAGCAGCTGGTTAGGCTGGTTAGAGAAACGTTATTTAGGGCCACCACTCATCATTAAAAATTTTCTTCTCGTTGGGAAGCGTAGCATCCTCTGTCGAAGGATGACACAGAGTTATACTTGATGGAGCTTTCAGTGGAGGATCCTGTGATAACGCGGCGGACCTTGATTACGTCTCTATGTTCTTCTGTTGTCCGCCGCGGCGGTACAGCGGTTACCATGTTCGGCTGCTGACCTGAAGGTCGCTGGTTCGATCACGGCCGCGGCGGTCGCATTTCGATAGAGGCGAAACGCTAGAGGCACGTGCACTGTGCGATGTCAGTGCACGCACCAGATTGTCGAAATTACAGGAGCCTTCCACTATACGGCGCGCCTCTTAATCATATCGTGGTTTGGGCGCGTAAAACCCCGTATAATATTATATTATTATTGCGTTTTGTTGTTTGTGTACAGTTCGAAGTCGTTGGCTTTGGAAGCGTTGCGATCCGTTGCTATCGCAACTGGAAGTTGTTTGCTGCGAAGCTATTGCTCATGTTCCTTCCCCGCCTCCTCTTTTCTCTGTCGTTGCTGTTTTTTGTTTGTTTGTTTGTTTGTTTGTTTCGCGCCGGTATAGTGGAGTTCTTCTCGCCGATATAGCAATAATTCCCAAAGTCATGTCCCTGGTCGATCCGCTGATCCGTGGCAAAAGACGAAGTTCTCGGGGAGGAGAGGGATAGCCTGCGCTTCTTCCAAAACCCTCGCATGGCGAGCTCTCACATAACGGAAGACGAAGAACAAGAGAAGCCAAGTCACGGCCGGTTTGCGGAGGACAGCGGCCTGCTTTATGCACGCCCTGGCCTGGAGTGTGGCGCCGGCGCGGCACGCCGCAACCTTACGCGCCCATTGCGCGACGCCGGAGGCCCCCGTGTTCTTGCGTGGCGTCCTCGCAGACCACCACTGCCGCCGCCGCCGCCAAAGGCACTTGCAAACCAGACCACCCCGAGCTGCGTCCCCCCACTCTCTCCATCTCAGGGGCTCGGTGCTTGCCGAGCGAAATGCTCGCTCTATCGCTTTTTCACAGGGCACTAAGCTGCAGCACCCTGGGCGCCTGTCTGTCTGTCTGCTGCCTCTGCGTCTTTCTCACGAACTGAAAACCCAAAGCGGTCCTTGTGCCTTAGTCCTTATGCAAGAGTCTTGGTGCTGTATGCAGGGTCGACCACGTCTAAGTTGGACACATCGCTATTATTCAAGCCGTTAAAACTAGAACATTGATTCTACTTCACGTGCAAAAGACCCGTTACATGACGTCTAATCATGGTTTCGATAAACACAACAATAATTTTCCTAATTATGTATTAGGCCTAAGCTACTATGAGGTCTTAAATACTAATGAGCTGTTCACCTTAATTGTGGTCGACCCTTTACGTTGCGACTAATGAAAGGGCATGCGCGAACTTGAATGCCGCCCAGTTCTTTCCAAGTGTGAGAACATTGTTTGGAGCTCGAAGGAAAAAAAAATCAAAAGCGAAAGTTTCTTATTACGTGCGAAACCCGCCAGGTAGTCTGGATATCGGGTCGACCAGGTTGGATTTCGGGGCGGGAACTGTTTCATCCTATTCAAGGTGTGCTTTCTTTTTTCCCCTGTGTAGTTTGAAGCACCTTTTGACTCTGCGAATATTTCCACCCTTTCATCGAACGTTGTTGAACTTTCACATGTGCCAGCTTTTTTTCGTTAGCTCATTAGTCGTCACCTCCAGGGAACGGTTTCTAACATACAGCAACTCCCTGACCCGTTCACACCCGCCGATTTGATTTAGCGCTTGGACGCCTCCATTCACTGGGAGACTGTGTCATTTACCATAACGCTTTTCTCTCTCTCTCTCTCCGCTTCTCCGTCTTTCATATCTTTCCTTAATTGCTTCCAAAGTACTCCACATTTTCCGCATGCAGCAGGGCGGAGACGACGAAACAGATACGAGAAAACGACCGTCGCCACAATAGCGGCCACGTACTGTCCGTCGTAATGTGTCTTCTAGCTCCGCGCTCGCCATGCGCCTTTCGCGCGAATCACGAAGAACGCGTTAACTCAAAGGGCGTGTCCAGTTCCATTCGGAATTGATGAGTGCACCCTGGTTCTTTCGTTGCTTTCCTTATTTTCCTTTTCTCTCTCGCTTTCTCCTGGCTCTCCTTCGACGGTGTCTCGTGAGACCGACGCAAAAAAGGAGAGCTCAGTGTGCGCTACACTGGCTTCTGTGGAAGGCCTGCATTCTTCGTGGCGTGACCTATTTCCCGCACATTTTTCTTCTTCTATTCCTGCACCCATTCCCCTTCTCTCACATCGACTGCGAAGCTATGCAGCCTTGCCCCAGGAATTCCAAACACCACGCAGCTAACAGTGCTGCTTGAGAGACTTCATTATAGCCTGACCTCCATATGCGACACCTTATGCTTGTATCTGTGCTGAAAATTGCCTAACCTTTCCGTTTTTGGCGATGCGGTATACCTCCCAAATGAGCTGTTTCACAGCAAATCCCTGGTTACATACCGCTCGTGGTGTTGGAGGTGTAACTTTCAAGGATGAACGGCATAGACCTTGGCTTGATAATGCAGAACGAGAAAGCGCTCGTATATATGCTTATGTGTACTATCGGCGCATATGAAACAAAGCAAGAGGTCAGAGTTAATCCAAATCCCCGACCGCCCACCCTACTTGTGTCGCTTACAGTACAGTACTCACGGATTCAAATGAGTCATCGAATTTTTTAGTATACTGACTTGTACGCGCAATTGCTCGAGGTAACCACGTCATGTCGCGACGAATCTGGCCTCTAAGGATAATGTTAGCTCTGACCTTCGTAACATCTTGATTTTTGCGCTAAGAAAGACGAACACATGAGAGAAGACAGGACAGGCGCTACCAACAACTGGTTTATTGCAAAGGTTGCAATGAAATATGTAGCACAGTGATGCGCAGACGTAGCGAGCGCATATCAAGGCAGCACCACTTATCAGGCTAAGGACATGTGACATCAAAAAAATAAAAAAACTAATCTCGCTTTTATACAGACAGATGGACGTGTCGCTAATACAATCAGTTCCTTTTTTTTTCTTTATGTGGTACGCCTCCCAGAGTTGACGGGCTGATTTGTTCCGGCTTCTACCTAGAATCTTGGCCCCACGAAATATCGGCTCACACGTGCATTATCGGCAGTGGGACGAAAGATAGGCACCGTCTACCTTTTTTTAATTTTGCGCATGCTCCCTTAACAGGCCAGCGCCTGTCCTTTCTTCTCTTCTTTCTTAGCGCAAAAATCAAGATATTATGTTCTCACCAACTCACCCAACAACAGGTTCTGACCTACGCGTTCGAGTCGAAATTACGCTGGTATGACCCGAACAGGAGACGGTGGAGACGAATGTATGTGCGTTACTTAGCCCTGAATTGTTCTCTTTCAATCCGTGAGTACTGTACATATCGCGTTTTGCTTTGGTATCTAAACCGATCTATATATATATATATATATATGTGTGTGTATCTTTCTCTATCTCATTCCTTTGTGGGCGTCGGAATAATCGGGTGAACTCGTAAATAATCTTCGACTGCCAGCAGGCTTGTCCGCCAACACAAAACCGCAGCCGGGCACACGAGATAGCAGGGCTGCGCTCAGCAGGGCTCGCAAGCTGCCTTAGAAGCTTCTCTTCCATCGAGAGGCCGAATCCACGTCTCCGAACGGTTTGCGCGCACCCGAGAAAGTCATGGACGCCTTGTCTTTCCAATATGCAAGCGCGTGACCGGCCTGCGCAACGCGCGTGCCACAGCCATTTATTTATCTCCGTGGGAATACGCTCAAGAATGCGCTCCCGCGCCTACGTTAGAGACCCCCATCGCTTGGCAGCAAAGGAGTGGAGATGAGCGCATGCATTGAGTGCACCGCGCTCAGCGTTGCCTACGGAGACGCCGGCTTCCTGCATTGAACACGCTCTGCCCGATAACACGCGCCGTGGAAATTCGTGGGCGAACTCGTCGTCAGTGCCGTCGAACTTAATTCCTTGCCGGCGAGCTCGCCCACACAGCGTCCCTTTGTGAGAAGACCGCGCGTGCGCGAGCATACTTTACGAAGTTCTTGGAGTTCGGTGCACTCCTTCCGGCCGACGGCTGATTAGAGTGCGCGCGAGGATTTTCATAATAGGCAGGCGGACCGGCGGTCTGAGACCGGCGCTGCTGTGGCCTCTTGTTAGGCGTGTTTCCGCCAGTTTGCTCGTGCTTTTCGCGAGGCGAGGCGATGCAAGAGACCGTATTTATCGCCACGTGTGTTCGGTTGCTCCACCTTACCATGATAAGCTCGTGTCCGCTATGGGAAAATAAATAATTTCACTTTGTGTGTACGGGGTATCTGTGCGAAGTCGGCGCGCGAGAAATGTTTCCCTGGAGTGTAGGTTTCTACAAATCTGCGCGGTAAGGCCATGTAGCTTTTCTGACGCAGTGGTTTCTCGCATTGGCGTAGCCAAGGGGGAGAGTAGGTACCCCCCCCCCCCCCCCGTGATTATTGCATTTTGTCCTCGTGGCGCTGCAGGTACTTCTATTAATTTATTAATTTGAATGTATATATACACGCATGAGCATACATAAAGGTGGGTGAGATATATGAATTGGGAGAGGTACGGTGTGTGGCCGGTGTCAGTGAACCACGAGTGCAATGAACTGTTCACCATTTGCGAAAAGACTGAACATTGGCACTGTGAGGGTGCACATCTGGCAGGAATAGCGTCTCCGTTGCATGAAGACTTGAAACGAAAGCACAGTGACTGTCTACGATGCCAGCGTTAAAGATTAGCTGCAATTGCTCATTAACTTATACAGTGCATGAATATGAAGGACTAAGCTCGCGATGTGGCTATTGTTTTTCTCTTGTATTTCTTTTCACTGGTTGTCTAGTACGTATGCGCTTATTTTGAACACCCATTACTAAGCTGAATGCTGAGTTCGCGCATCCTGCCGTTACTTTCTTTGTCGTGCGTTTACTTGCGCGCTGTGCTTCAGTAAGAGATAATATAATAATAACTGTTGTGGTTTTACGTCTCACAACTACGATATGATAATGAGGGACGCCGCAGTGGAGGGCTCCAGAAATTTCGGCAACCTGCTAGCACTTCGCCTCCATCGAAATGTGGCCGCCGCGGCACAGATTCGATCCCGCGACCTTCGTGTTTGCAGTAAAGCACCATAACCACTGGAACACGGCGGCGGGCTTCAGTAAGAGACACTTAAAACATGACGTGTGCATACATATAGACTACCATCTTTTGTTACCCTCCGACGAGGGAACATATGACTCGAGTCTCTCATCGAGTCTATCGACGCATAATTAATCGATTTGCTTTCTCCCTAATCGAGTGATGCATTAGAAGGCGATTAGCCTTACCGGCGATTAATCATTATTTCGACCGCGCTCCGTCAGCGGGGCGTTGAACGAGAGGCGCGCTCCTTCCACGTTCATTTAGAGTCGGCTCAAGTGCTGTAGGTGTCGAAATCTGAGCTTCGAGAAGATGTAATTCAATCGACACGTAATTAGCGAAGATTCATTAACTGCCGAATCGTTAGTCTTGCTTTGTTGCTATGCCTTGCCTGCGCTGCCTCCCTGAACCCTCCCTCCCTCCCTCCCTCCAGCGTACCTGAAAGTTGCCAGGTACGCTGACCTTCGAAGGAAAGTTTCCCTTGTGTACAGACTGCGGAACATGCGCGTTGCATATACATGTGCACGTGCTTGTTACTCGATGCTTTGCTCCTAATGAGATAAAACGATGAAAATGTTTGCATGCGGGCGTGCAAGACAGTCGAGCACAGTTGGCTATAGCGTGAAGGGCCATCACATATGATAATGGATGAAGCGATAACGAGCCGATATCGAAGTATACAGTGGTGAATCACGAGCTGCGGTTACGCAAGAGCCGAATATCGCCGTTCATCCTTTTGGAAGCGGTGGGTCCGTGGTGACGGCGTACGTTTATAATGAGCGGTTCGGGCGTGGATGAAATATGGCCCCGTACACGAAGAGACGCCGTGTAATTGCGATCACATGCAAGCGGCCTTATAGTACGGAAGGAGGGGCGGGTCCGGTTTTGTGAGCGAGGCGAATGCCGAGCGGCGTTGCGGTGTTTGAAGCGGGGAGATCGCTGTATCATGTTGGCTGTATACGCAAGAGCGTTTAAGCCGCACCTTGCGTGTATCGTATGCAGACTTCCGAACGAGAAGTTATCGTTGCATCGACCGCGCTAAGTAGCGAGACTCTCCACTTATCTTTCGGCGGCCGCTCAGAGCATGGCTCTATAGTGTGCCGCCGATGAGCAAGAGGTCATGGGTTCGATGACGGCAGGATGGCAAAACTGTGCCGCATCTTCCGCCGTTGAGACAGTTTCCCGTTATGGATTTAGTGCGGTATGGCGTCAGCGTTTCTTCTATATACTACAGGGGCGTAGCCAGAAATTTTTTTCGGGGGGCGGGGGTTCAACCATACTTCATATATGTTCGTGCGTGCGTTTGTATGTGTGCGCGTATATGCACGCAAGCAAAATTCAAAAATTTCGGGGGGAGTTTGAACCCCCCCAACCCCCCCCCCCCTTGGCTACGCCCCTGATATACTAAATAAACTGGCCGCGATGTGACTTGTTAGGTATGCAGCGGTGATCCACGGGAAGCTATTCATTCCAAGTTTACGCTGCTGTGAGCGCTTGAATGGTTATATTTTTCTGAATCATGGATGACCATGTCATTATAATTAGGCTACATTAAAAACTCACTACATGGTCACTGTGGAATATCGTGTATATTAAAGTGCATGATGGACGGCCTACGTTCCAAAGCTCGTGATTCATTGCCATAATTTGTTGCGTGATTTGTTGTTTTGATTGCTCGTCTCCTTAATGTCTGCAATGCTTCAAGTTGAAGATTTCTGTTCTTTAGCACACTGACCGGCCATGTGGTATGACCATGTTCTATTACAGCCTTAACCTATACGTTTTTACTGCGCAGTAGTAGTTGTAGGAGTAGTAGCAGGTCATCACGCAGGTCACGTGACCAGAGGATGTTCGAAATCATTACGATTATGATGATGCACGTGATTTCGCTAGCCAATCACATATACTCGCGCACTTACAGCTTTCCTGTCCGATGGCTATCACGGCGTGAAACTGGCTGAATGGTTTTCTTTCCTCGTTTTCTTTTTTCTTTTTTTTCGTTGTTTCTGCGATAAATGATCATGCAATCGGCCGATTAACGACTTTACATACAAGCGTGATTGATTCTACATGCCTAATTATAGCAACGCGATATGGTACACTGCAATCCGAGAATGCTGACTCTTCGGGTGAATGCTGAATGTAGCCATATTTGGCCTCTGTATACCGAAGTCAAACACACTTCTCGCTTCGAAAGTTTCTCCAAACGCGTTTACTAAAAGCGCACTCGATATGCCACGTGCGTCATGATTTCTTCCAGCGCAAAGGCGAGAGCGCTTTCGCAGCGCTTTTCGGAAGCAAATAAAAATTTCGAAACGCGAGGGGGCTCGCTGACACTGCTGAGCTCCCCAACGGGCTGTGGCAATTGCCATTTCGCAACTCTTATATAGCGCGCCATTTCGAATATAAAGGATTACGACATTCTGCTACCGGTTGGGTGTGGTGCAATACAGGGCGCGTTTTGTTACAACACATCGAGGGGGTATTCTGTCCTTCGTTTTTTTCCCGCCTTTTTCTTCTTCTTCCTTTTTTTTGTATTTGTGCTGAGTCTCCTTTCTTTTATTTTCATCGATTCTTAATCCAAAATGTGACTGCGACGAGCATGAACTCATGACGCAACACATCAGCATGCACATCTGCATAAGATGGTCGCGATGCACGTACATATATTTTGGAGCTGCTCGCCTGGTCTGGTGATTCCAGAGGAAATTATGGCCGGGCACATGTACAGTTCATGGTTTCTTTGTTGCGCTGCAGATGACGAGACGAGGACGATAGGACGATACAGGGGCACAGGACAGGTGGTGCGCAAACTTACAACTGGTTTATGCACATCTTTCGAAGTGTCAATTATAGGTTAACAATCAGATAGGATGGAAGGGGTGAAGGATGGGAAATGGCGAAAAAGGGTAAAAAGTAAACAGACATAATGCATGCAATGACCTATGCCATCTTGAGCACAGACAAAATTTCCCACAGATCAGCGTACGTCACTTTCTAGGAATTTTATTTCTGCTTGCGTTAAATGTAACGAGGGTGTGGTGATGCATTGCTCTTTTGCAGCGAAGATTAAAAGGGCTTCTTTTATCTCCCTAGTGTCTTTGTCACCACCACGTGCTAGTAACGTGGTGTCGCGGAACTTCGGCGTGTGCAGGAACATCGTTTGCAATGCGCCGCGAGGTGACCAGCTCCTTGTAATTGCTGGCATGCGTATCTGTGTTCCAGGAGACGTTCATTGATACAGCGTCCTGTCTGACCTATATATATTTTTACCGCAGGTTAAGGGAATGCTATATACAACATAAGTGGCACATTGCACGAAGTGTTCTCGGTGGTTTATTCCTGTCCCTGTATCGTCCTATCGTCCTCGTCTCGTCATCTGCAGCGCAACGAAGAAACCATGAACGACCACCAACTAGCCCAATTCATCGCTCTACTGAACACATGTACAGCCGGCGTCAAAAACTTAGACTACTGGTCCGAGAACTTTGAATTTCCCAGCACTTTGAGACTCTATTCGGTCGAACTGCACAGTACATGTTGTTAGCGTTTTAGAACAGGCCGAAAATCTATATTCAAGGCTGCCTGCAGAAGCAGCGGGAATGTTGAGCTTTTTCTTGTATAGTGGTCGTTAAAACTTTCGGCGTTGACTGCACCTTTCGTTTAAGATGTCTATACTCAAGCCTTCCGTATTCTGACCACTGCGTGCTCCGTTTTGTATATCCACAACATCTTTTTTTTTTTGCGTCAATGCTTTTTTGTGCTTTGCGCTCTTCGTCAGTGGTCATAGCGATGGGCCGGCCACGTTAGCAACAATATCAGCCGGTCGTACGTCGTAAGCGGTGTATGATGAGACTAGCCGAGAATGGAGCAGGAGGCATCACTACAAAAGAGCGGCACTGCGGGCCGCTATTCTGTGGCGGTGTCTTCTATTCGGGGCTATGTTAGTCTTACTGGAGACCTCGCTTTGATGCTCGCGAAACAGCGCCCGTCCCGATAAGAAAGAGTGTGTGCG
Source organism: Rhipicephalus sanguineus (assembly GCF_013339695.2). Taxonomy (NCBI): domain Eukaryota; kingdom Metazoa; phylum Arthropoda; class Arachnida; order Ixodida; family Ixodidae; genus Rhipicephalus; species Rhipicephalus sanguineus. The sequence goes on along the minus strand of NC_051181.1, from coordinate 157,232,778 downwards.
GCGCGGCGCGTGATGAGTTGTAGCAATGCTCGGTGAGAACGAGTCATGAAGGGCGATGCCCGTCGACCCCACGTGCGCGACCGCCCACTTGAGGCGCCGTCGAGGTGCTGCCGGTTTTTTCGTGGCCGGGGGTCGCTTCATGCCCGCGGGAGGACTCCAGTCACGAAGCCGGAATAGGAAGATTTGTGGTCATTACGCACCTAGACACGCCTCTCTTAACTGGCGTCGATTTCTTGCTATCTTAAGCATAGTATGGACTCTTTTCTTTCGGCGTCGTTTCTTCCCTGGTTGGACCGTCGTGATATCCTCCTTGTAGAGATCGAAGAAGGCTATAATGCTGCTAGCATCGACCATTTTGTACCTTCAGGCGGCTTCTATAATAGTTATTTCTATTTTATCTTGCAAGCCTGTTGCACGAGCGGCCGGGAAGTTGCTTGCGGTCACGCGCGTCGTGCCGGCGCTTATCGCTTCACTGCATTGCCGCGCCTTGTAACGCGATGACGGCCTGTTTCTCCGCTCTTTTCGGGTTCTTGACACCGAGTGATTAGAGCTCAAGGCGTGAAACATAAATAACGGGGAAGGCCCGGTACACTGCATGCCTCCGTCTCTGCTACATCGCGCGACCGGATCTGCGTGAATGACGCTGCAGTGACGTCATATATAAAAGTAATCCTTTTTGCGCGTTGTACATATATATGTTTCCTTCGCGCCTCTCTATATTATGCTTCGGTGCCTTTGTGTGCACAGAAGCCGTGAAGACGTTCGATCATCGTACACACCTCGCAAATTCCGGCTGCGTGTAAGTCAGTGAGCTTCGGGCTATTTCGGGCTGTTTTGTTTTCTCCGTGAAAATGTGGGTGCTTCTTTCGTATATGTTGACTGCATGCGATTCATTAATCGTGACTTGTATACGTTGGAGGTCGTATGACGCTGGACATTCGCTCTCAGCTGCTCACAACGTACAGATATGTCCACGACAGCGTGTTCTCTTTCTCGCACACACGGACGCGCGCACGGATGCGTTTGTGGGGATGTGCATGCATAACCGACCTCAGAATCAGATGCATTTTGAATATATATGGTGTATGCAAATTTAATACACGTGCCTTTCTAATCGCAGTATACTCAGAACAGTATTCTACGTAGAGCCAAGGATGCATTTATTTTCCGCGGTAGTATGTACCGAACTCTTCTTTAAAATATGCACATTATATATCTAAGTGCGTCGTCCTACATTTAGCATTAAAAGGTAATCAGCATACAGTGCAAAAGGCAAATGACTGCTTAAAAGTAATACTTCACATTAGAAGCTGTTGTTTATAGATATGGCTTGTGAACGAGTATGACACAAGCATCTGCACTTAATTCGAATACATACAGCTGCCGTTATGACATTCATTAAAGTATGCTATAAGTATACAGCGCCAAAGTTTTAGTAGTATATGAAATTGATTCTTGAGTTGGTTCGTGTGAGTTTCCGGCATTCCCATTAAGATCCTTCCTATATGCGCTGATATTGCTTCTCGGTCGCAGGAGCCGCTTCATTTAGAACTTCTCAGGGAGACGTTGAGTCGAAGCACTCGAGCCTGGTAATTCCGATAAACCGCTCGAATTAATTCGCTCGACCGCGTCGTTCGAGCAGCGTATACACAACCGCGTCCTTGTTCTGGAATGTTAAACTGTGCAAATTATGCATCGACATTCGTATAATGCCGCGCGCTGCCCCCGCGGGCCGTCTCATCCGAAAAGGCGCCGCCGCCGGAACATTGTTCACCGTGGAATGCATAATAAGGCCGCGGAGACTGTGTAGTTTCTGTACGAGAGAAAACCGCAGTCCACTTCCACGCCGACTGCGTCATCATCGTCGTGTTGGTTTTGATTGCGGACCTCGATTGTTTTCATAAGCCGCCCTGGGAGGCGCGCGCGTTTCGCCGCCGACGTCCGCATATTGATGTATGCACAATGGCCTGGCATCCGTTCTGCCGGGGGACTTCGTGCCCTTTCTTTCTTTCTTTCTTTCTTTCTTTCTTTCTTTCTTTCTTTCTTTCTTTCTTTCTTTCTTTCTTTTCTTTCTTTCTTTCTTTCTTTCTTTTCTTTCTTTCTTTCTTTCTTTCTTTCTTTCTTTCTTTCTTTCTTTCTTTCTTCTTCTTTCTTTCTTTCTTTCTTTCTTTCTTTCTTTCTTTCTTCTTTCTTCTTTCTTTCTTTCTTTCTTTCTTTCTTTCTTTCTTTCTTTCTTTCTTCATGCTAACGGGCCTCTCTATCGGTTCCCTATACGGCGCCCGCTGCGGAATAATTCATTTCGCGCACCAAGTTATGCGGCTGGCATCGTGGCTTGTTTATTAGTAGAGCCCGTGCTCTCTTCTGCTGCAATCACACGGCCCACGATGTCGGCGCTCATACGTGGAGGCATCTTACCGCAAGTAATATATTCGCCGTGCTTTTGATACGAGGTTGATGCGGTTCGCGAGTCGCGTACCGGAAAGAGCACCCAGGTTCTTCTATACGCATACTTCGCCTCTCACTTTGCTTCCTTTTCTCTTTCTCCCTCTCTTTCGCAGCTCTGCTTGTCTTTGTTCCTTTATCTATGTGTATACGTTCGTAATGGTGTGCCTATATTAAAGCTGCGCTGCTTCGATGAAGCTTAGAGCTTGCGTCGTATCATCAAAGAGAAACCAAACATTTAGGATAACTCGTGGCGTTGTTCCCACTGATTGCGGCTAATTTGGGTCGATAGCGCCGGCGCCTTCGATGACTACTTGGTGCTGGTTGATGTTCGTATTCATTTATCACGTCACTCTTGCGCGTATATGGACAATAAACAGTATAATACGGGCCATCAGATAGGTCGGTAATATTCATAACTGTTCTAGTGGTCAATCGCTACCATATAGACATTACAAAGTACATTATGGAAACTTGGCAGCGCAAACAAGCGGGACACAGAAAGATCGGAACACAAACGCTTGTTTGTGTCCCGCTTGTTTACGCTGCCAAGTTTCCATAAAGAATCTATACCAGCTAGCCTGCCTATCAAGCCCTCTGCAATTACAAAATACAGCCATGCCTTTTAGCGAAATCACACTGTTGCTATGTAAGAGGGACCTGATGAGATACGGAGACGGAGGGAAACGGGAAGAGAGGGAAACATGCACGTTCCGACCTTAGAAAGAAACCGTGAAGATAAATGTGTAATCTCGAATCTCTGTGAGAAGATCGTTAGTTGACACGTGCCTTGACGATTGCAAACAAGATATCGCAGTGAATAAATGGCCACTTCGCTGCAGAGTATAAATGTGTTTGTGGTAGCACGCTGTGATTCGATTTTCTGACAGCAGTTGTCGCAACGCTTCGCGGATTTCATGACGGACAAGCTATATATATTACAGAATTGAACGGAACACTGAAATCAGTGTTGCCGCGCTGTCTTCTCTCTGTCGTCGTTCCCTCGAGGTTGTTTTGTTTGAGCATGTGGCTTGGGCGCTCCTCGTTTTTCTTTTGATTCAATTATCCTCTTCGGCCAGTCTGCCTTTCTGCATTCATAAACATGCCGGGTGTGCATCTATAAACATGCTTCTGTGGGATTTCGTGCGTTCTCTTTCGTGCAACGTGGACGTGTGCTTCCTGAATAGAACTGCTCAAATTTCTCACTATGTTTTCTTTCACTATTGCCGCGTCCATATTTGTGTCTGTCAGTACGCTGGCGACGACAAAGAAGACAACCGGTGCGCTCGAGAGGCGCAGCGGAAAAGACTGAAAAAGAAGACGTTCTTGGCGGCTGCACGCCTTCAGCGCTATCTTGGAGTACGACACGCCGTACGCCTTTCTAAATAAAGCCCCCGTGTTTTATAACCCGCGACACTGGTGGAGGAGCTGGGTACCATCGCCTCATGATCGGTACTCCTGTGAGCAGCCCTGCATCTAGCCCCACGAGACCGCACGCGTGGAGGACGCCTGTACACCGCTCAAGCGTCGCCTGCAAGGTCTGAGACCAGAATTTGGCCTTTTACAAGGACCCCCGCTGCCGACAGCCACCCCTGCTCAAGAAATGGCGTTTTCAAGGAGCCCTACGCAGGTAACGGTCCAGAATCTTCGGATTCCCGAACCATTTCACGGCCGCCCGAACGAAGATGCGGAAGACTGGCTTGAGGAGTTTGAACGGGTAGCGAAGTCGAACCACTGGAGCCCCGACGAGAAGCTCTTCCACGTATACTTTGCCCTTGAAGACGGTGCGAAGACGTGGTTCATAAACCGCGAGGCAACCTGACAACATGGGACGAGTTTTGCCGTCGGTTACGCGATACCTTCGGCAACACAGACCGACGTGAAAACGCACAACGCCTTCTTGAGTCACGCATCCAACAGCTACATGAAGGCGTCGCCATGTTTGCCGAGGATATGGTGCGTTTGTTCCACCGCGCTGACCCCAACATGTCCGAGGCTAAGAAGCTAAGCCATCTCATGAGAGGCGTCAAAGAACAGCTGTTTGTTGGTCTCGTGCGCAATCCGCCGACAACAGTCGACGAGTTTATCAGGGAAGCCACCGCAATAGAGCGGGCGCTGCAGCAACGGTACCATCAATGCGATCGCCGAGCCACCGGTGCACCTGCAGGTGCCGCAGCACTCACTGCGACCGACGAGTGTTCTCTACGCTTACTCATTCGACAGATCGTGCGCGAGGAGATTGCAAAGGAGAACGCAAGGTGCACATCGCCGTCGCAATCGCCGCAGCAGCAGGAGTTCACGGTGCATCCGTCGCTGAAGGTCGTCCGCCAGGAACTTCGGCAGCGTTTGCCTCTCCCGAGCCATACCCTGATGCGTCGTACCAGCCCAACGCATATACCTACGGCGACGCTGTACGTCGTCCATTGGCTCCAGAACCATCGTACCAGCCGGACGCATACAGCTATGCAGACGCGGTTCGTCGACCGTTGCCCATGCCCGCGCCGCAGTACCGCCAACCGCCACCTGTTGCAGCCTGGCCCAGCAGGATCCCATAAGGCGACCTCAACTGCGTAAGACGGATATATGGCGCACTGCGGATCGTCGGCCACTGTGCTACAATTGTGGAGAGCCAGGGCACATCACATTTACCGTTTTTGCCCCCATCGTCCAGCTGGGTACCGCGGAAGTGCACCTGCTGCTACGCGCCGACAGTTTTGTGAAAGCCGCGCCCCCATCGACGACGACCTGGCTGGCCGCAGGAGAGCTCCGCTACCTTCCGGACACGCTCGCCATCCCCGGCTCGTTTTGCTTCACCGAGCCGCCGTAGTTTGCTGACGCCGTTAGAGGTCGGTCTCCCAGCCCACGGCGGGGAAACTGAAAGCAGCGACCTCTGGGGGGAAGGTTGCAGGTCCTCGAATTGCCGAAAATCCCCCATTGTTGCCGAAACGTGAGAACGACGAACAAGAAGATTACGCCGAGAAAACTGTGACTGCCGACCTCAACGTGACAATTGATGGGCTTGAAGTGACGGCCTTAGTCGACACTGGCGCAGACTTTTCTATTATAAGTGAGCGACTGGCAGGCGAACTCAAGAAAGTCAGAACGGAATGGACGGGCCCTTATATTCGAAATGCTGGAGGCCAGGTAATGACGCCTTCAGGCAAATGTACAGCAAGACTCACGATCGGGAATAGAGCTTTTGTAGCCTCATTCGTGATCCTACCGGAGTGCTGCAAACCTCTGATACTAGGAATGGACTTCTTAAGGGAGTACGGCGCCGTTGTCAACATACGTGAAGGCGTAATAACATTTGCATCTGACAATCCCGTGACCTCGGACGCAGACCAAGATCCCAGGGCGTTACGTGTGGTAGACGAAGACGTCTGCGTGCCGCCGCTGTCATGTAGTCTTGTTTCCGTCAGTTGCAGCGTGCAGTGTAATGAAGACGCCATAGCCGAACGTGTAACTGCCCTTCTCTTCCGTCAAGGTGTTGCCATCGCTCGCGGCATCGTCAGCTTAGTTGATGGCCGTACGGAGGTGCTACTTACCAATTTACGAACGAGCGCCGGCACATTGGTAAAGGCACTGCTGTGGCATACCTCGAGGAACTCGACTACTCTTACGACTGCCTTGCTATGCAAGGGGAAGCAACGGCTCGTACAGCACCGCAGGCACCAGATGTCGACATCGGCCCAAGGTTAGCGCCCACTGAAAGATGTCGTCTTATGGAACTTCTTGGCCGGTTCAAGGACTGCTTTTCCTCGACGTCACGAGTGGGTCAAACGCCGCTGACTAAACACCGTATAATCACGGAAGAGACAGCAAGACCCATCCGACAGAACCCATATCGCGTCGCTCAGAAAGAACGTGAGGTCATACAGCAGCAGGTCAAGAAGATGCTAGAGGATGATGTGATCCAACCATCAAAAAGCCCCTGGGCATCACCGGTGGTACTCGTGAAAAGAAAGATGGTAGCTTGCGTTTCTGCATTGATTATCGTAAGCTCAACAACGTTACGAAGAAAGATGTTATCCGCTGCACGGATCGACGACTCTTTGGACAGGCTACGGCATGCGCGCTGACTTCTCGTCAATGGACCTTAAAAGTGGATACTGGCAAATAGAAGTAGATGAGCGTGGACGAGAAAAGCCGCATTCGTGACGCCTGACGGGCTTTATGAATTCAAAGTCCTCCCTTCGGTTTATGCTCGGCCCGGCAACATTTCAAAGGCTCATGGATACGTTCTATCCGGTCTGAAATGGAAAACGTGTCTTGTGTACCTTGACGACGTGACTGTTTTTCGGCCACGTTGAAGAACATCTAAAACGGCTGCTGTCTGTCCTTCAAGCCATACGGTCCGCCGGACTCACATTGAAACCAGAAAAATGCCACTTCGGCTTCGAGAAACTTCAGTTCCTGGGGCATGTGGTCAAGTCAGGAAGGTGTTAAGCCTGCCCAGATAAAACTGCAGCCGTCGCAAAGTTCGCAAGGCTGTAGATAAGAAGGCGGTCCGACGTTTCTGGGTCTTTGTGCCTATTACCGGCGATTTATAGCGGACTTTGCGCACATCGCCTCTCCAACACCCGCCTCACAAGGGAAGATGTTGCGTTTGTATGGGGCGAAGAGCAAGAAGCGTCGTTCAACGAGTTGCGGCATCGTCTACAAACTCCGCCCGTACTCGCTCACTTCGATGAGGATTGCACCAACAGCCATCCATACAGACGCCAGCAAGGGGGGCCTCGGCGCGTCCTTGTTCAGTGCCAAGATGGTGCGGAGAGAGTAGTTGCCTACGCTAGTAGAACCTTGCCCGGCTGAGTCCAACTACTCGACACAACTGAGAAGGAGTGTCTGGCTGTCGTTTGGGGCAGTTGCAAAGTTTCGCCGTATTTATATGGCCGCGCGTTCCAAGTGGAAGCGACCACCACTCCCTGTTGGGTTGACCA